>NC_049561.1:2424638-3030797 GCF_013368755.1 Talaromyces rugulosus | reverse complement strand
TTATAGCAAAGGTATTTTACTTTTTCTAACATCGGAATGCACTACAACAGTTCACCTGGGTATTCTCTTTACTTACAGCCAGCAATCATTGGCACCTCAGCTTTTAGAGGCGTCCATCGTCCTAGTTCGGCGCTCCTGTACGTGATTGCAAACCACGTGGGACCATATTATCGAACCGGGTTCAAAGCAATAACATTGGAAGCCATTAATTATGCCGTGCGAGCATAGACAGGAGAATTTGGGGACAAGAAGCTAGGCGCCAACTACGCGCCTTGCATAGTACCGCAACAAGAAGCAGCATTGCGCGGTTTTCAGCAAAACCTCAGGCTCTTCGGAAAGGAGGACTATATCACCGAGGTTGGAACAATGAATCTGTTCATCGCAATAAGAGATGGTAAAAATAACAAGGAGCTTTTGACCGCTCCTCTGGATGGAACTATCCTAAATGGAGTGACTCGTAGTTCTGTACTTGAACTTTCGCGAGAGAGACTTGTCCCGAAAGGGTGGGTTGTTTCTGAACGCAAGTATACCATGTCAGAGTTTGCCCAGGCAGCCCAGAGAGGCCAACTAATCGAAGTATTTGGAACTGGAACCGCCGCCGTTATCTGTCCGGTACGCACAATCAGTTACAAGGGCATGCTAGTTGACTGTGGCCTTAGTATTGGAGAAGAAGCTGGAGAGATAACATGTCAAATGAGACGGTGGATTGAGGATATTCAGTACTGTAATATTGAGCATGAATGGGGGTAGGTTATCTTCTTGTTCGGGGAAAAGAAATAGTGGCTAACACAATCAATCTAGTTATCTTGCCTAGGCTAGTTCAATACTCGAAGTCATCTTGTGATTTGTAACATCTCAGCTTGACTGCATGTATCTAGAAGCTCAGTAATCTGAATATGCATCTCTGGCCCTCTATTGAATCCTTTTCATCGCCATGGAATTGAGGGGTTTCTGGTAGAATCTGGTCCAACTATATAGAAATGTTAGATACAATAAAAATATAGTAGAGCTACAGCACCAGTGTAGTCATTACTCATAAGATAGTCGTCCAACCCGAAAACTTATTAGATATCTTCAAGGTGTGATCGCTGCGAGAGATTAGATCCTTGTTACAAAGAAAAATGAAGAAAGGAGGAGTGCAAAGCGTGCAAAAGAAACGGCTTAGACAGGAAGGTCGAGAGAAGGCTTGAGATAGAAGGAAGGCTTGCCACAGCAGGTGAGATTGTCGATGAACTATCTGGAATAGACGAGTGGTCTATCGACATTATGGAGAAAAGCACTACTGCCCCCCCGATGGTAGTGAAGAAACCAAACATGGGAAGGAAAGAGAGAAAGAGAAGACTCTCAATACTATTCCTACTACTACCACTACTACTATAACAGCTATTTATTATATCACTAGCCCTCTGTTTATCTAATATTCTATTGTTTATGTACCAGTGCGTATATTATATATTACAGATTACTTGGCTTCCAACAGCCAAGCTTAAGAACACTACCAATACAGACCTCATTGTCGTCGCACTCCCAACACTGATGTTATGTGTTAAAAGGGTCATGTTTCGCCCTGCCATTATAAAACCAACCAAAAATATATACAATTACATCAAAACACCTAGTAAATATATGCCAGTTCAAGGCTCATAAGGGCCGTAACGCCACCGCCTGCTGTTTTCGTCCAAAGCCCACCGGGCCACAAACGCCGCTTCTTCCACCCACCGCGCCTCATCCTCGCCATAAGACTCTTCGATCTTTTTCTGATACTCACTAAACTCGAATGCCACCACGGCTTCCACGTCAGGGCGCGCCGTGTCGAAGAATTGCCACTCCTGGTTATCCACTACTGGCACCACCATCCGCCAGGTTTTTTGCCGTGCGTCGCGCAGGCCCAGCATTGCGCGTCCCGGGTTGATGTTGGTAAATTGCCAATTGGATACCTCCTTGTCATTGGTCTCAGGCCCTGAATATACATTGCGCGTGCGACGGAGGAGGGACTGTCCCTCGTAGTTGTGTAGGAGGTCCCTTGTGGCGTTGGCGGCAGCACCGGATACCGAGCCCGTCTCGATGAGAAGGTCCAGAATCGTCGGCAAGATCTGTTGTGTCGAGACAGCATCGTCGATGGTAATGGCGGGTAGCTTGGGGTGGGAGAAGACTAGCGGGACGTGGTTGTTGATGATATGCGGGTTATAATACGTGGGCAGGATATCGTTCTCTGGGATTGACAAGCCGTGGTCTCCCATAAACACCAAAAGAGTCTCGTTGGCAACGCCTAGGTCGTCTATGGTGTCTAATATTCTGCCAAGCCAGCGGTCATCGTAGCCAACAGCATTGATATAGTGTGATAAATCGTCCAGCCCCTTGCCCAGCGGCACGTACGTCTCATTTGCGGGCATCCCGAAGGGGTGGTGGGTCGTGCTAGTGACATGCGTGATAAACACGCGGCCATCGTCCTTCTTGGCCTTCTCGAACTCATCGCGAATGTAATCTTCGAGGGGTGTCTCTTCGAACCCAAAGTAGTTGATGTTCTTGAGGTCAACCTTGCCGAACTTGGCCGTGTCTTTGATAAGGTATTCCTTGTCGATGAGGCCGCCGTCGCTTGAGAACCCTAGCTTTTCCATTAGGGAGCCAAAGTGATCCCAATCCAGCGTCACAGACTGCATGAACGTCGATGCCCACTTGTATCCTTCAAAGTCATGGCTGCCGTCGTCCTCGTGCTCGAGCGTGTTGAGGGCTCCCCAGATGTGCGGAAGGCAAGGTTGGTAGACGTGGTGCAGGTACTCGAGATTAAAGTCGGCGACCATGGGCATGATACCGCAGAGCGCCCCCGTGAGGCTTTTCAATGTGAAGGTCGAGGTAGTGTACGCGTCATTGAAGCTCATGCCCCCTCGCTTCTTTTGCTCCTCGCCTGCGGGACGCTCAAAGTCATCGTCGTAGTCGCCCGTCAGGAACTTGGCAACTGGAGTTAAACTCTTGAGGCGCTTCAACGCAGCGTCGGGCAGCTTCTTGTCATCCCAGGAGTTTTTCAGGCGTTCCACGCTGGCACCGGACTCCCTGATGGGGAAGACATCCTTTCTAGTGCTCTCAAGGACTATGGTCATGATGTGACGAATCGGCACATCCTTGAGATCGCCTAGCTCGGGACGCAGTGGCTCCTCCAGGTTGGAGATCCTGAGGGGGTCTGCTGACGCGTCGTAGTGCAACTCATTCTTGTACCAGTCCTCGAATCCGTCGATCGGTTCTTCTGGTAGCCACGGAAGAGGGATTGGCTGGCGTAGTGGGGTTAGGCTATCCCATTCATGATTGATGCCGGTCTTGTAGTGCGGAATCACGGTCTCAAGGTTCGGTGCCGAATTCTTCAAGTCGATAAAGGGGAGAAGCGCCGGGGTCCAGGACATGAAGGTCAATGAACGGTCGTGCGGTCGAATGAAGGACTGGATTATCTGAATGAGTATTGCTGAGATCACGACGATATACAATACGAAGTGAGTCCAACTCGGCCTAGCTCGTTTCTTGGGTTTGGCCGCGGATTCCATATCGCTCTGTGGGAGCCGGAGGTAATCGTCGTTGGCCGACTGCAATTGAACATCGCAGAGCCGGCCGCGTGTCACAAATGCCACGAAGCAGGTGATAGCATCTGTTGCCAAACCAACGACGACAAACAAGATGTTTTGAAAGGCCCAGGAGAGGAGGGTCAGGATGCCCATGACCACGATTGAGGAGAGGAGGCCTGACAGGACAAGAGCGCGGCCGGCGGCGCCACCAGCGACGCCGACATTTCGCCAGTGAATCTCGGAGCCGCTGACGACGAAGAAGCATATATTGATGATGCTGAGAGTGGTGGTGAAGGCAATGAAAGAATATGCGATGGTGGATGCTCCCAGTCGTACGAATCGTGGGCCACGGGGCGGAAAGAGGGCGGAGTCAAGCAGAAAGCGGATGATCACCAGCAGGAGCACATCCTGGGTAAAAAAGGAGAAACCCCATTTCTTCACTTCGCGCGTCGTCAGGGCGCTGATATGAGATGAGATGTGGATGAGTTTGGCGGCGAGGATAGCGATGGCCGCTAAGGCGAAGACGAAGCGGCGGTTGGCGACGACCACGATCAGGCGTCTCAGGTCAAACATTTTGGAGATGACGAACTGGGCGACGGCATTGACATGAACAGTGGGGGGAACACAAACAAAACGAGAAGATTTTTTAATGAAAATCGAGCAAGTAGGTAGGACGGAACGACGAATATAGAGGTAAAGGGGGCTTACCAAGGAAAGAAAGAGAGCACGAGACTCCAGTAAGCCGAGGGGCCGGATCCGTCCCAGCCTCAGCGGGCCATTCCCAGGTTGGCAGGATTTCAGATTATCGAGTACTATATTTAATTATTTGTTCTGCAAGTACGCCCTGGGTTCAGTGTGTTGGCGGGCAGTGGTTTTTGATTGGCAGTGCAGGCTCAGATCTTGGAGAAGATGGGCGTTAGTGCACGCTTAGCATGAGCGTTAGCGGCTGAGGCTGAGCGGCTCAGGTGTCCTCGTTTGCTGGTGTGTCTCAGTGTCCTTGGCTTGGCGCTGGCATTGTGAATACCACCACAATCCAACAGAACATGCAATACCACAAATGAAAAGCCATGAAAAGCGATGGAAAGGAATGTAACGTTAGGGCTGGGTGACAAAAGAAATAGGCAACTCCTTTTCATAAACCTGGGAGCCTGATGAAAGAGGGAGCACGTGATTTTTGTGGGGCAAGGCTCCACTCGTCGCCCCACAGTTTAGGCTGCAATAAATTGAAATTCCCTGATTGGCTGCCAGAAAGCCACCCGGCTCTAGAAAAAACGAACAGACTTCCCTTTTAGGCTAGCCTTTTACACCTGTATGGAGCTGTAGGATTTTGAACCAATAGAACTCTATATATTAGTACTAAAATTTCAAATTACTTGTTTCGGTTAGTAAGATTACAATTAAAAAGTTTTAAAACATCTCCTTTTGGTTAGTCCTATCACTTTTTAGGCATTATTTGCAGACACTAAACTTTTTTGAAAATGTCTTGTTTTGCTTTGCCCTATGCGCTGTAGAGATTTTACGTAATATCGCACCAACTGTCTTTTCAACTTCTCAACAAATAACGCATCAATAGTGTATGGAAGGAAGTGCTAGTTTGGGATCATGTGAGCTTTGCTCGTCCATACTCATAGCAGTCGAGCCGTGTGTCGTTGGCAAGAGCAATCGGTACAGAAGATGTAAAGTTCTCCCAGGTGTCGGCCTGCCCCGGTTCTATTTGGTTGATGATCTTAACAACCCTGGCTGGTATCCCGGATCCTCCGGAAGAACAATACGAACATCCGATATTCGCCGCCATTCATCTATTCTCGGCACACCCAAATCATCCTGAGATGAAGGATCAAGATCTCGCTCCAAAGGTTCATCAGGTGTCTGGCGGCCATCAGTACAATAGAAACCCCCCTCTTCCATTTGTGTCACTTTGAACACCACCTCTGAAATCAGCTGCCGATCTCACCCGGCCTCCCGATGCAGACCCGCACGTTCTTGCCTAATACAAGGGACTCGACACTTTATCGCGGTGATGTATACCGGGGGTATAAAACCAATTCCAGTCTGAACCCGGATCCGGATTTGAGACGCCATTCAGAAGCTGGAGGTGACACCAAAGCTGATGACATCCCGTTATAATGGTGGTGAATTCGGCAGTATGCCAACCATAGCTCATCTCGTCACCCGGCTCGAGACAAACGGAGGGTTACCATAGTGTGGTAAAGGTTCATCAATAGAAAACCGAGTTTGTGTTGGCGAGAGCGGTAAACGGAATCAAGTTCGAGGGTGGATGTGTGGTATGTAGTTCTCCAAAGTGATTAGCCTATAAGTATTTGCTGGCGAGTTTATCGTACACCTCTTTATGCTCATGCTACAAAAAGGGATCGGCATAATCCACGTGTAAGTTCTGAAAGTATTTTTTCCAGGCAGTAGATGTGAGCGTATATGGTCCAGGATTCGTCTCACTTCTGCAACAGAGCCGAATACTTGTGGGATGGCGTTTTGCTGTGTGCTTACGTATACCTGTGTGTTTTGCCCATACAACATGGACTGAACACTCGGTCGGGTAAAAGCATCCACTAGAGCTGTCTGCGCAAATTCTCCCTTTGGCTCAATCAAGATGGGAAGCATGCCAAATGAAGAGGAATTTTGTTGTTGATGGTGACAGCGTTCATTTTCTGACATAAGACTGGTGCCATACTGCAGACGAGTAAATCCCATCTTGTATCGCCCACGCAAATACTCCAAGGCAACAGGTATCATACATGTGCTTGTGATGAAATGTCATATCACTATTTGTTAATCAAAATCACGTTAATGTCTAACATTATCCTCGGGTATAGGTATTTATTTGTCTGTTTCGATAGTTTCACTTCAAGATAGCCAATTTTAATACTTTTAGTGATATCCGATGTTCATTAAGAAATAACTATCCTAGCTTCTGTCATGCTTTGTTTTTAAAGAAAGTACACATTTATTGAGCTTTTACGCTCAGGCCTTGCTCAAGGCTGCAGTTTCTAACAGTGACTCGACAAAGCGAGTAATTGCACGAATGGCAATCTGGCCAATCTTGTCACCATCACCCGCATTAGGATCGAAAGAGCACACAGTGAGTGACTTAGGGTTGCTCTTCTTGGGCACAATGCCCATACACGTAATCAATTCAGTTTCAAACATGCCGCCCGGGGAAGGATAGTCATTGACTTTACCATAAGACTCGTCTAACACGTCAAGATCGAGGTGAACGAGAGACGGTCCAAATGATTTCTCATCAAGGTGACGTTTTAATTCAGCCGCAAAATCAACCTTCTGGTCAACTCCCCCCCAGATAGATGCCATACCAGCATCAATAACTCGCTGGCGCTGCACATCGGACTGGTCCCGTAACCCACAGTAGAGGAAATTTCCATCATACGTAAACGGCTCATATCCAAGAATTGTCTTGGTGAGGGTTTTACAACTCTCTCCTCGAAGCATGGGGAGTCCCATGGCGTCAAAGTATCCATTCTCATTGACATCGGGAGAGTCGAGATCGTCGTGTGCATCGAAATATATGAAATTCAAATCTCTGGTCTGAAGACCACAGGCAATGCCGACACTAGCCATACAGTTACCAAATAGAACTAAGGGGAACGTGTTGTCGGCTACTGCATTTGTCACTGCCTTGGATAAACGACGAAGTAGCTCGAAGCTGCGGCCAATTTAGCCTTCAAACTCATCGACTGGCGCTAGTTCGATGAACTTGACATTGACGCCCAAATTTTCAAGACTCCGGACAATCCCAAGACTCCGGATGCGATTTGGGCCATTCCCAACCCTATGGTCCCGGATTCCAACATGGTAAGGAGAAAAAATAACAGTGATGCCGTTCGCAGGCATCTTGGGTGTTTGAATGATCAGCAGTTTGCAGAAGAGAGGTTGAAAAGTTGAAGTCGGTCTTGTGAAGGGTTTCTTTCTTTCTTCTTCAAAGGTTCCATGCTAGGGCGATGGCGTTTAAACGCCAAAAAGAAGTAAAATTGTGGATTTGAGCGAGGTTGTGGCACTGTGGGCCCTGGAATGGGGTATGTTAGTGGGAGGCGCAACTAGAGGTATTACAAATCTATTAGAAGTCTTAAAATACGTACATTGAAAATAATTTCACAGTAAATTATAATGTAAAAGAAATATGTCTAATTAACTATATAAGATAACCTAAATTTAAAGACCTGGTACGTATTTGTCACGGTAAGGACGTCACTGGCTACTTTCTCTCCCAGGACTTTCAATGTTCTAGTTCACTATGGGATTTCTTGATATGTATTATTATATTTCTCGTAGGCGATTCGGCCCTGGGTAAGCTAGGAATGGGAATGATGAACGTGATGAACAAGAATTATAGTGACTATACAGGCCAAAAATTTAACAGCGTGTTTGATATGACGCACACTATGGGATGCAAGATATGGATATGGGTATGGAATCGAACCCTGCCACAATTTGGCTGTCTTGCATCATCAAGAACCCGTAGCGTATTCAACCAAGGTCACAAACATTCAGTCTATCAATCACCCCCCACATAAATAATATTAAAAGACTGAACCACCACTAAGAAGCAGACGGGGGGCACCGTCGGCGTATAAGGTGCCGGAGTTTGATTATCAACCTTGCCATTCCAGCAATAACGTTGGAAGCAGTTCTTATAAGCCTCCGGGAATGACGCGGCTTAAAACCGCGCAGCAGTCCGCACCCAGAGTACCATTGGCCTGGGTAACGTCGTAGCCATCAATTACTACTACTGCATCGAGCCTGTCGGTTCCATCTCAACAAGGGTGAATGCTCTTAGTTTTAGGGAGAGGTCGGATGATGAAGGATTAGATGTTATCAGAAGTTTTAAGTGCGCACATAGACCGCTCTTTTTTCTTATTCTAAAAGTATTCTCATGGCGTTTATAAAATCACACAAAGCAATGGACTGTCAATTTTCACTATAAAGTCGTTGCCAGAAGGTAATCAATGGGGCAGAGACAGATTCTGGATAAGCATTACTTTGCTATCAATTAAGAACCTCTGTCAGGTATACACCTAAAGTTTGCAATGGTATTTCTTAGTTCACCCTTTGGATACATGAACACGAAAGATTCTAGGTATATATGGCGTCTTAAGATTAGTGTCGACTTCATAAATATTGGAATGACGCTACAGATCAAGGAATGCTTGTATGACTGGATCTGAATGAAATCTATCATAAAAAAGAATCTCTGAACCGCATTTCCAGTTATTTCTCGTCTCCAAAACCTTCGAAATTACGATAATCTTGGGTTTGCGTAAATTAACTCTATGCGAGAATTTGTCTTACGTATCAGTTTTCAGTTGTCTTTTCACTTGGTCTCTTATGCAACACGTTGGCCAGTGCGCATATTTCAAGGATCTCTCACATACAAGGAATCTGCATTCATAAGTGAACCGCTTGATAATGAGTCATGTGCCAGCATATACTGATCATTATGATATCTTAGATAAAAATGCCGAGGTGTAGCAAGAAATGACATCATTTGATGACTCACCTGTAAATAGCATGCTATACCGTAATAGGATTAGCGCACCACAAGCAGCAGCGCAGGCCATGTCTTGCCCCACTCGTCCTCATCCAACACCACCTCCCATCTTCACACCTATGGGCTTGATTATTGCACCGGGGTTCTTTAGACGAGAAATGTCGGAAGTTCTCAACATTTGAAGGAATGCGATTTCCCACATTTATGGTGCGTTTGATTTGCAGGGCCGGTTTCCCCCCCATGCCTAATCTGAAATCACAAGTCTTAAATTCGAAGTTGATACTGACGTACTTCTTTCAATGCAGAACTATACCCACTAGGCGCGCTGCATTGCATCGGCACTGCTTGTCATCGCTTGAAATACGTACTAGACGGCCTCGGATACTTACAGCATGCCATAGTGATTGGGAAAGCTAGCTGCCTGAAAGTATGGACCTTTCTCACGACTGCCCTACCATACCAATGCATTTATTCAGTCTCGACTGCACGAAAATTCTCCTTCCAAACATCCCCAGAGCTTATTTGCGTTGGGGAGGGTACCCATTACTTGACTGTTATCCCTTCATTGTATCTGTTGAACCTAGGTTCTTCAAATTCGCATCATTCATTGCTCAGAACCCCCGAATGTCGTTGCATCATTGAAAGTTGCTAGTACAGATGGAAGCTGATATATCATACAGATTTTGTGCAGTTTTTCGCCTTATCTATGATCGCACCGGGGCTCGTCATTTTAATAATGATTGGGTACATTGAAGAATCCATACTTCAACCTTGTCTTCGCAATTGAGGTCCTGCGATTGTCGTCCCTGTTTGCTCTACGGCACAGACTGTATACGTTGGACCATACCAACCAGGATGGAAGAAAAACAGTCTACCAAGCCTGATAATGTACGTAGATTCAAACCGGAGCCATTAGAGACATCCTCCAGGACGAACCGACCGCAAACCTCTCAAACCTCGGATATATCCGCCTCGTCGCAAGGATCGAATGAGACCCATATCTCAGGCGAAAATAATGGCGGCGGAAACGCGATCTCGGGACAAGGAATTGACAAAGCTAAGCAGCCGCCAACTGTGCCTAGATTTAGGACTGGGCGAGTTTTGCCACAGCCCACGGAAACATCTTCAAGACATTCTCGGCTGAAACCAAAAGAGGCCAGGAACATAAACGATTCCTTAGAGAGGGAACATTCATCTCAGAATCCCCTCTCACCTACAAGTAGCACAAAAGTATCACCATCCGTGTCAAGTGAATCATCACCTTATGGAACACGAACTGTGACTCAAAATGAGGGGGAACAGTCGGATTCACCCGGACGAGAATCCAACGAGAAAACGAGAAAACGACGGCCTTTAAGAAGGTTTCAACCTGAACCTGTGGAGTCAATGAAACGAAGCAGGAGACGACCAACTGGCGAACCCGCAGGTAATACTGCCCGGCGAGAAACCCCCAGGAAGTTTCCTCCACAATTAATCGAAACTGGAAAGCGTTCTTTTCGCAGGGCGGAAACCAAGGACTTAGTTTCACCTTACCAATCGTGGCGACCTACTCAGAGTTCTATTTCTGTTGCCTCGGATCATTCGGCATTCGATTCCGAAGCATCGCGTTCATTCCCAACTGAATCCAGATTCTCTTATGCGAATTTGTTGCAACGACAAGAGGGTAGACGCCATTCTTTTAGAGTGCCAGACTTACCTGATATCCCGTCAAACAGTAGCGAGGACTCAGATGGCTCTGATTTGCCTTCACGGTCCACATCCCCATCTGGATTGTCCCAGAAAGACACGAAATCTTCAACAATGAATGACCAATTTCGAGAAAGCTGTGATGAGCGCTTTTCCAGCTATCTTCTGTCGTTAGCGGCACAATGTGCCGAGAAACAGCTTCGAGACCAAGCTCTGGCTGCATTCCCTAACGAGCAAGTTCATCAATCTGTGTCCCATTTTGCCATCGATGGTGACGAAGACTCGGATAATGAGAATCGAGGCCATTCTACGAGTTACCCACACGCCTTTCGCCGGGAGTCCACCACCGATTTAACCTGGGAACTAGAAGAAATGCGTCGACATAAAGAAGAGGCCGAGTTGAAAGATGGTGGGCAGCAAGGCAAGGGGGTTAACGAATCTAAGTTTTCTGCTGCTGCCATCGCTTCTAGGCAGCTTGAGCAGAGCACGCCTTTCCTCGATGGTTGGCAAAAAGACAACGGGCTGAAGCACATGCGACATGCCGCCAGCCCGCCAATGTTGGGCCACGATATTGTTTTCCCCATGAGTGTTTCACCGCAAGGAACAACATACGAAGATGAAGGAGACAGTCATCGTTTCGAGGAGACGAGCAAGACAGGCGACGGCGGCCAATCAAGCGGTCTTTGGAATTCTTATCCTCACGGAAAAAATAGGAACGAAAAAGGGCTATGGGGTGGACTATGCCGGAACGATGAGGAGCCTGACCTTTCTCGCTTTAAAACCGGCATTGTCACTCCGCAACCGGATATTGACGGCGACTCCTATTTTAGTTTGAACCAGGTGGCTCATTCAAACCCAGACACACAATACCCTGGAAAGCCTTCGGATCCAGGATCTCACCTCAGTCATGTAGACAAGATGCTCGGGATTGAGACGGAGGTAGAACGCGAGTTCCATGACGGGTTTGTCTCTCAAGTCTACAATTACCTATCCCTTGGGTATCCATCCCTGGCACGTTATTACGACCACGAATTGAGCAAAATATCTGGTGTCTCTATCGATGATCTCAGAAAGGATGATCTCCATACTGATGCAAAGGGCTATGTTGGAGTCCCAGACCGTTCAAGGGTTGATAAAGATAGAACGATCCTGGACAAATGTATGCGATGGAATGCGCTGCGACTGTACATCCACGAATGGGCCAAGCAGCGGCCAGAGATGGTTAGTAATGGGGAGAGCCTGAATGCATGGGGTGTTCGTGAACGTAGAGGTAGCTGGGCAATTTAATGTGCATGACTATTCTGCATATCATACCTTTTTTTCCTTGTCTCATGTTTTCTACGGTTTGTAAGGAAGAATTGCTGTGTACATACTATACTAATTTGGACTAATATTATTTTAAAGAGCATAGAGAAATGGATTTTAGAGTATAAGGATATTTTTGTAACCAGTAATGTATGATCGGTAGGTGCTTTATTCCTTTTTTTTAGGAAGTGATTTATAGATTATATTAACTTCTATCATTATGAAACTCTAGCACTTGAAACTGAGGATATTTCAAAACAGCTCCCCACAGAACCATTACCTATATAGAAAGTCTCTAAAGAGTGTCAACTGATCATTCGCCAGCCTACTTTGTCTGCTATTATAGCCGTGGATTATCTTTATTGTTTATATGTAACAGATGACAGTTATTAATTGGTATATCTACGTACAGTGTTCTCATTCAAGGAGACGACAAAAATCAAAGATAATGTTGAGAGTATACTCATTGCTCTGCCGTAGTATCATAGTATCTCTGGGTGCCGCCATACTCTTGCGTATACTCTTGGCCATCCTGTCTTGCAGTGGGTGTAAAAGCCTGAGCAATGTCTGCTCTGGTAAACGAACGGAGCGGCTGATCAACATAATAACGTTGAACTAAAGTCTGGTCCCGTTGTGTCTGTTCATGGAAGAAATGCGAATCCGAATGCGGCCCTTCCTTAATAGAAGAAGATCTCGACCTCGGCCGGAGAGGCTCCTGTTGTCGTTGAGCTTCGTATCTGTCAAATCGGCTGTGAGGCCGCCTAGAATCTACAGGGCCAGACAATTTCCGGCCGAACCGACTGTTTCCCATCTCAGGCGAACCAGGAGCTCGATTCTGTCGACGAACATCGATTTCTCGAAGTGAAACGAGGTCCCTTCGCTGTTTCCAAACTCTATTTGGTTTAAAATCATCTCGCGAAGCTGATAGGTCGTGTTCCGCGATATCATCGGTTGTCAAAACCGGGTATCGAGCCGGTTCGTCTGAAGTTTGTAAATGATAACGTTTGCGAGAAGACAGTGGGTTTATTCTTGGATCTTCGTTCATGTTTTTCTCTTGACCGGGTGGCATATTGACAGGGTACAGTCGTGTCTCACCAACCTCATCAGGGATGGGCTTTTGATTTTTTAGCGCAGAAGTGAATGCATCCTCATGTTTTAAAAACACAGAATCATCAAGAGAATATCCCGGCGGGTAGCGACTGCTCTCAGTGGGCATTTGTGTTTCTACCCGGGTGTCTGACATGGCGTCATACTGGTCTGGTGATAACCAGACGTATCGACGGTTGGGGGATTCGGAAAGTTCAGATACTCTCAGCCTCGTTGCATTTTCAGAGAACCTAGACGGATGAAACTCTGGCCGACTGGCATCACGCCGTCTAATTGTGTAAAGACCCGGGGCTTCTCTTACTTCGCGCTCATCCATTTCCATGGGGACAGAATCTGATGGCCGCTTTTCCCTTGTAAAGACTGTACGGGACGAAGGCACGAAATATCTGAGTTGACCACTGTCACCGATGTCATTTTTACGGATAGGTATATCGGAACTTTCCCGTAGGCCCGACTTATCATCTATGGGTTGTTGAGATGAATATGTATATGAACCGGAATGGCCTAAATAGTCCTCTTCCCAGTCGATACGCTCGGGTCGAATATTTGACCTCAAGCCAGGATCGTGCCTATGAGATGTGGGTGGAGACTGGATGGGATCGGTGGTCTGCAATTGAACCCTGAACATATTTGGAACGATTGATTGCAAAGCCTGTGAGATTATTTGCAGTTTGTTCTCGTCCATCCCAGGTGCGCGCAGCGACGATTCTATGGTGGAGCTATCAGGAAGGAGAATCATGTCTGTTTTCCAGTCCCAACTGTGACTCTCTTCACCTTGAAAAGTAACAGACCCAGAACCGGCATGTTCCATATGCGCTGAGTGGAAATGACCAATCAGAGTTTGAAGGTTATAGGACCTCGAATTTCTTGAGCGCGGGGTTGAGAGATGGTCGTTCTCCTTGTCTGTGCAACGTCTGCAGACAAGTGAATGCAAACTGCGCATTGGTTTCATCTGAGGATGATGATTCAGTCCCTCCGCAAAGAGAAAAATCGAAACGTCCAGATTGAGCTGACGCTTGCAGGTAGAAACGACATGATATATCAACGCATGGGCGCGAATGCTGGCTGGGAGATCTTTAATTCCAGAAGTCGCGTTCCACACATCTCGAGCGATTCGAGCCATATCGTTAAATTGGCTTTGATACAAAGCCCTATCTCCTTGTTGGGAAACACCAGGCTTTCCGTCATTTGAAACATACTGTGAGTAAGGCGAAGACGGGGCGTACGCAGGCGAGGGATATGCATGTCGTGGTTGTAAAATATGTGATGGATACATTGCCGGTGAAGCATGTACATTGGAAGATGGGCTGTAAACAGGTGGTGGTTTATCATATGCAGACGTTGTGACCACCGGTGTTGTTGGAAAGACATAGCCAGAGTGAGGTGTAGGATAATAGGGACTCATTCTTGGTGAAGGAGGTTGGTATGGCCCAAAGGCGTAAGTGCCGCCAAAAGGTGAATGCCCAAACGAATGGGGGGACTGAAGTGATTCAGACATCATGCGATGGCGTTGTTCTGGGGTTGCCATGTAAAGGGTAGGTGTTGTTTGCTGGCCCGTATAATAATGTGCCTGTGTAAACCCGCTCTGAGCGCTGGCATGAAGCAAAGCCTTTGCAGCATTAGGATTGGGATGAAATGGTGGCTTTTCAGGCCACTCAGCGCGCCAGTAGACAACCACACTTCCCCGGCTCAAAGCTGTGGTATGTTTAGCGGCATAATGTTGGATAACGCCTTCAAAGCCGTAGGTTCTCGAATTATTGTCGCAACCATTGCAAAAGAACAACTCTTTCTGATATTTCTCTGTGATTGGTTTGACTTTGGCCTCGAAAACCCACTTCATGTTTTCAAGAATCAACTTGCGCGTCGGTGGTAGATCTGGTGAGTCGGTCCTCACAGGATTTCCGGAAGCGCGAGCAACGTCATCTTCCTCTTGAATATGTGCGTAAAATCTGCTTCGTGCATGTGTCAAGACATTAGCAGCAAATTGTGCACATTTATCTTTAGTGAGTACGCTTCCACCCTTCCAGTTTTCATCGATAAATTCTTCAGCGTATAAAGCAATTTGGTCGCGAATTGGACGTTGTGCGTCCTCCCATTGACGATCTAGTGATGCTTTTGCTTCTTTTAACTGTGCTTCTTGTTGTCGGCGTTCTTCTGACTTGGCTTCGAGTAGTTGCAGCTTTTTCAACCGGACATCTTCCTTCTTTTCTGCTGCATCACGTTGTGAAAGTAGTCGCGGTAGTAAAATATCCCAATCCCTATCGGTCAAAACATTCGGTATCTGTATCGCCGCTAAGAAGGAATCCATATGGCTTAGAATGGCGGCTATCAATGGTGGGTGTAACTCCAAGCAGCGGCGCTCAATTTCTAATTTTCTCAAGGCTTTTGCTTCGTTGACATCGCTTAAACTTCTCTCAGCGCGGCCTTGTTGCACTTGAGTAGGATCTGGCGATGGGCAACCTGACGGTTCTAAATTGGTCGGTGTAGTTCGAAAACCTGGAAAACAACCAATTAGCTCTTTCCGATCATTATAAACCAAGGGAAATATGAGATTTAGGCTCTGGCGAGTCTTCATCAAAATATGCATTCCCCATATCGCCATATCTTTCTCATCTAAAATTCACATCACATACCGTGCGTCACGCCCTTAGGCAGCGTGTGTATTTCTTTACCAGCTGATCTCCTGTCGAACACGTTCTTCAAGGCCGGTGTTTCGTCTGATGGTTTGGAGCCGTACAGAGTATGTTTGATTGATATACCAAGCTTTCCCCTGACATCTTGCAAGCCACCGCTCTTCTCCCACTGTTCCCATCGCGCAATATCCGTCATCTTCGTTGCTCTCTCACTTTCTAAACCTTTCGTCCATTCTTCTAAGGCGGCTAATCCTAGAGCTTTGACTCGTTCAAATTCGTCCAAGAGATATTGGATATCATTGTCATAATAGTATTTGGACAACTGTCCCGGGGATACTTGGTTAGATTTAACAGCCACAGGTGAAACCACATGCATGGATGAGGTGACGAGCGCGAAACAAAGGCCTGGTATGAGAGAGGTGGGCAGAGAGGATAGCAAAACATCCATCTCCTTGTACTAAGCGTTAGCTCCTGTGACGTCCTGGGTTATCGAATCGACACACCTTCCTTGTCCGCGCAAAAAGGCATTCCGAACACGTCCTGATACCAAAGGGCCATATTATACGAACTCCTTCAGCGCCTAGATCTTTTTCCAACGGAGAAAATGATGTCATGGACGAATGGGACGAGTCGGGCTTTCTGCAAAATTGACAGTTGGTTGCTCCCACTAAATGCCACATTTCCAATTCGGTCCTATTAATCAAAGGCCGTGGCATTCCGGGATAGCAAAGTTTCCGGGAGTGAGACCAGATGGATGCCGAATTCATTGGATTCAAAACACCCTGAGCTGGAGTGTCCTGTGGAAAGTGTTCACTGGAAGTGAGATAAGAGTTAAAGGCTCTATTGACGCGCAGGAGCAAACCAAGGGTTTTCGGGTCAAGGAACGAAAATACATATTGCCACGCTTCCATGGGTAGATGGGACCAGGTCAGCGAGATCCGGTCAAATTCCAATTTATGCTTCTTAAGAGGAATGTCATGGTCGTTGTCACAAGTGGAGGTTCCTTGGGCTATTGGATTGAGTGATGCCAAAACTCTATCGACGAGAAAGCCATCATTAAAGGAAGAATGTTTTCGTTTACGTCCTGGATTCCATGCCGTGGTAGAGACGTCCATTTGCTGAGGCTCGGAAGAGCTCTCAAATGAAGGGTTAGCCTTGGATTGGTTATCCGGAGATTGCAAGTCCATAGTAGTAGAAGGTCGCGTAGATTGTTCCATCATTTCGGTAACAACAAACAAGGCGTAGACCGTCGTATGTTGGCACAGAGAGCAGGTGGACTGAGAGCAGGCAGAGCTGCTTAGTGTGCCAAAAACAGCCAAGCCATATGACGTATATTTGTCGTGAAGATATTGAAAAAGTAGAGAACCTTTTTTTCTTGTAGGAAAAAAAGGGCAAAGTGAAAAAAAAGAAACTAAACAATAGAATCGTAGTCCCGAAAGGGCCTACATTCGACACAACTCACTCCTTTAAAGGAAACGTAGGAAATATGCTTCGAGCCATAAGCATATGGGGAAAAAAACCTTTGGACCAGATGGATCGGTTCCAAGTCACGATGAGCTGGCTGTTCAGAACTGATGCGAGGGCGGTGATATCAGCGTTCCATGCGCAAAACAAACACTGGAGAATGGCTCCTGGACAGGTTGTAAGTAGCCTGAGGCTCTGGACTGCTCAGCCCCAAGAGTTGTTGTGGCGAAAGACATAAACTCGTGAGTTCGATGAAAGAAGAGAAAAGAGCAGATAACAAGTCGCGATATCCTCAGAGCTCATCGCGAAGTTGTCACTTTGTTGCTGCGAGGGAAAGTGGGGGTCAGCCTCACTATTTCGGCCAATGACATGGCTCGCTATCCCGGCTCCCAAACGAGGACGTCATGTGATTATATACCATACTACAGAAAGCAGTTTGCTCTTTACCTACACATTTACACTTCCCCAATATTCTAATATTAATCAGTCTAATAGTATCTTCTCTTGCATCTAGAAGCAGCTGTGGGCTTATAATTCGGGTTTTATTACGACAAAAAATTGTCAGCAAAAAAAGTGGATTTACAGATAAGTTTTTACATTCCTCTGCATGTATCTAGGAACACATTCAGACAGCAAAAGAAGACAGACAATGCTAAGAGGCGAAGCAACTATTTATGCAACTCGACGTAGTTGGCAGGGAAAAGACCAGCATGGCCATTGTACTCGCCAGACCACCAATCATCATCGGGGAATTCCTGTTATGAGTTAGCACCATGATTCGAAAAAAAGGAAAAAAGAAACGTAATGACTAGAAGGAGGTGGGCTCACAATATTTACGATCTTGGCTCCATCGGGGAAGCTAAGTTCATTATCTTCGGCAGCTTCATAATCATAAAGGGCTGTTGCTGTGTGACCGTGACTCTCTGCCTCAGGCTCTGGGGCCGAGGGGGGTTCCGGGTGTGCGTGAACAGGAGTTTCCTCATGTTCAGCAACATCAGAAGCCTGTCCGGAAACTTCCACATAATTGCTAGGGAAGAGGCCATGGTCCCCGTGAACGTTAACTCCCAACCACCAGTCCTGATCAACCATTTCAATGTCTGTTACTTCTTCACCTTCCTTTAGCTCGATTTCGTTCTCCTCGGCCTTTTCGTAGTCATACAGAACCACGGCTCGAATGGACTCTGCTGGGGCCGTGGCATGTGTGGAAGCCTCGGCGGTGGCACGGCCGGTGTCATAAGCCGGCTCTTCAAGCTCCTCTTCAGCTGGGACAGCCTGCTCTAAACTGCGAATTGGCAAAGGCTGAGGAGGGGCGCTTATCTCTTCATGAGCATCTTGAACCAAGTCCTCTGGAGCAGTGCGACTGACGGGCATAGCAATCTGGATAGGGGAAGATTCCTCCGCAGCCGGTGTTGGCGGAGTAGGCGAACGAGGCTGTGGAGGGGGCGGGGGTATTTCTTGTTTGACCTCTTCCTCGTGAGGGGCTTCTGCGGGGGTTGGCTCTGTAGGAAATCCAGGTAAAGGAATGCCACGACCAACATTGGGTTTGCTACTGGTGTCCAAAGGTGGTGGAACATCGGATGGGGCAGCAGCTCTTGGTTGTGTTTCTTCATGAGCCGACAAGGCAGTGCTGCTATTTGCAGATCGTCCAGTATGTGTAGTTTGCACTGGGGCCCATGATTTTCCGCCATATGAGCTCTTCCACTGACCATCACCCGATAGATCCTTCGTCACTGGTTGAGCACCATGTGCAGGAGTGGCTGCCACGTTGGTGCCTTGCTGTTTTGCTTTCCTTTCCGCCCATAGTTGCGCCGGTGTTTTCCCCCCTTCATCAGCAAAAGTCTTGCTTGCCAAGCCTACTACAGGCGCGGCAGCAGCAGGTTTCTGCCCAAATTCAGATGGTAGCGGTGCCTTTGTACCAGTGAAGCTCGAGGAGGTACCGAATCGATTGGCTACTTTGGGTTTTGGAAGGCTTGTCAAGCGTTCGGAGGGTTGGAACGCCGCCGAGCGCTCAGAGAGGGTCTTGGCTTCGGTTGGGGGTTCAGCAGCTGGAGGAGGCTCAGTTGGAGCTGCATCTTCCGGTTGCCGAGCTCTGGCTCGAATTGCCGATATGTCGACCTTGCCGACTGGCTCATAGGCTCCTTTAACAGGGATGGGTCGGTCATCTACATTTTGACCGGATTCACGAGCCTGTCGCCTGATAGCTGAGATGTCTACCTTTCCGATAGGCTGATATGCGCCCTTGACAACATCCTCCCTAGCCTCGGACGGACCTTCATTGAACCTGGATGGCGTTGGCTTTTGTGACGTAAGCTGGTTCATGTCAACCTTTGTTGGCTTGTATGCCGAAGGAACCTTTTCCAGTTGGGTTCTTGTGACTGGCGGCGCATCGGCACCCCACCCATCGTCGTCAACCTGCGAATTTGCAGAGGCAGCTACTCGACGACCACCAGGAGGAGCCACGAACCCGGTAGATCGACCAGCGGTGAACACCGGCTTTGTGGCTACCGGAGGTTTGGATGAAGGGGCCGCCTGGGGAATGGGGGTTCCAGACGAGTACTTGGAGCCCGAAGCGTCGGCGACCTTTTGAAGAATACGTTCTGGTGATAGATCTTGGTCGGAACGGGCAGTTATTTGCACATGGTAACCCTGCATATGAAAAACAAAGTTTTAGTAAACACGAAGTAAGGGGGGTAAGATTGGCTGGGGCCTACCTGGAAAAACCGAGATACTGCGGCCAGATGACTCGTGAAGTAGCCCTTTGTCCTTTCAGGCACTCCCTCTCCGCACCAGGCGATTAGGACATTCTTCGGAAGACTGGTGTTTGGGTCTTTCACTCTGAGGAAGGCAAACTGGACCTTTCCTTCCGAAAAGTCCTCAAAAAGGTCGAGCAATTCCCCCTCTACAGTCGGGGTTAGCAATCGAATGCAACGAGGTTATGGACGACCCACCTCCGGTGCTCTGGACCTTGAGAACACTCTCCTTACTCCCCGAATCCGGCTGGAAGGCATTCACAAGAGGCGTAGACACATTAAACAGCGCCCATTGGCCGTAGGAAGGAGAAGCGGCGGCAGCATTACTTGCGGGGGCGGCGTTGACGATGGATTGATAGCTCTTTGAGATCGAAGGCCCGTTGGTGGAAAGATTTAGGGAAGCCATTGGACACAGCGTAAATCTAGAAGGCGTATCGCATTGACAGGAAGGGATGTGGTTTCTGCGAAGAAGAAGCGACGTTAGCATCACTCCCTGGTTGTCACCGGCCGGTTGGGCTGCGGTCGATGCAAATGTGGGGAAGCTGACCTCAACAAACAAATGGCGTGGGAGCTGGTTGGCCACCCGTTGCGATTGCAGGTAATAGGATAGATATCTCGAGGGTTTTGGCGCCGGATGGCACTTTTGAATGCAAGCAATGAGTTTGATAGTCAGCGTGGAGGAAGTTGGTTGCCTTGGCTAGGAACGCACAGCCAGGTAAGTGCGCATTGTGGCGCGGTCGGGCTCGGCAAGTACGTCAGAGCCAGCACTAACATGACTTACGCGACATGCTAATACTAATAATAATAATGGTGAGGATTCTGACTCTTTTATTGGTATTGTTTTGGTGTTAAAAGTCGAACTACTGTCTGGTGGCATTTAAAGTGATGCCCCAGATGTTATTGTATACAATAACCCCAAGGACCACTTTCAAGACCAGTCCAAGAAACCATGGTGCTGTATCTATATCCATATGCATACAAACAGCAGCTAGCAACACGAATCGTAACGAATAATAAAATAGTAATAATAACAATAACTCATAGCTAGCTCTCCTAGCTGCATCTGCACCTGCACCTGGAACGTCGACAGTAACACAGTTCCGGCAGAATCACGTGAACAAAATTGCTCGGGTCGTTTTGCTCTGGCTCTGGCACAGTCTAGACTCCAGAAAAGAAAACGCTCACCCCGAAATTCTCTGCATCCACGACTGCGGGCGATATACTTTTGGAGCTCTGCAGCTTGGCCGCCCTGTCTCGTCGCCTTGCCTCATCGTTTGTTGCTGTGGTGGCAAGGAACAGGGTCCTCTATCGCTCCCGGCCGCGGCTCTTTGTGTTTCGCGCGTTCCCCTAGTCACTGCACCCGTTCTCCCTTCTGCATCAGGGATTCGTGTATCGCCATCTTCCTGGCGCAACTGCTATATTCATTGAGTGCAAGTGCGATCGTCTTTTTGATCGCCCCTTTGCTCTTGAGCTTTCCACCATGGCGGGCCTCGGCGATGATCTGCTTGTCACCGTGAACAAGCTTCAGGATTTGGTCTTCAACACCATTGGGAACGATTCCCTCGACTTGCCGCAAATCGTAAGCCATCGAACATAGCGCGAAGCTATTGATTCATATCCATTAGAGCCTCTTGCTTACTTGGTTTTGTTGCTGCATAGGTTGTCGTTGGTTCCCAATCGTCGGGGAAATCCTCAGTGCTCGAAAATATCGTTGGTCGCGACTTTCTTCCTCGAGGTAGTGGCATTGTAACGAGAAGACCCTTGATCTTGCAACTGATCAATGTTCCTGGCGAACACGACAACGAATCTGAAAATGGTCAGGCAATCGCTCCGCATACTGCAAACAGTGTCGCCACCTACGGCGAGTGGGCGGAATTCCACCATCTACCAGGGAGAAAATTCGACGACTTTGGTCAAGTCAAACAAGAGATCGAAAACGAAACTGCCAGGATTGCTGGAAGCAACAAAGGAATCAACCGCCAGCCCATTAACTTGAAGATCTTCTCTTCTCATGTCTTGAACCTGACCCTAGTGGATTTGCCTGGCCTGACTAAAGTCCCTATCGGCGATCAACCAACCGACATTGAAAAACAGACTCGCACCCTTATTTCCGAGTACATTGCAAAGCCAAACAGTATCATTCTCGCCGTCTCCCCAGCGAATGTGGACCTGGTAAACTCGGAAGCTCTAAAACTGGCGCGTCATGTAGACCCCATGGGCCGGAGAACAATTGGCGTTTTAACAAAGCTGGATCTTATGGACCATGGAACTAATGCGTTGGATATCCTATCTGGCCGGGTTTACCCACTGAAGCTCGGTTTCATCGGTGTGGTCAATCGCTCCCAGCAAGACATTCAGAGTGGAAAGTCATTGGATCAGGCCTTGAAAGCAGAGGCCGATTTCTTCAGGCACCATCCCGCATATCGAAACATGGCAATCCGCTGCGGAACACAATTCCTCGCCAAGACGCTGAACTCAACCCTGATGTCCCATATCCGCGACCGGTTACCCGACATCAAGGCTCGACTCAACACTTTGATGGGCCAGACGCAGCAGGAGCTTGCCAGCTACGGGAACAAACAGTTTAGCGGCAAGGAACATAGAGGCTCTTTGATATTGCAGTTGATGACACGATTCGCGTCTTCATTCATTTCATCCATTGACGGAACATCCTCGGAAATATCGACAAAGGAACTATGCGGCGGTGCACGAATTTACTACATCTTCAATTCGGTTTTTGGAAATTCACTAGAAACTATAGACCCAACACACAACCTCACCGCGTACGACATTAGAACTGCTATACGCAACTCCACTGGACCTCGACCCAGCTTATTCGTGCCTGAACTGGCCTTTGACCTTTTGGTGAAACCACAAATCAAATTGCTGGAAATTCCTAGTCAAAGATGCGTGGAGTTGGTTTACGAGGAGTTGATAAAGATATGCCACACCTGTGGTTCTCAGGAGCTGTCTCGATTCCCTCGGCTGCAGGGAAAACTTATTGAAGTGGTGTCAGATCTTCTCCGCGAACGTCTTGGCCCCTGTTCTACCTATGTTGAGTCGCTCATTTCTATCCAGAGGGCCTATATTAACACAAACCACCCGAACTTCTTGGGAGCTGCGGCTGCGATGTCTTCTGTCATACAGAACAAGCAGGAACAAGAGAAAAAGGCTCTGCTGGTAGAAGAACGTAAGAAGCGTGAAAAAAGAAGACTCAAAGAGCTGGGTGAAACCAACGGAGCCGAGGACGAAGAGGACCAGAACCACGACCACAAATCCAAGGCCCTCCCCGTGCGTGGCAATGCTACTGGAAGGAGCATGTCACCCAGTGTTTCTAAAGGCGTGGAAGCGTTTGGTTCTAATGTGAATGGAATGCAACAAAGCAACCCTGCGCTTGGAACGGCAAACTCGGCTCGCGACTCTTTTTTGAATTACTTTTTTGGCAAGGATGGCATGCCCTCAGCAGGACCTCTTCCTCAGCCGACTTCTGGACAAAACCGACGCGCTGCCCATTCTGGCGAGCCCAGCATTAGCCAAAGCATTCGCCGTAATGAGCCTCGCTCACCCGTGTTGACGCAAGACGAATACAACGTTGCCGCTTCCGAGTATGGAAATGATATTTCTCAATTCGTAAGTTTTTCTCCCGTTTTAATTGCCTGCCCTGGCGTCCAGTTCATCACTAACCACAGGAAAAATGATTAGCCCAACGACAACATCGAGCCTAATCTCACCGAAAGAGAAATACTAGAGACCGAGTTGATCCGACGGCTGATCTCGTCGTATTTCAACATCGTGAGAGAAACAATCGCAGACCAAGTGCCCAAGGCTGTCATGCACCTTCTCGTCAACCACAGCAAAGACGTTGTCCAGAACCGGCTTGTCAGTGAGCTCTACAAAGAAGACCTTTTCGGCGACCTTTTGTATGAAGACGATGGAATCAAAGCAGAACGCGAAAAGTGCGAGAGGTTACTTGAAACCTATAAGGAGGCAGCAAAGATCGTTGGCGAGGTATTGTAGACAGCGGTTTTTTTTTTCTTGCTCGTATCCGAGCAGACTTTCTGGCCCTTTGTATCAACATATCAATGAGTTCGTGTGGAGTTAAAACGCACGAGGAGTGTATGTATATGGATATAATCCGTTCTTTATTTTTCTTGATGTACCACGAATTCGCTTTCTTCTCTCTCTATATCATTATTACATTGCATCTGATATACTATGTATTCTGATGCCTCTCAATTCCATCTTTCATGCTTTTGTGTTGGCGGGGTATAGAGCGACCTGGTGAAGTTCTTTGGGGAAAGCTGACAATGCTGTTGTTTCTCTGGCGTGGGGGGATAGGTCAGGGGCGTGTTGTTGGGTTGATGTCAGTAGGCAGGTTCTATTCGGTTTATTGATTGAAGTTATACTATGAATAAACGTTATTGAGCTTTATAATTTTTTTATGCAAAACGTCCACTAGTCCATATATATACACACACACACACATGCACATATATTACGATCTATCTCGTATATAACAAACCCAATACCCTAGATGCAACCAACCAACCAACCAAAAAAAATCTAGACCTTGACCTTATTTTGCTGCATACTGCTCTTTTGCAAGTACTCAGGCGCTATAACCCTATTATTCTTCGCCCTGGCACTCGCCACACCATACAGCGCACCGCCCAAAAACACAAACCCGGCGCCAATCAAAACACCCCTGGAAAGCAAATTGCCGAAGATGTAGATGGACAACAGCAACGAAACTAACTTGCGGATATTCAAAATGATCGTGACGGTCAAGGAAGAGGACTTGGCTGCTAGGAGATAGACTCCGCGAATACATACGTACTGCGTGAGGGCGTTGACAACGAGGAAGAATATTTTGTTGGGTGTGGCAGCGAGCACGGAGCGGAGGAATGCGTGGCCGGAGCCTCTGAAGAGGAGCCAGAAGACTGACGCGGACTGGCGAGCTTGTTCAACTACGTTGCTGGAGGAAGCATATGCCGGTGCTGTTGTCGCGGTTGAGAGCACGCTTGTCACAGTCGCTGTTACTGCTGTAGCATTGGCGAATAGATCGCTTTCCGCAACTCCTGGGATTGAGCTGATGCTCGAAAGCATGGACGATGACTCCATGAATGCCCGGAATTGGGAAGAGAGCTGGGGATATGTCGGCAAGAAGAAAGGGATCGAAAGCATATGCGAGTAGAGCAGAGCCTCGCGCCAATGTGTGTTTCCATGGACAGCGTAGAGTCTGTCAGCATAGACACCCTGAAAAGCAGACAACAGCATAGCTAATGCAAGAATGGTAAAACCGATCACGAAAAGGAAAGTTGATTTGCCGTCGGTCTCGTCCCCGCTCGTCTGTATGTTCAATGCTTTCCCCTGCGCTTTAGCGTCGGCCAATGCAGCTCCCACGACGCCCAGTGTCAGCAAAAAAACCGACAATATCTGCATGCGCGTGTAGCGTCTGCCGTTGTATATATATCCAATCAGCATAGAAGCCACTGGTCCGCCGGATCGAAGGATGATATGCAGCGGGACGGATATCCGGTATGCGAACGCCCAGTTATTCAAGAGATTGACGGTGACGAAGAATATCGTGTAAATAGCCCACGACCGCAAGGGAATGACGGGGGACTTCATGAAAAAAGCGCGAGGACCGGCCGACCACGACAAGAAGCTCGGGATTGTGAATAGCGATACGGTCACGAATTGCACGAAAGTGATAAGAGGCCCAGCAGCTGGTTCATCCCTACACGAAAACCACGCATCAGTCCAACAATTCTTGTAGAGATGAATGAGTGGGCCCTTCTCACTTGATGATCGCCTCGAGCGCAAAGACCTGTAGATCCCAGTGAGCACAAATTTACCACGTATCCCAAGCGTACGACGACGTACATTGCCACAACAGCCTCCAAAGATCAAAAGCCCGATCAGCGTAGCATCAAACCATTTCGGCAGCAGACTATACAAAACACCAGCCGTCACGCCGTTCCAGTCCCTCCGGCCAGACGACCACTCGTATTCGCTCTTTTCCTCCTTGACCTCGCTATCGTCCATCCTAGAGGAAGGAATCGCAATTTCAATCTCTCGACGCCTCACAGCATTTGTCACGTCCAGGTCGACCGAGCCATGATTCGGAGTTTTGTGGGTATTCTAGGAGGAGGAAACAAACTATTAATGCCTGTGTCGGTTTTCGCATGTCGTGTTGTTCGACGGGACAAACTTACTGCGTGTGGCATTTCTTCGAGCCAATCACGTTCGCGAGAACTGTGGCTGTCAGTGGACAGAGGAATGCTTGGTCCGACAGCTGCTGGGCATGAAATCGGTTGACAATGGGAGGTGGCTGATATGAGGGTATGAATTTCGACCGAAAACAATATTCGGGAGTGATAATCAGGTCCGCGGGCGGAGTCTCCGAGTCAGTCTAGCGGGACGCGGCTGATTGTGGGTGGAGACTCTTTGAAAGACCGAAAAGGGTAATATCCAGTTCGACACTCTAAAGCTATCATCATATTTGATTGATCTTACGGAGATTCTTTATTCTATTTACAAATATATTCTCTAGCAAGGACTTCTAATTTCAACAACTAAATGATAACTATATATATTATATAAGAATTTGAGTCGGTAATGTCTATATCAGCACCGACTCGGGCCACACGTTTGCCTCAGGTCAATATTCGGCCACATGGAATCGAACAAAGAAAGCGGAATCATCGTGGCCTTTTTTAAAAGGAGAAGTCCCCCTTGCTGAAGGCCGTGGTGCATTCACAGTTTTTATCACTTGCGTGCGAGAATGGCTCATATTTTACGGCTACCTGTTGAGATCCAACTCGAGATCTATAAGCATATAACCAACATAGATGATGCTCTTCACCTCGCCCGTACCTGCAAGGTTTTGAGTTCCGCCTTCGAAGCTCCCTCAAACAGACAGGATATCTTCAGATCCATCATTGTACGTTGACTGCTTATCTATTCGTGATGGTTAACTGCTAACTAATGCTTCGATACAGCACAATGGTTTGCACCACAAGTATGACGTGCATTTACATGTTAAGGAAGGCCAATATGCAGACTTTGTGGTCAATTACGAATATGGAAGACTGCCTGATTACCACAATCGCCCACTTGTTCAAGGCGAACCGCAAGTCGACCCCGAAATTTCTACTAAACTGCCTGCTGAAGTCGTATGGTCTATTGTTTGTCGATGGCATGCCATGAAAGTCCTCTTTGACCTCTACTTCGACTCCGCTATCCGCCCATTTTACCTCCAGTCTGTAATACCGTGGCGGACCGATCAGCGGGATCACTGGTATGTGGAGTTAGCATACGAGACTCCGATGCCACCTCCTTCAGGTCGTGACATCGAGTCTCTCCAAACTGCTGAAAAGCAACGAGCCTACGAGCGGTTTTACCGGGGACTGTGTTCCCATTGGATCACGGTGGATGAAATCTGGCTCGCGCGAATCTCACGCTATCCAACATCTATACTTCGGTTGTACATTTTTGAGAGAATCCGGGATCGTTGGGAAGATCATCCTGCACGTGATGTACGAGAAAAACTCCAGGCTGTTGAGATAATAGAGTTTGTCTGGGGGTTTCTAGGCCGGAAAATATTCCGGGATCCTGAGCGACTTTCCGACTGGCTCCTTGGAAAAGACGCGAAAGAACAATTTCTTGACTCTTTCGAGAGGAGTGAAAGCTGGCTGTATTTAGTCCGCATGAGTTCTAACTATCTTCGTCCACCACAAATTATCGAGCTTTTGGGTGACATGTGGAATCCTCGAAGTAGACCTTTTAACAAAGCAACTTATCTTCATAGTACAGGTTTGTTTGACCGCGATTCACGGGACGGGTTCTCAGAAGATGAGAACATGATATCTTTAAACACCTTTTATGAGCTGGAGGAGATAGAAGCAGACGGCATGAGGCAGCTTTTCAAGCACTATCGAGTCGAGAAAGATCCAGAAAATGTCAAGTATGGAAGCCCGTGGAGAAGGTATAAGTATTGCCAATGGGTTGATCGTTTAAGGGGTCGAGCGCTTCTTTCACCAGACAGAACCCAGCGAACAACCGCACCTACGAATGAGCTATTGGAATTATTGGGATATCAAGATGTATAGATGACCATGATGTGTATACGTAGACGATAACTCTAGCAATTCCGTATATTGTACGAACCATCTATTCTAACCAAAATACCAGCTTTTCAAAACGTTATATTTAATAAATGTATTTCAATCCTCAATCTCATCATCACTTAAAAGCAGATTCTCAACGGCTGCCTGCACGTTTACATGCACTTCCTCCTTCTTCGAAGCTTGAAAGCCCGGACGGCCGCTTCTTCTCGCAGGCAAGACGGGGTCTGTGGACCACTCGTTGACCGAACTCGGTTCAGCGTCATTATTCAGCATGTCATCGGGGATGTCATCGGTTGGGGCTGTTATGCCTTTAAACTGCGTGATTCTGTCCAAGCCGCGCGGTTGTGTGGAGGTGTTGCCCAGGATTTTTGTCAAGTAAGGGAGTTGGTGAAGCAGGATATCTTGGCGAGACATCATGGATTTTGGCGGGGTGTCCGGTCCAGCATTCCTGTCGTTTGCACTGGCATTCATCTGGTTGTGTTTCCATGACTCGACGCCCTCTGATCGAGACGCCGTGCTGTGGATGGTCGTCGGATCCAGTAACTGACGCTCCCATACTCCGACGAGGCCGTCCATTTCCTCTATATCCTTCCACAGTCGCTGTGATGTCGGAAAGTGCATTTTATATGTATCACCTGAGCGCTTTCCTGTAGAACCTCCTTCGAGTTTTCTTCGAACCGGACAAGGAAGAGAGAAGAGCAACCCCCTCACGGCGACATGAAAGCTGACCTCGTCCTGTCGTAGCCGATCGACGCTTGTGCCGTATCCCTGGAACTGGCTGCGCGCCATTCCAATGCCCATCCTGCTACTAGATAAAGAAGATCGGCCTTCTGAGCCCAGCAGGTCGCTATCTGACAAATGCTCTATGCAAGCATTGAGCGTGTCCGTAAAGGATGGCCCATCGCAAGACGGCGGGTAATTCTCATGCAAAGCTGCAGTAAAAGTTTGTATATCAGTCCCCGTTTCGTTGATCAGGTCTTCAATCGAGACAAGAGATATCTTCGGCCGTTCCAAATGCTGCAAGTGAGGCGGAGGCGCTACGTAATCTCGCTGTTGTTCCGGAGTTTCCATATCTTCTCTTTTGTTGTAAACCACTTTGCCGACTGCATGGAACAAGCCCAGGCTACTTTCCCGTTGCGTGATTATCTCCAGTGAATCCTTCTCCATAAGGGTTAGCGAAGTGTCACCTCGACTTGCACTTTTCGCCTTGGCAGCAACACGACCACCCCAGTCACCGTCTTTATCTCCTCGTAGACAGAAAAACTGTAGCGAGGAGATGGCACTGCGGACATCGCCCAATTCCGAAAACTTCTTCAAAACACCTGGACCGGGAATTCTCTGCCGCATGGAGTCCCGAGCTTCCTTTTTCAGAATGAGATCAAGTGCTTTGCGCATAAAAGTAGGTGCTATAGGGTTAAACTCAATCGTGCTCGCGCCAGGATTGGTGTAGATTTCCGGGCCGAGCAGCCTATGCATAGTGAGATTGTCGGACATTGAAGCGCTCGTGGCCAGCCTGGTTTCCGAGATGACAATGACAACTGGGGGAGTCGTTCTAGGTCCGTGTGAAAGCGGCGAGTCAGACGCCAAATACCGACGTAGTGAAGTCCGAAAGGCAGAAAGTGAAGAAGACCCCCACGAGAGACTGTTGGGAAACTCTTCTATTAAAATTATTCGCTGTGACGCGGAACCTTGGGGTTCATGCGTGGTGGTGGTGCTGGTGCTGGGAGAGTCGGTCAAATCAAGACTGCCAAACCCATCACTTCGATTCAAAAACTCGTCAAACTGGGCATTTAGAGAGTTGTATTTCCCATCAGCGCTCTCTGTGCCCACTGGGCTCTTCCACTCGACAATGGAAAAGCCTAGAGCACGAGACAATAGCGAGATGGTCGTGGTCTTTCCACTTCCTGCCGGGCCATGTAGAACAAGGATTTTCTGCAGCTGTTAGTATTACTCATTTTTTTAACGAAGAATAAAGAATGAACTTTACATGTTTGGTTCTGCCCGAGAAAGCCGCCGTAAGCCAGCTGCGTACATCTGCTACCTTTTTCTTATGAACCGCCAGCTCCTCGATATTCGACGGCGCATATCGTTCTGGCCACGGCCGCCTATCAGTCGCCTCTGGCCTCGTTTCTGTGCCGGCAGAAACAGGGAAGTCATCCAGAATAAAGCGTTTCGAACGTTGAGGTTTTGAAGGTTGTGCGCGCTTCCTCGAATCGCTACTCTTTTGTGGTTGTTGCTGTTGCTGCCTTGGTCGGCTGGGCAGCTTTGCCGCCGTGTCCTTGCCAGTCAAGTGCTCAAAAATGTCGTCGTCAAACGAGCCATACTCGTCATCTTCAATCAAATCGTCCTCGATTTCATCGGGATGCTCTTCTTGTCGCGGGATTGCTGTTGCTGCTGCCGGTGGTTTGAGTGCTGCCCAGCGCTGCTCCTCGGTCGCCGGCTGGAAGAATTTGTGCAGCGAGCGAGGCGAGGTTTGATTGGCATCTGTCGCGGTTTCCTTTCTCTTTTTGCTGTTGGTATTCGATGCGGGTTTGCGAGGGCGGGTGGCGCGTGTCTTGGTGGGAGAGTTGATCGGTCGTTGTTCCTGGCGACGAGACGATGTAGGTGGTCTGGCCTGAGTCTGAGTAGTTAGTTTAAAATCCATACATACATACATACATATATATATATATATAAGCTCGACAGAAAGAATAATCATACCACTTTCCCCTCTGGACTTCTGTCGTCGCCGCCAAACGACAGCGTCTCATCCTCATTATCCGACGACGACAAAACAACCAATTTGCGCTGCCTTTTGGGAGGAGGCGCGGCCATGGTGATATGCGATTGAGGGCGCCAATAAGAGGATCATTGTTCGTGCAGTGTGCCAGGGACTATCCCCGGATGAATAATGATGAATCCCAGTTTCGATGGAATAAATAATTAAAGGTTTGGATTTAGCTTGGGCCGTCGTCGATATCGATAAGCAGGTCCACCCACACTCTATAAAGAGAGCTACTACCGTACCTACATCACCTACGATTTTTGATATAAAATTAAATTGATAAACAGGGTATCATCCTCCATTAAGTAAACCATTTAAGAAATTAAATACAACGACACTGCTAGGCGCCGCCAAATAAATCATAATAATAATCTTCATCAAGGCCATCTCGACTAGGAATCTTTGGCGGCTCTCCAGCAAACGCAGCATCGTCAAAGCGAACATTCAAGAGACGAATCTTCAGACCGTAATTGCTGATGAGATTCACTAGCTTGCTGGTTTCAGAAGTGATCGGTTGCTGGTTGAGAATCATGAGAAGCCCGTCCAACCACTCGGACGCGATGCTGTGCGTTTGCGGCCGGAGCACTAGCAGAGCAATCTCTCTCTGGGTTGATCTGCTGCCAGTGCGATTGTGGCCCGGTGTCATTGTTGGAGCCCCTGAGGGTGAGCTGGGCGCATATCCATGAATGGTGATTTTGGTGAACGAGGACGCCTGCTGAGGTAAGGTTTTGATGGTAGAGCCGGACGAGTCATCCGATGAAGCAGAGACGTTGGACACGACCGACGAGACGATGGAAAGATCAACTAAAAGAATTAGCATCGACATCGATATCAACATTAGATTAGACCATAATAGACTGGCTTACTTTTGTTCGGAAGAGTATCCAATGAAGGGACACTCTCCTTGGCCGAATCAAAGTCGCCAAAATGCAGATATCTGCGGTTATGTGACAGCTGTACATATTTATATGCTTGGGATCGCTTCGAATCTGGCTTTGCAAAGTTGGGCCCATCGACTTTTGTGCTCGTCTCGTTGGGAAACCATGCACCCTGGAGGAGGCATCGGATTCTTTGCTCTTTAACAAACTGCAAGGCTTCATGGTGCAGCTCATCGCGCACTTGACGCAGATGCTGGCCCCATGCATCCTCGTACGTCAGCTCGAGCAGTTCCATTTGCAGCTCGCGGAGACGTTGGTATTCAAACGCCGAGAGCTCTTCCTCGACGTCTTGGACGTCCTTTGTACGAGGCGCTCCGCCGACGACAGACTCCACAAGGATGCGCAACAACTCGACAATCTTGTCGAAATCGGCTATCTCAGCACTAGTGGCTTTCCAGAGACGGAAGAAAGCATGTAATGAAGCAACATGAATACGAGACCAATGCAGGAGCAATGGCTTGAAAACCTTGTCAAAATTCGAGCGCGAGTCAAGCAACAAGTAATTTTTGGCATCGTCGGTAGCTGATCTCTCGACTTCGAAATGCTCATATAGAACCGAAGTGATCGCCAGGGATGCACGGGCAATCGGACACCGCTGCTCAGCGGGCCTTGCCGACTGCTCCAGCAGCATCTTCTGGAATTCGTCCTGGTGCTTCCTGACAAAGTCTGTGAGGTCCATCATACCGAGGAAGCCCATCTCGTAGAACTCGCCCGCGGGGCTTTCCGAGTAAAAGCCCAGGCGCCTCCATTTCTCCGGATTGTGCCTGCGAGACTTTCTAAGATCGTCGTCGGCCGTGGCGCTTTCTCGGGCCATTTCCGGGTTACTCGCAATATGGATGCCCTTGAGGGCTCGCCTATGATCTGGTTTCTCCAATTCGACGGCCACATTCTTCCATTTCCGAAGTAAAAGCTTGGTCAGCGATTGGAACTCAATCAACGGATGGGCGTGGTCCTGTAGAGCGCTTCCTTGCATCAAAATGTACACAGCACGGATGACGCCCAGATCCTGCAGTCGCTTAATAAACTTGGGCCACTCGCTTTCTTCATCGTTGGCAATCGAGTCCCGCATCAGCGAATTGATCAGCTGCAATGCATTCGCACACAGCGCATGGTCTGCGGAGGACAGCCTGCTGACCAGCATCTCCAAAAACTGCGGATACTTTGCGATTGCGGGCTTCAGTGCGCGGAAGCCGTGTATACCAGCTTCGGACAGTCTGCTCGGGTTGTGAGGATGCGAAACGATCGAGACGAGCATTGACATGGCGCCGCGGAGGATGTTGACCAGGGGATGCGTGACAATGAGGTAGACTATCTGTACGTTTTGTGAATTAGAATAGAATAAGATAAAACACTATCGCGATCGAAGTTTCTACTCACCCTCTCAACAAGCTCTTCATCGACATATTCCCAGCCCTTGTCGACCTCCAGCAGACGCGCAAAGCTCGTCAGACTGTAGGCCAAGGTATTCCCTGTCGTGACCAGAGTCAGGTAGCGCAGTTTGCCCAGGCCGCCCTCTGAGATGAAAATGTCGGCAAACGAAGGGTCGCCGATGCTGCTCTGCAGCTTGAAGGCAGCCATTTTGCGCACGGGGTCTTCATCGCTCCCCAATCGCTCGACCAGATCGGACGGATTGAGGCCTTCCATGGCGGCGTACACGGCAGTATAGAACAAACGGGGACCTGGACAGGGGGGTTAGGAAAGACAAAAAAGGATCAAAAAGACGAAAAAGAAGGCAAAAGACACGGCTGCAACATGCTGCTCTAGAAAACAAAGCCACAGAAACAAAGAGATCGCAGGGAAGATTTTGAGTCTGGACCGTGAAGTCATGACAGGCGCGATCAGGGGCAGGCACGGGCCTTTCCCCACTTAATGCGTTCTACTATTATACAGTCCATACATACTACTACTACTACTACTACAGATATTGAATATACCAAACAGTATACGAGAAACAAGTAGATATTATGCTTAGACTAATGAACATTGATATGTCATGATGTTAATCAAAAATCCGCTCCCACAGCCCGAATGTCGACAATAATAACGCCAGCCAATACACACACGATTTTAGAGATATCATAAGTCGTCACAGAAAGCAGAAAATAAAGAAAAATAAATGTACAGAGAATCAAAAGGCCGCAATTACAACAAATAGAGAGTAAAGATCACCGCCGCCACCCAACGTTCCAGATGACATGGGCGATATCGCGAGCAGTATTGACAGTGTCGGCAATGCGCCCAAAGAGCCCGCCAGAGGCAGACTCGCTGTCTTCGTACGGCATGAACATGCCAGAGGGAGTGAGATGCAGGTTTCCACCGTTGTCCAGTTCCTCGGAGTCTTTAGAGTCCACAAACCACGGACGATCACCGGGAATGTCGTAGTCTGAGAATCCCGATTGCAGGTCGTCGTCGTTCAACAGGAAATTGGAGTCTGGTCGTGGTGGCCGAAGGGTTTCAATTGACGGTGACGGAGATGTGTCACGCCCTTGGCTCCGTTGGTTTTGCTGTTGACGCCAGGGTGGTTCGGGGGTGTCGCTTCTGTATTTTAGTGTCGTAGAAGGAAGGGGGGCGATAGTCTTGCTCTCGCTGCTGAAGCTGTTGCGCGGCGTGGTTCGAGAGCTGGGCGATGCCTTGGGGCTGAATTGCTTCATCATGACTATGCCGTCATCTGATTCCGTTTCGTCGCCGTCGTCGTCTTCTCCAAGGAAGAAAGCAGATGGATCAGGGGCATGCTCTTCGTCGTCCTTGGCTTCAACGGCAATGCATTGTTCCACTTCGTTGTTGAAATGAATATGCCTCCTTTCCGTCGGGGACATCAGCCCGGAAGAAGTAGAGTTGGTAGGTGTGCAACGAGTCGAGTCGAAGCTGTAGCTCATCCTTCGATTTAATGGGAGGCCGACATCCGAGGTGGCTCTCACAAAAGACGGCCGTCCACGGTTGGATTCTGCCTTTTGTGCTTGTAAAATAGCACCGGCATGTTTCAAAAGCGTGTGTTGAGACAGCGACCTCTGAAGGATAGCCTCGGAGGCGGTTTTCTTCTTCAGGATCGACTTTCTGTCGAGAAAGGAATTCGTCGACGATAATCGACTGGGAGGTGGAGATTTGTTATTAGAGTCAAGTAGGGTCTTGTCCGTCTGTAGGGGCCCGTAGAGCCATGTGACATCGCAGTCTTTCAGCCAATTCAGCGTTTCCGGCAGCACGGTTCGTAGTCCGTACTTGGACTTGGCCCAGGTTCGCCACGATGCGTTCTCTAGCCGTACGCTGTTGCTATATCGATCCCTTCGGTTCACGACATAGCGCCATGATGCCCAAATATCCTCTTCACGCCATTCGTGCGAGAGATAGTCGACGTGCCTGTCGGGTTCCTCTTCAATCGAAGAGTCGTCACTGGCGGTCTTGTATATTGGGACGCCTGGGTATGGGGCTGCCTGCGACTGGTCGCTTTGAGTGTTGGAAGTCTCGCTTAGGGGTTGTGCAGCAGTCCCATCGCTCTCAAAGGCCAGTAGCGATACCCCTTCGTCCTCCTTGCCATCGGAAGTGGCGTCCAGCGAGAGACTGCTCAGAGTCGGGGTGTAGAGGGGCGGGGTGGAGGAAGGGCGGGAGACGGGCGACGTTGGGATGCTGGAGTTAGTAGACGGCGGCGACGAGCTGGAATCCTCGGCCTCGTAGTATTCGGGCATAGGTTGTTTGAGGAAGTGGCCGTGGTTCTCGAGGAAGTACGTCTGGAGTCGGGGAGAGCGCAACGGGTCGTCCCTCTCGCTGGGAAGCAACGCAGTCATTGCAGGAAAGGCCGGGGATACAGCCTGGACGATCTCGGTCACGGCATTGAAGGGTTTCCTTTCTGATCCGAGCAGCAAAGAGTGGCGAGAAAACGGGAGAATGATGAAAGTGACGAGAGTTCAGGTGTAGAAGCAGCGGGCGGCGTAGAGGCGCGATGATATCAGGCCGGGGAGCAAATCGGCTGTATATGAGCGAAATACGAGCGAGACGAGGGAGCAAAGAGAAGGGCAAAACACAAGACAGCCCGGTGATCCACCGATTGAGCTTTTTCCTATTGACTTTCAGGCCTGGTCTTTGGGTTTTGAAGCGGGCAGCGGCGACTGGAGAAAAAAAGCCGGGGAGCGACAAGCGCACTAGTTGTCGCCACCGCAAACGGCTCCCAGTCCCAGATCGACTGCAGCTACTCGACTAGCTTCAGAACCAACGCGCTGCTGTTGGTCTGGAATCCTGCTTGCTCTGGAGGCGGTGGATCCTCTCAGACACTGTGCTCGAGCGCAAGGTTTGCCCGTCTGATTCTCATGATGTGATGACTTGCGAGTACTTCTTACGACCGGCTGCTGGCTTGCATTATTATGACTAGCCCCTGCTCAGCCATCAATCAATTGATCGCATTCCTTTGTTATTATTCGCAAAGCACGCTGGAATACAGAGAGGCTCGACCAGACCCTTGGACCATCGCACTAGGCGAGCACTAGACATGGTGGCTTGCACGCCGCAGCACACAATGGCTTTAAGACGTTTTAGCCCTTTTGGACCGTTTCGCACCCCGGCCAGACCGTTGGAGTTGGAACTTGGCAGTCGAATAAAAGATGAGTACACCTTATCTTCGTCTTTTTCGTGTCGTTGTGTCGCTCATCGCAGTGCTGTGCGACCACCCCTTCAACCTGCCTGGCGGGGTACGCTACGATGCATGCTCCATATCTCAACGGCCCTATACATTTAATATTACGAGTACTACAGCAGGTTACTGTTGCTTTGTGCCCATCCCAGCTGTATCCACACCTCTAGGACGTGATACTCTAGATTATACAAGATTGCTATGCCTTATCGATCCTAGAAGATACAGCCGACACCGTTAGCCAATGTCTTGGACACATGTTGGCTTTTGCGTCTTGGATCAAGGCCTGAGCAAGCCACCGCGGGCGACTCCGTGCTATGCGTCTTATCCCCAGGAATCCCAGGATGGCGAACGAGCCCATGAGTCGAATTGACTGTGCTGATTGGCCGAAGGAGACTTCCTATCTCTAGAGTCAGATCTGATGGTACTATAAACCCATACTCGTCATCGACCATCTAGCATTTGGGTGCGTTGTCCGTATTCTCGCAGGTGGCTTTGTCTGTCCAGAATGGCCGGATCAGTAACGCAATCCAGCAACATTGCCGAATGCGACAGCCAAGATAGATAACGCAAGTCTATCACAAACGTAGAGACCAGGTCCCGATAACCGGATTTTGGTGTTTTGTCTCTCTTTGTCCGGAGTCCGGAGCAGCCCAATCCGGACAGACCGCAGACGATCATTCCATACGAGACAAAGAACGATGAGATAGTAATGTGGAAGACCAGCTAGAAGTCAACTTGGCATGTGGTAATCATAGCAGTCGCACTGTGCATCGCAACGCAGAGGAGCTGCGGCCTAAGCGTTTTATGCATTGGCGAGTCTGGATTCCAGATTGCATCAGGAGGAGGAGAAATAACAAGTCACTCATAATAACAGCACGTGAATTGTGGGGACCGTCGGCCAGAGCTTCATGTCAACTGCACCACGACGACAAGGGTCCCTCGTATGGCTACATTTTGTAGAAAATCCCGCGACAGACGACTCGATATTGACACCCTGTGCGAGAAAAAAAAAAGACTGCGCCTCTTTTTCTCCACTACTCTCACTCTCGCTTGAATTATATCTTTCGCTGCCGCTATTCGCATCGACTAATCAAGCCAGAATTGCGCCCAGGATGATATGCCGGCAATGACAACACCGGTGACACAAAGCAGGCTGATTCTTGCATATCCTCAGGACAGGGCCAATTGACATAATCACATCGCCATGGTGTCGTGATTTGCCACGGTCATCATGTCCACTGCCAGACAGACAGCCCCTCGGAGATTTCTTTTCAATGCGTGTGGGACTTGCATATCGACTACTGCAGTTGGTAGAAACTAGACCTGCAAGCTTGACATGTATGCTACGTACCGCATGGCCTCGAGCGTTTCTCTCAACGGCGAGATTTTGCTAGGCTGAGTTGATCAGAAGAGGGGAAAGACCCAGACCAAAGCTCACCATCGACCTCTTGCTACAATGATACTCGGAAAACACACTTGTCGAAAGCACTAATACATCAGCCCTGTCTAGAGCTACCAAGTCACTAACCAGTAGTTGCTTATCAGTCACGATTACTATTATTCATATTATTACCGGCCTTGCTATACAATTCCACAAGGCTAAAAATATCTCCGCGGCTCGCCATCGCCTCGACGCAGCGAGAGCTACTAACAATACCTCGTTTCGACACCGGGTATACTTCTATTCTCTATAGGTTGCGAGAAAGTCGCCCCCTCAGAAGAAGAAAAAAAAGGGTCCAGACTGTCGTAGTATCAAGACATCGGAACAAGTCGGGCTACTGGATTCAGCTAGGAGAAGGTAACCTCGATTTAGAATGCGTGTTGCCACGAGAATACATGTGAATTGGAAGTTCCTTTACTGCAAATAAATGCAACATGAAAAAAAAGGCTATTATTATTGTCGAGAACTTCACATGATTCCATGTAGAGTAAAGTAGACCCGCGCCCCCTATTGGCCGGCGGATGCGGGCATCAAACAACAACCCCGCAGCGCAATTGTTATCGACAAGAATCGTCAAGAGAACAACTCCTCCCCAGCAACACCAGCAAACAGCCAGAAACAAGACAAAATGGCTGATGTGGCAGATGCGCCACTGGAGCCTAGAGCTCGACACATCACATACTGCGGAGGTAAGCCTTTGTATTTTTTTTGGTGTTTGTCCTCGTGTGACGTTATCGCGGCTTCCCCTCTTTGGTAGAGAAATAGATATTGCAGTATGCTGATCTGTTGGCATTATAGTATGCACACTGCCACCAGAGGTATGTCTTTACAATCATAGTAAAAGTGGAACAACAGACTAATCCTTTTAGTACTGCGAATTCGGCGGCACATCCAAAAAATGCGAAGAATGGCTCGAAAAGAGCCACCCAGATCTGCACCAACGCCTATACTCTGAGGGCACGTGTCTCCTCTTCCTCCTTCACATATGTTCAATCTAATAATAATAATAATAAACTTGCAGAAGCACTAAACGCCAACCTCTCCACCCTCTCCGTCTCCGCCCGCGAACGCGCCGCCAAGGACGCCGCAAAGAAAGAAGCCAAAGCCGCCCTGGCCGAGACGCGCGATGCCGAACGCAAAGCCGCCGCCAAAGTGCAGATCAAGCGAGTCGAGCGCAACAAGCGGAAATTCGTGACGGTGCTTGCCGGGATTGAGGCGCATGGGCTGGATTTGAAAAAGGTCGCAAAGGAGTTGGGCAAGAAGTTCGCGACGGGGTCGTCGGTGACGAAATCGCCTGCGGGCACGGAAGAGATTACGATTCAGGGGGATGTTAGTGATGATTTGTTTGACTGGCTGGTCGATGTGCATGGCAAAGAGGTTCCCGAGGACAATATCGAGTTGATCGAGGACAAGAAGAAAAAGGCTGCTACATAAGTGACACTATAGCTGGGGGCAAAACAGACATAAAGACATAAAAGATATGAAATGATAATGAACTCGATTCCTTTCGGGATGCTATAATGGGTATCAAATAAAACAATGTACACTGCAGCAGCCGATACTCCCCTGGCCATGCAATTATAGTTCGTCAAACAATCGCAACGGGTCAGCCGGGTGATCAGACTCATACTCGTTTCTGATGGCTTGAGAACTCTCACTCGCCGACGTAGCAGTCTTTGAAGCCGGCGGAGATATGAGCAGTGACTCTCCTTCAGCGTCGCTGAGTTCTGGGAGAACCGGAGAAATATCAGCATTGGCTCCGTCGATAATTTGTGAGACGTCCGGCTGATGTGACAGCGAGGAAGACGGCCCGGCGATATTGCCAGGCCATTCCTGAACCACGTATGCAATGACCACAAAAACAGTCGCTGTGATAATAATAGCCCAGAAGATGCGCAGCCTGCGACTGACGCGCGCCTGCCACTCGTTCTCGCGGCGTTCCCATCCCTCTATTTCCTGACGCACGCTGTCCAGACGCTTCCCCAGGGCTTCCATTTTGTTTCGTCCGGCGCTCATGCGCTTTTCCAACACGTCGATGCGATCTATCTGAGGACGGAATTCTTTAAATTCGCCGAGTTGTTTGCGAAAGTCTTGTTCCAGGTTGGCATTGTCTCGTTCAAAGTCACCTTGCAGCGTTGAGTTCGAGTCAACGAGGTCTTGAAAAGTGCGTATTGTAGAGTATAGTGTTGACACTCGCTCCAGGAGGTTGTAGTATGTATAGTCGAGTCGTCGAGTAATGTCGGCTGCCAGCGAGCCTACCGAAGATAGTTTTGTCCGGAGCGACCTTGAATCATGTTAGCTAGGGTAATAATGATGGTAAAAAAAAGACTAGACACACTCTTCTCCCTTTTCTCTTCTCCTCTTCACCTCTTCTAGATCCTCCATCGTCTTGACCTCTCTCAAATTCGCCAAAGCCAGCTTCTTGCTGAAGTCGGTGCTGCCTCCCGTCGTCGCAGCCAAACTGCTCTGTCTGCTCTCGGCATTATGGGCGCTCGTTGACCTGGAGCTCTGCGCCGAGCGCGACGACGAGTCCAGAGTAACCGCCGGTTTCAGCAAATTATCATCGCCAGTGTCAGACTTTTCCTTGTCTCCTCTGTGAAACGTTCGGCTGGGCAGCAGGTTTCTTGCGCCGCCGGCGGACGCAATCTGGTTCACGGCTCGAGGGATGCGGTGATCGCGGGACTTTGAATGCCGGTGTTTTCTTTCATTGTTGGTATTATTGTTATTGTTATTTTCGACGGCCCTTGATTTATCAGGCTCGAGGTCGGACGTGTCAATAAACAGTCTCCGAGACCAGTGTTGTCGTTCCGCGGGTGCGCTGCCCTGGGCCGAGGTGTCTCTTGTCTGCCGCGACTCGGATCGGTGGCGATGATGCAGGTTAACGGGAAAAGTCTTTGCAGAAGAGAGGCGTGACGAGGGGTCTGGCAGCCTCTCGCTGTCCCTGGGGGGTGTAGAGTGGTCCATGTTCTCCTGTCAGGAGAGGTTCTTGGTTTCGGAGGTTTGGGGTTGATCGGCCGATTCGATGACGGGTGGATCGGATCGGCTTATATAGCCTTATCCAGGTCCGCATATCGCTATATTTATATGAATGGGTTTATGGTTAACTACTCCGTATTACTCAGGCAAGATTTGACAATTACACATCTTTGTTGGCTTTGGGGAAACAAGCTGTGGAGTGACTCGAGTCTGCGCATACAAAGGTGACACCTAGAGGCTATGGTATATAACATTCAAAACATTGAAACTGATCACTGATAAATGAGCACTTTTCATTGTCTCCTATTCACAGAATAACGCTTGGCTGAAAATATGTAGATGTATCAAATCAATAACTCCAAACACCTCATTACAAGACGTCTAAAATCTCGTAAAAAAGAACACTCAAGAGTTGAGCAGTTTGTTCCGTTTCTCTCTGCGCTTCCTCCTCTCGACTCGCTTGTGATGCATTTTCTCTGCCATCTTCTCGTAGCGCTCTTTTTCCTCCTTGGCGGCTCTCCGTTCCTTGATCGCTTGGGTATGTCTCTGCGTATAACGAACGTTGGTTAGTATTGGTCCATTGCGTTGAACAGTCCCGCACATACGTCTCGCTCCGCCTGCTTCTCCTCCCTCAGTTCGCGCTCGCGCTCCTTGATATTCGCTAGATTGGCTCGGTCTTCGAGTCGCTTGGCGTATGACTTCAGGCCGGCGGTCGGGCGAAAGGCCTTTTTGGTGGAGTGCCAGTTCTTGCCTGCAGTCGAGTTAGAGGGAAAAACCTCACAACCCATGAAAACGTACCATTCTGGCGCATGCCCACTGGCTTGGGGGCTGTGCTGGACATGTTGAGTGTGTGTATGTGTATGCAGCTGCAACAACGATAACAGACTGTTTCCTCCCAGAGAGAGAAAAACCCGAAAGTTATCTTAGCGCCATCAGATAAGCGGATCGCGGCCAAACGTAAATCCGCATCCCACTCGGAGCGGTGAAAAAAACCCGCGCGCCCAATCACAAAAGTCTTTCGACGACGTACTTAATATTTATCCTTGACTCGGTTCTCCTGTTTATTCCCCTTCTAGCCTCGATGCAACAGACCTGATGCCCTATTTGCCTGCGACCTGCATGTGATGCGACCCCCCGGCGAATAAATCAGCGCAACGCCGCACGCAGGCTGGCACCCGATATTCCCTCTCATATTATTTGTCTCTACTGGCCAAGACAAATCGCTCGCTCGCTCGTCTTTACATATCCACTCCCCCCCACCGCCAGCTCGACTTTGAATAAATACCTCCCCCGCCCTCAGTCATACCTGCTGCAGGCAATGTGCGCTCGATAGTCGTTTCTTCTACCCCTTCCCTGAACGACGACGCTGAGCGTCACCCGGCCTGTTTTCCTGGATGGCGGCTATCCCCCATGCTACCTATGAAAATGAGACGCCCGTCGAAGTTGCCCAGAGCCACGGCGTAGGCGCTCTCAAGGATATCACTTATGGCTCGGTAGGTTAGGTGACACTTGGACTCTGGGGACTCCAGCTCATTGTGGTATACTAGATTGCCGGAATCGTGGGGAAATGCATCGAGTACCCGTTCGACACGGTCAAAGTGCGTCTTCAGTCGCAGCCAGATGGCGTGCCCCTTCGATATACAGGGCCATTGGATTGCTTCCGCCAGTCTATTCACAAGGATGGCTTTCGAAGTCTTTACCGAGGAATCAGCGCTCCTCTGACCGGTGCCGCGATCGAGAACAGCAGCTTGTTTTTCAGTTACCGAGTTGCAAAGGACCTTTTGCAGTCAACAGTATATTCCTCCGAATCATTGCCGTTTAGTGGCCTGTTGATCAGCGGTGCAATCTCTGGTGCTTTTACGTCCATTCTTCTCACTCCAGTTGAACTGGTCAAGTGCAAGATGCAGGTTCCGTCGGCCTCGGGGGGGACCAAAACAGGACCACTATCCATCATTGCAACCGTGTTCCGCCACAGTGGGATTTTCGGTCTCTGGCGCGGGCAGATGGGGACTCTGATCCGAGAAACCGGCGGTTCATCGGCTTGGTTTGGCAGCTACGAGGGTGTATCAGCACTATTCAGAAGCTACTCTTCAAAGGAACAAAGCCATGCAAACACGCCGGTGACCCCTCTTCCATTACACCAGCAAATGCTCGCCGGAGCCGCTGCAGGCGTCAGCTACAATTTCATTTTCTACCCAGCCGACACCATCAAGTCTCGCATGCAAACAGAGGATATCGCGCTCTCTTCCGAGAGACGGTCTTTCTGGAGCGTTGGAAAGTCGCTCTGGAAGCAGCAGGGCTTAAAGGGTCTCTATCGCGGATGCGGAATCACCGTTGCGCGATCTGCTCCCAGCTCAGCCTTTATCTTTTCGATTTACGAGGGATTAAACCATTACATAGGGTAGAGGATCTACATTTTTCCCCCACATATACCTACATAAAACAAACATATTTATGACGACATTAGTGACATATGGGCGGCGTTTTTTTTTTTTTTTTTTGGCGTTTACGAATCTGAAAATTAGACATATGTATAGAGAATTTCCTATTTATAGACCTATCAACCAAAATAAATACGAGTATTTTGCCATGAATAGACTTCTATAATATTACAACAAAAGTACGCTATATGTAAATGGACATTCACCACCCCTTGCCGCTTTTATTAACATCACGTATCAGTACCGACGTTAGAATTTTTGCACAGTATGACTTTTATACATGATCAAATCCTTGGTTGGAGAAGGGAATTATGCCACAGGACGACTCACCTTGGATGCATCCACGGGTCTATAACCGGCTTACCTCGCGAAGATGATGCCATTATGTCTCTTACAAGTTCGAGGGAGTCATAACTAGATGTTGGCACCTCGTCAAAAACTATCAACATACTATGTATCTATCCAAATAGAACGAGCAAGCAATCATGGCCTGGTACACATGGCAAGATGCGTGTCTGCTTTTATTCTCGCTGTTGTTTGCATGATGGCTATTGTTTGCATGGTGCAAGAGAAAAGACCCTGCGGTGTTTCGTCTAAATCAGGACGTTCTCCTGATGGTTTTCGACCATCTATCTCTAGTTGACCAAACATGCTTTTCACTGAGCTGTAAACGGTACTATGATTTATTTGGTCATCTCACCCAACGTGATGAATTCAAATTCCCGCGACTCCTCGAGCTAAAAGCGCCATCGCTGTGCGTGGATAGACCAGAGGTTGAGCGCAACCCAGCTGCTGATTCAACTTGAGAATCGCCACTGGGCTTTCTGCGCTCTCTGCCTGAGGCTGCATCCACGGCGAGAATTCACTCCGTTTGCCCTTGAAAATCCTCCGTTTGACCGTGCATGTCATCAGTTTGCAGGGATAGTTGATTTATGTCCATGCATTTCTATAACTATTAGAGATCGAGCGGAGATCATTAAAGCGATTGAATCATCGCCACTGGGCTATGAGATGAATGGGCCGTTGAAACTATGTGTTGATATGCAACGATATGGGACGGATAAATATTTCCTTTCGCATACCTGCTCGATAAATACACGCGTTGATCGGCGTCTGGTTGTGGAAACTTCAGTTGAGATGGAAATATTTATCGATGCAGGCGACCAGCTTTGGGTAGATACTACATATGTCTCTCACTATCATACTCGTGGACGAATGGAAAACTGGATGGAGCCTATATTTATTTGTCCACACCGAGATCTATTTCAATTCCTTGCATCGCCCAGGTACACAAGCTTCTGTGAAGTTTGTGATTGCAGAATGCATTGGTGTCCAGGTAAATCTCATGGTAAACGCCCTATCACCGTGAGATTGGAGAGGCCGCTAGGTGATTTAGATGTCGCGGACAGGAATTGGCATGACAGTTGTCGATTCAACGCAAGGCATTTTTCCTGTTACCAAGATTATTGGTATACATGCTTCCCTCAGCATTTGATAGAAGTACCCGTGCTAATCTCAGCCATTGTAGGTATAATGTCCCGGGTTATGAACAAGGGAAGATAAATTTGAGGTAGAAGGTGAGGTTTTACATGTCGCCTTATTGTTTGTCATATTTCATTGATAAAACAGAGGGAGGGTTATATTCGCTTTGTTCTTGGATGTGATCAAATTGTATTGCTATCAATCGACCAGAGAATACACATGGAACTCCTATTCCTTATTTGTTATTATCCCACACCGATGTGACCCGTCCCCTCGGCCTGGTGATATTCTCTCTCTCTCGCTGTCCTAACTATTCCTCCTCTGCATGCGATCCATTGCCTTCGATATCATGATGCTTGCCCGGGGTTTTCGTCATTGCTGCTATCGTCTTACGATGAGGGTTGTTAGGACGATATTGACGAGTCCAGATGACGAATCTTAAAAAAAGCCTTAAACAGCCGTTATACCATAGCGTCAGGAGGGTTGCTCCAAATCTACAGAACAGCTTTCTTTCCACAAGCAACGCAGAATAACACATACATTGAGACGGGCCGTATGCCTACTACGCCCACCCTCCATGATGTAAGGCCCTGCCCAGCGCACCTTCTGAAATGGAGCGTTTGTTTATCTCCCCCCAGACTTTTCCCTCGATCTTTTTCCTTCTTTCTCTTCACACAGCTAGAATTCTATTCCAAAGCTAAGTAATACCCTCCAATTCCAAAATGAACGCATCGCTGATAGTTAGTATTTGCTCCCTCGTGGTTTCATGCTTTATTGAGGAGATTTCACGGTCTCTACTCCCAACCAAGTCGACGTCCTTAGGATCGAGAATGAGTAGACTAGTCCAACGACTTCGGAGGAAAGAAAACCGCCCCGCCGCAAGATGAAAGAGTTGATACCTGAAGATGGCCTTGAATTTCTCCAAAATTTTCCTGGACTCTGAATTATTCAAGGATCGACATGTCATTTCAGTACAGGAAAATGCAGGAACGCGGATACCGTTCAGCAACGTTGCGGCAACGTTGTGTGGGTTTGCGACATATCAAGAAGACTACACATGCCTTATCATGTAAATATCACTATGTATCCAATTTTCTAAGCGCAGTGACTTTTTGCGACGTAGCAAAGTGTGAAACAGTTACAAACCGCTTGCAAATTGCAGAATTTGATACGTGTATATTTCTTGATGCGTTACTGATTAATTATAATTCAAATAGAAGCCGCTTGCAATTTTGGTATTCTAATTACAAATTGAGAAGCTGCAGCGAGGGCTGCACCAAGGCCTACGCGCACCGATTTGACGCTCTGAGAAGCCTGCAAGCTGGTTAGTGAGGCCCCATAAAGGGGATTGCAACGTACTGAGGAAGCTTGCAGCGAGGCCTGCCTGCGCGCATTGATTAGGGAATATATATATATATATATCTGAGGGTGGTGTTGATATGTATTACGATTTTGATACGTTGCAGAAATACGGCAACGTTGTAATGTATTAAATTAGATACGTGCGGTTTTATATTATGTACTAAAATACTAATACAGTTAATAAATTAGCAACGTATCAATAATGCAATGATATTAATACTACTTTTTGGTTGTATGACCGTTACCAAGCCTGTCAATATTGCCGCGACGTTGCTAAATGGTATCCCCCGTATTCCCCCAAAAACCGGTATTTTTAGATACGAGGTTGTAGTATGAGCCCCGCCTTTCCCGTATCTGATACGCAGCATGTTATATCTACCATGGATGCAACGCCGAGCGGGTTTTCTCCTCTTTCACTTACCCCGTCGCCAGATATTCTGAAAAGAAAAAACAAAGATGCCTGCCCACGCCTTGACCGATATTGAATTGCAGACTATTGCTCAAAAGGCCGCCGAGGCCAAGGCGAAAGCGTACTGTATGTCTCTTTCTTCCCCCGCGATCATCTGCCCAAGGGGAAAAAAAGCTGATCTTGTCCAGGCCCGAATTCAAACTTCCGTGTCGGTGCCTGCTTAATCACGACTGATGGGCAGTATATTTCTGGCGCGAATATTGAGAATGCGTCGTATCCGGTAGGGACGTGTGCTGAGCGGGTTGCGTTTGGGACTGCTATTGTAGGTTTTCTCTTATATATACGGGGAATACAAGACATGCTAATGTACATGTGCAGGTCTCTGGACACAGATCATTCAAAGCAATCGCTGTCGCGACCGATATCAAGCCCGGCGCGAGTCCATGTGGAATGTGCCGGCAGTTGTGAGCAGCTTTCTCCCTCGTATGTTGGAGGTTTTTCTAACAGGTAGCAGTATGCGAGAGTTCTCGCCTCCTGGTTTCCCTGTTTACATGTATGACAAGGACGGCGAGTACAAAGTTGTTACCATTGGCGAAGTGAGTATATTCTCTCTTCTCTTCGTTCTCTGTGCAAGTCTATTGATAACCTGTTTGTAGCTTCTGCCGGACTCGTTTGGACCTGAAGATCTCCAATAAGGCTGAAGGAGTTTCTCGGCACGGAAGTATCTATGGAAAAAAAGGCCCACAAGGCTAACTTTATGCATGAAAAGACTACATGTAGGTATACTGTAGTTGTAGTTTAAATTGAACTCGAATTCATCCGCTACATATTTCCGGCATAAGCCGTGCCAATTTCAAGGCTGACCAATTGGTGCTGAGATTTTGTCGTACTCCTGTAGGCCTGATGGACCACTTTCCATGTCTTGTGATACGGGGGTAGATGTGACTTGGATTTTCAGAATGTCGTTCTACTTTAAGGTATGGGCTTGAAAGTCATTAAGGATAGACTGTGTAGTTTGTCTATTTGATTTATTGGATATACAAGAAAGGAATTGACCTGCCCATATCAAGCAAAATATAACGAAAATCCGACCAAACGCTTTCATCAAATGTTAAAATAATACAACCACACTTCCCGATATTCACATGGCAATGTATGCAGTTGGCTGTCGAGTGTAGTAAATACCAAACTGTTGTAGAGTACTACGTTAGCAAAAAAAAAAAAAAACAAAACGAGAAAACATCATTAAGATGAAATCGAAATAGGTGGTTATTGCATACCAGAGCACAGAGAGTAAAATCTGCGTATCGGTTAGCAAGGAAAGAATAAACAGAGCCCCCGCCCAAAAAACATCTACTCACAGGTTTCCCAGTCTGGTATCCTAATACCCGATGCGGCCTTGGCAACCAATATACACACGAGGACAATTGTTGTGAGGGACCTCATGTAGGAGTCATGTCTCTCTATAATCTGAGCCTGGGGCCGAGGGAGAACTGACTTGGCTGGGAACGCCTTGTCTGTGAAGTCGAGAGAGAAATTCAGTTTCGACTTGTTTCTAAGCGATTCACCGCTTAATTTGCAAGGAATTGATCTCAGCATGATGGCGAATGGTATGAAAGTATATAGTATTTAGGGATTTGGTTGATATATTTGGTATATTGATACAAACTCACGAGACAGTAAGACTCTACTACTATTAGTATTTTAATAGAATATTCTAGATTATTTATAGAAACTTCTAACTAGCTTTGTCTGTGTCGATCAATTTTTACTCTCCGCCCCTTCCTTTGCCCAGTTGTTTCAGCTAAACTAGTTCTATGCTGATCAATAACATTTCCAGACATGCTTGTGTCAGACGCTTTGACTATACGAGCTATCTGCAATGTTCTCTTGCCTATCAGATTCTATTCTATGCTAGGCGGAGTAATGTGCGGTGTAGTATTATTTCGGGGCCAAATCACAGGATTATGTAGGAAAGTATTCCGCGTGGCCTTGGTGGACATGTATATCCCTACCCTTCTCGCGTTAGTGTTGTAAGCATCTATCGGCCTCCAATTTACCATCGTATCAAAAAGGGACCCGTTAAAGAAATATACGTAATACTAGCTACGCAACTAGTTATATTAAAAAAAAAAAAGTTTAATTCCTGATGTCGGGATGTGCTGGGTGATTTTACAGGCTGGAAACTTTAATCTTGGTAAACCTTACCTATGCCCTCGGGGTTTTATCTGAGATAACGTAAATTCGCAGCAAGTATTACACAGCTAGATTTATTAACAAAGATAATATTTGCTTCCATACCTTAAAAACACAAGAGTTACACTTCCCTCTTCGACCAGACCAAAGGCGCCTTTTCCGGGTGCACCATCTGAATCAACAAAACCATTGCAGATTCTTTCTCAATAAGGTCAAGAACCCTCTTGCGAGCCCCCTCAATCGTCTCCCCATCAAAAACAGCCGGATTCACGCGCCAATCGCGAAAGATTGATGCTATAGTAGCCACAAACTCGACCTGCGAAAACTTTCTGCCGGGACAGTCGCGGGTTCCCTCCGACCAGCCAATAAAGCTGCCACGTCTGGGCTGGGCGAACTGTTCTGTATCCAACTCTGCCTTTTCTCCCTGGGGAATTGACGAGTCGGCCTTTTTTATAAAGCGAGAGGGCCGCCAGGTAAGCGAGTCAGCCCCCCACCATCTGGGATCAGTCTGCAGCGAGGAATAAGCCAGACATATCATGGTGTTTGGCGGAAGGAACAGCGTCTTGTCCCCGATATCGAGTGACTGCGCTTTGTCATGCGTCCACTTGGTGACTGGGGCAGGGGTAAACAGTCGCATACACTCGTACATGACGGCCAAACAACGCTTGAGCCGGGGAAAATCCGTTGTATAGTTCCATTCGTGTGGTGGCCTGTCGCCCAACACATGCCAGAGTTCCTCCGACAGCCAATCCTGCACGTCCGGGTTCGAGGCCAGATAATACACGGCAAACGTGAAAACGTGAGAGGAAGTGTCGTGGCCAGCAAAGTTTATGACGAAGATATTGCCGTAGATTTCTCGCTCGGTGAGACCCTCGCCCTCTTTGGCACCAAGTGATGCTTTGGCAAGCGACGATAAGAACGTGCGGCGAGTATTATTATCGGCATCCAATTTACCTTCTGCGATACTGCGTTTCTCTGACTCGTACATGTCTGTCATGGACTTTTGAAATGCCTTGACCGCCTCGCCGAGCTGTCGCCATTTAAACGGTAGCCAGGGCGTATCGGTGAAAAATTTTGGTCCCATGGCCATAAGAAGGATACAATTTTTCAATATCAGCTGTAGAGAATCCTTGTAGCTGGCGGCAGGGTCAGCATGCGAGGTTTCATCATAGCCCTCGAATTTAAAGGACTTGCCAAAACCGGCTTTGGAAAGCACGCCCAGTGACAAGGAACGCAGGTCGTCCGCTGTACTTCGAACTGATGGACGTGATGACCAGTACCGAATCATATCGGTAGCTTGAGATATGCTTTCGGACCAGACGACCTCGTTGTATCGTTCGTTGAAGCAGGAGGCCATTATTTTCCGCTGCTGTACCCATTGCCGGCCTTCAACCTGAGGAATGATGCGTAAGCCATTGCCTTTAAAAAAAAAAGGAAAATTTGATAAGGGAGCCATTTACACTGCTAACATTCGGACCAAAAACATCCAGAACCTGCGTAAGCTCAACACATCTCGGGAAATCATCCCTCCTACGAACAATCTCCATCACGATATCCGGATGTCCAATATACAGCCAATTCCGAACCGGTGTAACCAGCATAAAGGCATCGCCGAGCTCATGATGCGAGTAGTACCGATCGTGCAGTTCCCAGCCCATCCAATTATACCGCGTAAAGCTGCTTTCGCCGAAAATTCGTTTCACATGGCGTAGAACGCTTTTGTCGATGAGCATCCAAAAGTAATTGAGATGGCTGATGGGGAGGACGTAAAAGCGAAGACCAATTTTGCGTGCTATGAGATAGTTTCGAAATAAATGATACCATGACTGTACTGTCACGGCGCCTACAAGAAGTAGGCAGGCCCCAAAAATGATGGAAAGAATATACATGTTAGAGACCGGGAATAGCTTGAGGGATTTCAGGGGAGAAAAGCCGGGCTCTCTCAGAGTCTGACTGTCTGTCATAAGTAATTAAATAGTTAGCAGGGATGCGCACAAAGACATGCCCGGGGTTGGTGTCCCAGCTGCATATACTCGCCGCGGCTGCATATACTCCCCGCGGATGTACATGGATACATACTCGCCGAGCACTGCCTGGCCTGACCTGCTGCCCAGTGAGTTCAAATGTTGCTGAGCATTTACCATCTTGAAGAAACCAATCAATATTGTGTAGTACATCAACTAACATTGAAAACGAGCTAACATATACATAGCCTTCTTGATCTACTCAGACTCCTAACCAACAAACATTGATACACCTGACACACCTTGTAAGCTCGCCATGCAACAAAGACTGCGGGATTATAAGAATAGAACTTCCAAAAATAAAAATAAAATAATAATAGTGCAACAATGAAATGATGATATACTAAAATAGTAATAAAAGATCAGGCCTCTTCTTCTTCATCCTCAAAGTCGTCGTTACCCAATAACTCGTCTTCATCGTCAACAACATTGGTATAATCACCGCGACGAGCAGCAAAGGCGCCGCGCGTGGCATACGGCCGCGGCCCTCCACGGCTAGGCAGGTGAGCATAGCCACTGACACTGCGCCACAGACTCATTGCGAGCAATGGAAGTACCTTGACTGCTGCGACAGTGCCGGCGATGATGGCAACGGGGATAGAAATCAAGCCAGAACCACGAGAAAAGAATGCGGCAGATCCGCCTTCGCCCAGCCGGATCGCGCCGAATTTGCCGTCCCATTTGGTGTACACCCAGTATCCGATTCCGCCGGCGGCGGCAATGGGGATAACAACTGCTAGGAAAATGGCGAAGCCGCTGACGCCGTGCTTGCGCTCGAAATCTTCTTCGTGGTCAGGACAGGGCTTGGGTTGCAGGTGGTCGTAGTTCACGCCGCCTTCGCATGTCGTTAGAGGGATACGGCGGTATCCGGTGGGTTCCCAGTATTCCACCGCATCGGGGTTATCTATGCAGTGCTGGATTGCGTTGGGTTTGGGGAGACCCTCGACCAAGGTACAGCTTCCATCGCTTTGGGGTTCGTAATTATAGTCACTGGTAATGGTTAGCCGGGCCCTATTCCAGCAAAAGAAAGAAATCTTACCACTCAAAATCCTCGCGAGTGCAACTACAGTTGCGCGCAATGCTGTGCACATGCGGATCGGCCCAGTTATTCCAGCAGTGAGATGCTGCCTTCTTACGGTGATATTGTTCCACATGCCCAAAAAGACAGTTCTCCTCCTGAAAAGGGTGCTTGGGCTCCCACAAGTAAAAGTCCCCTTCATCACCCGAGTCTTCATCGAGATGGCAAGATCGGTCACGCAGGCCACTAAAGTCTAAGTTGACAGTCACCGGCTGCTTAGACCCAGACTGCTTGCCCCAGAGGAGAAAGTTCTTGGAATTATCCGATGGTACAGTACTCAGACTCTCGACGATGATCTCCTTGTCGGAAAATTTATATTGCTCCCAGTTTTCTCCTTCGTCCATACTGAAGTAAACAACTCTTGTCGGCTGCAGCTCTTCCACGAGAACCAAAACGGAGCCCTGATCACCATACTCCCACAGGTGTCTGCCTTTCCTGATTTCCTTCCAGCTGATGCCTCCGTCTTTAGAAAAGAAGGTGCTAGCGTCGTCCTTGTTTTCTGACAGCGACTCGCCAACATTGCCAACACCAAAAGCGAACCCAACCGCAGATGGTGATGCGTACGTGGCGCGGGGATCTTTCTCCGTGTAGCCATGAAGGTGGAGCGCGCACTCCGAACCGCAGCTATAAGACTTGCCGCCAGAGTCCTTTGCCGGGGGAGTTAACAATGCCCACTGCGCCCCGTCGTTATGAGTGATCATGGTCTTCAACTTTTTCGTTGATCCTTTCTCCACCTCTTCAATATTGTCGACCACATTAACCAACATCACACCTTCCAAGCCCTGCAACTTTTCAAAGTCGACGTAACCCCTGCTGTTCCGGTTGACGCCGCTTCTAGTTAAAACGTAAGATGTGCCGTTGCTGTTGCTCTTGACCAACGATCCGTAAGACTGATCGGGCTTGTCATTCGCCGTCACATGCAATAACACCGAGTGACTCCAGCTTTCCAGTACGGTGTAGGCCAATTGAGCTGGGATATTAGGCGGGAATTTAGCATCTGCAAAGATCTTGCCATCAATGCTTGTTTCGGCTTTGTAGGAATCGGGGTTCTCCGGGTCATCTGCCGCAATCACAATGAATTCGGCCGATGTTGCAAAATTAAGAATGCCCTCCTTGAGCGGATCATTGGACTTGGCGAATAAATCCCAACTCGTGACAAGCGTGCGCTTGCCTTCTGGGTCTTCGTTTTCGTGTTGGTCGCAGAAGATGAGTTCTTCGCTGTCTTTCCGATCTTCTCGTGCCATAAAAGTACACTTCTCCACCGTTCTTAGGAGAGTATCCCAGCTATTACCGCGACGTTTTGTTAAATACGAGTTCGTCGTGCAGACACTGCTGTGGGAACACGAATTTCCAGTCCAGATTACCCAGTCTTTGTTTTTCGGATGGAAGGACAATGTAGCGCCTTTCTCCTTGTTTCTCTCCGCTGGTGCTTCAAACATATCGATCGTCGTTGCACGATTGACAGTAACAAAATGATCTTTAGTATCGGTGAGGAAGTATGCGCAGTCGTTGATAAAACTGTGAGGAATAATTTCTTGGATGCCCTTGAGAATATGCTTCCAAGTTTTGCCGTGATCAAGTGTAACCCAGACTACGCCATCCGTGGTAAGCATGACAATGGTTTCGTCTTTCCCATCACTAGTACCGGCTCGCTCGAGATAATAATAAGCATCAAAGTCCTTGACCTCAAAGGGAGTGAGCGTCGAAGTAATGTTCTTCGCATTGCCTGATGGCACAGTGGTAGCATTTTTGCATGGGCGTTCAATTTCTTTGTCCAGATTTTCCCCTCCATCGCGTTGACAGGCATTTCCCGGGATAAGTCTCCATCCCGAAGGGCCTTTGAAAGTGTCATCTTTAGTCTTGCATTGTCCTTCGGGCGCCTGGAGACCCGCGGTCGGAGTGCAGTCTTTGCCATCCTCCGAAAGGGCAAAATTAAAGTCACACTCAAAATCTTCTGCAGTACACTTGCAAGGCTCAAACTGGGGCTTGAGATTTTCGAACATGTGTTTGGTAATAAAGCAATCCGCATCGGACTTGCGTCGATGATAGAATTGCTTGTGGCCCATGAGACAATCGGGTTCATTCTTCTCGTTCAACCGGGCTGGCCATTTCTCATAATCGCTTTCCTTGCATTCCCTTTCGTGTAGACCTTCAAAGTCAATAGTATATGAATACCACAAAGACTGGTCCTTGTAACCAATGAGTAGGAACTTCAAGCTGGTCGAGTCCGGAGTGGTGGTCAACAAAAACGGAAGGATCTCATGTTCTAATTCGGCAGAATGCCATTCTTTTCCATGGTTGATAGAGTATTTGACCTTCTTCGTTGGTTTTCCATCGTCCCTGATTGCCATGATGACGGCGCCCTGGTTTCCAAACTCGTATTTGTGCGGCTTCTCAAGACCCTGACGCCAGGTCAAGCCGGCGTCGTCCGAGACATAAAGATTGCCGTCTTTGACATACTCCTTGAGATACTTGCCGGTGTTTCCAACGCCCATCACGATACCGGGTGCCGGACTTGAAAATATACGCCCGATGTTTCTAGGCTCAGTAAAGGAATGGAGATGTAATTCTTCGTCCTTGACGGACAAAGACTCAAAGGTGCGTCCATCATCGAAACTGATTTTGCTGACGACATGTCTTTCTGCGCCCTGTTTCTCCACTTCATCCCAGTTGTCGACCACGTTAACCATCACGATGCCCTGTATGTTGGCAATTTTTTCGAAGTCGACGAAACCCCGGTCGTCGCGATTCGTGTGTTCAATATTTTTGGTGAAATATGTACCGTTCGAGTTGGAGGTGAAGAGAACACCCATGTTAACACGGGCGTTCGTGTTCAAGACGTCCACTTGGATGCTGTAGTTTGTGCTTTCCAACACGGTGTATGCGTCCTCCTCGAGCTTGTGGGCCCCAAATTCTGCGCGGTGCCACGTCTTTGTATCAGCGGTGACGAACATGGCAAGTTCATCCGTGCCTTGTGACCTGGCTGCAGCCACGATGAACTTCTTCTCAGACGCTATATTGACGACACCGGTGACTGGCCGCCCGTTGTTGATCTTCGCTTCGACCCCGTCCTCGTTCCTGCTAAAAAAGTCATCCGACATGACAAGTCGGAAGGCGTGGGAAAAGGGATCCTTCAGTCCTCGGGCGATACAGAAGACGCGATCAGAGAGTTCGTGGGCAACATCCGGGGCAGAGTCTGCAAACTCGAGGGTGCCGACAGCCCATAAACAACCGCCGGGGGTCTCGCGCAAGGGTGCGATGCTGTTGAAATCATCGAGCGTGTAAAAGGCGCTTTCAATGCAGCGAAACGGAGAGCACTGCGCGCCGTGGATGATGACCTTTTGCGAATCCTGGCCATGAAAGCGCAGAGGAGTGGCAATCGACGTTGGCGAGACGGGGAGTTCGAAACTGTTCCACGTCACGCCCTGGTCAGTAGTCACCCAGTGAATACCGTACAGACCCAACATGTATGCCTTTTTATTGTCGAACGGATGAATAACGACCCCGCCAACGGCGCCGGCCATTTCCCCAGCTTCGTCCTTGACGACATCCCATTCTAGACCGCCGTCAAAGGAGAGATGCACCACTTTCGACTGCGAATCGTAGAAGAGAACGGTGTCGGAATGCTCAAAGTAAGAGGGAGGGGACGGCTCGCTGTCGAGCTTCGTCAGAGCTATTCGAGGGCCGTCGGATTTGGCTTCGCTGAGCTGGGAACCTACTGCCAGCAGCAGTATTCCAGTCAGATGCAACCACGGACCAATCATGATGGCGATGGACCGTTTATTTGGTTTCTTATCGCTGGACCGGCATCTGAAGGGAAATGCAAAGAGGTGTTGCTAGAGAGGTATCAATAATCAAGGATAAGCTTGCGATGGACGATCTCCCCTGGTGGCTGCTAGTAACTGGGAGCTAGCTTGGGGCCTAGAATCTTAAATAAAAGGAACGGAAGAAACAAAAAGCGACTAATACACACAAGGGTGTGCCCCGAGCAAATAGATAGCGAAATGAAAACAAAAGGTTAAAAGGCTGGGATTTAGCAGATAAAGACTTGGGGGTGACTGGGAAGGAGTTCTTTCGGACAGCTATGCTTGCTTGCTACGAGGTCACGTGCAAGGCTTACGTATGTCTCAACAGTAAATACTAAAACCACACCACACACCGCGTCGATTACTAGCAATTTTCATGGCTGTTACTGTTGTAATGTTAATAGGGACGTAAATATTTATGTGTCAGGGATCTAGAGAAGAGTATTGATTGCGGTCTCTATATTACTATAGCTGTACATTTAGTAAGATAGGCGCTATACAAAATGCGAAATGGATGAACATTCCATGATAACCAAGTTGTGGTGATATGCGCAAACAAAAGAGGGTATATAGGACACTAAGCGTCGTAGCAAGAACACACCAAGAAAAGAGTAAGAACAAGGGTTGAACAGAGTCCAAATAAATAGCCACCCAAGAATATGAACATGAAGATGTCGCTTTTGAAATGTTCAAAATGTTAAATGTCGAAATATCCAAATGACAAGATGAGGTATATATAAAGGTCGAGATATGAAATATAGGGGTTTCGGCAATGAGGCGAGTGTTTGATAAATCTAGTCTCACCGGCCGCGGATTCGACGCCACATCTTCTTCACCACGCCTTGTGGTTCCGGCAGGTCGTCCCACACATTGACAGTTTCATCTGCAGGTGGAAGGTCGGCTAGACGAAGAGGGTCGTCGATATCAGTCTGGTCTGCCGTTCGCAAGTCGGGCCTTGTGAGCGTCATTTTCAACGTCATTTCACGGCGCCGGCCGGTAGCATTTCCCGACTGCAGCGGCTGTAGCGGCTGTGGCCGTCGAACCTCGGTCGAGACTTTGCGAAGGTGTGTAGTAGCTTCTCTGTTATGGCCCAATGCACCGCTGAAGAAATCGAGGTCGAATGAGGTTGTCTCATCGTCGAAGAATGTCCAGCCGCTCTGGGTAGATTGGGAAATCTGAGAGACTCGTTTGTTCGAGTCATTCGACGTCTGTGTCGGAGTCGAGTTGTTCTCTTTGTCTTCGAGAGACGGAAAGCCGAATTCGATGGCTTCATCGAATTTCTGGGGAGAGGCGAGGTACACACGAAGTTTGAGACGGGCTTCCGGGTCTTGATAGTATTGGGCTGCTGGGTCGATGGAGGAAGTAGAGCGGTGAGAGATGTGACGAGAAGGAATGGGGCGATTGGGCTGATCAGAAAAGGGTGTGGTAGCAGACTGGCTGGTGACAGTGCGGTGGCCAGCCCCTGAAGTGGGATTGCGGTTCCTGGTAAAGGACATTGTCCGTCGGAAAGAAGGCATTCGGTTCGGGGTTGATGATGGAGATGTCCGGCGCGAGGGAAGCGCCGTCTCGGCAACATGTCTGTGGTAGTTGTCGAGGGAGAGGTCGAGGTCATCTTCATCTAGCCAGCGGAAGCTGTTGAGAATGGATTCGTCCATCTCGATTGCCGAGTCCGGCAGGTCGGTCGAAGAAGACGACATGGAGGATGGCACGATGATAGACGAGGTGGCAGAGCGTCGGCGATTGGCAATGCGGCGAGCAGACGTGTCGTTGAGGGCGGCGGCGGAAGCAGCACGACGGCGGGCTCGCTCGAATTTCAAGACAGCGCGGTCAGCAGCGTCGACAATGTCGGTGGCCGGGGTGGCTTGCTGGAGGAGACGCTGCTCCTCCTTGGAAAAATGCGATTGCTGGATCTTGGGCGGCAGGGAATGGAAGCATTGCCAGGACTCGTGGTCTAGGAAGAGGCCATTGTGGTTCCGACGGGGCGAGCCTTTACGGAGCTGCTGACTGCGAGGCCGGGAAGAAGAGAACGGACTGCTTATCGCAACCGTCCGAGCGCGCGCGTGGTGGCCACGCAGAGGGCGCTTAGCGTAGGGGAGCTGGTGGTTGTGCTTGTGCTGGTGGCCTTGGGCTAGTCGAGTCCGTTCCAGGCGGAAGCGCTCGAGATTTGAGAAAAACTGGACACAAAGGAGGGGAACGGTTAGTGTCTGGACGTGCAGGCAACATGATGCAAAGGGACGAATTGAGTGGACAGGGAAAAGTGGGCGATGGCGAGGGCTAGTGACTGGTAGTGAGAGTCGAGCGAGAACGAGATAGGAGCAGGAGAAGCCCAAACGGGCAACGAGCCGTCGCCAGGCACCAAGGCACCGAGGCGCCAAGCCCCAGCCCGCCGCGTCGGGCGCGCTAGGCCGAGCACAGCCTAGCGCCAGGGCCGGACCGCAGCCGCCCCACTGCTCGGATAAACTCTCGGAGCCTTCAGCTCCTGACATTCATGCCATGGCCTCATCGACTCATGGAGCTAGGCGAGCTGGAGGCTGGAGCTGAAGCCGGAGCCGCGAGTCAGGGCGTGGCGGAGGCCAACGGCGACGGCGCACGACTCGATAGTTCTCGCATAGTGTGCACTGTGTGGAGCGGAAAACGACAAACTCAAACCGCAGAACGGGTCGTCAGCACGCTAGTCCGCATGCAGGCTAGCGCGCACCCGTGCGCAGCTTCCAAACAAATGCTCAAACCCGCTGACTCGCGATTCCAACAAGACGGAAGCAAGAGCCACGCGACTGACAGGCGAGTGTTGGGGCAGTGAATTGAGGGACAGCTGGACAGCTCGGCAGAAAGACGTGCGACCAGGGGAAAAAACAACAACAACAACAAGAAACGTACCTTTCTCCGCACGGCGAGCGGAAGAGACTCGAAGTCGTCATCGAACGGATCGGCGAGAACGTGCATTCTGCTTCGTATGCCCTTTTCCTTTTATACGTATATTCGGTACGAAAGAGATGTCGCAAGAGGCGGCGTGGTCGATCTGCTAGGTGCAGGAAACAGGCAATAGTATGCGCAATAGCATACGCAGTAACCGCCTGGGACAAGGATCGGGTGGATAATAACAGAGTGAATTATTATCGAACAGGGTTGGATGATCAATGATCAGGCAGCCAGTCGAGAATATTCAATAGAGAAAAGTATAAGAGTGAAAAGAGAAGAGGAGCACAGAAAAGAAGAAGAAGAAGATGCAGATCTTGTCCTGCAGGGCTATCACAGCGGTGTAAGAATCAATAATGCCGATGGCGAGAGAATTTGAACTTTGCCGACGCAGCACTCTTAAGGGGATCAGGGAGGTATAATAAGATCGGCGAGGGGTTCGAGAGAGAGAGAAAAAGAAACGAAAGAATCACTAATAATAATCCAACAGAAAAGGGGAGGATAGTCGTGCCTGGGGTTAGGGATATAAGGATCTAAGGGCTCACCGCAAGAGTGATAGTCACCCGGATCTTTACGCCAGGGCCATGCATCATCGTATTATTAGTATTCTTATTCTCCTTAGCGCTGTCGCTACTACTATTAGCATTATCCAGTAATAATACTACGTATTATTATAGCATTATCGTTAGCCGCGTGGAAAGCACAGCGTACAGAACATCGGACCAACCGCTCTAGTGGAGGCACGCACTATCGGCTCCATATGGTTGGTAACTGTGCTACGTGCTAGTAAGTTCCAACTAGGTAACCCATCATCGACTCTCCTAGCGATCAAGCTTTTAGCTTTGGAAGTTTTGCGCCTTTTGCGCCTTGCGCTTTGCGCTTTTCGCTCTTTGGGCTCGGCCAAGGGGGGAAATCCTCCAGGCGCCAACACACCCCTGTTCGTATCCCTGTCTGAGGATCCTGTTCTTTTCATTCGAAACTGTCATCTGAGAGGGCTTTGATCGTCGGCTTTGTCAGACCGTGTCCGATGTCGAAACAGGAGCAGCTCCACAGCTGCTGTCCAGTTTGAGGTCGAGAGAGATGCGCCTAGCTAGTTGGTCGATAGTGTTGGTCGGTGTGCAGTCAAGACTCAACGATCGCTTGCGCTGCGTCCCCATAGGCTGGGTGTTTTCTAACCGAGCTCTTTTGATGCTAAATTTACGACTGTCCAGTGTCTACCCCATACTGTCTTAGCAATACTATGCCAAGTGTTTGGAGACTCGTCCACAATCAATAGTCTCGGCCCAGAAGGAATCCTCGACCTCGTCGGACTCGTACAATCTCCAATACGCAAAACCATCGCCTCCGAGCGTCTCTGCTGTTTCGATCGAGACTGTTCGGTGACGCCACCGCTCGATGAACAAATCGCGATTCGCCATGCCCACCGTCCTACGTACCACTACAGCAAAAACGTCTGCAGCTAGTACCTTGCTATTCTGGTAGCCTGCGCGCTAGCCATGTACAATCCTCGAATAAGGATCGCTTGTGAAGGTGTTTGGTTTGTTGTTCGGGCAGACAGGAAAAAAAAACCTTTTCATGCAGTGTGACTGATTGCCCGATGTGATCGTCTCCACCCTCGGCCATGTCGAATGTCAATTCCGACGTGTACGTTTGTCCTTGGTACGGAGTAAATACTGCTGGAGGATTTGTCGAGTACGCACTTGAATGCCCCTTGCAGAATCTGCCTGGCCTGGCCTGGCCTGGCCATGACAGCCAACACCACGCGCATCGACATGTGCGCGAGCCAACAGGTCAATTTCTAGAAAGTTTGGGTTGTCGAGCTTGATGCGATCTATCACCAATGGCAGTCCCTTGCGTGATTGAGTATTACTCTATTACTCCGTAGGTTGTCGGCGAAATGCCCTCCACGTCTACCCCGCTGTCACCACGACATGGCACACCGAGGATGTGATTGATCAGACAGCGTCGGGGACAGGTCAACTGTCACAGCCGCAACAGACAGCACTTTGACGCCCGCCTTTCTGACATGCATATCCGTGGCAAAGCTTCCACCTGTAAGCAGAGAGAGCGACCGTTTCAATTTTTTCAATTGATGTCACGGCCCTGCCCATCTTCTCCAATCATATATTCCAAACAACATATTATTGTTTGGCCGTTTCGTTGTTCACATTCCGCCCCCAGAATCAATCCTATACAGCAACCGATTGGCCGTTCCCCCCCACGAGTCTCTTCCCTATCCTGGTCTCTCGGATATTGTGGTCTCATTAAGACGTTTGACACATGCAGTTAGTGCCTGTTTCAGCCTATGCATGCACACTAAATTTTCGTTTCCGAAAGGAGTGCGGCCTTGCCTGCATGGGCTGCATGGTTTTTTTGATTCCCATCACACTTTATTGCCGATCTTATTGGACAGAATCTATATTACTATTATTTTCTTTGTTTGTTTGTTATAGTAGTACGTAGTAATAATAACAATAACAATATACTCCGTATACACCGTATACACGTCACTACAAAACTACCGTTTGAAACCCAACTGCGGAGTCCTCTGCCACTTGGCATCTCAACGCTGTTCCTGCCCAGTTGCTAACAATAAACATACTTTTTTGCCAGGATTCGATCGACACGGATACGAACTGTTCTTGAGTAATTTTAGCGATGCGTGTACAGAGTATAAATCTGCATAATTATTTTTACCTTTTTACTTCAAAAAAACGCACTAGTCCTGATCAGACCTGAAACTGCGGTAGGATTTGCGGTGTCCATATCAGATAGAGGGAAAAAAGTCTATATAAGGCATCTCGTCAAGATCGTTAATAAGGATATCCACTTAGTGTTACTGAGCATAATGCAAGGCAACCCACCAAGACAAGGGTATATTTCTATATACAAGAAAAAAAGGAACAATCATGGAATAAAAATTTATAAAGAGTTCAACACACTCTGCATCGCCACGGTATTGGTATCCACTCTCTTCAGCACATACCCTCGAATCTCCTGCACCGACAGGCCAGCACCGCCGTCCGCCGCCGCGCTGCTGGCTGCTGCTGAACGTCCTCCTCCAGTATCAGCAGAGCCGCCGTTGCTTGCGGAGGTGCCGCTGGCTTGGCCACCCCGCAGTTTCTCGCGTAGAGCTTCGGGGCCAACGACAAACAGGCTGCCGACTTCGAGGAGCACGTCGATGGCGGCCTTGGCCTCGGGCTCGAGTTCCCACTCTTTAAACAGATTGACGTACCGCGTCATGTCCTTGGTGACCATCAGGCCTCCCGGTCCGTTGACTTGGAAGCGCCGGAAGTGTTCGAGCACTTGAGTGCGCACGCCTAGCGCTAGCTCTGTGAACAGAGTCGGGAGACTCGTCCCGCTGGATGGGACGTATGTGAGCGTCGTGTTGTGTAGTTGTGCTAGGAACGTGCAGATGGCCTCGCAGGTCTGAGCAATAAGTCAGCTGGATACAAATATAAAAACAAGAACAAGAAACTTACCGGAGTCTGGAGCATCTCCAGCCATGCCGTTGAGCTATCGCCCTCCTTCGGCCGAAAGTCGTTTTTCTTTTGTCCTCCCAAAAGCTTGCCAACCCATGCCAGGGCTACGTCGATTGTCCGTTGCTCGAGGGCATTTACCTTGTCCTCAACCCGGCTCACTGCCAGGTTTGCCTTCTTCTCCATGTCACGCCGGATGGTCACGTTGTTGGCAGCCAGCGGAATTAGTACCGTGTTGATACACGTCAACATCAGATGTGTGATGCTAATTGCGGCTCGCAGAGATTGGAGGTATGAAAAGTCCGGCTCTGTCTTGACGTTCTCCTGCGCCGCTGCTGCTTCAAGAGCCGCGTCGAGAGCAACATCAACATAGCTCTCTGCCATCATCAAGAGAAGCAGGTTCAGCAGAGACGCAACATCCTTGGGTGTCTCGCTGCTGACGCTCAGCTCTAGGCCACGCCCGACCCCTTCAGCCAACCATTTGAGCATGCGCTTCACGTAGTCTATGGAAAGCAACCCGTCGGCATCTGTAAACTCTGGTTCTGCTGGTCTTGCACCATCCCCGGAATTTTTCAGCCCAGCAATCCTGAGAAGTATTTGGCGTTGAGTGGGTGTAAAATCAGGCGAGTCAAGCCTGTGCACGTAGGATTCTTTAGCCGAGGCGAGAAGTTCGCTGCCACTCTTTGCTAGAGACGCCATAAAAGTGGTTGCAGCTTTCTTGCGCCGCGAATGAAAAGCAGTAAATCTGAACAAAAGAGATGTGTAGAGGTCCTCCAAGTTCCGTCTCTCTCGTTCAATGTAAGAAGACCCGACAAAGTATGGAACAAACAGCTCTTCCAATTGTTGGTCAAGTAGGATGGCTGTTTGGGATGAAATCGAGTCCGGTGCCTCGGTCAATCCATGCGTTTTCAAGTCATCTACCAAAGCATTAATATAACTTCTTGAGCTTTGCAATGACCGTAGAAACGCAAGAGACGAGATACTGCTGGCTTTCTCCAAAACCATCTCGAGTCTCTGCTGGATTGATTGCTGGAAAACACGCTGGAGGAAGCGGCTCAACACTTCGTCGTAGTAAGGGAACGCCCGACGGATGATTGCAGATTCGTCTTGCACCACCACCTTTACGTCGTCGACCAGCGACTGCAAACTAGGTTCAACCCCAGGAGGCTCTGCATCTGGATCTGCAAGCTTCTCCCACGTCTCGACATCTCCGCCAACTTCTTCGGTTACAAGTTGACTCCTGTCGATGAAAAACTGGTGCTGATTGACAAATAGAGCAATGACGCTGGCGCCTCCGTTAAAGTCGCGCAAGACGGTCGCACATTCCTTCATTCCTTCAAAGTTGGCTTTGCGGTAAAAGTCGTCAAATTGCTTGAGCAGGTCCTTTTCAAGTGTTTCGGAAAACTTTTCGATGATTTCTCTAGTATTCTTCTTTGGGAGGTTGTCATTCCCATTGCCGCCGTTTAGTGCCGGGGATGCGTCGCCATTCTGGTAGTTACCGTTGCCATTCGACCCATCATTCCAACTCTTCGGATCTAATCTCTGGCTGATTCGGAGTAATTGCTTTGCAATATGGGCTGCTCGGAGCTTGCCCTCGCTATTCCCAGACATCCGGAGAGTCTCGAGCTTTGTAGTATCGCCGTAGTTGCTGACTTCATCCCAGCATTCAATCAAGAAATGAGCATCCAGTGCCCGCCGTCGCTGTCGGTCGAGTTCTTCTAGTCGCTTCCCCGTTTCCACTGCCATATTATTGCTATCTGCCCCGTTCGAGAGTCCGGCTCCGTTCAACGAGGTATCCAGCTTCTGAAATGACTCGATTGCATGATTCAATTTCCGACCCAAGGTCGACAGGTTCTGTGCGTGCTGAGCCTCAGCGCGCCGCACAGCCGCTGACAGCTCATTTTCTCTGATCTCGAGATCGCCGAGCAGGTCGTTCAGCCGGCTCTGCGCATGCTCAAAGGTGCGAATGAGGGGTTTCGGGTCGAAAGCCTGACTGGCACCAGAGGCTGTTCCGGCGGAGCGGCGATGGGCAATGGCAGTGTCGGAAAGCGACTCAATAAAGTCTTTGACGATGTAGTCGCGGCTGGTGAAGTTCTCGAGCTCGAAACTGGGTCCCTTGGCGTAGAGCGTGCGCGAAGGCAGGTGGGCGTGTTGTTGCGAGTGAGGTTGCGATTGCGATTGCGATTGAGAGCTCGTCGATGAGCTGTCCGGCATTTTGAGAGTCAGCCAGGACGGCCCAGCATGTGTAGTAGCGCACGTTTCTCTCTGTCCGAACTTGATGTGGTTGAGCTTGAGCAGCGAGTTGACAATGAGATTGTCCGGGGAAGCAGCTCGCGTGGCGGTGGCCGACGATGCGGGCGTGTGGCTGGTGCCTGCGCCACTTGTTTACTACACACATTGAACGGCCAGAACACGTCTACTGCAGAGTTTATTTGTTGCTTTATTTAATTCATAGACTAGAAGCTGAATGAAATATATATCAGCAAGTAATAACAAATATTTTAAGTGAAGTCTGCCTTGATGGCCGATTCAATCATCGTTTATCATGATTGTTCACATGTGGATTGAATATTCGATATAGCAGATGAATTGACCGACCGGAATTTGAGGACGATCTCTCAATACCGTTTATTTTTAATTTTTTAATTTGAAAAATTCAAATGTTGTGCACATCAGCCATCAATTATTGAAATATGTATCTGCTATTATAGATAGGTCAGAGTGAGCAAAACCACCCGCTAAAAGGCGCCATTGCACGCACTAGTCTGATACAGCTCCATCTATACGCCATTAATTTCTAGATCTGCAAGTATCAACTGATAAAACTCGCGCAAGAATTTCTTTTGGTGGAAAATCCCCAAACAAACATTTGAACAGCTGAGGATGACACATAATGAGACGTTCTGCCACCGCCTTGGTGGCTCCCACTTCTTTCGGTGAGCCCAAATGCACCTTGGGGCCGCTAGAAACAAAAAAAAAAGTGGGATCGTGAGTTGTTGCTCTCGTCGACCAACCTCGCGAGAAGCTTCATCCGACCTTGATTTTATCCCCAAAACTGCACCATGAGCCAACAGACGTCCGACGACGAGGACGTTCGCGACGAGGCGACTCTGCCCACGTCCCCAGGTCGTGCCGCGGAGGAGGTGCTTGCCAGGGACCGTCAGAAGAGAACCCATAGCTACAACTATGCCTACGAAAAGTCCATGAGCCAGACCGAAGCAAAGCTCTTCTACCAGAGACACAAAGCAGCACGCGGTCCAGACGAGGATCCCTCCCGGAGCCCCAACCTGTCCCACCTTCCGACGCCTGCGAGGGCGGACAATGATGGCTCTCCCAGCTTGACCTCGAGTGTCGCATCGCTGAAGATCGCCCTGCCCTCTACCATCGGCCTTTACGATATGGCAAACACCCCCGTCCATTCGTCCAGTCCTTCGGCGTACTCGAAATTGCACGAGACGAGCCTGCTGGCTGCTGACCAGTCGGCTCGAAACCACCAGGCTCTGCAAACAGGCTTTGCACCTGGCCACAAACCACACTTGCCTATCTTCCCCGGCGCAAGTGGCGGTACTGGCCTTGGCCAAGATGCAGACGGTATCGTCTCGGATGACGACCCTGTCACTGTGGAGCTGGAAATTGTTTGTGATAAGATCCGGAAGCTGTTAGAGCTACGAAACAAGTACATGGAACTCTCCCTGCAGAACCCTGGGAGCAATCCCGTGGACTCTCCGAACTGGCGAATATACCCGTCTCCGCCGGAACCTGCGTGGGACAACGGCAAGGAACTAAAGAAAGACCAGGAGAACGCGAATCCCACCGCCGCCGATTCTTTTGGGGCAGAACAGACTGACACAACGTCTGGCGCCCGGAAGGTGCGCAAGATGGGCCAGGACATTGGAGAAGACTTTGATATGGATGATCTTTTGCCTCTCCCAGAGAAATCTCCACTGAAATTCCAGTTGGATTCAAACAGTGTCTACCAGGTATACGAGGATTCCGAGTCCACCAAGCCAATTGTCCATATTCCCTCTCTCAGAGACTTTTACGTGGACCTGGACGCAATTACCGAAGTCTCGACCGATGGACCGGTCAAATCTTTCGCATTTAGACGCCTGTCCTATCTCGAAGGAAAGTTCCAGCTTCATTCTTTGTTGAATGAGTATCAGGAGTTGGCCGACAGCAAAAAGGTCCCGCACAGAGATTTTTATAACGTCAGAAAGGTTGATACCCACGTACATCATTCGGCCTGTATGAACCAAAAGCACTTGCTGCGCTTTATCAAAAGCAAAATGAAAAAGTCGCCAGACGAGGTCGTTTTATTCCGAGACGGAAAGCACTTGACTCTCAAAGAAGTTTTTGAAAGTATTAATCTGACTGCCTATGACCTTAGCATTGACACGCTTGATATGCATGTACGTATTTCCACTGCTGAATTCGCATCGGAGCTTTTTTCTGATTTATTTCCATACAGGCCCACAAGGATTCCTTTCACCGGTTTGACAAATTCAATTTGAAATATAACCCTGTAGGAGAGTCTCGACTTCGTGAAATCTTTCTGAAAACGGACAACTACATCAAAGGTCGCTATCTTGCCGAGATCACCAAAGAAGTCATGTCCGATCTGGAGTCGAGCAAGTATCAAATGGTCGAATGGCGAATCTCTATCTATGGCAGATCCATGGAGGAGTGGGACAAACTGGCTGCATGGGTTGTCGACAACAAGCTCTTTTCACCAAATGTCCGCTGGCTCATTCAGGTCCCACGCCTTTACGACGTGTACAAGGCTAGTGGCATGATGCAGACTTATGAGGAAGTCATAAAGAATGTGTTTCAACCGCTTTTTGAGGTGACGCAGGACCCCTCTAGCCATCCCAAATTACATGTATTCTTGCAGCGCGTCATCGGATTCGATAGTGTTGATGACGAGAGCAAGGCAGAACGTCGCATATACAGAAAGTACCCGATACCAAGGGACTGGAACACAGCACAGAATCCTCCTTATAGCTACTGGATATATTTCATGTTTGCAAATATAGCATCGCTCAACTTCTGGCGTCAACAGCGTGGGTTCAACACATTCGTTTTACGACCTCACTGTGGCGAGGCTGGAGACCCGGATCACCTTGCAGCTGGATTTTTGGCTTGCCATAGTATCAGCCACGGCATTCATCTCCGAAAAGTCCCGCTACTCCAATATCTCTATTATATAAACCAGGTCGGCATTGCAATGTCTCCTCTGAGTAACAATGCTTTGTTCTTGACTTACGACAAGAACCCCTTTGCTAGTTTCTTCCGGAAGGGACTGAACGTTTCCCTCTCTACGGATGATCCACTGCAATTCGCTTTCACCAAGGAACCTCTTATGGAGGAATACGCTGTTGCAGCGCAGATATACAAGCTGAGCGCGGTCGACATGTGTGAGTTGGCTAGGAATTCGGTCATCCAGAGTGGCTTCGAGTTTGCCCTCAAGCAAAGATGGCTTGGACCTCAGTGCAATTTGCCAGGCGTTAAGGGGAATGATGTAGCCAAGAGCAATGTTCCTGACCTTCGCGAAGCATTTAGACACGAAACTCTTGTGGGCGAATTAGCTCTGTAAGTTCCCTCCCCTTTCCGCTTCGAAGCGCAATACTTATATGAAAATCAGGATCGAGAGATATACGTCCGGTACCTCTTCGCCCGCAAATCCGAACTAGGGAGTCTATTGTCTTTTGATTTTCCCAATGCATAGCTTCTAGCTGGGATTTTCTATTAGGCTTGCATATATCCTATGCTAGACCAATCCCCTCCCTGCGTTCCAGCCTCAACGGCAGCTCTAATACGGTTCAGGTAACAACAACCAGGGAACTCCTAGAGTCGGGGCTTTAATTAGGGATGCTTTGCTCCAGAAATGGTTGAATTCAGTTTTACTTTATGATGCCCGATGAAATATATCCCTTCAGAATTCGCATGAATTCTAGACCGACGAGAATACTAGATGATATTACGAGTAGACATGTCAATACACAACGTTGACGTTGAATTTATAATATTAATCATGGAAATATTTACTTTGTTCGATTATTTACAAAACTGACCCAAGGCTAATATAATAAAATATATATATATTAGGCGCCTGGTATACAATTAATGACAGTGACGCAAGCCTAGCGTCGGCAGTGTGGCGATGATCAGCGACGTAGACGTAAACGTACACCACTTTTTTTCCCCAGACCTGCCGAGGTCCGCCATTAAACAAATCCGTCATTAAAACGAAGAACAAACCCTCTTTCTCCGACATTCAGACATTCATTATCATCGTCGGAAAAACCAGATACAATTTCTTCTTTCCACCCCTATGATATATTCCAAGGACGCGGAAATTCTCCGCGAGGATGCCCGTCTTCGCGGCAAAAAGCTGTCTCCAGCCGAGCGCGAGAAGCTCGTAAAACCATACCTCCCCAGTCCCTCTGCCACAGGATCTGCACGGCGGCCTTCGACAAACAAAAAGCAGAAGCAAAAACCCAAGCCAGTACGAAAGTTTCTGAAGTCGCAGGTGCACCGGATTATATACGTTATTATCCATCTTGTGCTCGGTTTCTATGTGCGCGTTTCGCAGACTCTCGCCGCTATCAGGGACCGGATATTGGCGATTACGTACCACCATCATCGAACACCGGAGCTTATTAAAAAGGATGTCAAGGCGCTTTCTCGCTTGCCGGAGCATCTCAGTGTGTTGTTGAAGCTGCGAAAGGAGGAGGATGCGCTGCACTCGTTGATGGATGAGGCGGCGGAGCTGGCGGCTTGGACAACGTGTGCTGAGATCCCCGTGCTGAGCGTGTACGAAAGAACAGGTGAGCCGTACCACAGCCCTTTGTTTTTGTTATAAAAAGTACTGACTATTTCAAAGGTGTTCTCAAATCGTGCATGCCTGCTCTCCACAAAGCCGTCTCCGAGAAACTTGGCTTATACTACGGATCGCCTCTGAATCAACCAAACCTCCGCATCCTCGCTCCCCACCACAGCGCCTACTGCCCTGCACCTTCAAACTCTACTTCCACAAAAAGACCGAAACAAGGCTCCCTGACGATCCTGCTCCTCTCCGAGGCCGATGGACGCGAGACCCTGGTCGATCTCACCAAAACACTCGCCGAGATGTCGCAGAATGGCAAACTGTCGCCAGCAGACATTAGCACAAAACTGATTGACGCCGAAATCAGCGATATCACATACCAACCGTCGGATTCTTCACCCGCCGGGTCTCTCGAGGAGCTTGAGGGTACCGAGTTGAAGATGCTTCCGGCCGATCTTTTCCACCCTGTCAAGTCGGAGCCTGATCTCTTGATCATCTTTGGACCCTGTGTGAAGCTGGACGGGTATCCGCCCTGGCAGGTCCGGTTGACAGAGATATACTGCACGGGGGACAAGACGAGTAGCATTGCAGGTGGCAGTGAGCAGGAGACGGCCGAGTACCAAGGTTTCTTGCGCGGTCTTTGGCGGTATGCACGAGCATCTTTCAGACTCGGTCGGTAGATCGTGCCTTCTTTCTAATTTTGTTTAAACAAAAACAATTACATGTACAAATGTTTAATGGACGAAGGAAAAATTAAATTAGCGCTTTTTGCATCATTAATACTATTAGTAATTTGATCTTTTGAACCGATATATTTAGGAATTAAATCATCTTAGTTGAGTGGATTGCAAAAATATATCATATCTATATACGCAGGGTGCTCATTAAAAACACCAGCAAAAACAGCGGCCCGTGATATCATGCCAAATATGTAAAAACCCATGTTGAAAAAAACCATTCTTGAAAGCTCAGCTCTAGATTTTCGAGACAAAAAAACAAGGGATCCAAAAAGAGAAAAGTGATCGTAAAATGCAGTTCTATAACTCGCTCCATCATGTGAAGGTCAAGGAAAATGTCGATATAAATGTGTGTTTACTCCCAAACTCCGAGACTGTAACCCACAAAAAAAAAAGAAAGAAAAAAAAAGAAAAGGGAAAGGGAGAGAGAAGAGCGGGTTATTGCCACATTCGTGGGCTTGTTTCCTCTCTTCGCACGCAGCTCATACACCAGACAATTTCTTCTCCGGTGTCTGTTAATCCTTCGATTGCACAAGAAGAGCAGATCTTCCTCTGTCGTACCGTGTTGGACTGGTTATGAGTTGGTGTTTGTTGATAGTGTGTCGTTGTATGCAAATATCCATCGTCACGCCTCATGTCCATGCCGTATTCTTCGCCCTGGTGGTATTCATTTGGAGTTTCCGGAAGAGATGAAATGCTTCCGCAGTTGATGGAATTGCATTCTCTCAAACAGATATAGCACGCCCGTTGACCGCAGAGCTCGCAGTCTGCGTATGCGTCCAACATGACTTTTGTCGAGGGTTTTCGATGGCACACATGGCACGGCCGCAGGACGGGTGGCGGGATTGACAGTGTAGTTGTCGTTGTTGTGCGGGGTGATATGAGATCCTCATCGGATCCTGACATGGATGAGAAAGAGGGATCATGGTGATTATTAAAGGACGGGATCGTAAGGGTAGGCAAAGACGACTTTTTCGTGTTGGGGCTGTCGGGATTGGATTGTGCTTGACTGTGACTACCAGAGTGAGGTCGAAGGCACTGAGGCTGGCGGCTCGATTGAGGTTGTAGAATCCTCCTCTTCTTTTGCATAGCTGGCGCGGTGCTGCCTTGCTGGAGATGGAGCCATTGAGATCGAGACGACGGCGAAGATTCGGGAATGAAGCGTGGCGTAGGCGCGAGCATGTTTATGTCCTGATAATCGAGCTGGTAGGGTGGAATACCTCTGGAACGTGAAAATGTTAGCAAAGTGTTGAGAAGAAGAAGAGAAAAAAAAGAAGGCGAAGGAAGGTTGCTCTCACCCTTCGATATTCTCAATGTCCTCTTGATTCCAGAGGGCTCCATCTCTTTTTCGTTTTTTCAACGCCGCGGCAGCCGTCGATACTGCAAAGGCATCGGGGTCTGAAATGTGCATTCTCGAAGCTTTCCCTCTCGTTTCTGCTTTCTTCTTGTTTCGTGTATGTGCGAGAAGTCAAGGGGGGTTCGAAACGTCAGAGTCGGTGAGTCGTAAGCTAGTAATTATCCCTGGCGGGTGCAGGTCCGCCACAGGCAGTCTCGTTTGGGGACCAATTGGGGGACAACAGGCAGGAACTCCCCGGCCCAAAAAAAAAAAAAAAAAAAAAAAAAAAAAAAAACACCCCTTGAGTAGACGGCAAGTAGCGAGAGGGGGTGAGGTTGTATAAACCGGGGAAAGTGACGGGGTCGACCGTCGACTGGGATCAGATGATGGACTAACGCAGCTAAACTTCACGCGATAGCAATGCAGCCAATTGCCCGCCAGGCACGTGGCCCCCGCTCGGCGGTCACGGCGCGGGCCGAAACAACTGCGTTTGTTCATCCTCTTTTGTTGACTATTATTTTTGCTATACGAAGTACGAAGTATTAATATTATTAGTGTTACTGGTTTCATCTGTTGACTAGTAATTTATTCAACGTCGCCCTGCTTTTATCCAAGAGATATCAATTACGCTCGTCTTCTATGTCACCAACGCCATAAATGCATAAGAAAGCAGACAGACCGCCTACGTCCACATCTCCAGGCGAGCCTTGATCGTCTTCTCGTCCAGAGGGCCATGCTCTCCCACGTAGTTGCGTAGCACCTCAGTCATCATCAACCGCCGAGGCGCCTTTCGTCCCGTCATTAGCTCGTACTGCGCAAATCCCTGTTCCGCGACAAGCTCGAGGCCGTCGACGAGAACCCACGGCGTGTTCGTTTCTTCTCGGTAGCGACGAAGTTGCCGTGTGAGTGGCGTTTCGAGAGGCTTGTAGGCCAGCTGGAACATTGTTGTTAGTCAGAAAACTCATGCAGGAAAACAAATCATGACAAACCTCGAGGACCACGCCGCCAGTCGGGCTGCCCATCCACTGAAGAGGCATGACAAAGTTTGCGGGCGGTCGATCTTGCACACTTGATTCAGGCACACAAGAAACAATCATCGATGGGAAAGCCAGCTCAGGCGGCCACGGTTCTTCGGCCGAGCGCAACACACGTACGGCAGCTCCGGAATCGGTGTGTTCAGAGGCAACCCACGAGTTGAAATGCCGAGCCACCTCTTCTGCTCGCGACAGTGTCCGGTTCAGAACAAAGATCTTGCGGCATCCCAGTTGTAGCATGGCATAGATGGCGGCCCGCGCCATTCCTCCGGCTCCAATCACCAAGCCGGTCGTCTTGACCGGACTGATAGCATTTCGAGGCGATAGGTTCCGGCGTAAGCACACCATGATACTGATCCAGTCTGTGTTCTCTCCCCACCATGCAGCAATACGTCCAGCTTGGTTTCGACGACTTGCTTGCTCTGGAAGCGGGTAGATGGTCCCGTCTGCACTCGCCCGTAGAGGCATTACCGTGTTGATGGCTCCAATTGCTTCCGCATGCCGACTTTTGTATGTCAACTGGCTGGCAATGTCGACTCGCCAGGGCTGGACCACACTGCTGCCACCAAAGTGCGGGTCGTGTCGCCACTCATCTAGAATAGCAACTGACGGCTTGTCTGGGATGCGATATACATGTTCCAGGCCGCAGCTCCGGTACGCAGCATTGTGCATTGCCGGAGATATACTGTAGGCCACACTGGCCCCGATGATGTAGAAATTGAGTGGATCTAGCATATAGCTTTGAAACAGCGCGCGGACGCCATCTTGAGATGTGATTTGGGGATCGTTTTCTTTCTGCACACTTCGTGGTATGGCAGGGTGAGTGACCGAAGTCAGGTTGCAGTTGAATACCTGGGAACTCCTTCCTATCGAACCCACGTTGAATGCAATTATCGGTGGATGAGTGCCTGATAACGACTTGATCCGGTCAACAAACTTGCGAACAGATTCGTTGTCTTCTCTCGAGGTCGCTGTACGCAGGATCCGCACAAGTTGACAGCCTAATCTCTCGGCTTCTAGGTAGATTGATAGACAGGCATCATCTTCCCATGATATGCCGGATGATGGCTCCAGTGTGTAATGCCCGATGATCTTCGTCATGCCCCGACCCCGTACAACTTGTACTGGCCGGGTTTGATCCCGACCCAGATCGATGGCTAAATACTCAACCCCAAGTCGTAGCCCATACTCAATAATCTGAAAGTAGAGCTCTCGCGGTTTCTCAGGGTTTGAATTGTGTGGACTAATGCCAAGGGCAGCAATATCGACCGAGTAGATTATAGGGACCTTGGCAATTCTGCGTAGGGTAGAGACATACTTTGCCACGCTGTTGACAGAGTCGGAATTCCAGGAATCTATGCACAGCTCGATTGCATCACTGCCTGACTCCAATTCCGAAAGGTCAATTACATCACTCGTAAGCGTAGACAACCGAATAAACACGGCATGGGTATAGTATCGCTTTTCAGGAGGGGTTTCAAGCAACACAAATGGTGAATCAAAACCAGGGTCGGTAGCCATAGCCCCAGTAATAAACCTGACGAATCGAGTGAAATCCTCTTTGGCATCCTTCAACCTAAAGGCATAGTTGACGGACCGTCGGTCTGGAGTGCCTTCTTCTTGTGATAGATCCATGGGTACATGCTCTTCAAGATTGTAGAATTCAAAGTTGGAACACGTCCGATGATAGGGATCGCCGTTTTCAAGCCGTTTCGCCGAGGAATCTTGCAGTCGCAGCAATCGCTGTATCTGGTCCATATCTCGCAACAGGTAGACCACCGGGTTGGTTTGCGAGTATTGGCGAAGATGTTCCTGGATCACGCGAGTCAAACTGCCCAGGCCACACTCGATCACGCAGTGTGTCCGGTGGTTGTCAAGCATCAATTTAAGAACCTCAATATCCCGTCGTTGGAATTCATGACTGCCAAACTTTTGCAAGAACTCATGACGAGTATGGCCAGTGACCTCTTTGAAAAAGTAGTCCTCTGTAATAAACCTGCGGTTCAAGGCGGCGGCCGCAATGAAGCCCAAGGACCGCTTGCCAGAGCCTCGAATGCCCACCAGGACAAGAGACGCATCTGAATTAAAGTTCCTCCGTGAAAGAGGCGGGGTCAAGGCATGCATTTTGGATGCGCGCTGGCCGGACAGCGAGATGGGAGACATGGGTCAAAAATACTCGGCGGTTTCATGCGCTGCATGCTATGCAACACCGTCGTGTGCGCGATGCTTGCTATTGGGTGTAGTGAAATAGGCAGTGTCTTATACTTTACAGAGACTGCTGGGGGGCAAGCCACAGTTTCCGAGCACATATATATCAAGGTAGATGCGACAGCTGAATGACCCTTAATAATATTATTATCGAGGAGGCGGAAGTCTGACAACGTCGAACCGGCAAGAATGATGGACGCGGGGATCGACTTTCCCGTGAAGTAACTTTAAAAGACCCACCACGTTTCTTCCCAGCGCCGACACTCCAGTCCAGAGGAATCTCGTCTCTGCGCTTGTCTGGCCTAGTCTGGGGTGTCAGTGCCTCGATATAGAGCTTCATAAACCCCAGTCTATTCTGTCACCGATCATGCATCAATTGGAGGAGGGCATTGCAGTGCGTATAAAATCCGGCTAAGCCCTTATCCACCCGGTCTTCATGAGAGCCTTCAAATATACAGGAATTGACCTGAATAGAACGGCTCTGGGGATAGATGGCCTCAAGGCAACTTTAGACTTTTGCAATTGGCGTGAGGAATGTCTCTCCTGTGTTCGATGCTTTATTCCATCGGCGGATACACGTCAGCTCTAGTCCTAGCTGCTAATTATCCCCAGGCTTAGGGAAGCCACTTAAAGAATTAAGATTAAGGAGTAGGCTTTGAGCACATACAGATTATTCATGATCAATAATCGGGTATGAATGCTTATTATAATGCGGAGTAGATAGATACTATACGGCACACCGTACGCGCGTCTTTTAAAAACCGATCTGTAATATTACATTTCTGTTGCCACATCCTCGCCGAGTACACCAACGCCCGTATTTGTTCCATATACACTTCCATATACAATGGCCATTTCGAGGTAGTAATATTTAGACTGCCACAAGTCAACTTCAATTAAAAAGACCACAAACTGGTTGACAATGGGTGATACATGAATATATTGATTGTCTCCATTCGTACCTATGGGTAAACGGACTAATAATAGGTAGACTGAGCCCCGACAGATATATGTAGCCAGTCCGTGGCGATAGTCCAAAGATGCGTGGCTTGATGAATCATCCCGTTTTAATACGGTATTGTATTTGTGGTCTGCCCCGTAGCCCACTCTTAGCGGCAGTACTCGGACTTGTTACCTTCGTCTTCATCACGTCAGCTGCGATCGTGCATCTTGCGATTCAACAAACGCTCTATTCCGCGCAACTATTTCCTCGACCAAGCCAATTGGCATACGGCGTAGCCTTTTCAGAGACCGGCCTGTCAGACAAAATTGGTCTATCCTACCGATTCTCGATTCCCATGCCCGCGCCAGCGTCGAACCGGAACCGTCATTAGCCGACGCGATCGATACACTGGCCATTATCGAACGACGCTGGTTGGCTATTCCACTCGTCGATCTGAGATAGCATCTCACTACATTTGCCATGCTCTGGGGATTATAAACTGCCCTCTATGGACGAGGGTTCGGCTACGAAAGGCACTCGCCGCAAAAGGGTCTCACGTGCCTGTGATCGCTGCCGTAGTAAGAAGGACAAATGCGATGGGATTCGGCCGACATGTTCTGCTTGCCAGGCATCGGGTCAGGCCTGTTCATACGATCCGAATGCGCGAAAGCGAGGACTGCCTGAAGGCTACGTGCGGGGTCTCGAAAAGCTATGGGCACTCTCAATATGCAACATTGAGGGGTTCGAAGATGCCATGCTGACAATGCTCGGCGCGACTGAACGGGCTAGTGATAGGAGAGACCGGATGATGCAACTATGGACAGACGAAGGGGCGTCGGATAATCTACATGAGCTATGGAAGACGAGCAGGCTGTGTCGCGCTTTGGAGAAAATGCTCTCACCCGCAGATTCAGAACAGACGCAATCACCGACGAAGAGACAACGCGAAGACGATGGTAATGATACCTATTATGGATCCTCGAGCCAGTGGGGGTTTCGGGTTGGCCACGGCCAAGATCTCGTTGGAGTTGAAGGCCCGCGAGTCGTTGAGCCTGCATCAACACCACTGGCTAAGAGACCAAGACTCTCGTCAGCTACAGAAAACAATCTGTCAGTATTAGGCAAACCAAATAACCGACAGAACTTGCCACTTCCATCTCATGCGCCTCAGCTGCTGGAAACATACTTCTCCAAGACTCATCCGTGGTTTCCAATCATTCTGAAGCACAATATTCTACGCGCGTCCTATTTGTATGCAAACGGTGCATCTCATGCTGGTATCTCATCCACAGGTTCGGGGGATCATGCTGCACTGTGGGCAATACTGAGTTACACCACCGGACAAGAATATAGAGGTATCCAAGAGCACGGAGCTTTCGTACATGATCCTTTAGGCCAGGCCAGAGAATTTTATTCTATTGCGCGGAGTTTGATACCTTCCGAAAAAGACAAGTTTGATCTTGGTCATATCCAGGCCTTGTTGCTGCTTACATTGGTCAACGTTGGCCTGGAAGATTGGACCGCAGCCTGGTTATTGAGCGGTCAAGCAGCCAGGATGGTGGAAGCCATGGAACTGCCGAAGAATCTAGAAAGGCATCGCTCAGACGAAGCCCGCCAGCGAAAAGCAGTTTTTATGGGATGTTTCATAATAGACTCAATCCTTTCCGTTCGTCTTTCCCGGCCTCCTTGTCTAAGAGGGTACGACGCTATTCTGCCTGGTCAGCTTGAAGAGGACGGTCTTGAAGAATGGAATTCTTGGGTTGATGTGCTACCATCTCATGCGGCACTTGAGAACATAAATGCGCCACATAGAGGCCCTCTAATGGCTCTCAGCTGCTTCAATCGTTTGTTTGAACTGACGAGCCTCCTCAACAAGGTTTCTTTGCAGCCTCCGCAAGCAGCAAATGACCAACACTTTGTTCAACAAATATTAATAGAGCTCAGGTCATTAGATGACCGACTTCCAGCCGGATGCCGTTTAATCGGTTCTGAAAGCGATCAGGCCGAGAACCGTTCGGCCCTTCTTCCCCATCAAAGCTACTTATACATTGTATACGCATCAACGCTACTGTTGCTATATACAAGACAACTGAACCAGGGCCATTCTATGCAGGGGAATTCTCAAATAATCTTTGACAGCATCAAGAACATCCTTTATCGCACGCTGGACGTTTTATCACATCACATGGAGAATTTCCAAGCATGCGGCTTCCCTCCATTATCCGAATTTTCCTTGCGGTCAATCATAGAGTCATTGATGTCTGTGCGAGCAAAACTCGAAGCAGTCGGCTTTCCTGTTTCAAAGTGGATGAATATTTATCTTCAAAAACTCAATGAACTCGGTTTACCCTGGCCAGTCTTCAGATCACTGAGAGATACAATGGTGAATCTTGTCTATGGTTCGCCTGGTGCATATCCATTGCCACAGCAAATATCAAGTGGAAGCATAGATACCGGGAACCAGTCTTACCCTCACCCCTCCGACCCGAAAATGCCTTCTTCGTATGTTCCAAACATACGCAAACCTAGTATCACGCCTACAGACAGCCGGTACAGCCCTATAAACAGAAACTGGAGCTCTGGCTACAGCCCCAAACCTCATAATAGCCACAATTTATTACAGCCAGAGGGGATGTTTGCAACATCACCTAAACCCGGCACCGAAAATTTACACTCTTCCGCTGCTATGGATGCTTCCAACCAAGACCATACGGCAGCCGACATCCTTGGCAAGTTAATGGGAAGCGGGAAAGCAAAGTCTTCATCTTCCGACTCCAACGACCCTACAAATCTTCTCAGTCACAGACCTCGTCAACCGGAAACTCCCGAATCGGCAAAACCCCAACCTAGCGTCTCTGGCTCTACCGACCGATTCCCCCCTCTTCACGGCGGGTTCAATGTTGGCCAGGGCGGAACATACATGACCGATGAGGCATCGTCGTCTCCGAATGATCTTGATTCAATCTTCAAGGAACTGGCATACTTGGATACCACCGACTGGGCTAATAGCCGTCAAGAAGGCCTCCGAGATTTCGGATTTATGGATGATAGCACCTTCCAAGCATTCTGTCACGACCCTGATCGATTAGTTGGATCACGCCCACTTGTGCTGCCAACGGCCATGTCGATTGCAGATATATGGCCACCTCCAGGATTCTTCCCAGAGGCATTCCAAGGCAACAACACCAACCCTCCAAAGGAAGGCGTCAGACCGGAATGATCAAGTCGTTTTATTGCTTAGTTTCCTGCATGTTTTCTAGATTGCAAAGGAAGCTTGGAGTTATGATAGATACCCAAAGGCCTGTGCTTCTAAGTCTTTTACTCGTGATGAAAATGGCTTCAATGTTGTATGAATGAAGATTACTGTCCCCCCACACCCCTGTATAACAGAATGTCCTGAGACATTTGAAACGATATGATTTTCATCAATGATATCTAGGAAGTATGATATCAATTGATATGTATACAAATATAATTGAATGTTAACCTTGATGATTTGATTACGTTGGACGAGAGTAACGCTGACTACTTGATATCAACATATGAGATTATAGAAAGGAAGGACCCAAAACTTGTTAAACTGTCAGCAATAAACATTCGTATAGTACATATATGTACATCGATATAATTTTATCCATTACTATACATGAAGCCATTCACAAAATCATTCCTTGCATATATGTACCTCATCAAAACTAAACACAAGGTCACACCTAGATGTTCCCCCCACCCGGTCATCTTTCAAACATCGGTTATTTGAAGCCGTGCTAGGCTATAGCCTGATTCTGCTTTCTCTTGGCTAGAATCATGACTGGCACGATGGTCACTAAAGCGCCTGCTACGACAATGGCAGCCTGGATTCCAAAGACCACCCCACAACCATTTCTCGAAATCCATGCAGACTGAAAATATCCCACGGAGAAGCCGCCGCAGGTGCGCCACATGTTGATGATTGCGCTGACAGAAGTGGAATGCGAAGGGAACTTTTCGAGAGCATAGGCTGTGATGGCGCTGCAATACTTCAATGTAAGCGACGTCGCAATATGCAAGTGTTGTTAAAGTGGGAGTATAGACTTACACAGTGGTAGCGATCATACCGAGATTTACCATAATCCAACCAAACGCAAGACCAATCCAATGCTTGCCAAAATTTAGGGTTAAACCGTATGTAAGCAGACCAGCTGCTAGACTACCAACGGGAAACCAGATGCCATGGAGGCGGTATTCAGGACGCCAGGAGGAGGACGATACCATAGAATCGAGGTGTTCACTATCATTATCTGACTGGGTGTTTTCGCGGCGTTGGTGGGTATTATAAATCCATTCGTTGAAGAAGTAACCAAACAAGTAACCTGCATATTTAAGTGAGCTCAAACTTCTATAGGGATTTGCATATCACAACGAAACATACCACTGAGCGCGCCAACGACACCAGCAAAACGCATCGACGATGCTTGGACTGTGTCAAAAGAATATGGCGGAGAATGCAAGAACGTATCCACGGTCGTCGTGATTCCAATTGGCCAGCAAAAATTAATCATCGTGGCAATTCCAGGTAGTAGTAGAGATATCTTTAAAACAAGTTTTAACAAGACTTTTGATTGCGTTGTCAATGTTTCCCATTTAGGAAGATGAGTATTTCCGATGCCGAAAAATGAGCGTAGTCGAGTGTGCATTGATTTCTGATAGGGCAATGTAGCAGATCGGTCAAGGTAGAAAGTTTCGTATCCGAATAAAATTATAAACAGAGTAGAGACGCCGTAGAGGGCTGTCAAAACCCCAAAGGAAACGGCCCATTGGTTGTGACTTCCGTCGAGAATATATCCAGCCAGTGCAGGGCCGATGAATGGTCCCACGAGGAACGTGGTTCCCCTAATAGAAAGATTAGAGATTATTGCTTGAAGATAGAAAACACCGAGCTTACCAAATGTTAATCATGCGTGGCCACTCCTTTGGCGCGTACATGTCATAAATAATAGGAAGGCCAACGACTTGTGGAACTGTGCCAAAGAAACCCTGAAGGGATCGGAAGATGGTGAATACTCCCCACGAATTGGATAGTGTTGCCCCAAGAATCATGAACATGGTGATGACTTGGCTCCAGAACCACACGGGAAGCCTGCGAATGAAGTGAGCATCGTGATTGATTCTGACATCAACTTGCGTATGTTTCCTTACCTTCCATAGGCCTCTATCAGCGGTACTGCTACAATACCACCGAAGCCTTGAAGAAGAATACCGTAATTCAAACTGGTTGCAGAGTGGCTAACAGTAATGTTCCACTGCAGAGCCTGGGTTACGACCAATGTTGCACCCCATGTCATCCCTCTATAAACAACCATCAGCAGGTTACTCAACAAATAAGGGCAGAGCCGTCGTACCCATCCGCAAGAAGCGAGCTGGAGATCAGAGCGGTAAACAGTAGGCGCTTTTTGGCGGGACTCCAACAACGAGGATTCTTTTCCTCGCTGGCGTCTCGGGGCTTCATGCTGTGAGTCTCATGGCAGTCACCAAAATCACCATCATAGGGCAAGACGGTCTGGCTGATGCGTGGGCTCGAGCAGTCGGCCTTGAGCTCGGCGATATCACTGGCCATGGTGTCGGAGAATATAAGGAGAGAAGAAGATGTACGAAGGCGGAGCGAACCAATATGGACAAAAGAAGAAGGCGAAGAACAGACGCGTGACTAATGCACGCGAGTTGAAGGAGCTGCGGAAGGAGCGACTGTGTGCAACGTCCAGCAACTTCTTCTTGCTTTCCGCTCTCTCTCGGTGCCAATCAGTACTGGGAAGGATTACAACAGCAGAAAAGAGGGCTTCAGACAGCAGAGACTCGCTGTCAATGGTTTCAGAAATAACACAAGGGATCAGCAATATCACGAGCGACTATTTATTGCTGGCTTCGGCCACATGGCAAGGGGTACTGCTGCGATCGATGTACCATTGCCCGAAGCCACATGGCATGGCCAGGTTGTTCTCCGACAATGGCTTTGGCCAATCCGATCGATGAAAAAGTTTGCGATATCGTCGGCGTAAATCCCAATGGACCGGTCTACTTGGCGTGTGGATTGGAAAAGTGACAGGGAAGAAAAGAGCTTTGCAGCGCGTCATTTGAAAGGGATCCGGATATCTCTCGCCAGGGATCACAAAAGCCATGGCAAAGCCCAAGCTAACTTGGCCATGACTCGAAAGACCGGCTGAGATGTGCATCTTTGCTACTGGCTGAAAGTCTATTCCAAGCCTTATGGCGGTGGGGTGAGCGTATTTTACGAGATTCACCGTGTGCACGCCTAACCAACATGGGGGAGATATTTGGATTTCTGTTGACTTGCAGGAAACAGGCTCCACTTGAAATTGTGGATATACCGCCAACATTTGTCACATAATCATTTTTCCTGATGTGCCAAATTGGGATTATTATTGCTGTGTGGCTGATGTCCACAATGCGACAGTTGACATTGTCAGGGTCGGACCCCGATCAACTTGGACTGACTCAATAAAGATCGGCGACGCGGAACCAGGACTTAGCCAGGCTCCTGGGTCACACCAGCCAGGGATCGCGTTAGATAAAGACGGCGCTTCCGTGTGGGACCAGTTTCTCAAGACCCCTTGTTCAGACCTATCACATCGACTGGATCGACATTGAGAACAGGGCTATGAATTAACTATTTGAACATTTCAAAACAAGACTCGACATTTAGTATCTCAGCTTTCAAGCCGCGCCAACAGAACCTTTTTCTCCTTTGCAATTGGTAGAGCTTTTTTTTTCACAAGGAGCCATTCTTTCCTGCATTTGCCTGCTCAATTAACATCATGACTCAGTCCACGAACATCAACCCCTTTCGAAGTCAAATTTTATTTCGTCGGGTCTTCTGGACAAAAATATTCCATCCCCTGCTATGACCAACAAGGGCTAACAAGACAATGCGTGGCAAAACCCCGAAAAATAAATGTGGCACTGTCAGCACAGGCTCGCGTGTTGTTAGCTTAACCCAAGCCCCTTGCATAGCATGCCACGCGGCTTAGGACACGCTGGGATCCTGCCATGTTTTCTTTCAAGAAACTTTCATAAGAACGGATTTCTGGCCGCTAAAAACTCAAATCCTATCTAACGAGCACATCTCCTAAGCAGAAGAAATGCACACATCACCACCCCCTGGAGCAGTCCTTGCGGCGACTGTGACCTCCGTAAGCCAATATCTAAGAGCGTGTCTAGATGTCATACTGATACTCTTCCAGTCCGCAGCCTTGGGTTTTGTCCCTGTTGCCATTCGCTTTCAATTTTTTACTGTTCTAGTTCAGATCGCAAAGTCTGCGACGTCACAGCAAATAACGGATTTTTGCAATGAACTCCGGACTGAGCAGGATAAGGAAGTTGCACCATTATGTATGTATCCACTTTAGGAAAATGATTTTACTGGCAGCGTGCTGACTCTAAGAAGGCCCCCAATTGACCCGTATGACTGCTTGAACAAGACTTATTGTTATTCGAGATGGTTCTAACTACTGCAAGATGATACCCTCTTTGCCATGGCTGGACTGGGTCTAGTTGATTTGGTAGAAGATGATGTGTATGAGGCAAACGAAATTACACGGCACATGGTTCAGATGCCGTCAGCCCAACACGGGGCTCTTCACTTGTATGACTGTTCTAATTGCGATATACCTTGACGAAAGCAGTGACGCTGATTGCCTTTTCCCAGTACAACGGAACCCTTGTTTGCTGCTCCCTTTCTTATGCGCAAGCTAGTGGACAGCAACTTCGAATACCCATTTCGAGAGTTGGATACACCGACACAGTACGGGTACAAGCTACTGGGCGAGATTGATCTTGCCAAGGAGCATACGTACTCCATTATGGCCCGCCAAGGTCGGATGGATAGCTTCAATCAGTTCATGGAAGGGAAGTTTGGCAAGTTTGGTAAGATGCCGGAGCGCGTTAAAGCCTTCGGTTATGATCTCGACGCTGCCGTGTCAGGTACAGAGAACCCTGTTGTAATGGTGGATATTGGTGGTGGTCGGGGTGAAATGTTGTTGGAGCTCAAGGAAGCGTATCCTAGCCTTGGAGCATCCGCTCTGGCGCTACAGGAATTCAACCCTGACATTGGAAGCGTGCCAGAGGTCACACAAATGGAGTGGAACTTCAAGGCAGACAGCCCACAACCGGTGGATGGTGCTTTGAACTACTCTCTAACTCATATATTTCACAATATGCCTGACCTGGATACTTTGGACCTGATGCAGAAGGTATCGCGCGCGATGGCACCATACTCGAGGCTTCTTATCCACGAATTCACAAAAAACAAAAACTACGGTAAGATGCACGCCACCATGATCACTCTCTTTGGAGGGCGACTACGATCTAGTGCAGAATGGAAGCGGCTAGCAGCGCTCAGTGGCTTAAAGGTGACGTTTGAATCCTATCCCGAGGTGGGAGAAGGCTTGGTTGAGATGAGGAAATTGTAGTTTTGTCAGTGGTAGCAATTATCATATGCAGTTAATTGATCTTGATATCTTCATTCGGAGACCATGAACTGAGCCAGAGTAGACATGTGCCCCTCATGAACCGATAGTCGTATGTTAATCGTGGCTATCATGTGCGTACTGTGTAACATCCTCCCGGCGGAGCCCTCTTCGCCGCAGAAAAGAATGTACGCAGGAATGTGACACGGAGAGTCTTGTGTCATGCCTTCTGCTAATACTATTTGGCTAAAATCCCTCAGCGCTATAATTTCCACATTTCTAAGGGCCAGGCTGAGCCCAAGGAGCCGAACAACTTTGGTTGTTGAGAACCGGTTGAATCAACCCATCACTTGGTCTAGATATTAATTATCGTACCAAGAGACTTGGAGAAATGGCTAAAAAAAAAACCGATTCATAGCGCTAGGACACGGACCTGTCCTGGGCGTGACGTGAAAAAGGCAAAACGTCTGGCTGGATCAGCCCTGCAAGGGATCAATCCGTCTTCGCGCTATCACCAGTTTACTGAATTTGACTTCATCTCCGAACTTCCGATTTACACGGGCCCCTTGGCTTATCACTTTGCCAATTACAGAGGTTTTACGCTGGAAGTCAGTCTCTATGCTCGCCACTAGGTTCTCTTCTTTCCCCCTTTGGCCGATTCTCGTTGTCTTGGATTCGTAATGCCTGCGAGAGGTTCGGTTTCACGGCGCCAGCGGCCACATCCCTTTATCGGCCTGGACTCGATTTTTTTTGTCACCGACTTATCCGACTGGTCTATCGGAGTTTATAAATGTGTAGAGTGTGAAAACTATTGAGACTTTTTTAGTTTCTTTTGTTTCCTTGGGTGTGACAAAACGAACAAGCGAACGAAATGGTTTGCGACACGACCTCGAAAAACGCTTTCACCGGACATCATTGGACGAACATACTTCTTGGGGTAGCAGAAAATTGTCATCCTCGAAAACTACAGAAGTCAAAAATAGTCAAATTCTTCGGTGACACAAGGCCAGCCCACGGTTTTCTTCCGTGTGTAGTAAGTGGTACGTAGTTGAGCTCCCTTGCATCAGGCAAAAGCACTTACCGAGTCCCTTGCTATGACCACGGACGCTATTAAGCTTCAATGTGGCTGACATACGTCTCTCATTGCTTAATTCTCAAGCATTGCAGTAATTATGGACCTTTACCTTTTGGTGATCCCTTTTGCCTGATGGGGCAGGTTTGTTAAGGTAAACACGCCATGTTCTTTTTCGCGTCAGTGTGTGGCACGGAGGAAGTGAAAACGGAAATAAAACATGTATTTTTTTTTCATCCATTACTGCAGCTTCCATACAATAAACGAAATTTAGCTTGTCGTTAGGTGGTGGCCTGTCTCTTTTTCGGCCACGCCCTGACGCCGTGGCTGATGGAGAGACATCAATTGCCATAGCACCGATTTTTTGTTCTCGAACACGTCGGACGTACACCAGTCACTTGAAAGATATTAAGCTCTACGCTAGTGATCTACTATTGCTTGGAATAAAGCCTCCTTGTTACTTGAACTCTATAACAACAGCTCGGTGTCTGAAAGCTTCTCTATCCCTACCTTCACGCCTATTTTACGAGGTTCAATCGCCTGCAGATGAACATCACACAATACTAAGCAAACAAATTCTCATGGCGAACCACTAGGTCTAGATTTCGCATCGAATACCTTCCGATATAAGGTTCTCGTTGTACCCCGCTAGCATCCCTGCGAATGCCATCCATCTCAATTCCCAATGTGATAAAGGCGGACTGTTTCCTATCGCGATCCAACAAGCCCCGTACAAGAAGCTGCCTGTCGATTTCTCTTATCTTGAATATTTCTGCGCTGTCGAGACGGGGAACCGAAAGATGGATATTCCACAGCCCGGCGAGGGCGATATTAACATCGGTAAGTGTCGATAGCCTAAGGCCGGCCTGGAGAAAAGTTGTTGACTTGTGAATTCAAGGAACCGATACGTTTAGAGCTTGTTGGGTATGTCGATCTACACATTCACATAGAAACTTGTACTGATTGGTTTGGGTACATATAGGCACTGACAGGCTTTGTCGGTCTGTTGTTGATTTTCAGACTGGGAATGAAAGCATGGGTACGATGGGCACTACCACAGGTCTCTGCTCCAGACAGAATTTGGGGTTTGGAAGATATGTTCTTCGTTTGTGGATATGCAGTTGATCTCTTGCACATGTCTTTGATACAACACAGGTATGGCATGCCCTTATCATAATTATTTCTTGCAATATCTGACTGGGTTTTGGCATAGTTATTACTGGGGTTTAGGTCGACACTTTTTCTACTTGACCCCGAAGGAGAGAATTTCAGCATTAAAATGGGATTACGCGTCTCAGCCCGCTGGTACAAAGAAACCGAAAACATAACGAGAACGACCATACTGACTAGACGTGATAGCTGTCGCCGCTGCCATGATATCCCGGACAGGAATGATGTGGTTTCTCCTCTCATGCTTTGCAAACAGCAACCGTCGTCTACGGATATCGATTATCATTTGCATGATAATCCAGATTGCTGTCAACTCGATAACCATTGTTCAAATCGTGGTACAATGTGGGCCCAATCCCTATCGAACTGTGAGTGATTTCCTTTTTTTCTTTTTACTCGATATGTTCCATCTAACCATTGTATAGGTTGATCGAACTCGGTATTTTCACTATATGTGGGATCCCCTTCCGTCCGATGGATCGGTTGTATGCCAATCACCGACAGTGCAGACGACTATCGGGTTTGTACAAGGAGGTTAGTTAGTTACAAACAACTGAACCGACATATTGGCTCATTTTGTCTAGGATTCAACACCGTCATCGACTTATACCTTGGTGGACTTGCGGCTTTTGAACTCTGGCAGTTCTTCATACAGACCCTGGAGCGGAATCCTGGCGTCTCATTTTGGAAACAGTTCAACAAGATAAATGGAACTGTACGATCTCGTCGGATGTGGCAGACCTTGACTCTTTCAGGGTATGAAGGATCCTTTTTCTTGTGAATTGGTAGACTAACATCTGTTCTAGGCCACTCTTTCTATCCGGGGCAGCTTCAATTGTCAAAACTTATGTACGTCGGAAGAAATGATTTACGATGAACAAGTTTACTAATTAAAACAGCTTCTAAAATCTTTGGGTGACAGGGCCGATTTCACTTGTAAGAACCCTCTCTCATACATCGTCCATCCTACTAATGCTAACTACTTTTATAGATAACATTGTCTCTTTTGTCCTTTGGGTCAAGTATGTTTCTTAAGACCGCCGAATAAATCCACCACAAAAGCTAACCTGATCATAAGGATCGAAAACTATAGTATCCTAATTGCGACATGTGCCCCAGTCATCCGCCTCTTCCTCCGAAGCTTTGTCGATATGCGACGCGAGGGAAGATATGGCGGATATCCATGGAGTCGATCACACTCAAGCAACAACGATAACAACAACAGTGGTTCTGGCCATGAGAGTAAGAACCGATGGGGAAAGAAGTCCAAGTTACTAAACATGACCAAAAAAACCCCTGTCCCAGACGATTTGTTTGACTCTGTTATTGAGAACGAAGGCGAACCTGAAAAACTGGTTGATGACCAACACAACCACCAACGCCACCATAACAACAACATCAGACAAGATGACCCTGCATATGGAAATAGTATACCATTGATGCCTCGCAGTAACAAGCCATCCTCCAGCCGAACTCTGGCAAGCGGTGGCGTGACGGTCAAAACCGACATTGTCGTCAAAGTCGACGAGGAAAGTCATACTTCTCCAAGCGAGGCACCGAACTCATTCGGTCGAGGCGATGGAGAGCGAATAGAACAGCATACATCGGCTTTTGCGGCGTGGCCGCAAACGGGTAGGTTTGATAGTAATGTCTGAAGCTTTTGACTTTTCTTTGTGACCCTTTTCATGTGAGCATAGTTAAGTGAGGTTATATTTGGATATACTAGTATCATTGCACATTAATTTACATATTTTATTATACTTTGTGTCGTTAATAGTTGAAATAATTACACCTGGTTGAATATCATGTAAGACTTAGCTTCAAGTCTCCCATCATCGACAGGGCACGTTCCCATTCAAACATGCCACCACAGCGACGTGGACTGTTTTTGAAAGATTGAATTTGACATGTAGACGGGATTTCACGAAACTGGAAGGTAGGGTCCATAGTTTTTGCAGTCTCGAAACGCCGGGCTGCTGCCGACTGTCGCCTTTTCCGGTCATCTTGTACGCCAAGGTCGCGTTGACGCCATATCATTTCTACCACTTCTCGAGCCGGGGTGATATTCTGACAAAATCCACATTAACAAAAATCTTTAAAACTAGTTCAAGTCAGAAAAACTCACGCCAAATCTTTTGGGTTTCTCCGTCTCTTGGAAAATCCTCATAACTATAACCCGATCTTCCTCCGAAGTTGCACAGCATCCAGCAAGAAAAAGCGGCCAAAGTGGAAGAGCGGCGGTACGCCCAATGCGGTTGATATTTTCTAGCATGATATCGAGTATCTTTCGAACACACTCGGATTTGGTATTATCTGCCGAAGAAGAAGGGGCATCACTTTCGAAAATGTCGGGGCGTTGGAGTCGCGATGAGCATACTTCATGCAGGAGAAGAAGAGCTCCTGTGCGGTTTGCTTCTGCGATTGTTTCAAACTCAAATGCAGCTTGCATGTACAGATGGCGCTGATTTTCATCGTTTGGATTGCCCTTGATCATGCACAAAGGTGGCGGTGTCTGTCGCAGGTTCGACAGGGAGCGCCGTAGCCTGTCGACTATGCTGCGAACTGTAGATAAATCAGATTCAACTTCCGCTTTTGACGGATATTTCCACGCCAGGTCTGCAATTTCATTAATCAGGAGGAGCAGAGAGTTGCTAAATCCCATGTACGAGTCGATCTGGTCGAGGTCGTCGAGCGACATAGTGCGCGATAGAAGTTCGGTCGACTCGGAGAATGGTACGTACTGCCCGTGATTTTCAGGTTGCGGAGATGGATTAGTTGCACTAACATCGTAGATTTTGTCTTGTACACTGGTGGCAATTGCCAAAGTGGGCTCATCCGAAGCGGCGTTTGAAAACCAAAGATCATCATCGACTCGAAAAGTAGTTCGAGCTAAAACAACGTGAAAAGAAAAATACCGGTTGAAGAAGCGGTACAGGGCAACTGTGCTGCGCTTGAATAGCTGTGGATATCGAATAATAAGATTGTGAATGCCATTCAGGTGCGTCACCCAGGATGGACGACAGCCATCTGTAATTTCAAACCAGCACAGCATCAAGGCGAGCCCTAAGATTTCGTCAATCTCGGCACCAGACCAGTTCCCGCGTTGAAGTGTCGTGATGAGGCATTTTAATGCTCGATTGGCGTGGTCAAGGGCAGCAAATCGGTATTTAGGCTCGGCAATACCTAGTATCTGAGCAGATACGGCCAATGTGGCGTGGTAGATTCCTTCGGATTGCATAGCCATAGGAAGGATCAAATGTCGGTAGGGATTGTGATCAGCATCGTCTAACAGTGTACATGAACTGCATACAACTGCCTCGTAGTAAGAAAGCAGAGAAGAGTCGTAATCTAATGTCTGTAATGCGCCGAAGCTGCTTCCGAATGCTGGCTGGAGTAAGAGGGCCATTGGGCCTATGTCCGGTTCTGGAAGTCTCAAGTCTGGAAAGTCCTTTGTATGGGCATCGAAGAGAGCAGCATTTGAGCTGTGTAGGCGAATATCTGAAGGGTCTTCAAGCTCTAAAGTGTCCTCTTCCTCGGCCAGGTCTTCGAACTCAAAATAAAGCTTGAGGTCACGTATCGTCGTATTCAAAAACATTGCCGAGTCATTCTTCCTGGCCCTTTTCGTATACTTACCAGATCTCCATGGAGATAGCCTATTCTCGGATTTTGAAAGCCGGCGTTGGTGTTGAGTTGATGGCCTCCCAACATTCTTTGACCAGACCCCGGACCGGCCATGGCAAACACCCTTTGAAAGTGATTCCTCGTGCCAGATCAGACGCAGCTCATAGCTGCATGCAGCGCCATTCTTCACGCAGTTCCGGCAAATGGGACGGTGTTCTATATGAAGCTCGCATAGTGAGAAAATGAGGCTAGAGAAGATGCGTGGAAAGGGTACATACCATCGCATTTGACTTTCCTCGAGCGACAGGTCCTGCACCCTGTTCTCGTTCGTGAAATTGAAGACGTTTGTCGTGGCATGGTGGTACCACAAACGATGCATACTAGGGAACACTTATCGCATCGCTGGCTGTTGTTATGCGTGTATTAGAAAGAGAGAAACGCTCCTCCTTATCTGCCGTTTTGCGCGGGCAAGAGCGATAAACGGGTTCTCGACCAATCGGCGATCGGGCTCCACTACAATTGATTCTATTGGCTGGACCACACGCATGGGAAACGCGGGGTAATACAAGGACCAATTACAATGCACGGCTTCATATACTAAGTGGTTTACTCCTGATAAAACAATAATAGAACATCTGGTCTGAATTCCCACATCTAAAGCTTCGCCAAATCATTCCTCTGATTTTCACGAACCCTTCGGTCTCGCCACCCTGACAATTCAGCCAATTCTAGTTCTGGGTCTAGATGTGCCAAATTCTTGGTGTTGACATTTTCCCCCGCACGCCATCGCCAGTGGTGGACAATCTCCGCTTCGAGCTTATCTTCAAGAAAGTCTGCAATATATTTTCCAACGATCGGTAAAAACTTGAATCCATGTGCAGAGCCGCCGGTAGCAATATAAAGACCTTGACGGGCCGGATGGCGTGTAACAAGAAAATGACGGTCGGCCGTGTCAGCATCCCAGCAAAGCCGAGTGTAGCAGAACGGACGATCAGCCAATTCTGGAAACACTCGTCGTAGGTTGCGTCGCATGGTTGCTTCAATATCCAATGGCAGATCGTCTGTTGGTGATTGAATAAAAGTATGTGGAACTGAAGTTGTGATCCCGGAGATGGGACTCGTCGTCATATTGGTAATGAACTGGCTGTGTGCCATTTTAAATATACCATCTTCCTGCGGAGGGAAGAAATACCCTAGTTCCAAGTTGTCGAGGATAGGGAGTGATGCATAACGCTGCGTTTCCTCTGGCGTCATCTGAATGTGAGCTACTGCATGACCTTTTGCCGTCAATTGTCCTCCGAGATCCAACAGACTAGGTGTCCACGCTCCAGCAGACATGATGACCATGTCGGCTTTATGTACCGTTCCATCTCGAGCAACAACTCCTGTACATACCTCGGCCGAGTAGAGAAGTTGTTGTACATATCCTGCCTCCCCTGTAATATACTCGACGCCATTCTTTTCCGCCGCAACTGCCATTCGCCGAAGAGCCTCGCCGGAATTCGCCCAACCGGCAGTAGGATTCCAGACATTGATATTCCACCCATCCAATTTTCCCGTCACCAATGGCAAACGCTCTCGAATTTGATCCGGAGCCAGACGCTCCAGACCTTGAACCCCGAGCTTTTTGGACGTCTCAATCGAACCCTCCACAAAAGGAACGGACAAATTGCTTGCACTAAGGATCCATCCAGGAACATGGTACAGCCCTTTGAACATGTCCCAACCGCGCCATGCCTCAATGGACTCAATCCCCATTCTGGCGTAGAGCGGCTCATTATAGTCACTGCGAATGACTTTGCTGATATCGGTGGAAGCTGCTTCGCATGACGGAGCTGGGTATCGGTCAAGTACTCGGATGGATTTGTATCCTCGTTGCGAGAGATGATATGCGGTCGAGGTACCGAAGGCGCCGCCGCCGACGATGAGAATTTTGGTATTGAGGTGCATGGTTTGCGTGAACAACTAGGACGAGGCCTTTACACACAACTATTTTTCCACATGGAGTCAGACTTCAAGCCATCGAGGACGGTTTATAGAGGTAGAAGACAACCGAATCATCGGTTGGGGACCGCGAGCAATTCCATACCGACCCGTTTAGATTCACATATTCTCGACTCTCTGTCGTCGCATCGAGCTGCCTCCGGCACATAATAGCAAAGCTGGACACCGGAAAAGCGGAGAATTCCCGAGTCTTACATATAGCCATGAGCTGTTGAGAGAGAGATAAGCGGCCTGTGGAGTCGCCCGGTGTCTTGTCGGAGGTCAACTGGTGTGGGGTCGGACCTCGCCCGACCGTCTTCCGACTGTTAAACGGTTGCGCGGGATGTCTTCGCTCCGGTTTTCCTGACGCGCGCTGCCAACACTTGAAGATTCAAATGTTCTCGGGTATCACGGTTGGAGCGATAGTTTTGACGATGATATCGCATATGGTGTCTTCTAAGGAAAATATGCACTCGAAGAATGTAGGCAATATTTGAAGTAGGTGAAACAAGAGGAACATACAATGTTTATTATATATATATAAAGTATGTAATTGAAAACTACTAAACGTAACATAAAATTGCGCCACCGGAAAAAATAAAATAAAAAAATAAAAAAATAAGCGATTTGGGTTCCCATCAATAGGTATATCGAAAGTCTCTCTTTTCCTTATCGGTCTGGTCTGAGAATGGGTTTATTGCGCTCACTGTAGAGTGCTGCTGTTCCCGGTCTCGCTTCCTGTTTTCAAAGTGACACAAGATCCCATAGGCTACAATTGAAACGATTGCAACAACAAGACAGGCCAGCAGACCCTCGTAACCATGAGAATAGGTCGGAGCGTCAGATGAGCGGAACAGTTGCGGCCCGATGATGTTTCCAACACAGTAGGCAATGAAGAAGACGGCATTCATAGTCAGCTTCTTTGAGTGGCCGCTCGTGTTGGCCATTGGCAATGAGGTCGACAACACATAAGGTCCCCAGTAAGTGTAGAAGACGTAGTATGAGGCCAAGAGGCCGTTCTTGTTCTCTCTGGGCAATTTCCACATCAGAATGGCGCAAATCATAGGCACTAGATTGGCTAGAGCGATAACTAGACAACGCGTGTTTCGGAAGCGAGATGCAACAAAAGAAAGTAAAAGCTGCCAGACAGTTGCTAGAACACCGGTGGGAATTCCGAGCACAGTTGTAATGAGCGACGAGTAGCCGAGCCCTGAAACGATGATGGAGGCAAAAGTTACCAGTCCGCCATTGGGGATGTTCTGTGCCAATGAAAACAACGCGAGTAGCCACGTCTTGGGATCTAAAAGACACTCGCGCACTTGATAGAGCTTGATCTTCTTGTCCTCGACCCCTGTGTTGTTGTCTTTAACCCGCACAAGACAGACGTATTTCTCCCTATCCGACATATACCAGCATTTGACAGGCGAATCAGGGAGAAATATGTACATTACAATGGACCAGATAACGGTAAAAGCCCCTAGTACGAGGAACAAGAGGCGCCATGGATGGAGACTTGTTGTTGTATGTCCAATACCGTAGCTCACGAGACCGGCGAAGACAGAGGACAGCTATTGCACATGTTAGAGGTAATGGGTTGTTTGCAGTAGCGAGCAAACTTACTTGGTTAAACCAAAATGCTAGCCGGATCGGCTGTTCATCAGTCGTCCACCACATGACCGTCAAGATGCTGGAGATTGGGAAAGCGACAGACTCGAGCATGCCCATGATGAACCGGGTTGTGGCCAGACCGGCAAAGTTACTGGTGGCGGCAGTACAAAACAAGAGAACTGCCCAGCCCATGATGCAAACCGCATAGAACTTGGCAATGGGAAATCTCTGGATGAGAAAGGCGGCTGGGTACTCGGCGAGCAAGTATCCAAAGTAGAATATAGAGCCAACCCAGGAGTACTCGTTACCTACCAAATGAGTATCGGTTTTCATGCCGTAAATCGCAGCATTGGAAATTATGACCTTGTCCACAGCAGCCAACACCACAGTGACCATGATCATCGGAATCATGATCAAGTCGATCTTCCATAGTACCTTGCGTGCCTCAGCCGGTGTGATGGGGTCTCTCAGAATGGCCGGGTCGAGCTCCTGCAAAAATTTGGCAGCAACATCCACGTCCTGATTATGGTGCGAGCTGTCGACAACCTCTCCTGGTTGTGCGATTTCCGAGTCTTTGGGAACTTCAGTGCTTAGACCTGACATCTTCTCACTGGGAGTGTTCATCTTGCAAGGTTCACTGTATTGAAGCGAGATGAATGCAAGTGAAGACTGCCCTGTGTTGAATCCTGCACCGGCTGTAGGATTCGGACTTGCGAAGACAGCATCGGCCATATAAAGCTCCAAGCAGGATTATCACATCGAGAGCCCTGCTTCGTCCGAGAGTTGGCCATACTCGTAGTAGCTCGTTGGTGTCGCGACAAAGCTTAATCGTGTTATCGGGCGGCGTGGAAACCAGACTCCACCAGGGCTCCAGGAAGGTCGGAGCGAACGCTCCTTCCTCTTATCTCTTTTCCCCACACCGTCGATAGCTCCATCCGACATCGCTTGAGACTGCTAGAGACATTGGACCACACTTTTATCTTCCGACTCTTACACTAAACCCCGCCAGCCTATCGCACTATTCCTTTCTCTGTCTTGTCGACACTCCTGGGAGGCGAATTGGCCTTTGACAGGCCCCGCTTCTCCACCGTGATATGCATCGGCCGGTTTGCCGGCACGCAGCATGGCCCAAGCTGCTCTTGGTCTTTGGTAGAGGCGAGCCCAGAGGCTGATTTTACTTTAAAGTGATATTTCTCGACTCGACCTGCCTGATGCACACACGGCTCAATCACAGAAAAAGGTGATGGATATTGCCCTTTGCTGAGGAGATATATTATTCGGACTGTGACACCTCGTTTCCTCGCGCACTCGCGATAGTGTGATTGATACAGCCGGAAGTCGCTACAAGTCACCATGGCTCCTCATAGAATAGATGCCGAAGTTGACGGCTTAAAGATCAAGATAGCAATCGGTTTGTCGTCCCTGTGAAATGACTGTGCAAAAGATACTTTTCACTAACAAGAGACTCAAGACCGAGGTGGCACTTTTACCGACTGCCTGGGGATTGTCGAAGGCCGAAAGGATGACATTGTCGTTAAACTGCTATCTCAAGATCCGTCCAATTATGCCGATGCTCCGATTGAGGGCATAAGGCGCATTCTCGAGCAAGCAACGGGGAAAAGTTTCCCACGCAGCGAGAAGCTACATACTGCAGACTTCTCCGCTGTAAGTATTCGCATGGGAACCACCGTTGCTACCAATGCGCTATTGGAACGCAAGGGTGACCGAGTCGCTCTTCTGATCACAAAGGGCTTCAAAGATGCCCTGAGAATCGGCAACCAGTCACGGCCTCATTTATTTGATCTCAACATCCGGCGACCCGATGTTTTATATGAAAATGTAGTCGAGGTCGATGAGCGAGTGACAATCGAAGATTACCAGCAAAACCCAGCACCAGATCGCGACGCAATTGAGGCTTCCTTACAAACAGATTCAAACCTCACTCGGGGTGTCAGCGGCGAGGTAGTACGCGTCCTACAGAAGTTGGACGAGGAAAGGGTTAGAAGCGATTTACAAAGCCTTTATGATCAAGGCTATCGGTCCATAGCTGTTGTTCTGGCCCATTCTTATACCTTTCAAGGTAAGTCACTCTATAAGTATTTTGGCGTACCAGCTCAGACTAACGGCACAAAGACCATGAATTGGCTATTGAGCGCATTGCAAAGGAAGTTGGCTTTCCTAGTATTTCTCTTTCGAGCCAGCTCCTTCCTATGATTAAGATGACATCACGAGGTGCTTCAGCCACCGCAGATGCCTATCTGACCCCGGTGATCCGACGATATATTGACGGATTCCGCTCGGGCTTTCAGGATGGCCTTCGTTCCAGCGACACTCGTTGCGAATTTATGCAAAGTGATGGTGGTTTGGTGAACTTTGAAAAGTGAGATATAAAGGCGAAATTTGTTATTGGTCCACCACTGACATCTGCAGATTCTCTGGACTCCGAGCTATCCTTTCTGGGCCTGCGGGTGGTGTCGTGGGGCATGCACGAACATCTTTCGATGTTGCAGATGGCACCCCGGTTATAGGGTAGGTTTATTTTCAAGCTTACATTATGTAGCCGAGTTAACAGTGTCTAGATTTGACATGGGGGGTACAAGTACAGATGTATCACGGTATGACGGAAAATTTGAACACACCTTTGAAAACACCACTGCTGGCGTGACAATCATGGCACCTCAGCTTGATATCAACACCGTTGCCGCAGGAGGAGGCAGCATATTATTCTGGAGACATGGGCTCTTTGTAGTGGGTCCAGACTCTGCCGGAGCGCACCCTGGACCTGCCTGCTATAGGAAGGGCGGACCACTCACGGTAACCGATGCCAACCTGTTTCTTGGACGACTTCTTCCCGATTACTTTCCAAAGATCTTCGGTCCTAACGAGAATGAACCACTTGATGTGGAGATTACGAGAATGAAATTTACAGAATTGGCGCGACAAATCAATGAAGAAACGGGCCAGTCAAAATCACCAGAAGAAATTGCCCTCGGGTTTATTGAGGTTGCAAACGAATCCATGGCGAAGCCAATTAGGGCACTCACCGAAGCCCGTGGGTACGAAACTTCTGCGCATAATCTGGCCTGCTTCGGGGGCGCCGGAGGCCAGCATGCTTGTGCTATTGCTTCTTCATTATCTATAAAAACTGTGATTGTTCATCGCTACTCGTCTATTCTGTCTGCATACGGAATGGCACTGGCTGATGTTGTTCACGAAGCGCAAGAACCGGCTTCAGGGGTCCTTGATCAGAAGTCGTTGTCCGTTCTTCGGGACCGCATCGAAGTCCTCAAAGCCAAGGTACAAAGCGAACTGGAGACTGATGGCATCTCCAAAGCGCAAATTCATCATGAGGTATACCTAAATTTGCGTTATCAGGGAACGGACAATTTATTGATGATCCTTGATCCCGAGGACGGCGATTTTTCCGAGGCTTTCGTACGGGAACATAAACGAGAGTTCTCATTTACATTCCCTGGACGTGCTATTGTAGTCGAAGATGTTCGAGTTCGTGGTGTTGGAAAATCATTGTCTGTTCCACCTGAAGCTCCTCAGGATGAACTAAAGACGGCAGGTGTGATACCAACCGGCAAAGATACACAAGACGATTCTACCACTGTCTGCTTTTCCGGTGTCGGATATGTCAAGACTCCTGTGTTCTTTTTGGATAACCTTAAGCCTGGAAACCATATCAACGGACCGGCTATGATTATTGACAAGACCCAGACAATTGTCGTCGAACCACATGCCACGGCAACAATCTTGTCACGACACGTGATATTAAACGTCGCACTGAAAACGAAGCGTGAAGACAGTGGAGAATCCACTCTCGTTGTTGATCCCATTCGTCTTTCTGTTTTTGGTTATCGTTTCATGTCGGTGGCTGATCAGATGAGTCGCATGTTCCAGAAAACTTCAGTGTCAACAAATATCAAAGAGCGTCTTGATTTCTCATGTGCTGTCTTCTCTCCGGATGGAAAATTGGTGGCCAATGCACCCAACGTTCCAGTTCATCTTGGTAGTAAGTGCAACTGAAAAATTAGAGGACTTGAGCACGAATTAGTTTTGCTGACCATGACCAGGTATGGAGTATGCCGTTCGATACCAACATGAGAAATATCTAGGCAAACTCCGACCAGGTGATCACATCTGCACCAACCACCCGTTAGCAGGAGGTACACATTTACCGGATATCACAATAATAACACCAGTCTGGGATGCCGATGGAAAAGAAATTACATTCTACGTAGCTTCAAGAGGGCACCATGGTAAGAACACAAGCAATTTTCTTTTTCTTTTTTCGAATACGCAGACTTGGATACTGACAGGGAGAATAGCTGAGATCGGAGGCATACAGCCGGGATCTATGCCGTCAAACAGCAAAATGCTCTACGAAGAGGGCGCTATGACCATGGGCTTCAAAATTGTCTCTGAAAATCAGTTCAATGAAGATGTTGTGCGGAAGTTTCTATATGATGAGCCGGCTTCATATCAAGGATGCAGTGGCACGCGTACATGGAACGACAACGTATCCGACTTGAAGGCGGCAATTGCGGCAAATCAAAAGGGAGCACAACTCCTTCGCGGTCTGGTCGAGGAAAATTCTCTGAAGGTTGTGCACTTCTATATGGATGGTATCAAAGACAATGCCGAAGTCGCTGTTCGCGAATATTTGAAGAAGGTGGGAAAACTTACCGGAGGGAAACCCTTGAAGTTTTCCGACTTCATGGACGATGGAACAGAGATTCGACTAGAAGTCCGGATAGACACGGAGACAGGCTCGGCAGACTTTGATTTCACTGGCACTGGCCGTGAGACTTTCAATTGTTTGAACGCACCAAAGGCCATAGCCCACTCGGCAATAATATACTCGCTGCGGTGTTTGATAAATGTAGACATACCCCTGAATCAGGGCTGTCTAGCACCCTGCAATGTGATCATTCCAAGTGGGACCCTTCTCAACCCGTCCGGCATGGCAGCTGTATGTGCAGGAAACCCAATCACTTCGCAACGAATCACGGACGTTGTTCTGGGTGCCTTTAGTGCGTGTGCTGCGTCCCATGGATGCTGCAATATCATATCCTTTGGGATGGGTGGCCAGGACAAAGATGGCAACGAGGTTCCTGGATTTGGCGTTGGCGAAACGATCTGTGGTGGCTCAGGTGCTGGTTCATCCTGGCACGGTACCTCTGCGGTCCATTGCCATATGACCAATACCCGTATTACAGACGCTGAAGTGTACGAGCTAAGATATCCAGTCATTCTCCGACAATTTTCAATTCGCACTGGCTCTGGAGGAAAGGGCAAGTTTAACGGTGGCGACGGATCGGTGCGAGAGCTCGAGTTTAGAGTTCCCCTATCGGTATCAATGCTCAGTGAAAGACGTGTCACTCGTCCTTATGGTATGGCAGGCGGTGAAACTGGCCAGCCGGGGCTGAACCTGTATATCAGGAAAGAAGTCGACGGGTCGGAGCGGACAATTAACATTGGAGGCAAGATGGAACTTGACGTGAAACCTGGAGAACGTATCATCATTCACACGTAAGTCATGAAAAACCCTGCCCAAGAAATCATTGGCAAGCCGAGAGAATGCTAACATATGGTTAAGGCCTGGTGGCGGCGCTTGGGGTAGCCCGAGTGATGAAAATATAGTATTGCATTCTGGAACTTCAACACAACATAAAGCATTCGAACCACGAGGAAGTGTACATGCATTTACTGCAGCAGCAGAAGCAGCTCAGTGATAAATTTTTAGGAATCAAGGCAATTTCAAATCAACTATTAGCTGTACATTGTTTGGGTTTAACGTCACAGTTTGCTTTGCTTTTCGGATTTTACAATTTATATTCTCCGTAAAACATGTCCCTAGACGGTATTAAGTAAGAACATCCGGATCCTGTTAGATGTGGAGATATTCAAATTAAGTATTATATATCGTGAAGTTGAAGTATGAATAAAAAGAGCTATTCCTTTTCAGGAAGGCGCTCTCTGGTTGGCCAGAAATTTGCCCCACCGACAATCATGCATGTGAATACCCGGTTTTCTGCATCATACTACGTACCAATACGAATTGATCTGGGGCAAGCTGTTCTGTCCGCATTCGGAAACCTCTCTCCTATTCATGGATCCATCCGTTCATGACAGATCTTCGCCACCATGGAGATATCGAGGGAACGCCAACATGCAGTTATATTCGGGTTTTAGTGCTAAATCCGCCAGTAGCGATGAATATCAGAAACGTATGCACCTGAAAAGGATATATAAACCCTCTCAGCTTCCCAGTAAATACTCTAGACATACCAGAAATATCCAATTATTCAAATTATCCAAAAAAATCGAACTTTCAGACACATCCCTTTCACATCCTTCTACTTCCTTCGTCAAAATGTCTACCGATGTCCCAACTCAGCGTCGAGGTCTCCCTCTCCATGTCACACCCGAAAATAGCTCTGGCGGGACTTTCATCGTAATCGGTGCTAATACCGGGCTGGGACTGGAAGCTGCCAAACACCTGGTGGCCGTCGGCGCCGCAAAGGTCATCATGGGTGTGCGTAATCTCGACGCCGGCGAGACCGCGAAAACAAGCATTGAAAGTGCAACAGAAAAGACTGGTGTTGCCGAGGTATGGAAAATCGACCTGTCCAGTTATGACTCTGTCAAGGCCTTTGCGAAGAAAGCAATCACGGAACTGGACCGCATCGATGCGTTGATTGAGAATGCGGCCGTTGCAATGTCCGAGCGTGTGTTGGCTGAAGGGCATGCCCTGCCCATCACAGTCAACGTGCTGAGCACCTTCCTTCTTGCAGCGTTGATATTTCCAAAGTTGAGCGATGATGCTAAAAAGTTCGGCATCTTGCCTCATATCACGATCATCTCGAGTAGCGTTGGCTTCGATTTTGAGGAGCAATGGAATTTGATCAAAGACGATCCGATAGTAAAGTCAGATGGCGAGTCGATGGTAACTTTGATGCTGTACGGGAAATTCTATGCCAGCAGATTTGCTGAACCAGACTAATTTCATCTTCACAGATACCCATTGTCCAAACTGATGGAGATCCTGGCAGTTAAATATATTGCACCCCAGATTCCTGTATCTCGCACAGGGGTGGTCCTAAATGTTGTCTGTCCGGGCTTATGCATCACAGATCTTAGCCGGAACGCGCCGCCTGCTTTCAAAGAGCAAATTGCCGTCCAACACAAGCAGTTTGGGCGGACAGCAGAGGATGGCAGCAGAACGCTTCTTCATGGGGCTGTTGCAGGAAAGGAGAGCCATGGGCGCCTCCTCGCTGCTTGTGAAATCGCGACGTAAGTCAGGGATAGCATCACAAGACCCTTTAAGGACCTTTTCTAATGGCATTGTCATCAATAGGCGACAACTACCAAGCTGGCTCGAAAACGAAGAGGGTCAACAAGCGCAAAAGCGGGTATGGGGCGGTATTGCCAAAGAGCTGGAGGCTGTTGAGCCTGGTTGCGTCAGCAAGATGCTACAAGCATGATTTCTGCTGAGCTGTTGTTCACTGTCGTCTACGAATAGTTCAATTTTGCATGCGCTGTGAATTGGCTAAGACTCGAGCTATGCTTTCAACAATAACTTTCATGTATATTGCGGTGTTTTAGTCAATAGTGAGAATTGACAAGTGCTTGGTCGAGGACAGCCAATTCCTGGGCATCGTATGATAGATTATACCATTTTTCAACATATTCGAGACGTAGACGACGATTTATGCCAGAGCGCTTGGGCTGCATCACTGTGAGAAGAATGAACCCATGGAAATATGGTAAGCAAATCGTTGACATCTTTCCACGTGCGAAGGCCCGTGGTGGACATCGTCCGCGCTGTCATAGGAAGAAGCCAGACATCATCGTCTGGTCTGAAGACGGATGCTGCTCCGATAAACAATAGCCATAGTCGAACCTCTTCATCCTCCGGATGGCTGGAGAAGAACCCTTCAATCATAGACCGGAGCGACTGGGAAAGAACTGGGTTGTCGGGAATCGATCGGTCGAGTGTCGGCATGAATGTTACCAAAAACGCCACTAAGCCCAAATGAATCGCATGTTCGACGCATACTGGAGTATGGGAGTCTTTAATAGGTCTGATACTGAGGAGGCGATGCGCAAGCAGTAAAGTGGTTTTGTGAAATACGTCACAGTCAATCTTTGGTAATTGCCCACAATTTGCGTTATTGAGCAGCTGAGCAACATTCTTGATATCCATCAAAAGGCTTTGAATATCAATGCTCAAGGTTTTGAAAAAGTTATAGCAACGCAGTCGTCTCTCGTGGAAGTATTTCTTAGGATAGTTTGACGACTCCAGAATCGTCTCCTGGCCATACAAGATGTCTCCACTAAACCGAGTGGGTGTCCCCATACGCAGGGAATAATCTAGATCAGCTCTATTTTTAATATCAGCTCTGAGTCCATAATAGTTTAGATTTATGATATAGTACCTGATAATCTTCAAAGCTAAAATTGGCATGGTTTCTCTCACTTGGAAAAGCCCACCTCGCAACTCAATCATCCGTTCAAGTCCTTCGAAATGAACCTTAGCCCGCCTATGCTGATTGTCGTGACGTTCATATTGAGTCAACATCAGTACTACCGCTATGGTTGCGTCTGTGACTGCGTCGCCCCCAGATAGCCTCTGGTTAATTAGGCGGAAAGTGTGAGATAGGTGACGTGTAGCCTGCAAAGGGTCTTTAGGCTCTACCATCAAGTTATTGAAAACAATGATAGATAAAGCTAAGGCGCAATGGAAGACTGCGGTGTGTTAGAGAGTTCATAATTGTCCAGGGAGGCTAGTTGCAGTATATCAACACGTACAAGCTTCATCTTGAAACATAAGCCCCATCCAGACTCCGCCATGATTACTAGCCTGGTCCATTGCATTATTCAAAGTTGGCACAAAGCGTGGACCAGAAAAAAATGTGATGGCTTTAGATACAATTATTATCAGTTAATTGAAGACAGTGATTTTGGACATGCTTACCTCTGATGGTGAAGTTCTTCGAACTTTCCGGAATAGGGAGGATCGACAGGCCATCTCCGAGTTGGCGATGGATCTCGGGTTTTGGGTCCTTGTTGGTTTCTGAATCATCTAGCTGCCGCACAATCTTGGAATGGCTTGGGATACTTGGCGTGACCTTGAACCCCAGGCTTTGCGCGTTTTTTCTCGATGGCCGAGCTATCTTCTTTCCGACGTTTTTTCCCAAGGCTGCGTGGCTACGAATTCGCTTCCTCGCGGCATGGCCGATTGCAGAATTATTATTATCGATGAATTCAAATGGCATATCTAGTCCGAATATAGTAAGTGGCTGATTGTGATACTGATATCTAAGCCGAGGAAGAGGAGAGAGAGAGGACGTGGTCGAGAAAAGGTTGAAAAGCCGAGACTCGGAGATAGCGGCCTTAGGGGCGGCTAGCGGTCCGCGACTTTAATTTCCAACATAGGTAATTATCGTATACGTCAATTCTACAACTAATTCTGATATATTTCTATAGATATATACATCAACAATCTGCTACATTCAAAAACAAGCGACTAGCGGTGTATTATAGTGGGAGGACGACTGATTCACCTACACGTCGGAATGTGGAGAGAATGATCTGCGCGCTATCCTGCACAATAAGAGGAGCCGATCCGATGTGGACACTTTTTCTATACGTTCGAAACGACATCTGATGGTATATATGTAGTGGTACTATGACGATCCATCGGAAAGAGGCTCTTCCGGCGGATCTGCTTGTTCCGGCTTCCGGATTGCCGCCTTTATATATCTGTTTCGTTCATATATGTATGTACCTTTGTACTATAGCAAATAAAACTTTCTGCAACTTTACAACAATTAGTTGATCTAAGATGATCTTGCCATTCGTACTATTTTGGGTTTTCCTCGTCTTCCTACTTTCGAGGCAATTGTCATGGAGCCGAAGAATCCCTGGCCCGCGGATTGCTCGATACACGAATCTGTGGTACTGTTGGCAGATTTTAAAGTCTGATTTCCACTGGACGAACATAAAGCTGCATGAAGAAAAAGGTAGAGTTAATTTTCCTCCGTTCTAAACCGATTTCGTTTCCTTAACCAAGGTATAGGAAAAATTGTCCAAATCACACCTTCATATTTTAGCATCAACGACCCGGATGCGACGAAGATTATTTACGGCCACGGTTCGCATCTGGAGAAGAGTGAGTGGTATGTTCCTTGGAGCCTTGGCCCAGAGACAAACTTGTTTTCTGAGAGATTTCATGCACGTCATGCAATCATGCGTCGGGCGGTCGCAGCCATGTACTCTATGTCAGCGCTTGTGTCGTATGAGCCATATGTAGATGATTGCATTTCCATTCTGACAAAAAGGTTTGACGAACTGTCTTCGGAAAAAATGCCTATCGACTTGCCTCATTGGCTGCAATGCTATGCATTTGACGTGATTGCTCATATTACAGTGAGTGGCCAGTGTAGGTGCAGACCTGTGGCGTCCTTCTCCACCTGCAATAATTTCGTTCTGACTGGGCGATTATTGGACCGGATAGTTCGGCGAGCGCTTTGGTTTTCTCGATAAAGGTGAAGACATTCAGCATTTGATTCAGATTCTCGACGTCGGGTTCACAGCATCTAGTCTCCTGGGACTTTTGTTATGGCTGCAGCCCTTGGCTCTCCGCTTGCTTGCAATGGTTGGAGGCCATGAAGCGGGAGTTATCGACACTTTTAACAAGAAAAAGGTCAAGGAAGCTAAAACAGAGAAATCGGACGTTTCTGAGAATGGTCCAATGACTATGGTTAGAAAAATGATCCTGGCCCAACGAGCCCCCGAGGACACAAGGGGCATTACAGACGTGGATATAGAAACTACCTGTGGCGCAAATGTTGGTGCAGGAAGTGATACAACTTCTCTGACCCTGAGCGCAGTTCTCTTCTATCTTTATCGCAACCCTGTTTGTCTTGAAAGAGTGCGAAAGGAAATAAGTGATGCTGGTTTGGATTCTAGCTCTCAATTTTGTTTCCGAGACGTTCAAAGCTTGCCTTATTTACAAGCTGCAATCAAGGAAGCTTTACGAATGCATCCCGGTGTGGGATTGCCTCTGTGGCGACAAGTTCCTCCAGGTGGATTGACATTATGTGGCCAATTTTTTCCAGAAGGGGTATGTCTTTTCATTAGTCAAATCGGTGCTAACGCTAACTAAATAAACTTTGTACAGGCGAACGTTGGGTGCAATAGTTGGGTTCTACACCAAAACAAGGAAATATACGGGGAGGATGCTGATCAGTATCGACCTGATCGTTGGTTGAGTGACGACAACGAAAAGCTAAAGACCATGGAGCAGTTCTTCATGCCATTTGGTCTTGGCGCTAGAACCTGTATTGGGAAGAACATCTCTCTTCTGGAGATAAACAAGGTTGTCCCAATGTTGGTGAGGGATTTCAATATTGAATTTGTGACCAAGGATGGGGATCCGTTGAAGGCCGACATTCTCCCAGGGAAGAACAGGTGGTTTGTGAAGCCAGAAGGGTTATACGCGCGATTAAAACGACGGAGTTAGTACAATGTTGGCGACTTGAGGTTACGTCGAAGTGGATTTATGTTCTCGCAAGCTGTATCGCATATGAATTTTGAATCTGAAATTCTTTTAATTTTATGATAACTAATAGCTCTATACGTCTTTCCATTGTTTTGATTCGGCTGACTTGTAAAAAGCATCAATAACCTTCAGAATCTTTACATTTTTCTGCAGATCACAACTACCGTCCTCGGGGCTGATTCCGCGAACCCTCGAAAATAGAGACTTGAATTGCCTGCGATAGCACGAGGGTACATTGGAGGTGCCGTGCGGTAGTTGGGTATCTAGCTTGGTCTCACCCGCAGCAAAACTACCTCGAGCTTCGCGCAAATACAGCGTCCCAACGGGATAATCAGGGATTACATGCAAAGAGCCATTGGTTCCGTAGACATCAATTGCCCATTCGTTGCACCATTCTGTTGGCTCCCAAGCTGTCATGTCCAAGACAATAGTCTTATCTGGATATTCCATGATACCAGAGCAGACATCTTCGTATAGCAAAGTGCCCACGCCGAATTTCCCTGTTGAAACGGTACCTGTGAACAGGTCTGGAATCCAGCCCACGACAGGATGCGGTGGCCTCTCCGGCAGCTTCCGGATAGATGAAACCACCCGTTCTGGCGCACCGAACAAATCGATCACATTCTCCAAGGTGTGGCAGCCTTCGGTTTGCATGATTCCACCAAGGTCTTCCGGGATGGCCTGCCACAGATCCATACCAGCGCCTGATGGGCAGCCGCCGTGGAACCTAGCTGTCGTAATGTCTCCCAAAACTCCTTCGCGGATAACTTTCCGTGCAAAATCCAACGATTCTGAATAGTGTATTTCGTAGCCAAGTTCAACCGCAAGACCAGGGCGTTTGGCCTCGATCTCTTCGGCCAGCTTATAGAAGTCGGCTGGATCTGCGGCACCTGGCTTTTCCAAAAACAGACCCTTGAATGGAGCCGGGTGGTTTATGGTAAAGCGAGCCCATCGAGGAACATCTGGATCCAAAGCATGAATCATGACGACATCAGGATTGGTGTCTAGGAGCTCCTTTGGGCTGCTGAAGCGTGGTAAGCGTGGCAGTCTCTTGGCGAGTTCTGTAGCGATATCGTCTTCTTCTTCGTAGAAGCCCGAAAATTCAAAACCACCCATTTTGTCTAGCACGGCAAAGCGATACATGACATGAGGATGCCTGGTGCCCAAGAAGGCAATTTTAATGGGCTTTTGCTTCTCATCGTGCGTTTCATCCTGAAAGCTGAACTTGGCCTTGGAAATATCCATTGTTTGCTTGTTGTTCTTTCCCAGCCTTTTTTCTCTTCCGGATGAGTGATTGTTCTTTTTTCCCTGTGCTTCACTGCAATAAACAAACTTATCAGCGACACTGTTGTATGCAAAGTTAAAAGCGATTGGTTGCCAAGATAGCCAGAGGCGGTTCATCCCACGCAAATCGTCCTATCTGGCGGGTCAAGCCGTATCCCACGCACGCCCCACACTAGACAAGGCCGTTATTCCTAATTCTGCAATAATTGGCCTCCCCACAACGTGATAAACAAGATAGCCATGGGCGTAAGCGTATGGGGTATCTGGCACAGACACTAGCTCGCCTGTTATCAGTTAGTACTAAAGGTAAAACTAACCAGCATAAGGTCAGGGGACGTGGACATATATCTAGCTCGCGAGGGATGCGACGTTGTCTCTCAACCTCGACTACCATTATAATTGATACATCAATTCATATATTTTTGCTACGAAGAAAAGCCCCTCCCCTCAAGTGCTGTCTTCAGCAAATCCCCAAACCGCTATTCGCTATGGATGTCGAGAAAACACCTTCCGATATCAAAGACCAACCGATTGATATGGATGATCCCCATGCAGCAGTGGCTGCTCAAGAAGGGGTGTACTCTGATCCCCCCAAGGGCTATCGTATTCTCGGAATGACCATTCCTGCCTACCGGTCTCCTATTGTGCAATGTCTGATTATATCGTGTGTTCACCTTTTGGTGGTGGGGATGTTCAATGTTCTTTCAGCTCTTGGCGGTGGTGGCCAGGTCGATCCGACGACTAGCAACAATGCCAACACTATCCTGTACAGTTTGTTCTGTGTTTTCTCACTTACAGCTGGATCAGTCGTCAACTTCCTTGGACCCAAAATCACCCTTGCTGCAGGAGGCATCGGTTACTCACTCTTATCAGCATCTTATTGGAGCTACAATGACAACGGGAACCAGGGATTTGTGTACTTTGGTGGTGCAATGTGCGGTATTGCTGCCGCTTTCCTCTGGTAAGCAAACCACAGAATATGTCTATTGAAATTGAAAATCCATAAGCTAACTTGCACAGGACGGCAGAAGGATCTCTAATCATGTCTCTCCCGATGGAGAAAGACAAGGGAAAATACATCAGTCTCTTTTACGGTCTATCCTTTTTTGGCACTGTCATCGGGGCAATCATACCTACTGTGGAAAACTGGGGAGTTACGACTGCTGGTAGCGCCAACAACGCTACATACATCGCCCTCTTTATTCTCATGGTCCTAGGCAGTGTGGTGGCCTGTTGTATTTCCAACCCATCACGCGTCATCCGAAACGATGGAACACGTGTTTTTATTCCTCGGAATACCACGTTCGTTCAGGAATTGAAGAATGTCGTACTTGCAATCAAGCGTGAGCCATGGATTATCCTATTCTTTCCATACAGCTTTGCCGGTTTATGGTATATTCCATACCAGAGCAACGATTTCAACGGCTACTTTTTCAATCTCCGCACACGCGCCTTTGGATCTTTGTGGTTTGATTTTGGCCAATTCGTCATGGCAGTCATTATGGGCATGCTTCTAGATTTAAAGGCAATCGGTGGACGACGCCGACGAGCCTTTGTCTGTTGGGGAGTACTCTTTGTCTTATTGAATGCTGTCTTTATTGGAGGAGTATTTCCAGCCCGCATATCGCATCGCGGTGTCACACCCCCAGGCGGTCTTATCGATCTAACCGATACATCGAGGGCGGGTGGATATATTACGCTGTTTGTCTTTTATGGTTGTGTGGATGGTGCCTGGCAAACATTTGCGTGGTGGATAGCTGGCACTCTTTCCAACGACCCTCTTGTCCTATCGATATATTCGTCCTTTTACAAAGTCTTTGGTGCTATGGGTGCTGCTATTGTGTTCAGTCTCGATGTGCACGGAGTCAGCTACCAAGGAATGTTTGGCAGTTACTGGGGCTTGTTGGCTGGTTCGATGCTGTTTGTGCTTGTCCTCATCTATAAGCGAGTTCAAGACACATCTATGGTAGTGACTGAGGCGGTGCCGCATGAAAAGGTGGTAGAAGAAGCACCGGATGCCGTGGAGGCTAAGTGAGGATACTAAGTATATAGCTCAAGGACACTTAGAATTAATTTACATGTTGTCAACTGGTATCCAGGCGCGGGTGTGCGTTTTCAATGGACGTCTGGACAATCAAAATAGATGACGTCAATTAATGTTTATGATAATAACAAATTAGATCATAAAGTTACTAGATATATCTTAGTGCTAGTCTCGTGTGCCTACATATGTATTATTCAAATGTTTAATATCTGCCGCTGAGTAGGAGCGACGTATAGCTGTTTTATAGCAAAGAACACTTGAACTAGCCAAGAGAGTTGACAATTTTACATTGGAATTTGAAGTATGATTAATATCAATTGATATATTGTGACAATATTTGAAGCACCGAGGCTTAAATAAATGAATTTATGTAGAATCTAAAATAATGTACAGTCCATGTCTAGGAGCTAAAATAGCAACCAAAAAAAAAAGCAGATTATAAGGTGGAATCTATCCGGCAATTTCAACTATTGTAGAGAATGATCGATATTAATTCTTAGAGGCATTTTCGATGACATCTTTCCAGGTGATGTTGGCGAAAGGTCGAGCTTCAACTTGACAGACAGTGCCTGGTTCGGGGAGAGTACCATTGACCCAGTAACTTGCCGTGGTCGCCAGAGTACATTTCGAAGGAAGGCCTAGAGAGGAATGCTAAATAAAATTTGCGTAATTAGTACAATAAATAACTTGTAAATATGAGGAAAAAGGAAAAAGGAAAAACGTACGCCATATCCATTCACCTCAAGCACTACACTGCCCTCAAACCCTGCGCTGACATTGCGAGCGGACCGGATAGGCGTATGGGCGTCATAAGAATTTCCAATTAAAAGAACTGGGTTCTTCGGAGTGACCTGGAAATCTCCCTCATAACGTTCTTTAGGTTCCAGCTGCCACTGTGCACAAGCCATGGAAAGAGACACGTCGCCACGCCCCATAATTTTGCTCGTTTCGTAGAGCTCGTTCATAGTCGGAACAAAGTTTTCGTAAGTTCCTGCACGGGCAGCACGGTCTACACAATGAATTGCTTCCGTAGCGATATATACGGATGACAGTCCGAGTAGACTTTGTTGGTTCGTCGGGTGAGTCTGGCTTGCTATAGAGAGAACGAAGGACTCATCGATACCCCCGTTGCTAAGCATGTCCAAAAGCTTTGTGGTGTTTTGCCAGGCTGCTATCGAATAAAGACTGTTTTGGATCGTTTGATATAGGAAGCTGTTGTCTAGTGTCATTTGTCCTACTCCGATTGGATGGTATTTGAATTGTTCGATGAGGGCCATGACACTTTGCTCTAGCTCAGCTGCTGTTTTGTTGTCTCGCGCAAGGGCGCATTGGTCCGGGTATGCGACACAGCTGGAGAAAATGCCCGAAAATACTTCATCTGACTGCGCCCATTCTTCAACATCACTACATCGAGGGGAAAACATTAGTTAAGGCAGTTCACGACTTGCTTTGGATAGAAAGGGAAGGGCCTATTGTACGCAAATGCATGGTAGTACTGATGTGGATTCTGGACTCCGTCTAAAACGATTTTGTCGACCTTATCTGGGAACATAGACACCAAGGTAGCTCCCAGGGTAGTACCGTACGAGTATCCTAGACAGTTTGTTAGAGATCTGTTAACACTTCAGCGGGCTAAGCAGCTCACCCCAAAAGCGCAGCAGGCCGTCGTCATCAACAGCTTCAGCAATTCTCATGATGTCTCTAGAAATAAACGCGGTCCCAATAAGAGTGCCATTCTTTTTGTGCTTTTTGGCACAGGCAGCGGCGTCGAGGGCACCTCGTACCCAGAGCTTCCCCAAGGTGGCCTGGTCATCCTGGTCTGGAATAACTTGAGCGTTCGCATAGGCTTGTAGGTCAAATTCGCTATCGAAACAAGTAAGGGGCATGTTACTGGCATAAGTGCCACTGCCAAACTTATTAGCATACCCAGAAAGATGAAATTTCGAACAAGAAGGTTTTGGTACCGTGGATCGAAAGAAATCAGGTCGTGTTCCCCGCCAGTTAATCTGGGGTAGACGGGTTAGACTACACTGATTCACTGGTATTAAGAATGGAATAAACAAACGCTTGGAAAACTGGCGCATCGGCAGCCAGAGTACTTCTCCCTACTTCACCGGGTCCTCCAAAGTTGAACACAATGCTCCCCTTCGCGGGTTGCACCGTGGCAGGAATTCGCAGGAGGTCTAAAGCGTATGTTTCGGTTGAGGCAGGATCCGTATAATCGAGAGGTACGAGAAGCGTTCCACAATCGGCCGGCAGTTTACTACTATAGTCGTTGCTGCAAGTGGTCCATTGAATAAGTGGAGTGTTGTTTGGTTTTCCTTGAGCTGCAGCAAGCAGCGCTGAGAATTGAAGAAGGAAGGAGAAACGAGAATGAATCATGGTAAATATCTTTCTTTTAATGAGTTTTTTTTATTTTAAATTGTGCTGTAGTGATAAACGACATTGTTAGGACCATCAAGCTGTATTTATAGACGTAGAGGATGGCTTAGCTTTGGAGACTCATACTGACTCGAATGTCGAAAAGCGTAGCATGCATTTAGTAAGCCAAGAGAATAAAATTAACCATGATTCCAGTACTTTTAGATATTCATGGTTATTGGAGAGATCTAAGGCTGATAGGTGTGGTGTGGATCATGCTTCAGGGCTAGTCAGTAAATTTCCCAAACGGGCGATACGCAGCGCCTCCGCGTTTGGTTGGCAACGTCGATCTCCTTCCTCACGCCAAAATAAGAATTACCACGCAATCGAGTGTTAAACTACATGCTCAACTCACTGATGAGATTCTATATGATGTAGATGTATTTTGCGTATTCTCGTACGTCATAGGACCATTTCTCGTGTTGTAGGTGTCAAATCTTGGCGATTCAGCGCAGTCACGATTAATTTAGCCCGAAAGAATAAACAAATAAACAAATACATGTAGAAGCCGTGTTGGCTAGTTTTGTCAACTATAATTTCAACAATGTTGTTTGACACTTGTTTATAGGATCGAAAGTCTTACTGTCAATAATACGTCAATTGATGTAGTATCAGGACCCTTGTCATTATTCATAACTTCAATGTTGCCACCATACAATATCATACTATTATACGTATTTGATCAATAAACAATTTCGTAGTACATTATTACAGAAAATAAATCAGATGCCATTAATGTTATGTAAAATTGGGGTAAGCAATAAGTAGTCCGGCGTGAACTGTCAAGGAGAGTTGACAAAGTTTTCTAGCATTCCCCAACTTCGTTGTTTCAATGCCAAAACTTGATTAGATAGAAATTATTAAGAGGGAAAACAAGAAACAAAATACATATGGAAAATGATAGAATGTTCGAAGAGTATGACTTGCTTTTTTATTTTCGGGTTTTGTCACCTTGTTGTCATTTCAAGTTTTGACAGCTCTGAATTCAACACATAGATTGATCGTCAATATTCAATAGATAGTCGTGTTTTTACTAGAACGCGGCAAGAAGTGCCACCAAGACAGCCACTATAGAACTCGCTGATATTGTAGAAACAATCGAGGCTGCTCCGGTAAAGACCGGAGGGCTAGTCTGGATTGTAGCTGCCGGGGTGGTCCCTGGTATAGTGGTCAAAGGAGCTGATGGAATGATGGGGACAGAGGAAAAAGAGACAGGGGGTGCGGGATTAGATTGCGTGGAGGTGACCTGTTGAGGGGGGCTGGGTGTAGTGGTGGTCGAGTTAGGAGGAGGGACAACGATGATAGCACTCGTAGATACCACTGGTGGCGGAGGAGACGGAGGAGAAGGTGAAGCTGTGGAGGTTGTGCAAGGGGCAGTTTCAGTGATAGTCGAAGTGCTGATAATTATCACGGGCGGACTGGATGTGACGACGGGAAGTGTAGTTGGAGGTAAGGTAGTTGTCTCTGGAGGTGTACTGGTTTCGCATGGCGAGGTTAAAGTGACAGTGGTCTCTGGATTTGACACTGGCGGTGGGGTTGAAGTGATGGTAGTGCATGGTGTTGATTCTGGAGGGGGTGTAGTAACGACCGTCGGGGTAGCGGTTTCACATGGTGTTGTTGATTGCGGAGGAGCGACGGAAGTGGAGATATTAGTCTCGCATGGTGTTATTTCTGGGGGTGGAGGAGGAGTTACTACAGTCGGCGTAGCAGTCTCACATGGTGTTGACACTGGGGGAGGCAGTGGTTGAGAGATAGTAGGAGTATCACATGGAGTTGATATAGGGGGAGACGGAGGCCAGAAATCTCCACGACGGTCGTAACGTGGCTGAGCGGTCACCAGGGCAGCCAGGCCCATAGCTAGTAGAACGTATTCCTTCTTCATTTCTTTGCTAAAGTAGACTTTGTTTATGTCGAAATTTGAAATTCGCAAAGAACGAGTGTTGGCTGATACTGATAAGCGAGTGTGATTTAACGAGTGTCAGTCTGCGGGAGCCTTTCAAATTTCGACTGCGGGAAATAGTCTTTCGTACTTCTACCACTATTATATACATGCTACGAGTTTGTTGTCCCGAATCAATTGAGTTAAGTCGACCATGGGAAAGACAGGCCAAGGCTCATCCGGATGTCCACGACGTCACCATCTATGCACGCCGATCTAGTCCATGTCTGAACAGTGAGACAGGCTTGTAAGTCTCATTGGGTAATGCGGCTATACGCACACAACCGACGAAGTGACAGCGTGCATGATCAAGTAATGAGTCCCGACTGATTGGTAAGTGGTAGGGAGAGAAACTATATATTGGCTTTCCCTAAACAATTCCGTGTTTTTCTGCATGATATCAACTGGGTCTAGTGTTTTATCCCCAACTGTCAAGAAGGATGGTATGTAGTACAAATAGGCGATCCATGGTTAAAAATAAAAGTCAAATATCGACAGGTTTCTCGAATCTCCGATGTGCATCTTCATTGTTTTTCTACCAAGAAGGTACTTGACGTCTTACCTGTAGTATCCCGGGAAGAACTTTGTGAGTTACTTTATTTGGGATGTTTGGACTGATCAACTGGTTTTCAGTGGAATGACCGTGTGTGTGATAGCTGGAGAGAAGATGTCAAAAAAGGATGACTCTTTTCAGAAGGTAATAAGGTGAGACAGTCTAATTGGAATAGGCTAGTCGGCATAGTGGAGAGTTTAAATTTGGCCCACTAACGCTCCGTGCCCGTTGATTGGCGGATCCGTCTTGTTTATGAGACGAACAAATTCTAACTCATTGGAATTCTGGCTGTGTCGGAAATTATCAATCGATAGCTTCGGACTGCCTCGCTCATTGTGCAAAATCATATAGGACCTTGGAGAGCCTATTCCCTACTGTGTCTGTTTGGCTCCTAGGGGCGGCAAGTATAGCTTTCAACCGACTAAGTAGATATAAATGGAATTGTAATTTGCCATGTGCAACTACACTTCTCTATTCCAAATACATAGAGGCTCATATCAAATACATCCATTAAATATCGAAAACCTGAGGTAACAGCGATAGAAAAGAATCTACTGATCAATAACATGGTGGCTAGACACGTCATCGTATCACTGCCACCGCAGGAGCCGCCTTTCTATCCGTATAAAATCAAATCGTATTGCAATGATTTCCATTTGGTTAGACTTTTAACTAAAGCGAGGTGTGTCAATGCGTCTGCTTGGGACCGGGTGGGACTACGAAGAATGATTTTGTTGTTCATGGGTTTCGGCCGAAGTGATGACGTCACTATTGAAGTCGAATGCCGAAAATATCAAAAGTTACGCTGTACCTTATACTGCTATTTAGGTAAATGAGTTCATATCCCGAAAGCTTTGAGACCGGTCAGCATTTTGTGTTTAAAAGGCCCTCAGACTGAGCATGAAAAGGCGAAATAAAGAGGAAGACAGATTTTAGTGGTAGACCAAGCTTGGTATCTCGGAATCATTTTAAACAATAATCTCCACCAGAATCTATCTGATTGAGCCTCTGGAGAGTCAATAGTGCTCGACGATTCTGATTGGACAGTGGAGGACAGCAAGTGGGCCATTTATACACTATACCGCTTTTGGCGATAACATATACAGAGACAGCCGATTGGCTTGTTATGCTTACCAATTCTGGATAAAGTGGATGCGTTTTTTGTACGGATGCGAAGAGCAATCGAGACCGACCAACTTTCTTCTCCTCAAACTTTCTGTAGGAAAATATATCATGTTTGCGACTTTTTCAACATCGACGCTGGACAACCTCGACGATGCAGAGCCAAGGCCTAAGAGGCGACAAGTGCTTCGTGCATGTGAAGCATGCCGCATCAAGCGCAGCAAGTGTGACGACTCTACCCCATGTGCAGCATGCGTTAGTCGGAATTGGGTCTGCTCGCGCTCTGGCTCGAGTTCTGACGAGCCAAAGAGCCTTGCATCGGCGTTGATGTGTGTCTTTACTTTATTAAAAAAAAAGATGGCTTCGTATGGCTGACTGGCTGTGATAGGCAAATATCATCTCTCAAGGAGAAGATCCGAGCATTAGAAGAATCGCAACCACAAGGAGCTATATTATCACCACCTAGTTCAAACGCGGACACCTCGTCTGGCCGTGATTATATTGTGGAATGGAGAGAGATCATTGAAAGACGGCGCTTCTTGTGGCCTGAGGACCCGGTGCACTACGTGGAAAACGGGCAAACCTCATACTTTGGCAATTTTTCTACCGAAAGGTTCATTACTCGCATCAAAAACCACTGGGCTCGCTCCACGAACAAAGCATCCAATTTTATAGACTATTTCAACTTGCAATCGCTGCCAACAAACTGTCGTCAGCCGCGAGACTTGTCTGAGCCGAGCATCCTCGACAGCGGTATGATTCTCGAAAGCGAGGTTATTTCAAGAACCCAACAACGGCAATACGTTCGACAGTTTTGGGATTTGCACCATCCATTGCTTCCGATAATTTGCGAAAATGACTTTACAGAGTATTTCGAATCACTTTGGATCCCTGCTTCGACACAGTCGGCGCAACGAACACGTGCGCCGTCCGCGCTGGTGGATATCGTTATCGCCGTTTGTGCGTTGGCAAAATCGCCAACTTCCAAGCAGCCTCTGGGTCAGCAGTCTCAGAATTATTCTCCTAGCAGCAATAGTCTCGGGGCTCCCAGTAGCAACGGTCTTGGGGAGTTGACTGATGCTAGTACTTCGGTATGGCACTACCGCCGGTGTCAGCGACTGCTCGACGATGAATTGGATAGACCAACTGCTTTTACAGTGCAAGCCCAGACTCTAATGGCTATATATCTCCACAGCACATCTCGTATATCTGCTGCGTATAACGTTCTCGGCACTGCAGTTCGTATTGCATATAGCCTGGGTCTTCATCGCGATCCTCCAGCAAGCCTCGGAATTACGAAGACTGAGCTTCGTCGGCGGATTTGGTGGTCGCTTTATGTTTTGGATAGCAAGCTCTCGCTGGAACTGGGACGGCCGATGGTTGTTGACTTGAACACATCGAACTGTCAGCTGCCAGCAGATGACGCGGAAACTGCTCGGATTGCATGCTTGCGGTCGTACTTCTCCACCCCGGAAATGACATGGTTGACATATATGGTCCATACTGCCAGACTCTGCACTATCGTCCAATCGATTGCTGTCGATGTCTACAATGACGGTGTCAAGAATAGCAGCACCTTTTACGCGTCAAACATGAACAAACAGCACACTCCACCGAGCCTCAGCTCCACTGCAGAGCATCTGGAAAAGAAATTGGGTACCCTTCAAGCTTGGGTTGACGCCCTTCCCAGTGATCTACGGCTTTCGCGAACTGGTGACCAAAAGGGACCATCGACGGAAGTCTCCAGCTTGTATTTCGATCTGTATGCACCTCGCTGGATGCAAAACCAGCGGATATTCCTTGAGATCGAATACCACAATGCCGTCATGACACTGATTCGGCCGCTTGTAGCTATGGATATAGAGCGGGAGCAGAGCGAAAATGTACTCCAATCGCTTGTGAGCAAGCTTACAGGCCACGCCAGTGCTATTATTCAAATATGCCATCAATGCTCCTTGGAAACCGATATTTATTCCGACCACCCGGAATTGTCTTCCATTGTGTGGACCGCTGCTGTCACGTTGCTCTACAGGTTGAATAGCCTGCCATCTTCGTCGGAAGACAGCAAGCGCATTTCTAACAGCCTCTGCCTTGTGCCGGAGATCCTTGAGAATGTTGATTGCATAGACTCAACTGCCCTTGAAGTGATGATCCATGTGCGCCAGTTACAGCAAAGCGGGGTCGTGGCCGGGTTTGGTTCCAATATGCAGGGCGATGCAGCAGTTAGTCTGCCACTCGGTACCGGAATGGACCTTGAGCAGCCCTTGATAATGCCTCCCTCTACCGCAGTCTCAAATAATGTTGCTCGTCTGGATTTAGAGCTTGATCTGACGCAGTCTAGCCCTGAATGGGACCCTAGTTTTTGGTTGTCCATGTCAAGACCTGGTTTATGATGCGATTAACGAAACTAAAAATTTAATGTATGGGTTTTGATAGATTCCTCCTATAAAACAGTGGCGGCTCCCCGTGTTTATTGCCGACTGGTCGTCCTCGCTTTAAGATTAGCGGCTGTACTCGGAGCAGACATTATTTCCATTTAGGGAAATTTATGTCTACTGGTCGTTTCCTGGCTACATTTGGACTCGGATTAATGATGTAGTGAAACTAAAGACTTGTTCTAATTCAATTAGAATATATAGAAAGTATATGCAATGACAAACCCCTGAGGGAAGACTCAATTCCCAGAATGAAACACTAGCTCATCTTTATATTATGGCCAACGCAGGTCCTCAAACAACACTCAGGATTCCCATTCAACATAAGCCAAGGTAGTATAATAGCCCATGTTGTTACTAGCAGTCCAGGTCAGGTAAATAGCATTTTCACTCGAATTCGTAAGTAGGCTGGGGTTCGCCTGCAGCGAGTACGCCAACCCATTGCTTTCACCAGAGTAAAACTTCGTGGGTCGCGCCCAGGGACCCTCGGGAGCTGCGGCAGTGGTGATGTAAAAGTCGGCGCCGAGGCCTCCCGATGCTTGTCCGATCCAGACGAACAGGTTCCACACGCTCGAGAAGTAGTAGGTTCCTTGGCCACCGGCGCTGGCGTTTTCAATGTTGAGACCAGTGTCATTGACTCCGGGGGCGGTGGAAGTCCATGCGCCGTTCACGTAGTATTGGTAGGCTGTTTGGTCTTCGATCGAACCGGCCGGGACCTGCGCGAGGCCGACGGTGCCAGCGGTGTTCTGGCCGTATAAATACGCAGTGCCGTTGGAGACAACTCCCCCGTACACACCATAGGACAGCTGACCGGCAGTCCAGAAGTTGTTGTTGACGGTGGTCACCGTGGGCAGGGCCGATGAATCCGCGTCAGAGGCACTGGATGTCGGGGTATAGTTGATACGGTAGAGTGTGGCCGGAGGGTCTGGGTCTAGCGACAGCAACGAAGGCGTGAGGTGAGCCTGGTGGATCCAGGTATACGCAGCCACGGCTCCGGTGTTGATATCGGCTTCGGTGACCAGCGGGGGGGAGTCTGGCCAAATGGCATAGCGGGTTCCATCCGAGCACACGCCGGCCGAGTTGTCGCTGCATTCGGACGAGATTATAGGGAAAAACGGCTTCTGATTGTTATCGCCGTAGCAGAGCAGGCCGTACTGGTCACCCTGGGCACTCTGGATGCCGATTTGGACGTTCGGCTGACCGGACGAGTTGAAGTCGGTCCACGACGCCGAGCTGGAGTATACGGGGAGCGTTGGAATGCCATTGCTGTCATATGGCTGCGAGTCCCGGCATGTCCAAAGGGCGCGGTCCCCAAACCTGACCGAGGTGCAGGAGTCGCGGTCGATGGTCGGGTCTGTGACATTCCCCAGCACCTGCGGTGTTCCAGACACCGTTGGGGTGAAATCAGCGCTGGCCCATCCCCCGAGGGCGACGGAGGCAGCCAGCAGGCAAGACAACCTGGGCGACATCTTGCGGTCGGGAGGTAGTAAGAAGGAAAGTGAGAGGGAGACACACGAGAAGCAGACCCAGTAGTTTATGTACCACAAACCGAAGCCTCCCGCCGCTGATCGCGCCCGTTGCACGCATAGTGGCTTGCTCTGCATATCATCGGAGGCTTCCTGGGGATTGCAGGAGGAAGATTGGCGGGAATTGGGGCCCATCGCCCCGCCGATCTTAGGGGCGGAGTGTTTCATATACTAATATTCTTCTACGGCGCAGATCCATATAAAGTAAATAGTGCCATGTGCACCTTGACTGGGGTGTTTCTAGCGAGTATCACTTGCCGGCAGCCGCCCTTGATTGAATAAATGTTGCCTTGATTTACTAGGATATAATAGTGTAACGTTAATGTAATATGCGCTTTAGAATTCCACTTCTAGATGCTTGCCCTCAACTATAACGCAGCCGCCTCCTCTACGCACTAAGCTCTGAGGCTAATGTCATGGAGTGGCACTCTAAAGCACTAGGGTACCGAGGCACATGGACTTTTATAAAGTCAGAAACTACCGACGAATCATTGCTTTCGTTGTACGCCCTTCTGTCAGCACCGATGCGCTAATCTCAAGTCCATTCATCAAGGCACAACTGTATATACCCTAGAAACTTGAAGGCAAATAGACCATCCCTTTATGATTACAGTTTCTACTAACAGGGCTGGCTGGAAGTCTGCCTTGGAGCAAAAAATGGTTCATCTCCCATCTCGACAGTTTCTGCCACATCTCGCGCTTGCTAAAACCGGGAATGGCGTCAATGTGATCTGCGTCCCATTCGCAATTATCGTCCTGTAGACTGCAGATAGACCTTGCAATATTTAGCTCTCTCTTTCACCAAGCGTCATTAAGCTAATCTCTAGCACCGGGGGAATGGAAGTCCCCTATGACGATGCTCATGTTCAACATCGGTCGACTAGTTTGGTGTTTTAACGTTTGCATTTTCCATCACCACATCCTACTCACGACGGCCCACCATCGGCCTTTCCCAGAAAACCGCCGTCTAGTGTCATATCACTGAACGATTGGCTGTCGCCCAAGAGCATGATGTTGTCCCAGTACTTGTCGTAGAAATCCACAGGATTAACCGAGCCAGTGAATTGCGTATCAGCAGAGTAAGAAAGTGCGTCCTGTCCTAGATAGAAGGAGGCGTCCATCAGATCGACATCCAAAGGCGTGAGTTGGTTCCCCACGATTTCTCCGGAATTTGGAGGACTTGGTGCTGATGGCATGTGGAGTGTTGGGTCTAAAGAGGAAGCGTAACCCATTAGTTATCAATCAAGGAAAAGTCTCGACAGCACCAGTTGACTTACCATGAAGGCCGACTATACCAGATGGGTTTGACTGGTTCTTCTCGGGTGTTGCTCCATGTTGTAAGTGATTGTTTGTAATTTTCAGCATAACATGAAGAGCCTTGGTGGTGTTCAAAGCCTCCTTGGACTGGTGGCATAGATGATTCCAAATAGTATAAGCTCTTTGAATTTCCTGTGAAAGTTGTGCTCTTTCTTCCAAGATCGACTTTCTGTCATTAGATGACAAATTCTGGTTCAAGTCATAGCGAGATTGGCACGATATCTCCAACGATACAATCATAGCAGCCGTGCGAAAGTGCACCGCGACTACGGGGGAGAAAAAAAAAGACGAATAGCCCAATTGCCCTCCCGAGAAGCTGGCATCGAAGATATCAGATTGGTGTTGCAATACATTTCTCGCAGCGTCCAAACATTCCCTTCTGGAATAGACATAGGCCGGGTCAAGGCGGTGTTGGGTTAAATATCGTCGATGAAGGTCACAACGTGCTTTGTGATACATCAGGTCAATGTTGTAGCGATCCATGATCATATTTGGGGAATCTGCGATCGATTCCCCGAGCGAACGGCATCGTAAACTTGGTGGAACATTCGCGTGAAGCTGTTTTAGGTTTGCGTCCAAAAGAAGAACTTCTGTGTAAGGAACTCCCTTGACGGAGCAAACCTTGCTCATTATTTCCGCGTTGGCAAACATGATTCGATTTAAAGTAACTGGAAAGAGAATTTGCGTCGTTTCAGCTAGCGGTCTTGCCTGTGGCAACGCCATCATCGACGGATCCAAGTCTTCGTCTGTCAAATTACGCGGCTCTTCTGTGTCGGATTGTGCCTGGATCGTACTTGGCGGAAGACCAGCTTGGAGGGAAATGTAGTGATCAAGTAGAGAGAGGCACATCCAAATGCGTCGTCGCATTTCTCCATCGAAAACAGAGATATCACGATAGTGTTTTGGATCTCGGTGATAGCCACCGTGCATTGCCAGTCGGGTAGCAAGGCCAAGAAGAATCGAGGGACCGACGTGAGTGTCGGAACTTCTAAGAATCTCCATGGCCACGCTTATAACAAGTGCCTCCATCTTATATTGACCTGGTGATGTGTAGTTTGCCAAATTAAGACAATGTGAGGCCAGTCTATGGTTCTCGTCAAACGCTTCAGCGAAATCACCGTCCGCGCGGCCGGAGGTGGAAAAAAGCTGTAAACCTGACCCAGCGCATAGAATGCTGAACAAGAATGCCAACCAGCTGATGGAGGCTTCCTCGGGCTTCTTCCAGAATTTCGAGTACTAAGAGGAATAGGGGTGAGCTTGGAATGACAGGGGTTGCGAAAAAATTCGACATACTTCTTTTGCAAATGTGGGCACATGAATAATAACTGGTTATTCGTCAGCCTTTTTTTGTTCCTTGGATAACACACTAGGGATGTTCGCACCGAGAATAGACTCTTTTGAGTTCAAAAAGACAGAAACCAGACGATCTGCGACTGAACGAACTGGTAGTGCAGCCAACAAACTGGCTTTATCAGTGGGAATGGTGTTGCCAAATAACAATACTGGCCCTGAAATATCTGGAGCCGCAAGAGATTCATCGGCCTCATCTTCAGGTGATGTTCCCTCGGTTAGATCGAGGTACTCCTTCACTTCAGCAATCTACACACATATTAGTGGCAAGTCTCAAGCCAAAATTTAAAATAAAATAAAATAAAATACCTCATCTAGAATTGATTGCCAGTGGGTTGGGTTCACGTAACGCGTCCCGCCTTGATCAATCTTGAGGGTTCCCGGATAGTCTTGGCCTACTTCTGTGGGCTGAGCTTGTTCAACGCCCGACAAACTAGATTGATGACTGTGCCCCACAAGGCTAGGGGCCTGGGACTGGGTATCTGTCTTCGCCAATTGCTCGATGCGGCGGTGCAGTTCGCGCAGATGGTCCTGGATGCCTTGCGATTGCCCCCTAGTCACCATCTCTTGCGAGCCCGCAAAGTAGCACATATAGGCTCTGTGGTGCTTGATGCAGTTGTCGCATGGCTGCAATCGGTTGCATCTCAACCTACGCCTAGCCTGTCAGTCTGACTGAAGATCTAGATACCTTGTGATGAGTGGGGATCCGGACTTTTTCTGACGGCACAAGACGCATGACAGCTTCGGCCGTGGTTTTCTCCGCTTCACCGGCTGGCTGGTCGGGCTTTTGTCGATGTCACCAGAACTTACACCGCCAACATCCATGTTGGTGCATGTGTTGGTTGTTGGTTGCCAGTGCAGTGCAGTAGTGCCAAGTGCGGGCAAGTGTGAGGCTGTTGTGCGGAGATCGTGGACGTAGTTCTCAGCTAGCCCTCTTTGGGCGCTAGTGCCGGACTTATCTTGGATAGCGCCGGATTTGTTCTCCAGCGCTTTTCGGACATGGCTCTCTATATAACGCTTCCCAGGCATCAACTTCGCAACCATGCCTGTTCTCACCGTCTTAGCTGCTGCATCTCAGTGCATTCGTTACCTGACCATCTTGCATTACACTCCTCCCGAATATCGCTACTCGCCTTTCCCGATGACCGCAATCTTGACTTCACTCGGCTCCACCAGTTGCTCGTATTTGGACACCAAAACTTCGAACCACATATTTTGCACCGGTAGTGGGTGTGAATACGCAGTGGACAACTGCCTAGCAAACGACATGTCTGCTGCGTCTACTGACCCAAGGCCAGGGTGGAGGGCAACTCACAATTCCCAGTCACCGCGCCCCAGAGACCCTTCTACCTCTGCTCCCACAACAAGCAATTTCATATCGACATCCTGGTCCGAGGGCCCTTCTCATCTGGACCCAGCACTGGCACACAGCATGTCCTTTGATTTTGACCAGATAATACTGCCCGATTCCAATTTGATCGACCTCGGGGTGTCCCTGGGTGACTTTATGCCAAGAATCACAGAACCAAGAAGTCTACCTTCAACAGAAGCGGCCTCAGGAAACTTAATTGGCAGACAACCGCATGGCTACACATTAGAGAACAAAGCCAATCGACATCCGTCGCAGTCGCCCTCTCTCTTATACCAAACACTTTCCGGCCCCCCATCTCAGCAACATACTCATTCACCAAAACCCATCAGAAATTTCCAAACAATTAATAAACAACAACAACAACACCTGCGACAGAACACAACCGTCGCCGAGTCCACTTGTAGCGACACCCCTTCCTCGCAGGACTCGGGCGATGACCCACTCACGGAAAAACGAAGACGAAATAAACTAGCCGCTCAAAGACTGCGTCAGAAAAAGCTGGATCGAATTTCTGGTTTGGAGTCACGGTTGGAAGAGATCACAAAAGAACGTGACGATTTACGATTACGTCTCGCAAAGTGGGAAGGAGAAGCTATGGCAATGAGGCAACTGTTTGACCAAAAGATGAAAGAGTGAATTTTGAATAAATGTATAAATTCAAAATTATGTACGGTATAATGATATAATGATATAATGTTAGTGCTGAATAATAATCCACTTTGTGGAGGTCTTGCTCCTTGCCACTGACTCTGACTGGTGTGTCAGAGGAACGACATTTTAAATAAAATATAAAAGTATCACCTATTGAAAACCCTTAATCTTATTCCGAGTAGTCGATTTTGTTACTGGGTTGACTCTAATAATATCTGCAACACCATATCCAAGTATGAGTCGCTTTAAAACAATCTTCAAAGGAAAGAAAGAAAGAAAGAAAGGGATTGTCCATGAGTACATGTCCATGAGTCAAAGTAGATTTTGACTCAGATCAGCGGAAAGTAAGCTTTTTTATGACTCTTTTAAGCAATGAGTGACTCTCATATGTTTGAGTCATATCCCCCGCTCATCAAGTATTTAATCACAATAGCTCCTCGGTGCATACAACCAGTTCTTTCTTTGGACCTGTTGTTCTATACACAACTGGACCTTGTGTTTCATTACCAAAAGCCCACCATGCCGAAAGGAAAAGATAAAGAACCGAGCCATGAGACGCGTGATAACACAAGCGATGCCGAAATCAGATCGCGGATGTCAATTATGGGACTTCTAAACGAGGTTGGAAGCACAGAAGAAACAAACCGCCATTTCGGGCACCCAAATGGGTTCCTAGGATCGATCAAGGAGTGCGAAGATGACCAGGAGATGGGAAGCCTGCTTCTCAATCGTTACCTGCAGGTATTCGAAAATGCAAAAACTAGGAGCGTTGATTGGTACGATATGAATAAGGTAACAAATCATTCACGCTATGGTGATTATAATCCGCAATCAATGCTTTCTTACGCGAAAACGGGTAAAGGAGACTTTGGGATCGTGGTCACGGGATCTGGCAACATAATGTCCGATTTATCATTCAAATTATCGACCACACAAAATGAGAAAGGAAACCGGCAAGACGAAATGAAAAGCTTCCTAGCTCGTGTGTCTGAAGTCATACGCTTGGGTGTATTTAAACCCACAACTCTTTCTTTCATCCCTCGTGTCCAGTGTATAAAAGACGTTTTCAGGGTGGACATATTCGACCGCATATCCCGAGTTAGGTACAAAGCCGGCTCTTTGAGTGGTGTATTGAACCTTGAGAACGTACAATATCATTTGGAAGTTCTAGAAATTCTAGGAAATTTTGTACACGAGCACCAACTAGAGTTTCATTTCTTTCCAACCTTTTGCACCGGACGCGCTGAGGAATTTTACCTTCAAACATCTCGCATAGGTGTGTTTATCCATGCATTGTGGGAAAACAAAGAAACGAAAGGCCTTCTACCGGCTCGTACTACCTACAAAACTCAAGACTTGTCTGATTCCTTCTCTTTTTACTTTGGTGATACATTTGCACCAAAACCCTAAGACTCATAACAGCTTACTAGGCGCACACTATATGCAGACGAGCAAGATTTTTCCATACGGAGAAATCCAAAGCTCAGCCATGCATAAATTACAAGGTCTTATCTTTGGGAGAGAGGAGTTTCCAGCAATGGGACTCGACTTTCATTATTTGGTCTCTTATTTATACCCGACTTCTTTAACTATTTTTCTTTTCCTTCTTTTTGTTCCGGTTTTAATATGCATTTGAATTTTATAGAATGCCATTGTTCTATTCTTACCTTCTTATCCCTGTTATTCCCTTTTTCTTACTCTTTTTATGTGTTTAAATTCATTTTCTAGTTAGTTTGTGTAAGCTATGTACTGCAAATGTTAAATATGTCAATTGATATATGCTCAGTTGGTGAAAGTTTTACATTTCGTAGATTAAAATACATAAAATACAACAGTTAGACCTCCAGATCAAAGCCAGCGTACGTACCTAAAGACACCTATGTCTTAGTTTCACGTCATACGTTAATACAAATATTCCACGTTAGAGCTGTGGTAGCACATCATTGATATGACTTAGTATAAAGTGACTCGAGTGCTCTGACGTGTCCTAGGCCACATCACGCAAGGACGACCCTTCGCCCGAGTTATAGGTTGATTCTCTTCCTTTCATCCCACTTTAATCCATCAAGTTATGTGCAAAATCAAGTAGAAATGATGGCTCAAGAAACCTCAACTTTGCTCCCTAAGGTGAAATGCGAATTCCTGTTGACAGGACTCCGCCCACACTACGAGAAGTACGATCCCGCAACAATGGTGTCCGTAACTATAAACATCGAACGAGACCGAAAGTCTGGCAAACTTCCTATCCAAGCAAATCATCCAGTGAAAGTCGCTGTTTGGATAAAATACGGGAAGACAGCGGCTCTGGTGCTTAAAGTACCTGAAAAACCACTGGAAGAATATGACGGTGGTCAAGAGGGGAAAATAAAAATCTCTGGGTTTTGACTCATTCCTTTTAAGAAAACGAATGATCCCACGAATGATTTAAGAAAGCATATAGACCAGTGGCATGATTTCGTGGTCGAATTCACGCCAAAAGGGCATGAAACGAATACGGAACAGCGCTACTTTAGATGGGAAGTGGACAGGATCTTGCCATGGTTCCGAGGTGAAATTACGAAAATTGCCAAAGACGCATATCTTTCTAATCACAAATACCTGGAAAAAATCGTGGGTGGTGCCAATCAATACGTGGCACAAGAAGCTAACTGGTATGTCATACAGAATCATATCATCAAGGAGACTGCACTGGTTCATAAGTTGGTCAAATTCGACCATGACAAAGATTTGGGGATACAGGAGTGGATGAGATTGCTCCTAAAAGATGTGGAAGAGACGATGGTAAAAGTTGAGGAACTCGGGGGTAGACCGGCCATAAGAGCATACACAGATGTGCCTGCGGGCAATACCGTGAAGCCTAGTTGGAAATCGGTTCTATGCGCAATACCCATATTCGAAACCGATGGAAAAGCACGACCAGTCTGTCTAAAGGTTGGACAGAGCTTGCCTATAACCATTACTGTCAACTTCGATAGAGCCCATCCGAAAGGCCCAGTTCCTAGGATTTGCGTATATCTTGTCCAAACCCAAAAAGGTGAAACTAGCCCTGACAGAAAGCCTAAAACAGACAAGACTATGTGCAAATACAGCCTGGGAGAGAATCCTATTTGGTTCAGTGATGAAACCAGGCGGATTGGCCTCATCATGCTCGATGATACAGAGGTGGTCAAACTGACTGAGCAAGATAGCAAACTGAAAACCGGTCGTTATTACTTGTTCATAGGAATGAAGAGTCTAGCCTGGGAAAAGGAGCTCACCCGGATCTCAGAGACCTTTACTATGGATGCCTCTCCAGATAGTGGCGAAAGTGAATCATCGACATAGGTTTGCGGGGCAATTTTCTCACAAATTGGGTTGATGATTTTGGAGTTTTGGAGTTTTTGCATTTATCTATATTTAGTTCATATTCTTTAGTTATTTATGGTTGGTTTATCAGGTGATATAGGAGAATAGATTAATACCATTTTACTTTAAAACTTGAAGATTGGTTCATTAAGCTTGTTGACTAGACTGAGTTTGCAAACAAATTAGAGACTGCTGTGAAATAAAGAATACATTTTCAAAATGTGTCGATAATACCACCTGGGTCATGCCCACAAGAACTTTCAACAACACGAAAGTCATTTCTCCACTGACATGTCTTTTGAGGTCCATTCTACTGATTTCCCTCGGCCCATTTGCACTCTAACCTGGACTCTGAACGTATACCCTATTTCTGAAATGGCATGTTCATCGAACCATAATGGAAATAAATCATCTACTGATAGACTCATCTTTCCCTCTGAGTCATTTTGGCCACAATCGAAATCGATGATCGATGCAGAGGTATGACCGGAATCTTGATAGTACATATGACTTGACATAAAAACTGCGAATCTGGGTAAATGCCAGATTCCGCGAAGCCTGTGTCGGTGATGGTTATACTACGTCTAGGTATAGTTCCATATATCTTTTAGTTGGATAAATAGGTAACGATGAAAGATTCTATTCTAGAAGTTATATTTCAGTTCACAAAAGATGTCTATGCACCTGTAGTATAGGTGCGTAAAGAGATACAGTATTATCAAATAATAATCGGCCAATATGTGTAATATGGGTACGAATTAAAGAAAAGTCTATCTATCTGTTGCCTGGCCAAGTAAAACACACATGTGGATATCGAGGCAATTTAATTCATGATTAACACCCGACCATAAAATGACTCCAAATAGTGTTCAACTGGGAAATTGCAGCCAACAAACTAGTAGCAATCAAATTAGAAAACAGTGTAGCCCAAATTGCATTGTCTGGTATTCTGTGTTGCACCATTTTCATCTTGATAGAAAACTGTGCAGTCGATGTCATACCGCCCTCTGTCAACTGTTTGGAGCCCCAACCGCCCAAGATCGAAGGCGACTTGCCCGTACTGGCCGAGCGATATTGAATAGCAGTTATCTAATAATGACCCGATATTGCTTTTTTTCTTAAAAACAATGTGAAGAGAGAGTTCCGTCTTTTTTAGGCTCCCTTTTATGTCCTCAAATTCGATACAGCAAGCATGAAATTGTGAATTTGATACCGCCATCGTGCGGTATTGAATCCAAACTGCACTAAAATATGACTCTGGTTTTGCTAGTTGAACTTTGCTTGTTTTAAAATGCCCAAGCATTGGCTCTGGGAAGCCTAATGGCAACTCAGAGGAGCTACCGGAACTGTCTGTAGCAGACATATTGGTTGTGACTGGACCAGACATGGTAGTGTTGAATGAGTTTGGTCTAGTTTCTTCCAAGGTTAGTCACAGTATTCGATACACAACAATAAAATAGACAATAGTCAAGCCAACCTAATACTGTTTACTGGAAAGGAAATTTTAAGGTTTCTTTGGTGTTGTGAAGGAGGAAGAAAAGAAAGAGGAGGCAGAGCCGGATTCAACTGATATTTATAGACGTTTAACTCTTCAAGGATTTGAGTCAGATTTGTCTGCAATGACCATATTAGCTGTGTTTTATTCTGAGACATTGAAATTATGACTGTCCTCAAGTGAGTCAGTCTTTCCATTTGGGAGACGGATGGCGTGGGTTGGTAACTACATGTACAGCGATGACCTGCCGTTCTAGACCACGGAAACATTAATATGACTGCACAGAAACCCGGACACGTCAAAAATATGTCTCAGATACCATGCTTGTTCTTGGTCATCGGGTATTGAATGCCGTGGACAAGTCGTCATTAGAATACAAGGAGGTCAAGTGACTTTCAGTCATTTGTTTTAATTAAAATTTGGACGTCACACAATGAGATCCCGTTATTTGATACATTTCGTGTCGAGATATGACGTAGTAGGAGCAGTGGTCGTCGAGTTCCATAGCCCCTGTGTCGGATACAGGGGGCAGCAATATGTGTCACAATCTTGGGTAAAGTTTTAACAGTATTATTATTAAGAAGCAGCTTTCAATTTCATTATAGAAATTAAGCCAGTAACACCGAATATTGCTATCAACTCCGTTTCAATAAACGCCACCTAGAGTCATTCAGTCATTAATCCTCGTAACATCCCGTAGCCATGAAAAGCTAGACATATCCCCTCCTCGCAACACTACCATTTCATAGCCCACTGCAGCAGCTGACGATTCTGCTCCACGAAATCCCGCTTCCAGCCTTTTTCATGGCTTTCAGTAAGTTGTTCGGTAGACTCCACACGATGTGCCGTGTTCATCTCATTGACGACCTCACTATCAGAGATATCGTAATACAGCTTTGCATACTCGGCGTCTTCAACCAGGTGAAAAGTCTCGGATACAGCTTCTATTTTCTTCGTGCCGGGTAGGGAGATTTGGACCTTGAATTTTATCTCCAGGTCCGGGTTGTTGGTAATACAGGGTGGAAGCTCGTCCATTGTCAACTCGCGCAAGATCACATTGCACTCTGCGTTTTCTGGAGTTTGTCGAAGGGTATACCGTCTCTGCAATTTTGCGTAATCCACGCCCTCGAACACAACGGATAGTCGAACTTGTTTACATATCCCAATTACCAAATTGTCATTGTCTGTTATGCGTATTCCGAGGTTGAATTTTTGTTTTTGGATAATCACGCGTGGCCCAGGTGTGACATCAACAATTTCCACCTTCATGAATTGTGAATGTTTTGCTGGGCGGCCCATAGTTTAAAGAATAGAGCATACAATAGATATGCTGAAAAATTCCTACAAACTAGGTTGTCACACATTAATAGTGCATTGGAAGTCGACGAGTAGCAAGTTATGTGCAGTGATATTTCAGATGTGCCACGCGTTTTCTATATTGGTATCAAATTAGTGTCAAAGACAGGTCTCACAGCAAAGGATAGCTTATCACAGTTTTATAACTTACAACCAGCATCTATGTTTTCTCAGTGTACTGTGGATATGGACTTTGGTCTCTTTGTGTTTGTGTTGTGTGTGGTGGCCTTCGCTAATCAATTGTGAATTGTGAATTGTGCGCACATATCAAAGTCTTTGTGATTGCCTGAGCAACAAGAGTTAAAGAAGCCTCCACTTATATGGAATAAACAAACAGCAGCTTGACTTTCAGTTTGATCTGTACATTTTTAATTTTCAGGATAGATTAATCTCATATTTCACACTGAATTTAAATATTATTCCAATAATCATTATCCATTCATAACATTATATCATGATTGATGACTTTCTGGTGATATGAAACACAAAAACTCCTACAAATATCCTATTTAGAGACTCCATAATGCATAAACTAGGTAAAGGCTAAATCATAGTTGTCCCTGAACAGCGTCAGGATTTTCGAAATACTGTTGCACCACCTCATCCACGTTTCCACCGACTTCCTTGTCCCATTTTTCTAAAGTCTTTTCAATATTCTCATTTATAAAACATGTAACTTCAGAAGTCCCCTCTTCGATTGGTTTTGACTGCTGGTCTTCCTGCCGATCAGATTCCTCCTCATAATTAGGCTCTAGGCTTCCACCTGGCGGGCTGTCATTTTTACTTTCAGAGAAATAACTGAAAATTCTCTCCTTCTCATAGTCCCATCCAATCTCAGGAATTTGATATGTGTGAGAATCAAGTTCTAAGGTCAGGGTACCCACCCGGACTTCTAGCCTCACATGCCACTCTCCGCCCTCCCACGCTTCGCGAATGGTTTTGGAATAGCCACGACTAATTCATAATTGTACAAAGGTCGGACACAACACGTGGGTGGTGGAGGATTAGTCAGGGTGCCTTCGAAGTCATTCAAGTAATGGTAGGTGTCATCCTGGCCACAAAGAAAAATTGATCCGTTGATGGGATACGAGACCAATAATTCCTTTCTCCCATCGGCCAGTTCTCGGTCGATTCTCAATTGCAAGGTCACTTCCCTGTGCACAGCGTCGGAACTGTAGATCGGCATGGTATCGACGACCTTTCCTGTGTAACGCTGTGTTTTCATTTTGTCTCGTGTTCTATTATTACTACTAGGTAGGTACTGTGTCAAGCTTCCTCAACTCGTAGCTAGATTAATATGTAGATATGATGACGGAACTAGGTAGAAACTTTTTATTAAAAAAAAGGCACCGAGTCTAGTAATTTCACATATTTTATAAGCTAGATACACATATAAATAGTGAATATTCCTGGAAGCAACCGTCAAGGCTGTAAAAAAGAGTATTGTTTAACAAATAGATTGTTTCCGTGTAATCGTATTCGTCATAAGCTTCTTTGTCCAGATTTCTAGACAAGTTTACAAGAAGAATTAAGAAACTACACAATGCGCATGTCTCGTTCTTTGAAGCCAGTATTAAAGTTGAGCTGCCTCACAAACCAGGCATTCCACAGCTTCCACTCCTGATCGGGATACGCAAGGTTGACCTAAGCCTGTTAGAACAAAATACAGGTAAAAACCACTAGGGGGAAAAGCCTACTTCAAACCTCCTCAAAAAACTGGGCACAATCTTGTAAATTTCCATCAGCGAGATATTCTTGCCAATGCACGTCCGACTTCCTGCGCCAAACTGAAACATCGTCGCATTCATCGTTTTGACCGCAGTTTCCGATGCTGTCAGCCACCGGTCTGGATTATACGAGTCGACATCTGAACCAAAAATCTCCTCACGGCGGTGAATCACCCAGGCGTTGCATCCCACAATCGTCCCACCGGGGATAAATTCGCCGTTGATATCAATGCCCGATGGTGGAACCACTCGTTCTAGTGGCAGGCCAGCTGCTGGGTGCATGCGAAAGGCTTCCTTTATGCAGGCATCCAGATACGGCAGTTTCTGCGACTCGGTCCAAGACACTAGGCCTGTTGGCCTGTTCTCAATCGTGCCGGCGCGCACGGCAGCGTCAATCTCCTGCTGCACGCGTGCCATGCATGACGGATTCTTTAGGAGGTAGTAGAAGACCGCGGCGATGCTGATGGCTGTTGTCTCGGAGCCGGCAAAGGCCATGGACGCCGTCATGGTGAGCACGCGCGTCTCGGTCATGAAATCTGGACGGGCATCGCGGGCCTTGAGGAACATGGTGAGAAGATCTTCTTTATACCCAGATTGCGTCGACGTCTTTTCACCCACGGCCGACATGCGTTCTTGCATTCGCTGGCGGGCAAACACTGCGACTGGATGCGAGTTGTCGACAAGCCCCCATTTTTGTAAAACGTCAAAGATGGGGTTCTTCCAGCACAGGCGGTCCAGCCAGGGCATTTGTCCGACGGGGCCGGAGTAGTCAAAGATGCGGGCAAGCGATTTGACGATACCCTCGACATCTTGATTATTCTCAAGAAAGCCGTGTCGCTTGCTATATGTGATACTACCAATCACATCAAAGGCAAAGAACTGCAGCCAGCGCGCAAAATCGCACACCTTGCCGTCGCCTGCGTACAGTTTTGCCGTTTGGTCGAGAAACACCTGTGCCGTGTCGTCGACCATGGGCTCGTACTGGACTAGCGAGGTCATGGAAAAAGCATTGTTGACAGATCGGCGCAGGTTTGCATGGAACGGCTCATCTAGAGTCGAGAAGAGAGAAGGCAAGGGCTGGCCTTTTGATGTAGTCATTTGGACTGGGTAGAATTTGGACTGTCATCTAGATCAGAACTTGTTGCATTGTATCCGATACAAGTCTCTGGGGATTCATACCTTGACAAACCCCTTATTCAAACCATAAATCGTCTTAATAGCAGCCGGATCCGCAAACGACAAGGTATCCGGTCCTAGCCTAACAATGTCGCCATACTTGCGATGCAGAGACAGGTGCGTGATATCCGGTCTCCGGTGGTACACATCAATAAAACGCCACAGATTCGAGAACCGAGCCAGAACCGGGCCTGGGTACTTGTTCAGTCTATTATAGAAATAGTTCCGGGACAGATAGAGAACCACCAGTGCTGGGAAAATGTATACGGCGTAGTTGACTACTGTATCTGCAATGCTTTCGATAATCAGCGCCATGTTTGGTTCGACACAAGTTTGGACTATTCGCTTCTTCTGTTCAGAGGATTATTCATTTCATGAAAATTAACAGAAAGAAAAAGAAATAAAAATAGTACTAGTAGTGTGTGGTCGCCATCAATCAACTTATAAGACAGATCACGGGGCGGGGATGTCGGCAGTTGTTCAACTCTACAGACCCGAAACATACTGCAGTAGCCTACTACCTTTTAAACCAATCTCTGTTTTTCTAGAAACCCAGGGATTGATTACTCGGTTTATTTCTTTGCTTCTAAATGCCGGAGAATCCCCATCATCTACTAAATTGCTTTCGCTACAGAATATAGTCAAAATGTCCACACGTTCTCCTAGACAAACAAAATAAGTTACTGCTAGTAATAAATACATGTACGTATATCCTCGTCTATTTAAAGCTAGTTACAGAAAACAGGTTCCCCACACTCAGGAAATCCCCCGGAATATCTATCCATGTGGAGAGACGAGGTCATCCAACGGCGGGTGTCGGCAAATTCGCCAGCACACAACTGCCGACATCTGCTTACAGCGCCACAACCATGAGATAACAGTTTTATTCTCGATGTAAGTAGAAGTGCGAAACTTGACGCAGGGTACAGATGCCCGTGATTATAGTCATTAATATTATTATATTATCGTGTCTCGATATACACAAGTCTATATAAATTACTAGTTGACAGCAATCCTTGAACATAGAACCTATACAAAGCCAACCATCTAAACAGGAAAAGCCAGCGGCGAACCCGGCGACGAAGAAGAAGGCGAAGAAGCAAACGACGGCTTCTTACTAACCCTGTACACAAGTCGATCAGTCCAAAAATGCGACATCTCGGCGTGGATGGCCGGAATAGACCCAAAGACAGTGCCGGCGATCGGGAAGCAGATGCGCTCTGCCAGCTGTTGCGGACGATACCAGACACGGAACGACAGTCCCGTATCGCTAAGGCCAGCCCTGGACATGTCTCGGGCACGCGAATCCACGCAGAGCGAGTGCCAGCGGTCGTATAGAGTAATGCACAGATTCATCCCCACAAACGAGAGTCCGCGAAGGAACCCCGTAATGAAAAAGGCCCATTCTAATGCAGGATTCATATGCGAAGGTGAGAAAAGGCTCGTGTAGATGGAGGAGAACAAGAGCAGAATTGTCAGGTGGCAAGGCAGGAAATGAGCCTCAAACAGGAGATGACACAAGGCAATATGGCGAGGCTTGAAGCCTAAATGCGGTCTGCTCGTCATTCCGCCCACGCTTTGACGCACCGAGTATCCCGTGTCGAGAGCCCCCCACATATGGCGCAGCGCTTGACGATAGCGAGCGAAAAGCGTCGAGGTATAGGGACCCCAGTTACCATCACCGCTGCTTTGGATGTTGCACTGACTGGCAGGGCTGTAGATCACATGGGTCACGACGTCGCCGCCGGTTTCAAAATAGCACTTGAGAAGCATGTGCATGTCTTCCCCGATGGCAGTCGCGTCGCCATCCCAACCCCCGACCTTTTCTGCCAAATTCAGGGACAAAGAATAGACTGAGGTAGGGATCACAATTGGGCAGCCTGGGTACATTGCAGAGATACCAGCAAATCCCCAGAGCAAGTCGGCACAGCGCACTAATATAGGGACATCATTCGAGTTGCGATCGAAGATGATAGGCGATGCGTACAGGGCGTGGTCAGCATCTTTGTAATGCAACCAATGAAGGCGGCGGATTTCGTTGAAGTAGTCTTGCGTCAGGTGAGTGTCCGCTAATGTCATGTTAGGTGGTACGTATAAAAAAATAAGGTAAATAGCCTACCATCCATAACAGTAATGATGATATCCCCAAAATTGAGAGCATGGTCCTCGGATTTGTGGGTTTGTACAATGTGCTTTGCTGCCCAGGCGACATTCGAGCTCTTGCCACTGATCTCTCCTTTTAGACCAGAGGGGTGGAAGGTGCTGCAGATGTCTTTGAAGTGGCCCTGAAAGCTGGAAATCAGGGCGACTGCCTTTTCAGGGGCTGTGAGCTCTTTCTGTTCCATAGCGAGAAAGACCTATAACCATTAGGATTTAAACTGTTAAAACTACTTTGTAGTGATATATGGATGAACGCATACCTCGTACTGATTGGCTGCCCGAGGGTGGCTAGCAAGCACCTTCAAGGTAGTCTCCAGTGTATCCAAGTCCTCCGAGTAGTTGGGCAAGATGATGGCATGCACCACCTCTCCCTGCTCTCCGTCTTCCAGCGCGCCCAGATCAAAGCTCATCGGGTCCGGTATATCTGTAGGAATTTCGGCAAAGGTGGGTGAGTCCGAACCGGCAGGACCATGGAATGTCTTGCTCAACGGGCGACGGCGGAGGACAGCACGAGTCTGGCGGACCATCTGCGAGAGCGCCCAGGCCAAACGCAGCGAGAAGGTGAAGGCATTGCCATGCACAAACACAGTGTAGCCAATAAATACTTTCTGTGCTATTGACAGTGTGCCCTGATGTGCTTGCCAGTCATCATTACCATGGTGAGGGGGCGCAGCAGGCCCTTTTCCTGACCATGGAATATGAATCCAGCTCACAGTGTCGGGAAAAGCGAGCACGAGTAGGGTTACCAGTGCTAGCAGGCTCAGCCCGGGTACACACCGTGAGAGCCACTTCCACATTATTCACGGAGAATCAATATGAAGAAACGAAGACAAATGGAAGTTGAAAAAAACACAAGAGGAGAAGAATGAGAAGGCGAACAACGACACGTCGCGAGCACAAGCAGCCATTACGATACTTAAAGACGCCTTGACCCATTTCCATAGCTCAACCACCCTCTTTCATGGTCTCAGGCTAATAAGCCACTAATTTCCGAGCGATAATGCCGTCTTCAAACCTCACAACGGAATCACAAGACATTGGTCAAGCTAGCGTTTGAGGTTCGGGAGGATGACCGTGGGCCAGGTCGGACTAGGAACGGCTTGCTCAGTACGGCTATGTGAGGATCAGTGCCGGGTGCCTGTATACGCCGCCAGGCCAGGCCAGTCAGAGAGCGGAGCAGGGCACATGGGCTGTGCTATCCCCAAGCATTTTTCCATTGTCGATTTGACCATCACTCTAGCGCAGGCTAAACGGCTAAGCATTGGATAGCGTGAGTCTAGTTCCACCGGCTCGTGCTGTTAATTGGCGCACCGTATATGCAGTGGAAGTTCCTGGCGGTGGAGGATGTTGTGGTTGTAATATTGGACATGGCATACGAACTCCCCAATGCCATGCCTATACCCATACTCGTCTGCTCAACCTTTTTCACCGTAGTCGTTCTCTGATATTCTCCCAACCAAACTGTTCTGCTGTGCATGTCACCAAGTTGTGGTGACTTGAATCGTCAACAGAAGCCATCGCGAAAGTTCGTGGGCCAATGCGGATGCTTTTTCCTGATGCGGTTTAGCGGTCATCGGACCTACGGCGCGTGGGGTCTTTTGGTGGCGGTGATTGGCTCGTTTGGGAATGCACGGTGGGTGATTGGCTGCCGGCCGTACATAATTTCAATCTCGTAGAATTGCTTGCTCCTCTCCAGGCAGCACCATTATTCCAGAATAACCCAGGACAGACGAGATGCAGCAGTGCATGGGACACCCGGCAGCTAGATTTCAACAAAGATCCATGCGCTTTGGCGAGACCGGAGCCAGCAGGAGATGAGTAGAATGAGGGGATCGAAAAGGTCCCTGAGAGCCTAGAGGTACCCGCCGCGGCGATCAACAGCGCTTGGAATAACGATGTCGAGGACGTGCAGAAGCCAAGCATTAGAACGATCCACGGTTTCGAGCAGTTGTCGGCGCTGTCCAATGGGCGTGGCGCTATCCTAGTCGTGCGGGTTAGGCGAGGCGAGATAAGTCAGTGATAAGTCGAGAGCCGCTGCGTGCTTCGTGTAACTTCACGTCCATGTGATCGGTTGGAAACCATCGAGTATCTGTTTATCCTGTTGCATGTCCGTTCAACCGACGCTGATCAGTTGACCTTTGCTTGGCATATCGTCCCCGAGTGTCTAACAGACTGCTGGCGAGTAATAGCCGAAGACCTGCGATGAATCTTGAACAATGGAACAGAGCCTTTTTGGTCCAATAGAAGGGGCGGTCTGACCCATGATTGCCATAAACGAGAGGCATAGTGCTTGAATGGAGCAAGGGATGAGGTGCTTGGAGTCTGCGACATTGTATTTGACGAACGAGCATGCTGGATGCCGAGAATTGTGAAAGATTGGAAGCACTGTCATAAACGAGACTGACACACTGCTGCTAGTTCACACCTCTTGTCTCGCGCGAGACTTGAGTCTTGGTGTTCTCGCCATGATGACTTGCGAGGTCGTTGTTGTTGACTCTGTGGAGTCGTTTCTCAACTGCGGCCGTCATTGCCGTCAAGTCCACATGACGTTCGACGTGAAGCCTAAGCAATAGCCAGGCATCCAGGAGTCACTGGCCATATCAGCGACGATAAGCAAGAGCAAGTCTCTCATGAATCCGAAATAGACAAGAAGAAAGAGAGAAGCGAAAGAGTGACAGAGCTGAAAGATGCTTTTCGCGTGGGGCAGCCGCCAGCATCCGAACGGAATGGTGGCTTCCCGTGCCGGAAACACGTACTGCAAGGGAACAACAGGCTAACTTCAGAGCGAGCAATGAAATGCGAATGGGACAAGATTTAAATAATACGTAGAATAGAAGATACGTTGGCGATCACCGGGGAGAAAAGCTGGAGCCTACGCGGCCATGCCATGAGGCTAATTCCTCCGTGCCAAGACTTGCTATGGACATAGTTTTACTGTTTACAAGGAAACAAACCTCAATTTGATTTGTCATAGATTTCGTTCTATTCTTTTAGTCTATTCAACTTCTTAACTACTACTATACGGCTATAAAACAGCGAGTTTGCGTCCATTCATCCCCCATGACATTCACCCTCCCTCCCATATCAACACAAAACAACCACCACTAAAACAGTTTCCGCCGTGGTCCACTACATCGTGAGGGACAGAAATTGTCCTCCTCTACTTGAGAAGAGCCTTGCCAGCTGCCTTGGCCTTGGCGAGAGCACCAGACAGGCCAAACTGCGAGCTGACTCCGTCGATACGGTGGACCGCGTTGAGGTTCTTGACCACCAGGATTTGGAAGCAGGTGGCACTGCCCTGGCGAGAGGCGATGACAGACCAGGCGAGGAAGAGCTCCCAGATCTGTATACTAGTTAGCAAAAATTGTGTATATAAAAAGAATCAATGACAACTCACTCTATACCACCGCTGACCGTACTTGGCTTTGACGGTGTCGCCATTGCCAACCCAGTTCCTGTACCATCTCCAGATAGTCGCCGAGTAGTGCACACCGACAGTGTCGACACTTTAAACTGTCAGTCCATCTACTGGGAGAATATATCAGGAGCAAACTTACCTCTTAACTTCAAATCCAGCGCTCTCAAGAGACCGAACGTAATTCCAGAGCGGAGTAGAGGCGTCGGCACCACGGAAAATATACTTGTTCAAGTACAATCCCCAGATAAAGTCCTCGTACTGCCATGCCTGTCTCAGACCGGAAAGCTGCACATACATGGCACCGTCATCCTCGAGCATGTCGTAGCACTGGCGGAAGAAACCGGTAAGCTTGCGAACACCGACGTGTTCACCCATTTCGAGCTGCGAGATCTTGTTGTACTTCTGTTTGGGGGCGTCGCGGTAGTCCATGCAGAGAATCCTGCTTTGTTCCTCGGGAACGCCGGCCTTGCGAAGAGCGTCGGTAGCCCATGCTGCTCCAGTTTCCGCGATCGTGATACCAGTGACCTTGGCGCCGTAGTTGACACTAGCGAATTTGGCCAGGGTGCCCCAGCCACAACCAATGTCGAGCATGGTCTCGCCTTCCTTGAGTTGAAGCTTCTCGCAGACAATAGCCATTTTGTTGTCTTGCAGCTCTTCCAGAGTCTCCTCCCGGGTGGTGTCGGAAATAATACCACTGGTGTAGATCATGCGCGGGCCAAGGAAATAAGAGTAGTGGTCATTTCCATTGTCATAGTTGGGACGGATCTGTTCCATGTCCTGCTCCTTGGTGTGGAAGATGACATCGGGACCGAAAGTGAACAGGATGAACTTGAACAGGTCCCAGGTGAAGCTAAAGGTAGACCAATCATGGCGGTACTCCAAGATATCAAGGGCGTCGCCCTTGATATCAGCCTTGCCATCGACATAGAGCTCGGAAAAGGTCTGGATGGGCACCTTGTTGCGACCCTTCCATTTTGCCTGGTCTTCAGGGTCCTTGAAGGTTACATACGAGTCAATTGGGCGACCCGGGAATCTGGCCTTGTCATTGATGCGCGGGCCGAACGAGGACATGTAGGTCCAGTAGGCAATCAGAATAGGGAACAGAGTGATGAGGCCAAAGAAAATCTTGGTCTTGAAACCACCGCCAATCAGGCGGGCGAGGAACCATGGGACGCCTACGATGAACACCCCCAATACAATATTGGAGAAGCTCTCGCTCCCAGGACCTTCAGCAGGCAGAGGCGCATTGTGAATTGCAGGCGACTGGACGCGTGCGTTAGTAGCTTGAAGAGGGGATGATAATCCAATTGCATTGGTGATGACCTCGGCCGTTCACTCACATCAGTCGTGGGGACGCCGCAGTCCTGGGCCTCGAATGCAGAGGGCGGCTGAGGCGGAGTCTTGATGAACTCGACGTCGCTCGCCAGGTCGAATTTGTTGGTCGCCATTATGGATCAATTGAGTCGGACAGCTACGGGATTGATGTCGAGGTCGAAAAGAACACATCGAGCACGAAGTGACGGTGAAGCGGTGCCTGAGTTTCTCCGCCACAGGGCGCGATGCGGCACGTGCCCTGGCGGGTCCATTCCCTCGCGTATGAGTGAATCCGGCATGATCGTCATTTATTTATATTATTTTATATACAACTTGTAAGTTGATCCCGATATTGCCAATTGATTGGCTGTTGTCTCTGGCAGGTACATGTAGAATGGCTTAACTTAATGCTCCTGCACAGGTATATATATGTAACATTGAATATTCGGCTATATATTAATACATCTTAATCAATTGATATTGCATGTGATCCCCACAGTGCAAATGAAACATAATATTTATCTATCTACCATAGTACCACCCCTGAAAACACGACAATACCAGCAGCAACAACAAAATACGGCGCATCTAGAGACGCAGCATCTAAAACATAATAATAAGCCTCATGTACGCTCAAGTCAATATGAAGCTAGAACAGACCTGCATGTGTGCCCTGTGCCGTCCACATACACATTGGAATTACTACAAATGATCAACCAATTAGCATACTCTCTTCCATCAATTGATCAATCCTCTTGCCAATTAATTAATTGATACATACTATCACTAACCACCTGCTGAAACCCGCGCGCATCTCGGCTCGCCGCACATTGGCTGCTCAAGCACGCTGTCAGCTCGTTTGACGATTGGCTCATCTGCAGGCTACTATTATCCGCTGTGCAGATGCATTCCACATCCGACACGTTCATGCTGAACTTTGCATTTGGGCCGCATCTGCTGGCGAGCTGGTCGTTGAAATAGTTGTCGAGGCACGACCATGCACACATGGGGAATTCAGATACCCATTGTCCAAACGAGGATGGCGTGGCAGCGAATGCTGTTGCAGCGAGGAGGAAATTAACATAGAGGTGATGCATTTTTGTCCATTTATTATTATCTTTTTGAAGTTGACTTTTTTGGAAAAGTGCCTTCATAGACGGCTTTTATCTGCTTTGTACCCATCCTACATAAGCAGGTAACATCCAGGCAAGTATCGTGGCTCAGCCTAGGTCATGCGGATACTGTACACATTTATGTTACATGTGACGATTGCTTCGATTTTGCGTATATCACTGCTGACATCTGGACTATCAATTGAGTGCGATAGTAACTGGTATTTCTACTCTTAATGCATTCAATCCCCCTTACCAACAGCACCGAAACTATTCTGGACATTTTTTTTTTTCAATGTTGATGTAGTACTCTAGAAATTCTCATGACTTTAGTTTAGATGTACATGTACATGTAACACAATGTGATCGCGTTTCTCCCGAGCACGTCCTAAGCCTCCTGGGTTTGTGTGACTTGTTTTGCTGCACGACTCCAGTTGTAGACATGACTGCATGAATTTCCAGCATATTAAAAATGAAAGAAAGGAAAGAAAGAAAGAAAAGGAAAAAGGGAGGAAATCCCTATTCAGACACGTGCCAAAATGTGTTACCATATTATGAATAATCATCTACCACTCGGTACTCGGCTGTCGTGGCAAATGCGGATACTTCCAGCACCCGGAGTCAACACGTTTCCGACTCAACAATATTTGAAGCCAACGTAAAAAAAAAGGAACAACTCTCCGGGATAGCGGAAACTATTTACGATCGGCGAGAAAATTACTATTGCTACCGGATGAACCATTCCGTTGAAATTTGAATTAGTAATTGTGCGGATTGTCAATGGTCGGATACTTGAATATTCAGCGGAACCTGACTTTCCGTTTGGCTGTGCCGCCAAGAAGTTGGAATAGTTGCAGCATCATGTTAATTTGAAGAATAATGGTCAAAGTAATAATACATAAATACCAATGTAGAGCCCAGCAGTTCTTCTTGTTCAGCAAAATATAATCACATACATACTAGCATTCCAAAGTCATCCTGACTCCATCAACAATACAACATCTACAACATGACCTCCCTCGAAACTGCTTTTGAAAAAGCTAGTGCTGATGGCACACTCGCCGGAGCAGCTCTCCTCGCAGCAACCACAGACAAGGGAATCGTCTACTCCAAAGCCTTTGGCAAGCGATCTCTCGAAAAGGACGCACAGGATATGACAGTCGACGATGTCATGCAATTGTACAGCGCAACCAAGCTTGTCACTAGCATCTCTGCAATGCAACTTGTCGAACGTGGCTTGTTTACCCTCGACGAAGACGTCTCCAAAGTGCTTCCGGAAATTGGGGGTCTTAAAGTGTTAACTGGAATGAACGGTTCCGAGCCGATATTTGAAGAGCCAAAATCAAAAATTACCCTACGGTATGTTCTCTCTATAGACATCAACATTGAATGTGATATATTCGAGAAAAGACCAACAAACTAACGTATTAATAGGCAATTGCTGTCCCACTCTTCTGGCCTTGCATACCCATTCTTATCGCCAACAATCGCCGAATACAACACTGCCCAGGGCCGTCCACCTTTCCCACCTTTCCTCACAGTGACAGAAAGCTTCACTTTCCCTCTCACTTACCAGCCTGGCATCTCGTGGGAATATTCGTCAAGTATTGACTGGGCTGGCCTACTCATTAGCCGCGTGGCAGGGGTGAGCCTCGAAGAATACACGCAGCAAAACATTGCCTCGCCGCTCGGAATCGACGATATGACCTATTTCCTCGCAGGAAAACCGGATCTTCAGTCTCGACTAGTCTCGATAGTCAACAGAGACCCATCAATCCCCGACGGCAAGGGAAAAGTTGTCCCAAGCGAGGGCCCGGGTGTTATGAGCCAGGTCAAAGAAGAACTAGGCGGCGCGGGACTACACACATCAGCACACTCTTACATAAAAGTTTTGCATAGTCTACTTGCCAACGACGAAAAATTGCTCAAAAGGGAAACAGTCGACAGCATGTTCGAGCCCCAACTCACCCCGGCTTCGCAACAGGCACTGCAAGCCACATTTGACCATATACCCAAGGGCAAAACTGGATCTGCGCCGCCTTTTATTGGCGAGTTTGCGCAAGTGCAACACGACTTTGGGCTGGGCGGCATGCTTAGCATGGAAGACGTTGATTCTGGATCGAAAAAGTGGAGAAGAAAGGGGTATATGTTTTGGAGTGGTATGGCGAATTGGTATTGGGTAAGTGGTCTCCGTATCCTATACTTATTAAGTACACGACTGACTAGAATATAGTTTATTGATCGCGAGGCTGGCCTTTGTGGCATTTTTGGAACACAAGTCATGCCCAATGCAGATGAGCAAGTTCGGGAGATGATAAGCGTGTTTGAGAAGGGAATGTATGAGCGGTTTACTTTTGCGTGAAATTGAAACTGGGGGTACTGGATCACTTTTGTTTGGATATATAATTTGTCAAGCTAGACTAGCATCTTATGTTGTGTATGTAATATAATACTTTTCTCCTATTTTTCTTTTTTACAGAGCAAGGTAGATCGAGCCCTCGGATCAGAATAATACACTCCGTCGATGCTCTCAATAACCCGGCACCGTTCATGACGACCTGTGCTGTCCGGCGCATTGTGTGGATTACGTTAATACAAGCCAAAATGACATTATTTAACAACAATCGCAGTTTATTGTCGTTTCTGTTTCTTCCCCTCGCTTTCTGGCTGGAATGCTTGCGAGCAAGGGGCGTGTCTCTTGGCTTGGAAAATGACACGAATATTATCCAAGCCCAAAGATTGCCCATAAAGGGTGGGGGTATGGATATAGGGTTATTTAGGGTTATTTTATGTATTTTAAGTTGTATAGTTATCTGTCGAATTATATTAAAATTTAGAAATAAAATTGGTAAGTCTCTTAAGTGATTAAATTGTTGGTGATGCTAAATCTTATTGGATCAAGGTCTCTCGCCCATCCTTGGAACCCAATCAAGTAAAAATAAGAAGGTCGGATAGATAATAGGGGCCAAGTGCACTGCTTGAGCTCCAAGATCAAGCGACCATTCTTTCCCGCATTGGATATCTAGCCACCTGATATCACTGAAAAATAAAGGGTTGTCTAGTTGACTACACATCGTTCCTCTTCATTTAGTTCGCTGTACTCGATCAGTGAGTGGGTCTTCTCGGCATAAGCTGCTTCTATTACATTTTCTGGAATGGTCGCTTTTCTTTTAGATAAGAACAAGCAACGATAATTTAAAGCGGGCTCCTCTCGCTATAAGCTACTTCTCTAGTATATTCCTGTAGCAAACAGAGACACGCTGTTTTATGAGCTCGCTAAGATAAACCTTGATAACTTTTAGATAATAATAACAAGGGCGTCATTGTGAATGGACCAGAGCGCTCTTTATAACGGCGACAACCAGTAATCCGGAAACTGAGTTGTCCTAGGCTTAAATATTACGAACTTCTCACCACCAGCGGGTTCTATCTTAATTGCTGTATAGCTTCTATCGCGAGCGATTTCCACCTTCTCCGTATCCAAATTTTGTCTCGCTGCGAAAGTCGACGATATTGGCTCCATGGACGACGGCAAGCGTATAGACGTACCCGTCGAGGTTAATGGCGAGTGTACAATGGGCCAAATGGACACACAAAGTGACCGATTTGGCCACGTCGAGAGGAGGTTAGTAATATTTCAAACGCAAGCCACCACAACTTAGCTACTGACATTTGACTCCAGGCTCAAAAGCCGCCATATCCAGTTTATGGCTCTCGGTAAGTAACGAGCAATCAGTAGAAGAAACAGGCGTGAGTAGTGTCTGATATACCTCTCTACAGGTGGTGCTATTGGAACTAGTCTTTTCCTCGGAATTGGCTCTTCGCTATCAACAGCGGGCCCTGCAAACCTTCTTCTAGGATTCACCATCTCCGGTCTCGCGGTTTACGGCATGATTCTTTCGCTCGGCGAAATGACTACTTGGCTACCAATACCGGGTGCTATTCCGACATTTTGTTCTCGCTACGTTGACGAGGCCCTAGGATTTGCTGTAGGCTGGAATGTGTGTATTCACCCTATGCATCACGTTTGATTCACTAAATAGTCCATTAGAATTGGTACTTTGCTTCGATTGTTGTATGCTTGGAAATTAGTGCTGCCTCTGTCGTGATAGACTACTGGCCTGGTGCCCAAGGAATTTCTGTAAGGAAGTTGTTCTCTTCTTAAGGGGAGGTGGTTCTGGGCTGATTAATTTCATTATTAGCCGGCTGTGTGGATTACTATCATCATCATATTCATCCTTGTCCTCAATGTTTCTGCTGTTGGAATATTTGGCGAGGCCGAATTCGTCTTCACCTCCATAAAGCTGATTGCCATCATTGGTCTCATGATTTTATCGGTTGTCATTATGGCAGGCGGTGCCCCTAATAAAAATGCGATTGGGTTCGAGTATTGGAACAATCCTGGAGGTGAGTCTCGTGACCAATATTGAGTACCGACTTTCCATGATAGCTCACTAAGTAACTAATCAAGCCATGAACGAATTATCTCCGGCTACTGGGTCTGAAGGGCGATTTCTCGCCTTTTTCAGCGTTCTGGTTTATGCGTGCTTTACATATGCTGGCGTTGAGATGCTTGCGGCCGCCGGGGGCGAAACCGAAAATCCTAAAGTTAACATACCTATCGCATTCCGCAGAGTCATATACCGTATCTTGGGATTTTACGTTCTCGGGACGTTATTTGTTGGCTGCATTGTGGCCAGCAACGACCCCAATCTCCTCACAGCATTGGCTACTGATGCTAGTGGTGCAGCTCAATCGCCCTGGGTTATCGGGTTGCAAAATGCGGGAATAAAAGTCCTCCCCAGCATCATTAACGCTGTAATTTTGACTTCGGCTATCTCCTCAGCCAATGCAATGCTATATACTGGTAGTCGATACCTCTACTCTCTTGCCAAGGTCGGTCAGGCACCAAGAGTTCTTCTGAACTGTACTAAAAAGTGAGATCTATATCCATGGAATGCTAACCTAACTTGTTGTCACTGACTCTCGAGTACAGAGGGGTGCCACTGTGGTGTGTACTTGTTACAGCTTCTGTGTCACTATTAACGTATATGACTGTTTCAGTTGCCGGTTCGACTGTCTTCCTCTGGGTATGAATAGCCTATTCGTCCTCTAGAAAAAATAGCGTTACGCGTTACTTACTTGAACCCGCTAAATAGTTCGCCAACCTCACTACTGTTGCCAGCTTACTCACCTGGATATCCATCTGTTACGCGTCCACACGCTTCCGCGCGGCGCTGCATGTCCAGGGTATAAGTAGCGAGAACATCTTGTTCCGCAGCCCTTTTCAGCCTTACTTGGCCTGGACATGCCTGGTATTTTTTGTTATTGTCTCTATTTTCAATGGCTTTTCGGTTTTCATGAAAGGAAACTGGAGTGTAGGCAGCTTCCTGGTCGCATACATTGGTTTTCCGTGGGTTACTCCCCATCTAATCCGAGTCATTTGTTTGTTGGTCGCTGGCTCTCGACTCCACGACACATGCGTGTTGTTTTGGTACCATCTACTAATGAAATACAGGATCTTCGGTGTTTTCTACATTTTTTGGAAGGTTCTTAAGGGAACAAAAATGCACCCGTTAGAGGATGTGGATTTAGTCACAGGAAAAGCAGAGATAGATGCTCTGGATGGTATTTGGGAAACAGAACATCCCAAAACCCTGGCTGCAAGATTGTTCAATCTCGTGTAATGTCAGCAGGGAGAGTGTTGAATCGACTAAGTAGTTAAAGTGAAAAGAGGATAGCAATCAGTTTAGCTCGATAGCGATATATAGCTATACACGAGAAATCCACCTGCCTGCTCTCTATAAAACCACTTCCTCACAGTATGAATATTTTATTTTAGTTGATATAAAGTCGAGTATAGGAAGTAAGACTGTAGCCAAAGAAGGCCTAAAATAGTGTACGGGTTAAGCTGATCACTAGATATACATGTTTTCTTTTCCCAGATAGACCAAACGACTCTACGCACACAGTTGGAATATGTAATATTCACCAAATGAAACAAATACTAGGGGCATGTTTATCGAAGCTCTTCTAATGAACTTCAAGATCCCCCCTGGCGGATTGGAAGGTGGCAGGCCTTGAACCCAGCCGATACGTCATCAAAACAGCATCAGAATGTCTACGTGCAACAAGTTCACTGAACACCGGCTGATACACCCTTATTAAAGGCCGCGTGGACTGCATCCGCCATATCCTCCATGGATCTGAACTGAAAATCTAGTGATAGCTGATCCTGGACTAGTGATAATTCGCCCCCTATCGCATTTGGCTTTCTCTCGATCCAGCAAGTACTCAGCCCCAAGTTGTGGGCTGGAACCAGGTCGTGATTCAAAGCGTATGCAGTATGTAAAATCTTCTCCTTCGGAACTTGAAGGTTCTTTTCGCAACCGTGTACGAGATACTGAAAGTTGTTTAGATCGGGCTTGTAAGACCCGATTTCTTCGGCAATGTAGACAGCATCGAATTTGAACCCATCAAGGGGTCCCGCAAGAGTCTTGTTGAACGATTCCCTATCAACGTTGGACAAGATGACCAGCTTAAAATGCTTCTGAAGTTCGCGTAGCGCTGCAAGAGTGTCGGGGAACACTGGCCAGGACCCAATACTCGCCCCAAAAGCTGCACTCTCCCCGTCCAGGATTGTTTCCCCGAGTCCCCAGTCAGACGCCAACTCTTCATATACCTTGGTCAAGATGGATGCGTATTTTAGGGTTGGAAAAGCTTTCTGAATCCGGCCCTCGTGATACACATAACGCCGTAAAATTGCAATTTTGTCGTCCTTTATTGGATCTAGCTTGTCTAAGCGATCAATTAATGCTTTTAGGCCTTGGATTATCCCGCCCTCCCAGTCGACGAGGGTACCATAGCAGTCGAACGAGAGTAAGCCATATGTATTCAGAAGTCGTGCCATGGTCGATGAAGGTTGACTTCGGATGCTTGTATGTAGTGCTTGACAATAATCCTTGAAATCCCTATTTACATACACACATATATATTTGATACCGTATATTTTTTACTGTTGCTACTTCGGGACAGGAAGGAAATCTATGCCGACGGGACTAACCAAATATAGACTTCCGATTGCGCAGCTACGCGAGCATAGATAAGTGGAGATGGCTAACTTCAACCATATTTGCTCCGCTATTATGCTAGATATAGATAGAAATCCCTCACCTCTCGTCGCTATAGCTTTCCTTCTGTCTTCATTGCTTTTGATCATGCCGCGACGGAGACGGGATCGAACGTTTACTGTAAGACTTTCGTTCCGATCATCCCTATCATTGACTGACTTGACAAGGGCTGCTGGAAATGCAGGGCGAGGAAGGTAAAGGCGAGTTGACACTCTTCTCCCTCCTCCAATTCACGAATACTGGCTAATGCAGACTATAGTGCGATGAGCAGCGGCCACATTGTCGGGCTTGCCAGAGACTTGGCCATCTATGTGATGGTTATGGGGCTAAGCTAGTCTGGATAGAAGATAAGGATCAGCCATACAGGTCCGATGGCCGTCGGTACATTGACTGTGGTTCGTTATCATCATTCCTTGTTTGCTACAAAATCTAACGCAAGTCCATTACAGACGCTACATGGGCAGATCATGCAATCCTTGATTCAGAACTAGTAGATCAACTTATATATGGTTGCGATCCCGAGTGCGCCGAAGAAGTTTTCAACAGCAGTAGCACCCAGCCTACATTCAACCCATTTGGCTCCTTTCGCGCGTTGGTGAATAATGCTGATCACCCACCTGGTTTGCTGTCGAATGCATATAAACTGTTAACCATTGATCCCACGGACCCATCCAGCTCGAGCAGCGAGGCCCGATTTCTGTTCCATCATTATACTAATCATGTATCCACCATGATGATTCCGCTTTTTCATCCCCGTAATCCCTGGTATTCTTATTATCCAGCAGTGGCGCGTTGCTACGAAACATCTGAACAAAGGGCACTTTACAATGCCATGTTATCACATGCAGCTTACAACTTGGCTGGACTAGCCAGCTTGCCAGACAAGATGGTTTTGCTTGCAACTGAATATTACACAAATGCAATCGAACAGCTGAAATCTAGCCTGCGAAGACAAAATCCTGACTATGGTGGAACATTGGCGGCTGTAATGACTCTGTGCATGGCCGAGGTGAGTCATAATCACGAGGAATACGCTTCTTATTGACATACTCATTCATAAGAAGGTGTATAGCGGGAGACCTGGAACTTGGAGACTACACCTCAGTGGTGCTTGGTCACTGCTTCGTGAATATAGCAAAAAAGAGCCCTGGACAGACTCGGATTTTGCCTGCTGCTCGACACAGAGCCTATGTATCACTAAAATAATCGCCGATACCGGGAAGGGCCATAAAGGCACTGCTGGGATTGACGACTCTTGGACGAGGATACCTTTTTTAGATTGGCAACCATTCGGTAGCCTTGGAAACTCTAGCACATCCATCATGGACGACGATGAAGCCGAGCGTTCTCTGATTTCCCGTGTCTCGTCTACGCCCGGATTCGGATTCACCATTGGGTCCACAGACTCTCTGTTGGCGTGTATTTCGGTCATCACTATCGCCGGTAAAAAGATGAGAGCGAAAAGTTCGCACACTCAACAACAAGCCGATTTCATAGATGAAATACTCTCCAAGGTCTTTTCTTGTCTAGACAAATGTAAAGAAGAGACCACATATAATATTCGTGACCCGTTTGATGAACTTCATGATATCAAATCTCAGATCCTCGCAAATCACCAACGAGAGGCTTTTATTTCTGCAACATATATCTACCTTTACAGAGTTCTATTCGACCTTCCGCCATACAGTGTAAGGAAATATGTTTCTGAAGTTTTGTTACGAATATCGGCTTTTCATTCAGAAAGCGACGGAAACCTCTCAATCTGGCCTGCATTCATTGCTGCGGTTGAAGTCTACACACCGGAGGACATTGCTCTCGCACGGAATTGGCTGGATCGCACCATCATGTTTGGGATTGGCAGTCGAGTTTGTGTCCGTAGGCTTGTGGAAGAAATCTGGAAGAGGCGAGATGAAGCGGCTGATGAGTTGGAAATTGATAAAGGCTTGATATCCATTGACTGGCGAGCAGTCATGGAAGAATTGGGCATGGACATACTCCTCGTATAAGAAACTCAATTTGCCGTGCATGCTGCATGAACCAAAGAAAAACAAAAAAAACGAAATAGCCACATGATTCTCAGCCTTGCCTCAACATTTTTACAGATCGTTTGAAATCTGCGCCGCCCAACTCGGCTCTATGAACAGAGCTTCCGCCTCGACAAATACAGTGCTTTCTTTGGGATCCTGTATAGTCGCGTTGACCCATGCTTTGCGTCCCTCGACCTTTTCGACCTTTGCAGCAACCAACACTATACTGTTCACGGGTATCGGTACCCGATAGCTGATATCCAGTTTGACTGTTACTCCGACACCACTGGGTAATCTGGCGAAACAGACGCGGCCCATACATTCATCCAGCAGCACTGCAGAGAGACCACCATGACAGATACCAGCGTGGCCAGCTAACTGAGACCCGAGATGGTAAAATGCTAGCAGTTCTCCCTTTTCGTTAGACGTGGCAACGCATGGTGGACATGAAATTTTGCCTGGTCCTGCGAGAGTCGTAAACGTGAGTTGGTCTGCCTGGTGTTCGGGCTGAATGGCGAGGACACCTCGGAACTGCTTGCAATCTGGGAGGGCCAAAAGCCTCTGCAAAGCTGGGCTATGGCTGCTCGTTGCAGCCAAAATTGCTTCTATATCGGCTGCCATGGGTGAAATCCTTTCAAAGGGGCCGGTTCCTCGGCTATAGACGTTGGATAATGAGAAGTTTGCGCAGAAAAATGCATTTATAACATGTACTCCGTCCACTTAAGTATCATTGGTACGTCGGTATAGCCTGCCATCGATTATCTGCACTAAAAGTGTCTTAAAATTCATTAATAATTAAATTTCCAAATTTATTATTTAAAATCACAACTTCTTGGCGGTACCGGGGATGGTGTCTATACTTCGGTATAAGTTGCTACAAAGCCAAAGAAGACCCACAATATCAGTGGTTGTAGTACCAATGATCAAGGCCTGACAGATAGTCCACTGTCTAGTGCAGTACTAAGCACTAAGGGGAGCCTAGCGGAGCGTGGATCTCGCTCGGTATAAACTGACTATCTAATATATGTCTATCGTGACGGTCCAATCTTGCTATATTAGGTTAACTCTGGTGCTAAAAATGATACCCTATATAAATATCAACAATGTGTCCTTGACATCTGCTATGTTGGAAGAAGACACAACATGTTCAACATGGACGCAAACCCGGTTCTCGTTTCTCACCCAGCGCCTGGCGTAGTGAAACTCACCCTTAATCGCCCCAGAGCCCTAAACGCAATCAGTGTTGACTTGCTGGACGGTCTCACGTCATCTCTGAGGGAACATGCGAGCGCTCGCATCATCATACTCGAAGGTGCTGGAGATCGTTCGTTCTGTGCTGGGGAGGACTTAAAGCAGACCCTCGCCCCGAAAACAGGTTCTGGCGAAGAGCTGCGCGGGGCATTCCAAAAGCTGCAGGATATCACACGGCTGACAGCATCTGCTTCGGCGACTATAATAGTAGCTGTACAGGGATATGCCATCGGCGGTGGTGCCGAGATTGCATTGGCAGCTGACTTTGTTATCGGCGGTCCCAACGCCCAGTTCAAGTTTCCAGAAGCAACTATCGGTCATGCAGTCACAGGCGGCATCTCATTGCGGCTTGTTTCTATGGTGGGGCTCCTCAAGGCGAAACAACTGCTTATGTTGGGTAATTTTACCGGGGCCGAAGAAGCACTGAGAATTGGCCTTCTTACAGAGATTGCACAAGATCCTAAGCAACGAGCATTGGAGCTAGCCCTGGAGTTAGCAATGCTGCCTGGGATTGCGGCAACAAACTCCAAAACCTCGGTAGAGAGGGCGGTTTTTTCAAATATGGAAAATGTACTTCATGATGAAGTCAATGTTGCTAGCTACTGCTTCGCACAGAGTGAGGCTGCCGACGCCTTCAGTAAATTTGCTAGCAGGAAAGCAACTTCCACCAAGACAGATAGCAAGTGTGAACCCAAGAAGAACTCTATCAAGTCTACTGGATTCCCACGCAATGCTCCCGAGGAGGTTCTAGCCAAGCTTTCGGCTATCAAAGACATCAACACTGCATATAAAGTTGCCATTGATACCATGGCCGATCGAACCTTTCTCCGCTTTGGAGGCCGCGATTTATCTTTTAAGGAGTTCGATGTATCCGTTTCAGCGCTGGCAGGAGGCTTGAGAGAGAAAGGAGTTGGTTCGGGAGATCGAGTGCTCGTCATTATGAGGAACAGCGTAGAGATGGTTCACACGTGGATAGCAACAAACCGACTTGGGGCCACCTGGGTGCCTGTGAATGTGGAACTCAAGTCTGTTACACTTCAACATGTCGTACAAGCTGCAGATCCAAAGCTCGCCATTGTTGACGCTGAATTTTTCCACGATATTCAATCAACCAACGTACTTGGGAAAGAGGACATCTATCTCAAAGGTGGAGCCAACTTTCATGATATGAAAGCTCTATATCAATTTGACAAGGCCATTTCGGAGGCCGTTGAAGTGTCACCGTCTACTACGTCTGCTTTCCTATACACAAGCGGAACAACGGGTCGCTCCAAGCCATGCGTTTTGTCTCATCACTATTTTATCCGTCAAGCCATGCTTCTCATAGATAGCTTTGGAATCCACGGAGAGGATGTGCTTTATTGTCCTTTCCCATTGTTTCACGCAGATGCAACCGCCCTCACAGTTATTCCTGCCATCCTCCTAGGTGCAGTAGCAGCACTCTCGACACGCTTCAGTGCGAGCCGATTCTGGGATGAGATCAGGGCAACAAAGGCCACTGTGTACGACTTCATGGGCGCCACTCTAGCACTGACATACAAGCAGCCAACAAGCCCCCAAGACTTGGATCACAGCGTTCGGCTTGCCTGGGGCGTACCAATTCCATCTTTTGCTGAAGATTACGAACGACGGTTCGGTCATCCTCTTTATACACTTTATGGCAGTGTTGAGGCTAGTATACCCGTAACTCAAAAGGGTACTCGTGTACCTGGCTCGTGCGGAACTGTGAGCAAAGGGTTTCAAATCAGAATTGCAGACGAAAATGATGAGCCGGTACCGAATGGCACCACGGGCCAGCTATTACTACGCAGTGACTACCCCAATGCGTTTTTTCAAGGCTATTTCAATAACTCTTCTGCAAATGAGGGTACCTTTAAAAATCTTTGGCTTCACTCTGGCGACTTGGCTACGATTGACGATGAGGGTAACGTATATTTTGTCGGCCGCTTAAAGGACGTCATTCGCAGGCGTGGAGAGAATATCAATGCTGCGGACCTCGAAGAGGAATTCCTACGACACCCCGCTGTGAAGACTGCGGCTGCGTTTGCAATTCCTAGCAATCTAGGCTCCGGCACCGAAGATGATGTGAAGGTTGCTATCCAGCTATGTGAAAGCGCGGAAGTTGATGAGGCTTCTTTATGGGCTTGGTCAACTGAGAATATGGCACGATTCCAAGTTCCAACTGTCATCGAAATTGTGCAGGAGATCAAGAAGACACCAACTGGTAAGTTGGACAAGGCAACTCTCAGTCCTGAAGGTGGTCAGCGCTTTGATATTAGAAATACCCGTCGCTAGACGTTAAATTGTTTCTTTTTACCGGATATGATTAGTGGAAGTAAGGAATTATCTAGTGATGTTATTGATAACGTGTGTTGTGTGGTAGTCATACATACATCAATTGGCATTTAAAGATATGCTGTAAACCCTATAATGTTGTAGCAACATCACAGAACAGTATCTGGGTTCCTGCAAAGGCCGAGATAGCTACAGTAGATTTTTTCCTCTCCTTTTGCCATTGTATTAACACATCATCTACTGCAAATCAAATGCATTCGGATCCAAAGAACCATAGCCAAACAACGGGACGTAAAACGGCCACGTCTCGGAAGAATAATCCTGCGCCGGCAGCACTGGCTCATTGTTCATACCACTGTCGCCAGGAATCGTGTTGACCATCCCCGATTGCTCAACATTAAAACTCTGAATAATGGCGTCAATATCAATATCGGAATTCATAACATCGAATGCACTATCAACAGCATAAGAGTCTTCTCCAAGCATCAACGAGTTCGGAATGTTCCCGGTTGCATAGGTCGCAGATAAGTCAGTGCTATCATTAACATCAACATGCAAACGCCGCGCCAAACCAAGCAGAATCTGCCTCGCTCTCCGAGGTGCACGACACACATTTGAATGCCGAGACAAGATATCGAGGCAGTGTTGCAGGGAACGATAGGCCTCCGAGCCAGGTCCGCTCTGCGCTGCAATGCGGACGTGAATGGTAGCACTGACATATGTGGCATAGGACATGAAATACGGAACGGCATTGATGCAATAGTCCTGCTGGTAGACTCGCAGTATAGCGTCAATTTCTGAGGCTGCTGTTGCACACGTTGCAACTGAGTCGCGAACGACCGAGGCTGATGTAGCACGGATATGGCCGTCAGAGACGAATGGACGATGCAATAATATGATCAGAGAGTGGAACATGGACCTAGAAGGAAATTTGTTAGCGTGAGTGAATTTACATAGTACAAAACAACATACATCAGTGAGAGCATCTGAGGGGTGAGCGACTGGGTGGTTCCATTCGATTTGCTAGCGAGATGTTCCGGCAACTCGCTTCGCCAGCGCTTAAGTTCGCCATGAAGCGACTGCGACACGCCAAACAGATGCTTTGCGTCTCTTGAGCCGGACTTTTCTGTGTAGATGTTCGATATAATCTTATCCATGATGACGCTAAGACCGCACAGCTGCTCGAAAATAGAAACACTGTGCGTTGGGCGACTGGGTGAAATTTCTGATTGCGAGTAAGAGACCGGACTAAACTGTTCGAGCTCTTCATAGTCGTCTAAGAAGCAAATTGGCACGTTGACATCCACTTCGCGGAGACGTACAGGCCGACCCTGGTAGATTGATTGGACTTTATCGGAAACTAAAACTCAATTAATATCCAGTTTTTTTGTATTTTCAGGTAGTCCATACCAAATGCAGCCCAGAACAGCCTGCGGCGAACCTCTATATCTTCCGTGGAAAGATTTTGCTTTGCCGAATAGGGAGTCCGACTGTCCACATGAAGACCCAACTCAGTGATCATGTTCATCGCAAGGCCTGAATACAGCCAGGAAAGACTGCGTTCATCACACCATGTGAACAGCGCGTCCGACATGATCAGTAAAGCTTGAATTGTCGGAATATCGCTTTTCATGGGATTGTCCGAGCCGTGATCATACAGCATCTTCTCGGCCTTTCGTCTAAAGGGTGATATTATTGCCGGGGCATCGGTGACTTCGCATCGGTGTTCTGCTCTGTGTGAATTCTTGGATGCTGCGAAAAAAATCGCATTCAAAAGCAGTTTGGAAAAGTACGGCCCCTGGCAGGCCATGTCGCGCATAAACACTGGTCGGTATACGACTGACCCGGTTGCATGCTGTCTATTCCAGAAAACTGACAAGAGATGCATCCCTGCTTCCGGATCGACGCCGTCAAAATCGAGCCTCCCAGCGGCAAGGTCGATTTGCTCCATTTGGCCTGTGAAGAGTCAGCATAAACTAGAGTGAGGTGTTTAATAGCTGCCATACGCTGTTTCATGGACGACCCCAATAGCTGATACTTGTGTAGAGGATCGGCAGTTATACTAGAAGTGACTGTGTTTGTCTGCTGCTGCGATTCGTCAAACATGGCACTCGACGGGCCATGGAATTGGACTTCGCGGTCACCTGTGGAGAAACCCGGATCTTTGTGTGATGAAGATGACGATGATGATGGGGATGACAATGAGTTCGATGCTTCCTGGTGTGGAAACTGGCTCGATGAATTCATCTCGATGTCGGTGCTGTCATGCTGCCGGTCATTCTGCACGTCGGGCACTCGCTGCGAATTTGCTTGCGATCGAAATCTTGCCAGAGACCGACGGAGCTGAGTGTTTTCATCTTCTAGACGTCGGATTTGTGTATTTGTTGGTCTTATAATAAAAGAAAATGTAAATAAGCAAGTGTTCTAGGTGACGTATGGTAGTTTATTCTCACCTGATTTTCTTCGCGCGCTCGGAATAGGTACAGTTCTTGCCCTGACATTTACAATTCTCACATTTTGGCTGTGCATTGTCACAGCCTAACTACACCCCAGGATACAACATCAGCCGCTGTTTCAATCCAATACATTGTACAATATATGGGATGTGGGTTACCTTCCTCTGGCGGCAAAAATCACAGGCAGTGCCGACCCGCTTCTTACGTCTGCTAGTTGAAGCCATTGGCGCCTGGGATTGCATGTCGCAGATACAATATTATAGTAGGGAGTTTGTCAAAGTATTATTCATGAAATAACATTGAACTCAGTTTATTACAAGTTATTCTCACGGAAAGGCTGAAAAACGGAAAGACACAATCCGACATGACTAAGCGGGAACTCTTTTTCCATCTGCCACTGCGGATTCTTAGTTTCCGTGCACCTCCGACACCGATCCACATCACCCCTCAGTCCATTTGTTTTGTATAGAGTCAAATCAATTCTCGGTAAACGGCCGGAGAGTCTCGGCCGATCTCTTCATCAGATATGTGTAATACTCATCAGACAGCAGAGCCGACCCATGATCGATGATGAACTGCAGGCGATCTGGCGCGACATCAACATTCTTGGTATCAGCCTCAACTTGATTACGCGAAAATTGTCCCACGGGCGAACGGTCAATGGGCGGCATGCATTCGACTGCCAATGCACCAGTGTAGCCAGTCTCACGCAGAACAGTCATGATCTCAGGCCAGTTGAAGGACCCATCGCCCGCAGCAAGCCGGTTATTATCGGCAGCATGGAAATCCACAATCCGCGAACCGCACCTGCGCATCGCCTCGAGCATGTCCTTTTCTTCTAGAGCCAGATGAAACGGATCAAAAGCGATTCCACAGTCGTAGCCAACCGCGTCGGCGAGGGCCAAGGCTTGGTCGGTTCGATTCAGAAAGTACGTTTCGAATCGATTCAACGGCTCGATGCCGATGCGAATGCTCTTAGCTTTTGCAAACTCGGCAACTTCGCGTAGTGCTTCGACGACCCAGTTCCACTCCTCGGTTGGTGATGAGGTTGGCACGATTTTGCCCACGCGTGCGGGTACAATAGTGACAATCTGGCCGTCTAGAGCAGCAGATAGGGAGATCACGTCTTTGATGTATTGGATCGTGTCCTGGCGCTGCTTGGGGTCGACGGCCGTAAGGTCGCGTGTGCCTTGCATGATGGTCACGGCGCCCCAGCATTTGATGTTGTATTTGGCAAGTAAAGCGCGCGTTGCGTCGATGGGGAAGAGATCGGGCTCGCCTTCGAGCTCGATGCTGGAGTATCCGAGACTGCTGAGTCGCTTGAGGCTTGTCTCTAGAGACTCGGGGCGCATCCAGGTGTGAGATGAGAGATGCATCTTGTATGTATGGAGAAGAATACGAGAGTAAGGTATGTAGTGTGGGATCTTGAGATAGCACTTGGCAAGCAGCTTGAATTATAGTGACACGGGAACTGAAAGATATCCACGGAATGGTCTTCGTGGCTCATGCAAGTTCTATATAGTTTATGTATGAACATGCATGTAAAAATTTATAAGCGGCATGTAATATTCCGTCTATTCCATAAACCCTAACCCATACGTAGAAAGTGGCATTGGCAGAGTATACAGCCTAGAAGATGTGGGGCTTGCTGTTCATGTTCATTCAAATGTTGCATTTTCATTCAATATTATCCTCTAATACATAATAAGTTTCAAAACCCACAAAACTGGTACCTAAGCCATGCTTCCATTACATCTCAGCGTCTGCCCAGACACCCACGTCGTCCCCGCCAGATAAACAATAGACTCTGCAATCTCGCTCGGATTTCCGAGTCGGTTAAAGGGAGACTGCTTCTTAATTGCCTCAACCATAGCGTCGGGCTTGCCACGCAGGAACAGTTCCGTCTCGGTTGGGCCCGGAGCGACGGCATTCACGATGATTCCCTTGGGGGCGAGGTCTTTGGACAGAATGCGGGTAAATTGCTCAATGGCGCCCTTGTTGGCACAATAAGGCAGATGGATGGGCATGACTGTGCTAGAATGACATAGAGATGTGCTGATGAAGATAATATGTGAGCCGGGGGGCATGTGTGGAACAGCAGCCTAGCAACCAGTTAATATATTTATGTCACACATAGAGGGGGAAAACCAACCTTGGCCAAAAATAGAGGCCCCTTGACATTAACCGTATTCATCTTATCAAACAGCTCCTCGGTCAATGACTCCAAGTTTGCCAGCGGCATCACCCCAGCATTTGGCACTAGAATGTCGATTTTGCCGAATTTGGCAACCGTCTGTTCGACCATGGACTTGACGTCGCTCATCGAGCCGGCGTCAGCCTTGATGGCAAGGGCCTTTTCAGGACCACCCAGCGCGGCGATGGCTTCATCTGCTGATTTGGAGTCGGATGAGTAGTTGATGGCGATGAGAGCGCCCTGTGCAGCGAGCTGTTCGGCGGCCGCGCGGCCGATGCCCTTGGAACCGCCGGTGATGAGAGCGACTTTGCCGGAGAATGCCATTTTTTTTAAAAAAAAAAAAAAGTCTGTTATGATGGTGATTTATTAAGAGTTTGATTGACTTGTTGCACTTGAATTTGTCTGGAATATAGCCCTACTTATACTTGGAGTATACTCGGGCATGCGTCATAGCAAGGCCGTTAAGCCCGGGCGGCTTTTCGGGCGTGGGTGCGGACTAGCGCCCGCTCGTTCTGTAAAGCCGATCATGAAAGTTGGTTACTCCGAAAGGTTAGTCAATGTTTGTTTGCTCCGTATGTTCTTGTCATAGTGCTTCGCTATAATTTATCTTATTTTTACTTTCTTGAAAAAGTCGACGACAGGTGAAGTACTCTGTTATGTACGTCAAACAAAACGTGCGCATGGCGATGTCACCCCGGATCAAGACCAGTTTCCGTTTCGGGAAATAAGCCTTCTGACTAGAACACGCTAGGCGATCAACGACACTCACAAATCGGATAGTCTGACGCGTTAATAAGTTAAATGCATGCTTAAAAAGACACGAGTGCTTATTTGTAGACGTGGTCGATTTGAAACGATGTCTTAATAATGTATGCGGGGGGCGCGCTGACAGGTAGTCGATTTATGTATAAAGTAGTAATTCCTTTCTCCTGTCCCCCTCCCAAACTTTGAAGCACTTCTTCCACCTCTACTTTCGTGCTTGTTTGTGCTCTTGAATTAGGTATATGGTCGACCATAAAATGGCTCCCAAAAGCCTACTCCCAATCCTCCTTCCCCTCGGGTTAGCTGCGGCAGCCTGCGTGTCCTCGGGAGACCAAAACACCATCAACAGCTTATTCCAGTCTGGCGGCGCCGGAACCGTGGTCCAACTGTGCGCAGGCACAGTCCTGTCTGTATCTGATGCTATCACCTTCACGGCAGACAACCAGGAACTCTCGACCTCGGGCTATCCAACAGACGATACACGGGGCACTATTCAGGCTGCTGCTAACAGCAATGCTAGCACTCTGATTACCGGCTATGGATTTGATGGTTTGAAATTAACCAATATCCAAGTGGACGGGCTGCGTCCAAGCCTTGGTGCTGTCGAGGGTATGGACCTTTCACGGAACCATAGTATAGACCTGAAGGCTAACCTGTCATTTAGATGGAGGCGCGAATATCGAATTGGGCCAGGCCAGCTCTGGAATCGTAGTATCTAATATCGCGTCTAGAAACTCTCGTGGTTGGAGCTGTTTGCATGTCATTCAATCTGGCGACTCCACTGCTCCATGCACCAATGTCACTATTTCCAATAACCAGATCGGGCCATGTGGAAACGAAGGCACCAACTCCGCTGGTGCAGGCCAGTGGGCTGATGGCATCTCGTTTGCATGCCAAGATTCGCTGATTGAGAACAACCATGTATGCTGATGATGCGCGTTTGACGTTTCCCATGCCCATGGCTAACCAATTGAATCCAGGTTAGTGGAAGCACTGACGGAGGAATCGTCTTATTCGGGGCTCCGGGCACCAAGGTACAGGGAAATACCATAGTGTCGTCGCCCACGGATACTGGGTTTGGCGCAATCAACATGGTCGACTGGCTTTATGATGGCAGTTATGCTAACGTTGTTGTGACGAACAATACCATCACTGGCGATAAACTGTTTAATGTCGGAATCGCTATTGGGGCATATGTATGGGGATTTTCCGACGGTACAAATCCGCTGCAAGGGCCGGCAACAGTCACGGACAACGTGTTTAGTGGAAATATCACGTTCCCGATTGCTATCAACGGCTGGACGAATGGCCTGACGGTGAGGACGCACATTACTCGGTCATCTCAGCGTTTGCTAACAAGAATAGGCAACTGGAAACGACGTATCCGGTGTCACCAACCCAAATTCGGCCTTCTCCGAGTCCAATGACTGCAGCGCTGCGACCAAAGCCCTCTGGACCGAGAACGCACATCTGTCGTATTACCCGGCCGGATTGACAGGTTCCTCGAACCTGCAGACTGACTTTGTTGCTGCAAAGAACAACGCAACTGCATTCCTCTGCACCACGGCGCCTCTGCCAGCCTCAGTCAGCTACGCGCCAAACGAACTCAACGTCGGGCCTGGCAGCACGCTCGCCAATCTCCACAACGGCATCGTCACGAACTACCAGGGTGACAACAACATAGTCACCTCCAATACGTCGACAGGGGACTATGTGACACTATGGGCCTCGGGCAATACTTCGTCTACGTGTGGATCTGACGCAACTGCGTGCTCTTGCGTCTTTCAGAGTGACGGCAATTTTGTGACCGATGTGTCTGGCCAAGCGCAATTTTCGAGTGGCACAACAAACACAGGGCACACGCTGACGTTTTTGAACCAGAGTCCATGGATCCAGATCACGGACGAGTCAGGCAAGGTCGTTTGGACGACGGCGGATACGAGCTAAATTTGGGTTCGTTTGTTTGCCTTTTCGACGGGGCGTTTGAATATATCACGTAAAAGGAAGGTCGATAAAGCCTAGTTTTCTCGAATAAATTAACGGCCAAACAGCAGTAGCACAACCATGTATCCTTAATTTATCCATTTCATGACCCCAAAAGTGGCGCAATAATGTCGCGATGGCTGTAACCAATGAGTTGATAGGCTAACCCCGGCCTACCTCTCCGGGCTAGTGCCGAATATCTCAATCGCATTGTTCAGTTCTTGTGGCCATGGAGTGCCGAGCACGGAAGTAAGAACAATACCACTTGCACCCTCGGGGGATCGGCTCGATCGATCGGATATCAATCATCATATCAGCAGCTTCTCGAACAAACGAAGGGGCGGGGAACAGCAAATGACAATGACAGCCACGCCAGAAGGCGAGCGATAACGAACAAGCTCTGGCCCACTGGCGACGTTACATGCAAAGCTCGCGCTAGATCAGCCAGGAGTACGCTTGGCAACGTGGTGCCTGAGCTTATGCGCGCCGCATGGCCGACTTGAACGGACGCGCATCGTCGTCGTTAGCGATGACGCTGCCTGCAGTCCCTACACCCATGGGCCTTTGTTCGCGTTGACTTGACACAGGTGTGGTAGGATCTGACACTGGACAGCTGAAGACAACCTGACAGAAAGCGGTGATCGGTTTCCTGTTCCTGACGATCGGCGGGCGTTAGAGCCAACAATAAACGCCGCTAGTGGACCCCGTATTGGGATTGCTTTCGGGTTCCGCCGTGACGATTTCCAGAGAAGAAATTGGACTCGCCTGTCAATGGCTGGTTGGGGAATTGGACGGATCCTTCGCGATGGCGTAGGATGCAAGGACCTAGAAGCGAGACTCAGCAAACAGAGAGATGAATCGCGTTGTGAGCCCCGCCGCAGGGAAGCGCCCTCCGGCTGCAACGCTAGACGCTCCTTCCTTATCAGGCTGGTCTTTGCGCGGACATTAAATAACCTCCACCGCCCGATCTTCTCTCTCTCTCTCTTGCATCCCTCTCCTATCCTCCTGTCAACACCATGGCTCGCAATATCCTCCTCGGAGCCGGTCTTCTGGCCCAATTGGCCGCGCCTGTGCTCGGCGCTGCTGCGCTCGCCACCCACGAGTCGCTCTTTTCGCTGCCCTCTGGCTGGGCTCACGACAACCTGCCCGAAGCCGACACTCCCATCCAGCTGTCCATTGCTCTGACTCTGCAGAACATTGACCAGCTCGAGAGCACGCTGAAGTCGGTTTCCACCCCCGGAGGCGCCAGCTACGGCCAGTACCTGGACCAGAGCGATCTCACCTCCAAGTTCGGCCCATCCGATGCCTCGGTCGAGGCTGTGATCAACTGGCTCAAGGAGGCTGGCATTAGCTCTATCCACACTACTGACCATTCTGTCAACTTTGCCACCACTGTCAGCAAGGTATGGTTGATTTCTCACGCGATAATGCATGTACCAATGGGCTAATCTGTGATTGTTTCGATAGGCAAACAGCCTGTTGGGCGCCAAGTTCAAATACTACACCAACGGCGAAACCTCCAAGTTGCGTACCTTGGCCTACTCCATCCCCGGTGACTTGAAGAGCGATATCGACCTGATCTCGCCCACCACCTACTTTGGCAAGACCACCGCCCAGCGCTCCATCAAGACCTTCAAGAGCAAGCGTGGCTCGTCCACCACCACTTCGGCTAGCTCGTCCGTGTCCGTTGCCGCCTCTTGCCAGACTTCCATCACCCCGGCCTGCTTGAAGGAGTTGTACAACGTCGGCAACTACACCCCCAGTGCCAAGCACGGCAGCCGTGTCGGCTTTGGTAGCTTCTTGAATGAGTCCGCCCTGTACTCTGACTTGGCTATCTACGAGAAACTCAACAAGATTCCTTCTCAGAACTTTACCAAGGTCATCATCGACAACGCCAGCAACAGCCAGGACCCTGCCAGTGGCGGTTACGGGGAGTCCAACCTCGATGTCCAGAACATCATTGGTATTGCGCACCCTCTGCCCGTGACCGAGTTCCTCACAGGCGGCTCTCCGTAAGTGTCTTCTTCTCTCCTTTTTTGAGTATGTTACTGACAGAAAACAGCCCCTTCGTCCCTAGTCTCGATGATGCTACCAACACTAACGAGCCCTACCTGCCGTATTACGAGTACCTTCTTTCCCAAAGCTCTGAATCCCTGCCCCAGGTCATCTCCAACTCGTACGGTGATGACGAGCAGTCCGTGCCCTTCCAATATGCTGTCCGCACGTGCAACTTGATTGGCCTGATGGGTCTTCGGTGAGTTCAACTATTTGCGCAAAAAGTAGGAACATGAGACTAATTACATATGGCAGAGGTATAACCGTCCTTGAATCTAGTGGAGATCTCGGTGTCGGCAGTGGGTGCCTGAGCAACGACGGCAGGAACAAGACCCAATTCGAGCCCATCTTCCCCGCAACCTGCCCCTATGTCCTCTCTATTGGTGGCACTGTCTCAGTGACCCCTGAGGAGGCATGGAGCGCCAGCTCTGGCGGATTCAGCGACTACTTCCCCCGTGCCTGGTACCAGGAGGGTGCCGTTGAGACATATCTCGAAGAGAACATCAGCCCCGCCACCAAGGAGTACTACAAGAGCTACACCAACTTTGCTGGCCGTGGTTTCCCCGATGTCTCTGCCCACAGTTTGACTCCAGACTACCAGGTCATCTACGCTGGTGCGCCTGCTGGGTCTGGTGGTACCTCGGCCGCCGCCCCTGTTGTCGCCGGTATCATTGCACTTTTGAACGATGCTCGCTTGGCAGCTGGCAAGCCTGCCCTCGGATTCTTGAACCCCTTCTTCTACTTGTTGGGACAAAAGGGCCTGAACGACATCACTCTTGGACAGGCTGTTGGTTGCAATGGCATTAACGGCCAGAGCGGTCAGCCTGTTCCTGGCGGTGGTATCATCCCCTGGGCTACTTGGAACGCCACAGAGGGTTGGGACCCAGTCACTGGTCTGGGAACACCTGACTTCCAGAAACTGAAGGAGATTGTCCTTTCCTTTTAAATTAGTCTTGATCGCACATAGGTGGACATTTGACGCCATGTACATATCGTCTAGAAGATTTAATAATCAACGCTGTAATTTATTCTCAATTACCATTCTACTAATTTGACTGTCAAATAAGTAATTAATCCATCCAACCATTGATTATTTCTTCGACCCTCAAGCACTGTAGCAATCAGACAACAAACTAGACCAACATCAATTTTTGATTGGAGATGTCCAGACCTTCCTAATTAGGAAATGATGGACGCCGTATCTCGTCTGTCCCCACGGATAAAAACCCAAGTGGAGAAGAACCCCGCACGACTCCTCGAAGATGAGCTGTTGGTTTAATATGCTGCGGTTTTTGTTTATTTTTATCTGTTGCGTAAGATAAACTATTTTTTTTTTTTTGCCGAGTTGCCGTGACATTTTTCATGTAACCCTTGCATGTTTGGTTATTTGCATACCTTGGGAGTTTGTTTAGAATGTGACGCAAGGTGTAGGTGGTACTTTTTTCCCCTCACTTTTTTTATCTATTGTTCAACTGTTCAACATGGTCAGCATGAAGGAATGAAAGCAAAACAGACTACGTACTAACTGAAAAGAAGTGGTTATCACAATGAGGCAGTTCTGGGCCCAAGCCCTTTTTTACCTGTCCGGCACATCTCAGGCCGCCGATAATACTGATGGCCTTGTCGGAATCCCGACAGTGCCGTTCTCCAAGTCTTCTTCTGGAGGATACTTTGAGTTACACAATGTCGGAGCAATTGTCGTTGACTCTAGCTTTGCAAATGTGACGGACACGCGTGGTACGACGTTGATCCCGCCGACATTATACGATTTTGCAACCACGTTTGCAGATGATTTGAATAGCTATCTCCAGGGAGAAAAAGAGGAGAGAAACAATATCGGAATTGAAGTCGGCTCACAAGCGAAAAATTCGCAAAATATTCATCTTACCATTGGCAATTCCAGTGATTTTCTCGATGTAGCGGGCCGAGAAACGTCAGAGGGATACAGTCTATCCGTGACCCCATCTGCAATTACCATCACTGGCGCAAGTCCTCTCGGTGTGTGGTGGGGGACTCGTTCTGTGCTGCAGCAAGCAGCGCTGAACAATGGCAAACTCGTCGTGGGATCTGGCACTGACTCTCCTGGCTGGGGAATCCGAGGGGCTATGCTCGATGCCGGGCGACACTATTACCCACCTTCGTTTCTGGTGGAGATGTGCGCGTACTTGTCGTTCTATAAGCAGAATACGTTCCATGTCCATCTCAGTGATAATCTGATCAACAATGTCGATCTTTATTCTCGAGAGACGCAGCTCGATCTATACGCTGCTTTTAGACTTCTCTCGCCAGACCCCGCGGTTTCTGGGCTTAACAAGCGCGCCAACGAGTCCTATACACGGGAGGTTTTTGATGATGTTCAGCAAAGATGTGCGGCACGGGGAGTGACAATTGTCCCCGAGCTCGAAATGCCGGGCCATGCACTGGTGATTTCGCAGTGGAAGCCGGATCTCGGTATTGACACCGATATCTCGCTGCTAAATATCAGCCATCCAGATACAATTCCGACCGCGGAGACGATCTGGAAGACTTTTCTGCCGTGGTTCCATACCAAGACGGTGCATGTTGGAGCGGATGAGTATGTTGATGCGTCGTTGACAAAGGAGTGAGTTTTTCCCCTTTCGCAGAGTTTATTTTGACAGCGTGGCTGATTCAACTGCAGTGCATTGGCGACAGAATACAACACGTTTGTAAACGCGATGAATGGCTTTATGCAATCTACTGCAAACAAATCCATCCGCATCTGGGGCACATTCCCTCCGTCAAGCAACTACACCAACAACATTGCTACAAACGTGTCTATCCAGCACTGGGAGCTGTACGAAGATAACCCGTACTGGGACTATATCCAAAACGGATACGACGTGCTCAACTCCGACGATGCGTTTTATATGGTTAGCAAGTATTCTGCAGGCTATCCGCAGACGATCAACATCACAAAAGTCTTCCACGGTGCTCCAGACGGTGGGCCATATGCTCCAAACATTTTTGATACGAGTAACTCGACCAACAACCCATCTCGCGACGAACCGCGGGTGCTGGGTCATATCGCCGCGTTGTGGAATGATTTCGGACCAAATACGACTGTGTACAGTGAAGCATATTACTCATGGCGGGAAGGCTTGCCTGCATTGGCTGATAAGCAATGGGGTGGGCAGTTGGTTGAGGACGATTATTATGCTGTTTTTGACAAGTTGCATGCTGCTATCCCCGGGCAGAATCTTGATCGAGCGATTGCATCTAAATCGGAGACTATTTTGTCCTACTCTTTCGACAATCAGACACACCTTCCGACAGTCAAGGACTCGTCAGGAAACCAATACGATGGTAAGACAGACTGTACCGTGGCTAATGGATCACTCACTCTTACACCTACGTGCTCCCTCACCACCCCGTTGTCGTCCAAGGGAAGAAACTACACCCTATCCTTCTCCATCTATCCAACCAAACAAACACCAGGCGCCATATTTTCTGGACCAGACTCGGTACTGTTCGCCGGGAATGGCACCATCAGCAACGTCACTATCGTAGCGTCGGGTAACCCGTATACTCTGAACTACAGCTTGCCGCTGAATACCTGGACAAAGGCTAGTTTGGTTGCGCAAGGAAACGCTACTTTCCTGAGAGTGGAGGAATCCACCGGACAGAAAGCAGTGACTGAAATGGAGTTTTTGACTAGGATTGGGTTGGATGGAGAGTCTCTTGTCTGGAGAGAGATGGCTATAGAGGCGCCGTTGGCGACGATTGGGGGAAGTGATTTTGAAGGGTTGATAAAGGATATCAAACTTATTGCTTAGGGGCCACCACGTGACAGGAGTAAGAGATGGGAAATAGTTAGTATGAAATAATGAATGTTATGTCTTTGTGGCTCTGTCCTGCCTCCGCCCTAATTCACATCCAAACAAAATTATGGTCTGGCATCTTCAACCACGTTCCTGATCCATATTTTCTAACCCAAAACTATAATTTTCCAAATCTATTCTTTATACAGTATTTTGGTTTGCCTATTGCATAAAGGCATTCTCCGAGGCAGAAGAGTGGCAAACACAATGAACTCTTTGATGATAGAAAAGCGCGAGTCACATGCATTGTCAAAGAATCGGTAGCTGGCCATTAAATCCGGGTTTTTGCTGAAAAGAGATAAATATTTTTGACAATTTTCCAGAAGAGCCCACACAATTTTGGGTTTGATTCATTGCTCTTTCAGAATTTAAACACACTTGTATCTACCACTCTATAGATAAAATAACCCTCATCATCGCAGACACTCATCACTAAAAATACTCATCATCCCAAATCCCGTTCCCTTCTATTTGACAGAAACTTCTCAAACATGGCAAATGTACAAAAAGCCGACGGGGCAAAACTGAGGGATTGGCTACAGCCATTCTGTTGGCTGGACTCCGATCGACCCTTTAGAGTACCTGACAAGCTGGTGAAACGGGTCTGCTCCGATCCAACCAAATTGAAACGTCCGATTACACACATGGTGCCGGAGAACCGCGCCTTGGCAATCCGATTTGATCGGTGCTATTCGTTACCAGACAGTTTTTATATCAACGGTCTTGAGACCCGTAATACTACTGCTGATAACCAGTTGGGTCTTGTCCTGATTGCGGTGCTTCCAAAGCGATCAATCATGGTACGGTTCAGTTTGGACAGTGTGCCGGAGGGCTTCGTTGGTTCGACGTCTGATGATGGGTTCCAGAAAGTGTATTCGTCCAAAGGCAAAAATGACCGGTTTACCAAGACTATGAAGACTTTCTGCAATACGTTACTTGGTGGAAATCTGAAATCCTGGCCAAGTGCCACCACCCAAGAAGCGCATTTGGTCCTCTTTCGTCCTGCACAAGGTGGAGCCAAAGAATTCGGGCCAAATTTTGCGGACATCAACAAGGACATTGCGTCAATGCGAGGTAACATCAAGCTATCTCTGCAAAAGCACTTCGGGCAAGACATGCCGCGTTTCGCCGAGCACACGTACAAGGTGTCGATGGCTGCCCCGAAGTGGTCGCTATGTGTATTTGGGAAGCCAGGGTATCTTATGCCCCGAATCCTGGGGAATGACTCTCAAGGGGATTTCAATATCCGCCATGAGACTCTTGGACTGGAGTATAGGACCAAGTACACTCCGGGTGAGCATGGACGTGGGAAGGCAAATACGAAGAAGTAGAGCCAGATTCAGATAGAAGGCTCGTCTTTTTGTCGTTTCCTTTTTTTTTTTTTTTTTTTTTTTTTCAATTCTACCGTTTGTTTGTTTACTGTTTTGAATTTAGTCGATAGATTTGAATGTCTAAATGCAGAGTGAACTTCAACTTCAACGCGATTAAGAGCTTGGTAGTATCAATTTATTTTTTCCCCGACATCGAGCTTCAAATGTTCGATATGAAAGCCAGTTCGATATTTTCCTAGACCTTAGAGGACTCAAAGTTCATCCAGCGTAAACATCCCCTATTAATTTTATGAAATCGAATCAAGATGGACATAGTTAATTTCATTGTCACCGTATTTTCAGCCGCATGCAAGATTAGTGGGTCTTTAGTGAGGGGTGACTGTGCCGCCTTTGTACATATCCATGTAACAACTTTAGGGGTATTTTCTTTGAAAATATCTTTCTGAATGCATAACTACATTGGTGGAACACTGGAACGTCTGAAGTCTATAAGGCTATTATTTTTCCCGCGTCACCAAAGATTTTACAACAAAGACGCTTTTCTAAAAATCTACTATGTCTATCTCTGCGGAAGAATTTCGTTTCTGGGACTGCTCAATCGATGACTGTCCCAATCCTTCGGCAATTGACATAGGCAGTTGTGAGCGATGCCAGCAACACTTTTGCTCGACCCATGTTGATTCACCTTTACACAGATGTGACGTACGCATATATCCCGTTTGACCTCAAACTTCTGCTAAGAACTGGATAGAAAGGCTTTATAGACGATGCTACCTGGGACGCAACTCAGATAGAGGAACTGGAATCCCTTCATCGGAGGGTCAATTACGAGTCGCTTTTGCGCCGCGCCTCCTTATTAAAACGCGGGATTCCTTGCCAACTAGATGACACAGACCCCCTTGGAAGATCTCTTCTTGGTGGCATGCATGTTCATCGCCGCATTGTCTTTGCAGATAGGTCGAGCTGGCTTGCACGCTTGCCACGTCAGAACTTCACCTCGTTCTCTGATGAGACCACCAACAATATGCTACTGAGCGAATGTGCCACACTGCAATGGCTATCGCGTATCCAAGATGTCCCTACCCCAAAGGTTCATGGCTATGGATTACGAAATGACCCACAAAACGATGTTGGCGCTGCATACATGCTGATAGATGAGATGCCCGGACGACCTTTACTGTATCTGGAACCAACACCTGAGCAGCTAGAAAAAGTATACAGAAGCTTGGCACGCATTTTACGCATACTGAGCGAGCATCCATGCGAAAAGATCGGGTCACTCACGTACGATTCTAGCGGAGAAATTTGCGTAGGACACATTGCAGGCGACCGCGCTGGAACGCTGCCGCCACTTGGTCCGTTTTCAAACGCAGTCGATTACTACGTAAGCTAGGCAGAGACATATTTGAATTTTATTAGGGAAAAACAGCTGTTCTCGTCCTATGCAGCTGATGCATATCTCATTTACAAATACATAGCTAAGTTAGCTGTGGAAAGGCGTTTTAATTGTTTTGAGAACGATCTTGACAACGGCCCATTCTTTCTAAAACACATGGACGACAAGGGAGACCATATCATGGTAGATGACGAATTCAATGTCGTTGGACTCATCGACTGGAGCTTTGCTAGGACTGTCCCTATCTACGAAGCTTTTGGGCCCTCCCTTGTCAGCGCGGATATGAGTTCAATATATAGTGGGATAGCAGGCCGTGGCGATCAAGATAAGGCGCTTCAATATGCATTGGAGTCTGAATGTCAACATTTGGGTCGATTTGCTGCTGCGCCGGACCTGATACGCCGCCTCTGTTTTGGACTTGGAACGGGAATGAACTTCTCCTGGAAGGAAGCTCTAGATGTCTTTCAGGGAATGGTTAATACGGTTGACGGAACTTCAGAAGTTCTCGATTGGGAAAAATGGCGTACCACTCATTTATCACAGTTCTCGAATGATCACACGCTGCAACAGCTTGCAGAATCTGCGGTAAACGGAGAGGAATCCAAGCTGGAAGGCAAACAGAAGCACAACCCTTTTCGTTTTGCAACATGCTCTGTACCAGAATGTGACAAAGCAGGTGTTCGTGGGGCCAGCTGTTCGATGTGTCAAAGACATCTGCGTGCGATACACCAAGACAAGAATTTTCATACCTGTCCTTCCATGTCTGAGGTATGCCTTCGCTTTACATCTCTCCTACCCCGTTTAAAACCTTATTCATTACCTGTTTCTTGACTTGGATGCTTATTCTTTACTATAGCTGAATGATGAGGCATGGGAAAAGGCTATAAATGATGAGGTAGAAGTGTTGCTCTCCGAAATTAATGTGAGCGAACTCACGAAACGAGCAACGTCCCTGAATGGCGGGAAGCATTGTAGACTTCAACCAGGCAAGCACATAGGGGCTGGGTCGCTCATGGGCTGCGCAAACTATCATGCAATTCTTATATTTGATGACGGCGAGGAACGGCTCGCTCGCATTCCACGAACAGGATTCAGCGACGTCCCAATGGACCTGGTGGAATATCTGGTAGCGAGCGAGTATGCTACGCTCAAATTTCTGGAGTCGACGAGGCTGCCTTCTCCGAAAGCATTTGGTTATGGAATTCTTTCTGATACAGCCAACGCCGTGGGTGTTAACTACATATTGATGGAGAAATTGCCAGGGAAGCCTTATTATCCGTACCTTGCAACGCCAGACCAACAGAGTCGAGTGATAAGCCAGGTAGCCGACTTCTTGATCGAACTGAGCAAATATCCCTTACCTCATGCTGGCTCGCCTTTATCGACAGAAGGCAGTATCAACGTTGGACCCGTGGTGAGCAACCGGTTCGTTTCCCTTGGGAAATACGGCCCTTTCGACAGCGCCGTGGAATACTTTACCGGTATCACAGACGAGTACCTCAGCCTCATAGCGGATAAGCAAATTTACGATCAATACCCAAAGGAAGCCTTTCTGTTCTACAAATTACTTCATCGACATGCAGCAGACTTGTGCTGCAATGAGACCCGTGGGGCCTTTTATCTTAAACATGTCGATGATAAAGGCGATCATCTACTTATCGATAACGACTACAACGTCACTGGGATTATTGATTGGCAATTTGCACGAGTTGTTCCTGCCTGTGAAGCCTTTGGTCCGTCGCTCGTAACGGCTGATCTGGGTGCCCTTTACTCCGGCACAGCCAGTCTCTCGGAGGATGACAAGACGCTTTTACAAGAGCTGAAACTTAAGGGAAGGGATGACTTAGCTGTCTATACTGGCGATTTCGATCCTGTTCGAAGGTTCCACATGGGTCTTGCAAGTGGATTCAATCGGGACGAAGCCTGTGATCTTATCAAAGGGATGCTGGTTTCTCTTGGAGAAGAGCCTATGGACATTGACTCGTGGATTGAACAGGAATCTGAAAAGTGTCGCGATGATTATCGATGGAATCTAATATTCTCCTAATGCCCTCCACTAAAATTAGCATAATAATAATAACAATACACATAACGAAATTGATTTTTTTTGTCTTTTAGATACATGGCGAATTGAATACTTGTACAACGATAAACCGAAATTTCAACAAACCACCACGAATATGGTAAAACTATATCCGAAAAATAGTAAACCATACACCCAGTAAACTTGTCTAATAATCGCTACATAGCCTCGTCGATGTGGAGATCGTCGTCGAATTCAAACTCATCCCCTTCTCCATCATCAAAGTCGTCCGAGTCGGACATCTCGTGTCCCTTTGTGACATCACTTATGCCCACATTGGCGACACATCTCTCACGCCTAGAGAAGAATGGATGATCGGCATCGAGGACTTTGCCTTGGCAGATATAACCCACTGGTGTGTGGGTGAAATCTTGCCCGCGGCGTCTAAGAGCCAACCATTCTTGAAGAAATAGTACTGGACTCTTGTTCGAGTTTGCAGCTGTCTTGTCGAGGTCAACGATCTGGCCAGGTTCGAGGTCTTGTTCTTCATCTTCTTCATCCATCATCATGCATTCATCTATTTCAAGCGATACATCTTCCCAAGTACCTAAAAGAGAACCTGTTTCCTTTTTCTCTGGACTATCTTCAAGAAAGTCGCAGATGTTGTGATATTCGTCAAACTCAAAGTAGACGCGACCTGCTAGAATTCCAAGCTCTGTTTTCAACCAATCAGGGGCTTTCCAAGTCGTCGGCATGGGAGGTACGCTGTAATAGGAGAAATCGTTGAAGTGTACCATAGCACGGGTCAATGGTGCGGAATATGTAATGAGATAAACGCCATTGTCGGGAGCCTCTCGAAGTAGGGGGATGATGATTTCTGCCTCTTCTGGGATAACGACCACAGCATTCTCTGTCACCATGCTCCAAAGAACCCAATTTATGGGGCGCTGAGAGAATCTATTATTAGCCCTTCATTGAGCGTTTAGTTGCTATTCATACTAGACTTACCACGAGGTTGTCATTGAACTGGCCTTCAGGCAGTTTCACTGTTCTCATAAACTCCCTCGAGACGTATAGCTTGGACTTCGATGCAAATCTAGTCATGCCGTACTTCTTGCCAACTTGAGTATACTTTAGAGATGCGAAAGCATTCTGCAACCCTGTAAAGTCTGGAAATAGGAGGCCAGTTTTCGCGAAATGCCAGAGGTCTGGATGGAGCCCCGGGAATGCCAACGCGTGGAAGGCTACAGGTTTTTGTACCTCTCGGACAGCCTCTACTTCAAAAGCAACTTCCCTCTCTTGCTCAACTTCTTGTAGGGTTGAGCTGTGAACGGCGGCCCCAGTATCCTGGAATTGTTTGCGACGAGCTTGGAGCTGCTTGACGAAATTGCTCACTTCACCCTCAGTTGTAGATCCTAAAATAAGGCTGTCACTCTTCTTGTCCTTCTTTTTCGGACCATAAAGTTGCTCGAGAGTCTGCTTTTCGGCTTGTCGCAATACTCGTAGATACTGGTCCCGGTGAGCTGACTTAGTGAGAAAGTCAGGGTATCGTGAAGCAGCTTCCATTCGCTGACAAAAGTCCATTCCCTGTGCAAAGTACAAGGGTTGCATTTGCTCTATGCTGCTACCAGTCTGTTTTAGTAACCACGATATAACGTCGTGTGAGTCGAGAGTATCCCGCGTTGTCTTCTTGCGATGATCCAGTATACTGTGGTGGACTTCGGGAGGAGCGACGAAAGTAATCGACTGTGAAGTTGCTAGCTGTCTCAATCGCATGGCAGCTGACCAATATGTTAGAGTTATTATGTATTACTTGGAAACAAAGTTTTCTTACCCTGGACAGTGTGATCTTTGGTTTGTCCAAGACCCAAAGTCAAAGCCCCCTTGGCATCGGCAGGGAGCCTCAGATCTGTACCGCGGGTGTGTGCTTCGTCAAGATAAATCAGGCATTGAGAAAGGTTATCAGCGTATGAGGAAGCTGATAGAGGCAACCTGTTTCCTTGGCGATACAAAACGTACGGTCGATTTTCAGAATCAAAGTACACAGCCGCCTGGGGTTCTGTGTAGATGTTAAGCCAGGTCTGTACCAAAGTAAAATTGTCCATCTCGAGAATTTGTGCACCGGCATCGATCAAAATCTTAATTTTCATATCAGTTAGTAGTTCTAGGAGCTTCCTCTCACTTATGTGCTTCCCGTCAATGTCCGCCGCGACGACAAACTTTCGGTTTCTTGGCTGTAAAAGGTATGTGAGTACTTCGGCATTTGTATGGGACAGAGCGTCTAGATCTCCCTGTTTAACAGTGAGTGGTAACATAGTCTTGTTATCGTTTGTTCCACTAAAGCCTGTAGTGAGAGTCTGGGAAGAAAACAACGGGATATCCCAGCCACTAGCCTGGAGCTTGATGTCGAATTGCTTCGCATGCCTGGGGAAGACAAAGTGATTAAGATAGTAATCAATGACGTTCATGTCGAGCCGTAAATGCGTCCATATTTCTCGGAGTTGGAATTCATCGTCAACATTGATGCTGCTCCACTCACGTAGTGAATCTGGCAGTGTCATCGAGCCTTCTGTCCACTTGTCGTAACCGCTAGATGGGTCATCGGATTTCAAGACATGAGATAAACTCTGCCTGAGGTCCTCCAGTTGCAGTCCGCCAAAGTAGAAGGATAAGCATGTGAATAATATGGCAACATCAGGATGTCCCCATTCAGCTTGATCAGATGGGACTCCTTTGGCATGATATGGTACTGCAATAGGGTCTCTGTTGGGATGAAGCCCGTATTGCACGTTGTATCGCTTTTTCAATGTGAGTATGAGTATTCTGTGGACAAAGAGGCCTCGTAACAGGTGAAGAGTCTGCCTAGAACTTCCTTGCTCGCCGAATATTTTGTTGATTCTTGCCCTCGTTGTGGGATGAACTTTGGGCGCCGATATGAACTTCTTGATAGCCACACGGTCCGCGTGCGGACGATCTCCCATAGGTAGCCCTGGGATGTGACCACGCAGAACATCGTGAACTAAGCGTGCAATCAACGAATTTTCCGCATCTTGCCGGAGGAAAAAGACAAAAGGAAGACCCCCTTGCGGTCTCTTGAACACTTCAAGGCTTCTGGGAAATTCTTTCTGTAAATCCCAATAATGGTTCGAAACAAGCCTCAGCACTGCCTCCGATGTTTCCCACCGATGCGGATGACCGTCAACATTTGCCTGGGTCCCCGACGGATAGATTAGCTGCGTGCGAGCGCTTAGAGTAACATCGCTTTCGTCCAAGACATCACGACAGGCCCTTCGTAGCAACTCTTGGATTTTGATCATTAGTTCCGCTTCGGCATGTCGGCCATCCGAAAGTCTTTGCAAGCCACTAAGCATGAATGAAAGGATATGTTCCGGCAAAGAAATCATAACTCCAGAAGAGGTCATTATTTCTCTGTGAACTCTAACATAGGTCTTGATCGTTGTCTCATCTGTTGGCGTTTTCCGTGAAAAGGGAACGTGGCGCACTTGGCGATCCAGGAGTCCACCCAAACGAGATTGCATTATTTGTGCAGTCTGTAAGAGTAAAGCCTTGGGGACGATGACTCTGGCTAGTCGCTTTGTGTCGGCTAGCTCTGCTACAACCATGGGCATGACACAAGATGTCTTGCCTTGACCCATATTCATTTGAAGCACTGAATTCGTTCCCGACGATGGTTCCATTATGGCAAGAGCGACTTTGACTTGATCTTTTCGAATAAGAATGTTTGATTCGATTTCAAGAAGTAGCCACAATGGATGCTTGTATGGGTCCCAGTTTTCGTGTCCAGTATTTGTCATTTCCCCGAAGATGCGGTGAGAATCGCGTCTCAAGATTGCATCCTCTAACCTTAGAAGACGCTGAAGCCATGTAATTGATTCTCCATATTCGATGATTGCTTTCTTCATCCCAACTCCGTATTGAGTTTCTGGTGCTGAGGCAAGGCTTTTTAGTATTGTCACCGGGGTTATGCAAGGCCATATATCTCCTTTCAGTAACCACTGCGATCGATAGTCATCCTGAAAGGAATATACAAGCGCCCTGAGTCGCAATTGTATGAAATTGCACAAATCTACAATCATTGAAAACACATTTGAGGCCTGTGGAATGACGGAATAGGATGGTACATCGCTCGCAAAAACACCGGGCTTTTCGCTCAAAGAGTTCACACTCCTCATCAAGTCCTCGGCATAGCTTTGTTCGACTGCAGATGCGGAGTAAGTCAGCTCTCGAACGATATTTTTGAGCTCAGTCAACTCCGGCACTTCGGTAACATTCCCTGCTGGTGTTTCGATGATGCGAGAAAACATGGAATTTTGACCTTTATTCTTAGGTGCACGGTGTGAGAGGTCGTTGGATAATAGATCATATAATGTTGGAATCTCCTGGCCACGTGTACGCGTGGGATAGATCTCGCATGTGGTCTCATGAGAAGGAGTAGTTGCGGGATCCTGGTCGACATTTTCTTGTAAGAATTTTTGTACTCGTTCGATGTATTGAGACAGTTGAAAATTATGATACAATCGCAGCCATTCCGGCTTTAGAATTTCCAACGCGCTGGAGACGTCAACAAGTGAGCTCACTCGATCATTGTCGAAAATAGGCTCCTGGGAAGGCCACTTATTGAGTAAAGACTCTGCCATATCCATACAATCCGAGTCAACTTTCTTGTGGTACTGTCGCTTAGCTTCGTTTTGTCTGCTTCGGACCTTGCGGCTGAGTGTTCCTCCTAAAAAGTTGAGTTCATCTGCAGGATAAGGAGCGCATGTGGGCTTGATGAGCTGTTTTAAATAGTCGACGGTTGGAACTTCATTTGAGTGAAAATGAGAATATGAAGGCCAGAGCGGAGGTTCCAATTCCTTCAAAGTTCCTATAGTGGCGAATCCGATCAAGGCGCGAACAAGAGCCATATCAACTTCTTCCTTGAAAGACATGGGGGCGAAAAGAAACATCAGTTTATAAGAATCTTTCTGCTCACTGTTCCGGCAGAGATTTGTGAGTGCTCCGAACTCCATAGATAAATCGACATTCAGCGAATCGCTAACAAGGACTTTGTTGAAAGACCGGTCAAAACCCCCTATGGTTGGCCATTGGGAGAAAAGGGAATTCAAATCAATAGGAAATGAAACATTCGAGGACCAGCGTCGGAGTAATGTTGTTGATACGTAAACATTGGAATGAGCTTTGTTAAAAGCATACTTATCACGACTGGCGTAAACTAGATCCTTGGGGGCATCACTGGCAACTTCAACATTTGCAGAACGCTCATAGAGGTTGCGCCGCCAGATGCCCCGGTTTCGAAGATGCGTCTCTTTTTCATCACAGAAAATCGCATTGTTGTTAACCTCAGCTTGAATAACATTCTCCTTTTGAGAGCGAAACATGCCAAGGGTATTTGACTTCTCAAAGATGCCCTGGACTAGGCATATGAATTCATCATTCTGTGAGACGGTGTTGAGGTTTGGGTCCCATTCTACAGTCTGCATCTGGCGAATCCCTTCATAAAAAGCTCGTTTAGGTGATAGCTTGGATATCGAAACAAGGCACTGCGACGGTCCCGGTGTGATAGGCGTCCATGGCTGACATATCCCAGACTTCAAGAATTGAATTGCTTCTTCAGATCCAGTGCGCCCTGTTAGAGGATCAGGAAGGACGTAAGATGTGTATGCATGGAGTTGAGCTTTGAGATACAGCAATCTTGGTTCCGGTGGACAATCAAGCCGACCCAAAATCTCATTGATCACAAATCTCCCATAGCCACCTTCACTTCGCACAGTAACAACGACATTGGGACCCGATAACTCGTACGCAATATCTCCAAAGGGAACAAGGATGCTCTTATTCTTCCTATTTCGGAAGTCTCGTAGAACAATTTTGCTCTGTAGTCCGTACCAAGTTCCAGCATCCTGATTTGGGTCGATTTCTGATCTCAATTGTCTACATTCAAGTCGCCCATTTTGGTTGACAAAGAATGATAGTTCTAAGCGACGTAACTCAACATTTATGCCTTTTCTCGTTTGGTAAATCGTCAATCTTTCGCGAGGTTCGAAATATTTGAAGATTCTTGCAATCTGGTGGAATATTGGACTGCGAGGGTCGATCAATGAATTTGAATCCCTTTTACGTTTGGCAGTTCGATCTCGGACATCCAGCTTCCAGTGCCCGAATTTTGGTGTCCAAATATTAGGCAATCGTCTGATCTCCATAACACCGGTTGTAAGGTTCAACCAATGTACGCAGTCCTTCCATAGTTCCATTGGCAGGTCAAGCTCAGACGAGGTTGCAAAAATGGCGGGAGGGATGAGCTCCAACAGATCGCCTTTAAAAATGGCGCGCACAATTATCTCATTGTTCCGGAACCCAATGTGGATACGATGCCCTTTCACGTGGCGGGGAACCTCGTAGGTCATACCAGAGAGTCCTGAGGGTACAACTATGATTGGCTGCTTTCCAAAAAGTGTTTCGAGTATAACGGCAGATCTGTGTTGAGAAGGCAGTTTTCCCACTGGTAATCCATCGATAAGGAGATGGCCTTCGAGCAAGTGATACTGAATGAGCTGTTCACAAGACTGCGGGCAAGTACGAAAGGTCGACTCAAACCACCACTCGTTGATATTGGCTGTTTTGGTTGATATCTGAAATCCAATCTCGCTATCGTCTGGTTGGGACCATATAGAATTCATCGCCAGGCTTAAAGCCTCAGGAGAAGTTTCGAAAGATGGTAAGAGGCAGTTGCGCATGCTGTAGGTCATCTTGATGTCGCCAACCAGGCTATTCCTCAGCGAGGGAGATAATTTTTGTAGGTTTCCAGCCATGTTGTCCTGCAGTGCAATTGAGGATTCAATAAAGCAGGAAAGGAGAGAAGGATCTAAAACTTTATGGTCGTAAAATAAGAAGGTTCTTTTGCAAAGCAACGATACTATGAATGTGTACCGAGATGCCGCAAACGATGTCTCCGAGCTACTCGCCTTGACGGACTCAAGGCGTAATTTTCTAAGCCACTTTAGAGTAATTTGACGAACATTGTCGAGAAGTGATAATGCCGTGGCACGTAGACTCTTGGGACCAATGGCGTGAAGACGAAGGATCAACGTAAGAAGCATCGACATAGAATGAGTTTCACGCCAGTTTCCCGCTATATTGTCAAGACGCCTTGTAATTTGCTGGATCAATGTGTCACAAAAGGCTTTGTCGCGGTACACGTTATGAATCTGTCGAAGTGGATCGATAGCGTGAGCGGGTCCAGCGTGGACAGCCAGGTATGCCACCAGAAAAGCCGTTGCTTCTGTGCTGAAGTTCAAATTAGAAGCTCCAAGTTCCACTAATATCGATGGCCAGCGACGTAAATGTCCGGAAAAGAGGCTTTGATAAGCGGTGAATTCGTGCATGCTTAACCCAGACGGACATCGACCTTGGCTTGCCACGACCTCATATGAAGTTGGTCCGGTAGTTGTGGCAGCATTGTGGAGAGTGGCCTGCAGCTCGACAAAAGGTGACCCGTTTGGAATAATCATCTGACAATGATGTGCAAAGGATGGGTGATTCCTAGGTGTCCCAGTCCAAACACCAGTCCTTGTATCATAGTATTTGAATTTGAGCCCATTAGGTAAAAATATACTGTCATAATCGGTTGGCATTCTGACAACCCTGTAGTGTGTTGACGTGAATGGTTTGGTAACAGAAGCGAGCAAAACCCCCGATTCTCCTTGGTATTTTGGATTGGCAAACTCCGCCAGAGGATCGTAGTCAGACAAAAGCTGATGCGGTTGTAAATCCCTTTTATAGTCAGGATACCCCAGCTCATAGATGATTCTCCATGTCACATTTCGATATGCACGTAGTGCTGCAGGGCATAGTAGCTCAGAAATCACAGTTCTTGTGTGGACTTCTTGTTGCGGAAGTGGGTGCTCAAAAATCTGGATCTGCATTCGACGAGCACAACGCTGGAGGTAGCACTTGGTACATTGTTTCATGTCGTGTGTCATCCCCCCCGTTTCTTCGTCCAAAGTATAGATGCATGTGGCTCTAGCTATTTTTTGCTCAATGTCATCAAACTTGTGAGAGAGGCTTTCCCATTCCTTCACTTTTGCAAGACGCGCTTTTTCAGCTGAATTCTCTATGGCTGAGCGGACTTCAATCATAGCAAAAGCCACTTTTGCTTCGCTGTAATAGCTTTCTGCAAACGAGCCTCTGCAAGGGTCTTCAAAAATAGTACGTTTGTTGGAAGCAGATTGGCGGTGGTGTAAGTGCTCCTGTATTCCATGCAAGTGCACCATATCAATGTATCGCAACACTTGAAGAGCATCGAGGGCCTCTGGAGGGATACCAGGACTGTATTTTTGCAAAAGAGGGAAGGTATTTGTGGCATTGTGATCCAAAAGTGTCCACATTCTCATCACAGTAAGAATCATGACGCTTTTTTGTTCCGGGTTATCGTTGTACGCGCTCCCAACAGCATCCAGATATTCGTGTATCTTCTTTGCCAAGCAAGAACAGCACTTTTCGGAGTCTTCGGTTTTGAGGCCTTCAGAGTATAGCTTTTGTGCTTCAGCTTCGAGCGTGGATAATTTGTAGTAGATTTGTGAAAAGCGATTAAATTGTGCTATCGCACCGTCCTTTGCGAATTTTTCCGACACTGTCGACCGTGGCAGCTGGTGAACTAACTTGGCTACTTTGTGAGACGACAAAATCCCATCTAGGTACTCCCCACTGTTGCGGAGGGATAATGTCAGATCTTTAGGCGTAGCTTCGCGTGCAAGTGTTGGAATTCTTGGGCTCATTCTTTTCTGAAAGTTCTCCCAAAACCGCTTGATCTTTTCCGACGCCAGACTCAAGCTCTTTTCAAACAAGGGCTGTAGGATAGGGAACATGGCCGCGGTAGTGTTGTGAAGCTCAGGTGAGCCTTTGTTGTTGTCAACTTGCAGTTTGGTAAGGCGACGGGCCAACTTGGCTTGTAAAAGTTTTAAAAGTTCTGGATCTATAGAGTCGACCGCGTCCTCGATTATGTGGCCCAGCATGACACAGATGAGAAACTTGTAGCAGGCTCGACCTATTTCTGGCCCGTGCTTTGCGTAAAGATGCCTCTGTACTGCGACTCTTAGCAGAAGCCAGTACGGACTTCGCCTCCATGGAGATTCGGCACCGCCCCGCCAGTCGACTTCATCTCTCACACGCTTTCGAAGTAGGCTTGGATAGTAGGAACGGCCATTTGCTTCAACCAAAGTCATAAGCATGTCTGTGATCAAGGCGGGGCGTACGGTGTCTCGGCTTTCGACGGCTAGTGAACCTGCCTTTTGAGCACGTGCTGAGAAGTTTTTGATAGATTCAACACTAGCTTGTTGCAGAAAAAATGCAAGAGAATTCTGAAATACTTCATTCTTGAACTCGGAGTATGGCAATGCAACAGCTGAACCAGGGAAGTCCCAAATGAGAGCGTTGGGGGTTTTCAGCGTGGCTTCGGCAGTAGAGGATATCTCAAATGACTCAAATACGACGAAATCTTCCGAATCAATATTTCTAGACGAAAGTTAGAAGTTTTATCATGAAAGGATGGTCATGAAGTGAAATGGCCTGCATACTCTCCGTAAATAAGAAGACCAGCGTTTTGCTCCGTGACTTGAAGAATTAACAGGCTCCTCTTTTCAAGTCGGGAGAACTCTGTCAAGAGCGTGGAATTGTCCAGCTTGCCTCCATCGTTCAGCTTTCGGCTTGTCTGAATGATGTTGCAGAGCGTCTCCCAATGTTGACTAGCCGCGTCGCGCGTATGTTCTCGCAAGACACGGCTAGCATCACGCAAACGCCTAGCCAGGCCATCATCAATCAAAGGAAGAAATTCTTCACGGGTACCAGGCAATCTGGGTGGCAAGACAAGATGGTTAACGATGGACTTTAGACCCTTGGTGCCAAGTGTCGACGAGCGGTCCATTGTGTCTCGTCTTGGCTAGGAGCCATTAGCTACTAAGGCGAAGTCACTTGAATTGGGAGGAAAAAGTGAGGTTTTGAGGTGGTGTGAGTATTGGGAAGAGAGATTGAGATGGATGTTTGGGAGAAGCGAGAGCCTGGTTTGTTTACTTGGGAGACAAAGGTGGCAACGGCGGGGCACTGGGCAAACAAGTGCCTTCCCCATTTGTCGGGGCGCACGCTGTGGTATCTATATTACTGTAGAGTAACGGTATCAGAACAGCTTTGATGGTAGTAAATTCTGCGGCAAGGCCGTACTGAAACTGGTAATTACCAGTGGGGGTTTCAATACTGCAGACGCGATCCTGTATCATCTACGTTTACTAACAATTCCTTTACGTTCGCATAGAGATTGACGAAGGAGATTGATCGCTTATCATGAGATAATCTAAAATATCAGGTTATATTTAGAACATCTCATATTGATGGGAGGCTACCAGCATCAGTTGATTGATATCCCAATTGACAGTCAAACTCGGCAGATATGAACATCATTGGTCGTTTACCACAAATATGCCTACTTTATATTGTTAAAGAAAACGTGTCAGGAATCAGGAATTGTTTTTGTTACATAAAGGCCGTCTTGGTCATATCAAATGATGGATGTAGATTACAAGATGCTGGAGTTGAGGCGATGACATCTTCAGAGGGTTCTTTAACGCACTGAATATGTTAGATGCATGCCTGTAAAAAGCCCTCTTGAAGTATATATCTCATCAACTACTATTATTAACTCAATTATGTACTCAGCTTCTCAAGTGACTTTCAAAAGAGCATCGCTAACTACTAAATAATTCTACTCCACCAGTTGCCCAGTGCTATACATATCAATTGATGCATACATATGCTCCAGACCATGCATTCTTACATATAAATTAACAATTACTAGATATGTAATAATAGTATTCATTAATTAGTTATCAAACGGAGTGCTTGATTACTTCGCAGTCGTGTCCGGCCCATGGCATTGACTTTGACAATCTGAACATTGCAGGCGGATCATATGGTGCGTGGAGGCACTACGGTCAGAGCAAACTGGCCAACATCCTCTTTACCAGGGAACTAGCTGTGCGCTACCCCGAGTTTACCAGTCTCGTCGTCCATCCCGGATTAATCGATACCGATGTCTGGCAGAACGATTGGATTGCGAGACTGGCGCGTCTCATGTTTAGATGGTACTGGTATGACTCTATTGCTGGATCGTATACCACGCTATGGGCAGCTTCTGCTGAAAATGTCGCAAGCGGTGATTTATACTATCCTATCGGCAAGGTCGAAAAAGGCGACGCTTCTTCAAACGACACAGAACTTGCAAAGAAGCTGTGGGGCTGGTCTGAAGAAAGGGTGAAGGAGTTTACAGCAATTTGATATGTCACTATTGAACGTTTTGGTTGGATCTTGTTTTTGATTTTTTTTTTTTTTTTTTGTAAAATGTGAGTTGCTTACCCTTCTAGTGATGTGTTAGGCAAGGCTCTCTTGTAATAATCCGCCCTTCTTTTCAGTTGCATTTCCCAAATTCTTTGGCTCCCTTCAATGTTTCCCACCCGTGAACCCTCTGGTCCACAAGCGCATTCACCCGCCAGCGATCTTGTGTCCCCTTTCTCTTCTGGCAACATCTCGGCACTGCCAGGACCTTCTTCCCAATAAACTCACCCGGATCTACTGCGAATAGAAGCCATGTATTTGCATATACACCATTGTCATCCTCAACCTCGATAATATTTATCTGTAACACCTCAGGGTTGCTATCATCAGCCGGGACAAGGTGGTCAAATGTGACGCCGTAGTAGTCAATCAACCTAGAGTTAGGTTAATAGAAAAAAACGGGAATAATTGTAGAGATTGATGCGGACTTACTCCTCTGGACGCTTCTCCGGTATCCAACCCAAGTATTCATCGCGCACCACTAGGTCACCCGGGTGGTCTCGTCCGTATAACTTTTGATACGCCAACCGTGCTAGCTCCGGGCCTGCTGGCTGTGGGAAAGATCGATTCGAAATATCTAGACACCACGAGATATGCGGCAAAAGTCTTTGTATGGCGATGAGGGGACCTTCAATTTGGATTCTAAGCGGTTGGTCATGCGGAGGGAGATGATACCGGTCAACGGGAGTGTGGATGCAAGATGGGATGTAAAGTGGGAGCGCCATTAGAGACGATGCTTGGTCAAGTCCGAAGAGAATTGTAATATATGAGATAGATAAGTTTCGTAGCTGCCTGGGCCCTGTGGGGTTGCATAGCGATTAGCTGCACTAGTTCAAACTAGGGACTATATATAAGCACTAGACAACCAATGTAGACAAAATATAGGAGCTAAGCTTTTACAAGGCTGATAAAAAAATAGTATAGTATAATTTATTTATTCCGCGTTGAGGCTTAACATGCAATATTATTGTTTTTTGGGTCTAGACCTGCAACCCCGCATCCGGACGCTCACGGCATTCCGGCATTCATTTCCTTCTCCTCTCTCTTTTTTCTCTTTCTTCTTCCTACCGTCTCACCCGTTCCATCTAGCTGATATAATTCATCGAGAATAATTGATTGACCTTCGCTGCGCATCACCTGAGAGCACCAAAACATATTCTGAATACTTTGCCTCCATTGGCCGGAATAGGAAATACTGGCCACGCGTCGGGACCTCTTATCGAAAAGCCCACTAGCAAGTACAACATGAAAATCCTCACAAAAGAGGAGCGAGATGCCCACTACAAGTACTATCTATCCGACATCGCAAATTGAAATTTACTAATCAGCTTTTCAGAAAAGTTGTCCAGGGCGGCGTATTGGGTACTTTTCTGGGCCTCGCCGGCGGACTTGCCGGAGTCCTGGCCGCATCACGTCGCTTCCACACCGTTCGCAGCCTGACACTTCCCATGAAAGCATTCCTCGTCACGTCGTCGAGCACATTCGTTGGCATCATTGCCGCCGACCATTCCTCACGCGCATTCGAGGCCGCACGCAACCAGAACCTACAGTATCTCGAACAGCGCGAAGCCCAACTACACAAGGACGAGTCATCCGGGATGACGAGCAAAGACCGCCTTTTCGAGTTCTTGCACGAGGAGAAATATAAAATCATTGGCGCGACATGGATAGCAAGTATTATAGGGTCTTTTGTGTTGGTTAGCCGAAACCCATATCTTACGGGACAACAAAAGCTGGTGCAGGCGCGTGTGTATGCGCAAGGGTTAACAGTGGCGCTGATGTGTGCGACGGCGGCGTTTGAGATTCATGGCCAGAGGCAGGGGCGAGGGATTATGGATGCTGCGAAGAAGCAGCAGCAGCAGCATCATGAGAGATACGAGGGTGAGGATTTGTGGATGGATATAGTTAGTGCTCAGGAGGACAAGCTGAAGAAGAAGCACCAGGACCTATACAGGCACAAAGCTGGGCATAAGGAAGCAAACCCGGACAAGAAGGAGGCCGAAGAGGGCGATAAAGAGAAATAGTGTGATCCGCCCTATACGAGAATTATAGGGTTACGCTAGTGTACTTGTTTCTCTTAATATTATTAATTCAAGAACCAGTTATAAAAAAAGTTGTACGGAGTAAGCGCTTATTATTAAATAATTCCTCGCTGGTCGGTTTCTATTTTTATATGCCGGGGTGGGGCCTTCTTGGCCGGTCCGAGCCCTAACTTTAATGGCCCTAAGGAGACGCCGCCTTTAAAACTTCTGCCTGCATTCGGTCACTCTATCATCTATTCTTTTCCAGAAAGTAGAAGGAACAGCACACTACAGATCATCATGTCCGAAGAAACCTCAGAACGAACCCCTCTTCTCGCCGAGCCTGCCCCTGTCGCAGACCCGCCTCTCCAGGCTGGAACAACAGGGGATCCTAGCAGCGACAACACGGCGGCGGACGAGCATTATGCCCGTTTTCGCAGACCGTTTGTCATTTTGACATCCTTTTCAGTGTTTCTCTCCGTGGTTGGCTTTGCGTCAAGTACTGCCGCCGCGGTTCTAGTTGCACAGTTTGCTCCCCCGGGCTGGTACTTGGACTGGACCACGTCTGATATGAATACATGGATGATTATAACAGTACGCCCAGTCCTCTTATAATTTCAACCAACTTTTTTCCCTTATCCCTATTCCTCCGTGGCTAATTAAAGCCACCCAGACTATACTCACCGCCTTTGTCGGCTTTCTCAACCTGATTCGGCTGTTCAATGACAATCGACCGCTTTCGTTGTGGTTCAATTTCATCTGCGACGCGATTTTCATGTTTTATCTATTCGTGTGCTCGGTAGGAATTCTCATATATGCGATTGGCCCTCAGTTTCCTTGCCATGCACGTTATGCTGGCGACGATGATGAAACCTGTCTGCCCTTTGCGAGAGCTGTTCGGGCTATTTTTATTATTTCGTCGGGCAGTGAATTGATACTCGGGTAAGTTGCCTTTTTATCCCTGATAAGCTGGAAATTGAACATAACTAATACTTGATACCAACAGCTTGGTCATCTTGGCACTCTTTTTAATACGCTGTGTGCTGATATGTAATTTGAGACCCTGGCGTGCGGTTCAGAGGAGGAATGGCCGATGGAATGTGCCTACCGGGGTGCTTACATTTGAGTTCTCGATCAAGTTTCTCCGACAGGAGGAGCGTGTTGAGACTGACGGTAGGGAATAAGACTCAGAAGGTATTAAGACATACATTACATATTATTAGGTCGTGATAAAATATATCAGGGATCTAGTCGCCACAAAAGCTAGCGTAGTATAGTACATGAATCGAATATTTCCAAGCTCCATTCCACCAAAAGATAACCGAACTAACTATTTGAACCATTATTTGAACCAAATGTCTCGACAAACCTTTCTGGATCTTGCAAAAACTGCTCGATTATTGACAAGTGTTCAACGAACTTGGGATAATAGTCTGGCTCCTGAGCCTTCCACGCAGGCTTCTCCGACTCTAGTCTCACCCTCTTCTTAACGGTTGAACGCAGATGTTCTTTGCGCTCATACTGGGGCTTTGCGGGGAGGTATGCCCACAATGAATCAAGGTAGTGGGCAAACCGTAATACAGGATGACGAACTCAGCAGGCGGCATTGTCTCAGCACCTCGAATACGCTGCTCAGCCTCGGCAATACGCCGTTGTTCATCTGGGATATGGGCTCGCAGTTCCGCTGCGTTGGCTTGTGTCTCCAGAGTCTCGTGCTGTGTTCGTAGGGCGTCGAGCTGGCGCTGGAGCGACTTTCTCTCTGCGGAGGACCGCGACTGGCTGCTGTTTCTGGGAACTGGCGATGGCCGAGGAGATTCAGTCTTGATGATGGGTTCGGCCTTGATGCTGGGTGGGTTTCCGGTCGTCTCTCGCGAGTTGTTCCCGGTTATTGGAGTGCCTTTGACTCCGTCCATTCAAGATGAGTTTGCATCAGACGTAGGGGCGGCGACGGGGCCATTTTGGGCCTCTGGTGCGATATAACCCGGCATTTTAACGACGGTTTGTGTCTGCACTGGATAATGGATGGAATACTCCGTAATGGATGAGACGCATATGGGCGAGTGTACTTGGTAGAGCACGCTTCTCTGGTCGGTGGAGGGCATACTATATAGCTAGCGCGTTTTTGGGTCCCTTGCAAGGTGCAAGGGACGCGTTAAGGGGTTGCAGTGGGTCTCTCACTAGTCAGGAACCAGAGTAGAATTTATGCATCGCAATCTACACAGCATCAGTATTCAAAATATTGTTTAATGATTTGCTGGGCTACAGTGACAGTTGGAGACCTGGAGCAAAAGTGGAGCTTTGAGCAAGCTCGATGTGGAGAAGTCGTGTCGGCGCGCGTCTGCATATTTTGGTCCTAAACTCTCTTAATCGCCCGTCCGAAGAATTTTGCTGGGCCTGGCCTAGCCATTGAAACATCTACGTATCATAATATCTATCGAATTATAGCTCACAGCCGATATGCCACGCCGGCGCATGCCACCCGGGCACAGAAGCCGCTCGCAGGCGGTGCCGCCGGTTCCTTCACCCTTTATCAAGGATGAGATGATGTCCGACATCCAGACTATCCCAGACGTCAGCGACGAGGTCGAGGAACTACCATTCCACTATGAACACGACCCACAGCCTACTTATAGCTCCCATGAAAACTTCGAAATGACCACGGAAATCCAAGTCCGGGGCATGGCTGCTCTAGAGGAAATGGACCCGGAGATCCAGCACCTCCGCGAGGAACTACACCACGTCATGCGCGAACGACGAATTGCCCACCTACGAAACCGGATCAGACAAGAACGACAGCTACTAGCCGAGACGCGAGAATTCGATATGGTACGAGACTACCAACGATTCACCGGAGTCAAGCGACAACGCTCCGACTCGATATCGTCCGTTGTCTCGGTTCGACCCGCGAGACCACCTCTTGAATACCGGTATCGCGGGAGAAGTATCCAGGAATTCAAGACATACATGACCAAAATGGAAGCACACTTTTACCACCACGCTGGTTATTACGTGAACGACGTCCGAAAAGTACAAGAAGGCGTCAGCACGCTATCGGAGGAAATGCGGGAGCAATGGGACGGTCACTCGGATACCCTCAGGCCCGACCGCTACACGTGGCAGGAGTTTTATGGATTTTTTCTTGACCTGCTCCTGCGACATCCCAAACGTCTGCAGGAAGCAGCGTCCAAATTTCAGTCTGCGCGGCAACGAAGAGGCCAATCCGTGAGGGATTTTGCGCACTACCTCGCCCGACTAGAAGCAGAATACCCAGGCCGGTTTGCCGAGTGGCAAAAGATTGAGTACATACGCAGTCGCGTGCTAGAGGAGATTGGCCGTGAATCGAGGACATATTCACGTGAGCCGAGAACATATGAGGCGTTTGTCTCGCATCTTGTCATGGTTGAAATCACCATTCCAGAAAGGAGAGCTGTTCTTCGGAGAAAGCTGGCACATCCTGATCATCTCTAGTCTATATATATATATGGGTTAGATAGTCTTGTTCTGGACAAGTATACTCGCATGAGGCTGGGAGTACTGCAGGCAGTTCGCCCATATTCGGATACTTATCAACACGTTACGGGCAAAATACTATTTGAAAGCTAAGAACAACTTGCTATGTATTATATTGTTTATACTGAGCTTGATATCATCACCTAAATTAGTAAATATACACCCACTATATAAACACAGATCAAAATGTATTGATCCTCGGCCTTCTCGGCCTTCTCGGCCTGACAGGAAAATGACCAGCGTCAAAATGATCCAGCGGATTCCACCCCCCTTCACCACTAAACGGCATCCTCCGTTGCACCCACAACCCAACCAAATTCGTCAGAAAATTACGCAGCTCGCCCGTAGCAACAAGGCAGATCAAAGTAATGATGAGTGTGAGCGGCAGGGCCACAGCCCAGAATACCCACTGGTCAACCTCCATATTGCGTACGTCGTTTGTGTTCATGCCTAGGATGCCTGCCACAGTGCTGAGTGGCAGGAAAATGACGGTGACAACGGTGAACACGTAAACGGCCGAGTCCTGTCGGTTGCGGTTTGTTTCGATTTGCTCAAGGTTCTACAAATTGTTTGTACCGTTAGTTTCTTTTCTCCTCTCTGTGAACTAGGTGTGAACTCACCCATTCAGCGAGATCGTCCCCCTCCCTATGTATTTCTTCTACTCTGATCTGCCGATTGCTAATAACACTTCGACAATCACCCACGAGAAAGTTTCGGTATCCGCCAGGCTGGCTCGACGAAAGCCGGGTCTGTTTAAAAAACTCGTCGAATAGAGCATCATCAACAACGCTGCCGGGGGTGTATGGGTTGTCTTGAGTAATTTCGATATCTTTTTTATCTTCAAATCCCCTGATGCGTCTGGATTCGGGTTTGTTGCCGTGGCATGCTTTGATACTCGAAATAACAGCTTCTTGTTTCTGTATTGTTTTGACTATGGCCCTGAGTTCTTCCTTGAAAAGCTGGATACGCGTTTGGTGGGAGCGATCTAGTGGTTTGGTCTTGACTTCGTTATCCTAGTCACACTTCACGTTAGTTATTGCCACCCAAAAAAAAAACAGGGCACACGCACAAGTAGACCAAAGTGCTGAGAATATGTCTGCGCAATATCTGGCCTAGAATTTGTTACATCCTTCCCGAGTTGATAGACAAGCAGCGTCGCAAGATCAAAAGGCGTAAAGACTGTGTCCTCGAGAAGAGAGTCCAAAGTCAAGAAACACTTTAGCATCGCTGCCACCCCATCATTGAGCAAATTAGCCGCTATGTCCGCCTTGGACTCCCAGTATCCCAGCCGCGGCACCATGTACAGAACAAGAGACATTACGATATGGAGCCATGCCTTGGGTAGAGCTTCCGAGATTTGGATTTTCGCGCGGTCAGCGGGTGAAACCATTGTGACCACATCTTTGAACGGCTTCAACTTCCGCGCGATTGATCGGAAACGTCTGACCAGGTTTTCGAGTTCGAGTTCCCACTCATTCGCTTCTGGCTCGTTGTTTGTGTAGAATCTGCCTCCTCTTCTTACTCGAGAGCGGCTTGGTGGTTCATCGTGACTGTAGGGAATTTCCGCCTATAATTCTTATTAGCATGTCAACAGTGAAAAAAAAAAAAAAACATGGAATCCCACATACGGATATAACCCGATAAATACTGCCCCAGAATTTGGTAATCGAGGGCCCGGTGAGATTCAAAGGAAAGAAGAACCCAAAAATATAATCGCAAGCACCGACCAAGTCCTTTTTAAACTCGACAAGGCTCTTTTCTGTTTCGGTCCGGATCTCGTTTTCCGCGGTTTGAAAGCTCTCCTCTCTCTGAATCTGAGCACGCAGCTCAGAAAGGACCTCTTGGCGGGAAGAGTCTGGGCATTCTCTATAGGCGATACGCTCGTGGGGCTCGATCTCGTGTTTGAGGAAATCGTGCATCCGTTTGAGGTCTTCGGAGAGCTGGCTTTTATTTATACCACTACCACCAGGCGACGAGTTTGCTTTTTTGACCGCAGTACGGCTGCTGTTCAGTTGCGTGAAGATAGTAAAGATAGAAGAAGATTCTTCAATATTGGTCTGTAGTGATTGGACTGTTTCAGAAGGACTAGACTGTTCAAGTTGAGCGTTACCGACGGACATAAAGTTCAACCCATCTTTGTTTTTGCGTGATGCTAGCCGGAATGACAAGCGAAGAGGACCTTGTTTTCTGCGTTCGCTGCGGGCTGCATACTCGAGAATGCGGGGCCATGCTGCCTCATTGAGAACTCGGTCTTGGTATAAGATTTCGACTAGACGTGGTGAAAACTGCCAGAATCTTGAGGTGAAGCTCTAATGCAGGGTTCAAGTTAGACATGACTTGTGAAATATGGAAAATTAAACTTACAAACCATGTTGGACACTCTTCAGCTTTGAAAAGCCACAGAACAGAAACTCCATACATGACCAAGATCCTGGGAGAATCAGACAGCCCTGGCCCTGGAACTGGAGCGCTATTCAATGAAACGGCCTCCCCTTTCAATGTAGAAAAGGACATTCGACCACATGTCACCAGGAATGCTATCCAGCATTAGTAAAATCCACAGTCAAGACAAGGGCTTATGTAACTCACAATCATCAATTACAAGAGACCATAACTGGCCCACATGGAAGCAAAGTTTTTCCGGGTTGTCGCTGACCTGACAGACGGCCTGTTTAATTTCTCGCTTCATGCCTACCAACGATGATCGAGTCTGCAGCAACGTATGCATGGGGTGAGCTCCCTTTTTCGGGTTTGCAAAAAGACCTTGATACTGCTCGAGCGAAAAGTAAGGAAAACAAATCCAAGCCACGTTGGTTGCTGATGTGGGGTTTTTTTGCATGGTCGGTTGCTCGTCTGCTGGCCATTCTACACCGGCGAGGAAGCCAGGCTCCATGATTCGAATTGTCGGACGGTTTGCCACTTGCAGTGGGCTATCGTATTTGTTCTTCACTTTTCGTAGCAGCTTGGATATACCTAGTCTTTGAGACTCGGTGAGGTTTTGAATGTGCTCAACACGGTCCTGGAAGACTTCAAAATTCATATCACTGTCTTCGAAATGTCTGTAGTAAAAAAATATTAGAGAAAAAAGGGTATACAGGGTTCAGGGTGATTAATTATCCCACGTACATCCATTGAAACAATGGCGTCTGGGAACTCTTTCCATCATATTGACTGGTTTTGAGCTCCGCTGATCGAAGCCCTCCATAGAGAACTTTTTCGCCAGTATACCGAGCACTGTACACATGCTGCACATCTTTCACCGTCCGGTATAAGGTCCCCGAAGACTCAGACTCGGGCTTTTCAGAGTCCGCATTATCCGACCCATCTCTGACATCACTTCCCTTGTTGCTACCGTCTTCAGTAAAGGACTGTCGACGATGGTGACCGGGAAGAGAAAATGGATAGATTGAGCTTGACTCGAGGGCAACATTCTTCTTACGCGAAAATTTACGCCTCCCTTTGTGTGAATGATAGCGGCTCCCGTCGTCAGTAGATGATGACGAGGATGACGACGAGGATGCCGAGGTATCGCTGCCGTAGTATCCGCGTGTTGGTCTTACACGGCGCGGCGCTGGTTTCTCGTAGTCATCATCATCGCTAGAAAAGTCTGCATCAAATGCACGCGCTGTTGGGTTGCGGTTGATTGGCAGCGTCAATCTTCGAATAAATGGAGGCGGTGAGTATCTGGGCTCCTGTTCATCCTGCGACATGATGTTTTGAGGCAAGTACAAAAAGGCCTAGTAAATGTTCATTGTTTGAATAACGTGATTTACTCAATCTCTTCGAGATCGACAGAAGCTGTTGACAATTTGACAGCAATCACTTGCGAGGTTTTGAAGCGTGTGCACAAGCGGGGCTGAGTTTAGCGCTTCTTGGGTGCCACTGCGGCTGAGCGTCGACTCGTATTTATGTTTTTGTCAATCTGTAGCATTTACAACCCGTCAATGGTGTAGGATTTGGTCATCAGACATGTATGTTTGGGCGGGATTAAGCTTAAATAAGGTGTTCCATTAAAGAATGCCGTTCCATGGAACGTCGTGGGGTGGTTGCAAAGCGGCTAGAAAAGGAAAACATTTATGCTCCAGGACTTGCAGACACTGAGAAAAAAAAATTCGTGCTAATTTAGCCGACGGTTTATGACAGATTTGACTGGTACGTACTGGTAATACAACACTTGTGCCAAACATCTCCATCCTCGTCTCTCCGCTGTCTTTCGATTCCGTTCCTTAAAGCGTTTGCCCCTAATCTTACCACGGACAATTCGCCAAGCATCGTATCCATCCCACATCACGACAAAAGCCAGACACGGAAGCAGTACTCTACAGCGAACCCCCAAACAAGACACCCAAGCGATCCAAGATAACCCCGGATGAACCACCAGAGGCAATCAGCCGGAACCCTCAGGTCGACGAGCAACAGCATCGCCGAGAGAATAACGAAACAACCTGCCCAGGGTATCAAGTAGTAAAAAGGCGAGAAATCGTTGGACTGTCCGACGACTAGTAGAAGAATGTTCATAACATTTGTCAAGAACCATAGGAACCTTTTTGCTCGGTCGTCGAGCAGAACCGGTAGCGATTTGACACCTGACTTGGCATGGTCTCGAACGTCCTGAAAGGAATACACCGTGTCGACAATGACAATGAGAAGACCGCAAGCCAACCCAAGACATGTTGTCGACAAAAAGTTCCCTGACAGAGGCAAAAAGCTGGCGCCAACTGTGGCCATGCCCTGGAAGATGGCTGAGGTGTATCCAAGTCCCAAGATCGCTGGCGGATAATAGACCTCATGCTTTGCAACTGGATAGAACCCCATGATTAGGGTGGTTATTAATGCCCATATATACGACCGCTTTGGAAGATAAGAGAGTATAAATAACCCGAGCCCGAACAACACACCGCTAAGTGCGAAACCTTGTGTCTTCGTAACGGTGCCTCTCGCAACAGGGCGAAATGACGTGCGTGGAGCCTTTTTGTCGTAGTCGGCGTCAACGGTATCGTTGAACGCTCTGAAGGCATAGAGCATTACGAGGGCCCAGAGATTGAGGTAGAAGATCAGTTCAAGAAACTCGTCTGGTTGTATGATGGGTCGGGTCACGCAAGCACCGTACAAGAGGCCGATTGTAAAAGACGAAAGGACGATGGGAATTCCCAGAGGCTCGCTGAGACGCACGAGTTCGAGATAGGGAATCACAGATGGTGGCACATGCGGAAGAACCCGGTACTTCAAGAAAGCAAAGAGGTCTTCTCTGCTCTGGTAAGACATTGTGATGATTGTTGATGGAATAGACTAAGTCTTTGCTGCAACGATGAGCTGATGTTGTGTGAAGAAACAAGGCGGATAAGTGAGGTCAATGCAATGGTGGCAGGCGCGCAGACGACCGCCCTCGAAGCCGCCTTTCAGCACGTGAGCATTTATTTATGTCGGAGATTCTCGCCTTTCATATGACTTTGGATCTATTAGAAGACAAAACTGTTCACCCATGTCACACTTGGTAATAATACGACCCCAATACACGAAGTTCTGGTAACCAGCACATAATACATTCGCACATATTTCTGATGTTAAGGGCAATTCATTGATATAAGAACACAAACATCACATATTTCAAAGCATTTATTTTTGGAATAGTATTGAATTGGTGTTACTGTTCTTCGATGTTTTGGTCAATATTTGGTGCTGGGCTTGTTGCGATGTTGCACGTAGACTGATGAATAAGTAATACCTTGCAAGCAATGTTGTCAATCGATTTTTTTTTCTTTATGTTTCTTCTCCAAAACGTAACCTCCTTAATTGGCCCTTTTTACGCAGAAAAAATTAAACTTCTTGGTGCAATGTTCAAAATGTTTGAATTATATAAAAAGGAAATGTTAAGAATTGTCCAACGACAAGAATACAAAATTACCAGTACAAAGTAAATAAAAGTATACATCAAACTCCAACTAATTCTACATAAATTTCTTTTTATTGTTGTCTTGATATAATTTATTATTAGTTAAACTACAAGTTTGGACTCCTTGCTAGGAAAGCAGAGATCAGGTTAAAATGTAGACCATCTAAATAGGAAAATATTAGCCGAACGACATTTCTAATCAAAACTCTTTAGAAATACCCGAGACAACGCTCGGTATCCCTCTTTGATATCAAAACACACCTGACTCTAATTTACTGTGGAGAATGTGATGCGGGGTTACGTCAACTGTTGTCTTTTTCCGACGATGCTCAACATCGCCGACAAACCCACGCAGCCTCTAAAAAAACATAAATTGAAAATCAGGTGCCAATTTGTTTCCTTTATATGTTCATCCATATTCCTCTCATATCGCCACCATGGGTCTTCCAGAAACCATGCAGGCGATCCAAATCAAGGAATTCAACGCACCGTACGCGGTATCCAAGGTTCCCGTGCCCAAGCCCAAGCCAAACCAGCTTTTGATACGCATAAAAGCTGCTGGATTCTGCCATACGGATCTCATGGCTTTAAACAATGAGTTCAATAGTCCCTTGCCCTATATCGGCTCACACGAAGGCGCAGGCGTTGTTGTAGAAGTGGGGTCGAATGTTCAAGGGTTTGCCAAAGGTGACCACGTTGGATGTATTAATTTTGATAGTTCTTGTGGTAAGTCTAAAATAAAACGGCTGTGAGCAGGTGAGACTACAAGCTGACAATTAATAGGCGAGTGTCCGGATTGCAGCACTGGTAGAGTAATTTACTGCGACCGGCCACAGATGAAAGGACTTACAATTGATGGCGCATGGGCAGAATATATGGTTGCGTATGTAAGACTTTTCCTAAAGACGAGTAAATTTAGCTAAACACAGGACTTAAGATTTTAGTGACGCAAGAACTACCGTGAAAATCCCAGAGTCGGTTGATCTGGTAACTGCTGCGCCACTGATGTGCGCAGGTCTCAGCATTTATGGTGGAATCAAGAAAGCCGGTGTACCTCCGGGAGGATCTATCGGCATTATCGGTATTGGAGGTTTGGGTCATATTGGCACACAGCTTGCAAAGGCTATGGTGAGAGCATATATTCTTGAATTTGAATGTATACGACTGATGAGATACATGGCAGGGATACAAAGTAGCTGCCGTTGATATTAAGCAGACATCTTTAGATCTCGTAAACTCACACCGTCTAAAGCCAGACTTATCCCTTCTCGTGACAGAGGATCCAAAGGATGCCATGGCCAAGGCTCACAGTGCTATACCGGGAAAATTCCCTGGTCTTGATGCTACCGTCCTGGCCACAGACCAGCAGTCTGCCTTTGACTTTGCAGCGGCCATTACACGGAAGCACGGCACGGTTGTTCTCTTGGGCCAGCCAGATAAAGGGATCAGCATGTCTTTTTACAACATGATATTCCGCGATATCAAGCTAGTGGGGTCTTTGATTGGAGATACTTCTGATGCAGACGAGCTGATGCAGCTTGTTGATGACCATGACATTCAGCTTAAAATTAAGACATGGAGGCTAGACCAGGCTGAAGAAATGCGTCAGGAGTATTTGTCTGGTAAGAGTGAGGGGAAGAATGTTATAGTACTATAGGCCGAGTGACGTTACAACTCTATATCTCATAAAACGCTATGTACATTTAATCAGACCAACCGAGACGAAAGTTCAGCGTACAGTTCGAAAAAGGGGTTCCGAAATACCTCCAGATGCAATAATAGATAATCTATTTATGTTTACAAAGTAGAAATTCACCTCTCAACATCGTCACTCGCCACCAGCTCCGACAACGACACGCGATCACCTTTAGATCCGATCTTGACTTTCGCTGCTGACCAGACACCACCAAACCCTGGACCTGGATGGAACGCTAATATCAAGCTGGTCGCAATCATCATGCATATTCCCTCGAAAATGAGAAACGTCCATTGGTCTTTCATAAGACTGCCGTCGTAGCCACCAGACATTTCCGCAATACGGTAGACAGAACGAATTATTACGAGGAGTAAAGCTAGTGCCAGACCTATAGTTTAATTTGTTAGTCCTGGGTTATGAATTCTATCTCTCTAAAGTGGAAATCAGAAATCAAGACAAACATACCAACAAGAAATGCTTTCCACTGCCAGCGCTGCCTAATCTGGTATGTATTGGCATTCAGTGTGGCCGCCCGGGTCCGGACACGCCACCCGAATTCAAGGCAAAGAGCAGAGAAAATTGCCAGGGTGACCACCTGAAATACCAAGCCGCCTAGCATGATGCGAATTCCCATATCTTGTCGTCTGTTGTCTCTGCTGATGAAGTTATACCGCCACCGGCTCCTGAAGCATTTTCAAAGCACTGTCAGTTTTCGAACTTGGAACATACCCAGAAGTATTTACCTTGCAGAGCGAGAGAGATGACATCGCAGGTCACAAAAATGATAGTGTACCAGACTGGGGGTAAGCGAGATATATGCTTTCCATATACAGAGATGCTAATAAAAAAGTTAGCACATATTTGAAATGACAAGTTGTGCCTTAATGATAACGTACATCCGACCCAAACAAATGTAGATGCTCGCGCAGATAAAGATTGGCGCTAGGGTAAGTAGCACAATCTGACTGAGATAGTACGCGTCCTTGAACGGGCTTTCATGCGCCAAGTACCGAGCCAAATATCCCCCGACTTCAACTGCAGTCATAATAATCGTATTAGATGAGTGGCACCCTTGGCCGTAAACGGACTACTCACGGATACAAAAAAAAACAATCGGCCAGCTGAACGACCAGGTCCTATACCAGATCCCAATAAAGCCGTGGCCAATTGCACACATTCCAAAGTAGACAAGTGGAATCAAAGCGAGTGATACAATTGGTTGATAACCGAAAATTGACTCCGAAAGGGGACATGTTTCTAGCGTGCAGTCTTCCGGGTCCATGGGCTGGTTTGGGAATGCTGTAGTATTCTGGTAGGTTGCCATTGTAACGTCCTCACAAAGGATTAATACGGAAAATCCTAGTAATGTCAAGTAATTTTAAGAGTTGTAAATGAGATTCAAAGCTGTTTGTTGGATTTATGGTCAACCCCCAGCTTAAGTAGTTGTCGAGACATCCTAACAATAGAGTGTCCACGATGACAGAGTATTGAAACTAGGCTTCAGAATTTCGAAGCTGCTTGGCACGTCGTCTATTACCGAAAGAGGAATTGATGCCTTCAACGAACCTGGGTAGAGACTAGGCAGTGTATGTGGAGCAGGGAGCACCGCCATTGGCCCAGAGCGCCAAGACCTCGTGTATTTCCTTTTTGGGACTAGCACTAACTGGGCTGAGGCTGTGTCGCACTGTGTGAAGCAAAGCTTATTATTAATCGGTTTGGAACCTGCACGGTGCCAAATTTTGTCAAAAGGTCTGATTTGTTCTATCTGCCACTAAATTTTCTATTTATATGCAATTGCCATACAAATTACTAATTCCGATTTGGTTATCCTAATCAGAATTTTCCATGAGGCCACGTTGCCTAATTGGCAGTTGATTTCGGTAAATTTGACGCTGTCTAGTTGAGGATTAGTACGATTTGACGGTTGACAGGCTGACGTGCCAAAAGTTCCGATGCTTCCTGAAGTTATTTTTACACGATTCTCCGACTTGGCCTGCATGGAGTCATCTGGAACCAACAGTGTATAACCCTAGTGTGGAATGGATGCGGTAATTGACGACACAAAGCGCGCCGAAGATGGACAAATCACTCCGCAGAGCCACCAAGGGCCGATCCAAACTCGGATGCCTGGCTTGTCGAGAGAGACATGTCAAGGTAATTAATGGCCCTTTGCTTTATGCACGTGAAGCATAAACGTCGTTGAAGACATCAGGGTCTCTAGTTAGGCGACATGCGCTAACAAAATAGTGTGACGAGGGTCGTCCTAGCTGCATAAGCTGTTCGAGAAGATCGCAAACCTGTGTTTATAACGACCTCCCCCCTAGCAAAGAATGGCAGCGGAAGGTCTCCACGTTTGCTTTTAAATCTTCATCTACAAGTCGAGCCAATACGCCCAGTGAGGGATACTCTGATCATACTGCCACAGAGAGGGGGTGGCAGGATACCATTTTAGTTCCAACTTTGCCATTTATTCCCACAAATGCGTCTCTAAGGGGCAGTTTCAGCATAAAAGATACCCACTTATTGAATAATTTTATTGCTCTAACCACATCTAACCTGATTGGTTCGCCCCGAGTATGGAGCCACGAGTGTATTCAGCTTTCCTTTACGGTATGCTGTGTTGATCCTTCACTTCTGGGCTTGTGCTGATCGAGGCCTAGAACCCCTTTCTCATGCACGCCATTCTAATGACAGGAGCGGCTCATCTTAAAATTCTAGATCCGAGCCAGTCTGCGGGTAATTATACAGCACTATCCGCGCACCATTCCCAGAAAGCGCTTCGGTATTTTGGCAAAGTTATCGGCAACACTCCATTTGTCAACAATAACCTTGACGCTGTTATTGCCACCACATTGCTCTTTGCTATTCACTCCTGCAATTCACCAACCTTTGACCCCACATCTGAGGGTGTAGATGGACTCCTCTCGCATATGAACGGCATATTCGATATTCTTCGTCATGTCGATGGCCCTCCGCCTGGCTTTCTATTCGAGTCAGTCTGCACACCCGAGTTGCTCCCCTCGACACCGCCAACCACCGGACCGGCCTCTGATCTCGCCATCATGGTCAGAAACTGTGCGCCTGAGGCAATGAAAACCATATATAATGCAACCGTTGAAAGCTTGACTCTGGTCCTGGATGCAGTAACACGCCAACCTCGCCTAGGCAATACTTCGCCGCATCTACTCCTCGTTTACTGCTTCCGATGGCTCGCATTTATCCCGCTTGAATTTACCGCCCTCTTAAGATCACACGATCCCACAGCCCTTGTGATTATAGCATACTACTACGCTGCATTGCTGGCAATATTATCAGACCTGAAAGGCGGGTGGTGGTGGATGCGGGATCGGCCAGTGTTTTTTATTCAACGTATTTCCGAATTCCTCGGTCCTGAATGGGAGTATTGGATGTCCTGGCCTAGGGAAATTCTGGGCAAGTACAATGAAGTTGTTGTCCAGCCAGCCGTGGAGCCGGATTTTCCTGTGGCTGAAGTGGATGAGATGGGGCTAGGGATTCTTTCGGAGGCACGACCACACCGAAGCAGAATTATAGTAAATGTTCAATAGAAATGAAGAAACTCGAAGAATGAGCGTCTGGCGAGAGGTATCCAGCGCTGCTGCAGCAGGCAGCCCTATGTAAAAGTAATTACCAGTACCATACGAATCACTGAAAGATTTAACAAATAAGACGAGAATTTCTTGTAGACTAACTATTGCCGGACGAGACAGGGAGCAGATAGTGACGCCAGAAAAAAATTACAGAACCATAACGATTGCCATTCAACTCAGACCATGTTTGCCCAGTAACCTTATCTACAATTAAAGTTGGTAGTCTCTTCTTCTGGCTAAAATCCGTGCTTTGGGCGGCTCACTGTTATTTCGGGATTTGAATGCAACATTGACGAGCTACACCGTGGCCTATGCGGCGGGATAACTTGAGGTGATTTCCACAATTGCAAGCAATGATATGCCTTTATTATTATTATCAATAGAATAATACTACTAATAACTCCCAAAGAGGCAAAACGTGATGCCGCCCGGTTCCCAATACGGCAAGTGGGCTGCTTACTACCCAATGGAAGCAGACCGTTTCGGCTTCTTATCTCCTGCTCGGCTAAAATAATCGCAACACCAGCATCACTTTTTCCTTACTGCGATTGTTAGGAAAATACTTGTTGGTGAGAGGAGGGTCACGCTGGCAGTCCGATAGTGATGTGTAGGCCAGCTAGGCAGTTTATCATTGATTCAAAAACGGCAACAACTACATGTAGTATGTTGAGGTGCGTGGAAGCGAGCCGCAAAAGAATAATAAGCACTTTTGTCCTCATCACGCAGTGAAGCAACTAACAAGCCCCAGATAAGAAGCTTAGCAAGCCGAGACTAAGCGTGACAATAATGGACGCCTTCAAACAAGCTTGTCCCGTATTGAAACTCTGTCCGAGAGCCAACACGGGCACAGGCCACATGGCATAAATACGAAAGATAAGCAGTCGTCCAATAATCTGGCGTTGCAAATCGCAAATCGTGGCTAGCTACGACAGAGTACTTCAAAAGATCAAGGTGCATCCCCGGATCCGAGCTGACTGGGTCGCGCCACGAGGCCGAAGCCACCAGGTTGAGCAGTCCATACTTACTCTTTTGCCTCACGCTTTGCCTCTTTGGGATGCATGTCACTGATAAAGGTGACCCTGATCCCAAAATGACCGCCTACACAAGCGTCAAATGGTTGATGTCTGTGCAAAATTACCGTCGTTCTAATCTTCTGGAATGTCACGCTGGTGGCGATACCATGCCGTGTTTGCTGCGTGGCTGGCCTGTGGCAGGCTGCTTAAATAGAACTATCCTCCCTCTGTTCACACCCTAGCCCCCTTTTGCTGGTCTTCTCTCCATCGGCTACCCTTTACTATAACCCTGAATATGGAGGATCACTTGGACAACAAGACCCCGGCTGATGTCGAGGCGAAGGCCTCCTCGAGTGAGACTCTTGAATACGACCAGGATGTCGGCGTTGTCTACAAGTCTGAGCCTCTGGCCCGTGACTTGCAGGGACGCCATATGCAAATGATTGCTATTGGTATGTTTTCTATATTAAACACTTCCAAGAACGTTCACTGACGTGTGGCAGGTGGTGCCATTGGTGCAGGTCTCTTTGTCGGATCCGGAAGTGCTTTAGCCACGGGAGGTCCAGCCAGTATAGTATGTGCCGGAATACAAAATGTGCTGTTTATTCTACGCTAACACATCTCATGCTCTAGATTATCTGCTACCTCATCATCGGTGTAATGCTGCTGTGTACAGTGCAGTCTCTTGCCGAAATGGCTGTGCTGTACCCCGTCAACGGTGCTTTCTTTACCTACGTCGTTCGCTTTGTGGACCCATCCTGGTACGTGCCGGACAAACCTTTGCTCTGATATTTGATCTCAGCTGACAGGAAATATAGGGGCTTTGCCATTGGATGGGATTACGCCATTACCTGGTTGACTATCCTCCCTTTTGAGCTCACTGCTGCTGCGCTCACTATCAAATTCTGGCGGGACGATATCAATGTGGGTGTTTGGATTACAGTATTCTTGGTCGTCTTGGGTACTATCCAAGTATTTGGTGTTCGAGGATATGGCGAAGGTATATCCATTCATTCAAGTATTGCTGGTTCCTTTTGCTGACTGGCTTTAGTCGAATTCGTTCTCAGTTGCATCAAAATCTGCGCTTGTGTGGGCTTCATCATCCTCGGCATCATCATTGACTGTGGCGGCACTGGTCCTCAGGGCTATATTGGTGGAAAATACTGGCATGAGCCGGGCGCCTTTGCCAATGGCTTTCCGGGTTTTTGTTCTGTGTTTGTCGTCGCTGCCTTTGCCTTTGGTGGCACTGAACTAGTCGGTCTGGCCGCTGCCGAGTCGAGAACGCCTCACAAGAGCATTCCCTCTGCCACACGTCAGGTCTTTTGGCGGATTGCTATCTTCTATGTGTTGAACTTGCTCATGGTGGGCTTGTTGGTCCCGTATACTGATGGCCGTCTGATGTCGGCATCGACCTCGAACACCAAGGATTCTCCATTCGTCATTGCCATCCTCGACGCCGGCATCCCTGCGCTGCCCTCTATTTTCAACGTCGTCATCACACTATCCGTCATTAGTGTCGCCAACTCATGCGCCTTTGGCTCTACTCGCACAATGCAGGCCCTCGCTGAGCGTGGCATGGCTCCTCGCTTTTTGGGTCATGTCGACAAGAAGGGCCGTCCGCTGTATGCCACCATCGTTCAGTTGCTTTTTGGCCTGCTTGCTTTCATCGGCGAAAGCGCACAGGAGGGAACTGTTTTCACCTGGCTGCTGAGTCTGAGTGGTCTCAGCTATTTCTTCGTCTGGGGCACTATTTGCCTCTCTCATATCCGGTTCCGTCGTGCGTGGGTTGCCCAGGGCCGCTCTGTTAAGGAAATGCCCTACCGCACACCGATGGGTGTTGTTGGCAGTTATCTTGGTTTGTCTTTGAACATTCTCTGTTTGATTGCCACTTTTTACGTGTCCGTCTGGGTATGTTTTCCTTCCTTCCTTTATTTCCCCAGAAACAGCTAACAAGGACAGCCCCCTGGCGCCTCCCCCGACGCTTCGTACTTTTTCCAGCAATATCTCGCGGCCCCAATTATCCTCGCTCTTTACATTTTCTGGAAACTCTACAGCCGCCAATGGCGCATGTGGGTTCCTACTTCTGAGATGGATATCACCTCAGGGCTGCGCGTGGATCTTCTCAATGAAGACGAGGACCTCGAGACGCCTTGGACTTGGAAGAACTTTCCATTGAAGATCGCGCGGTTGTTCGTCTAGGACTTTCACGATTAGCTCGGTCTTTGTCTGTCTGTTTATATAATAATTATTACAGCGCTATGCTATCATAACCAAATAGAAAGAATACATTAAAGATCACACCTACATCAACCCTCTAAACCATTACCCGGCTCCTAGTTAACAATAACCCTAACTTTGAATCGTATCAAGGCGGCTCAATTACGACTGCAGCCCTAATCCCAAACAGGGTGCTACCTGTCAGTTAAGTCATGTGCATAGGTAATATTACATCATTTCATCATCTATACTACCATAGTAGTGATCCTCCCGAATCCATATGCCGCAGTTACATACATCCTTTGAAGGCGCATTGCCAAATTAGGATAAAGAACAAATCGGCATTTTAGCCATAGCTTAGCTTGTTTGTTTTCACTTTTGCTTCTTCTTCTTCTTACGGATGCTCTTTTTTTCCTCCGATAGAGAGCTACATACGATATCCGTTGCGAGGAAGTTGACAAAAGAAACAAAGGATCACATAATCCTACTCGAAAATCCTTCGCGCAATGTTTATACTTATATTATTCTATTATTATTAATATTGTACGGAGTAGGTACGGAGCTGCACAGTGCATACTCGGGATCTCGGATCAAAAAAACGCTCGAAGGAGCGCGCTATTCTCGGCTCATTGTCAACGGTCTCGAATATTATTGATCGGCATGAATAATACTATTAGTAGTCTATTTCTTAGCATATTGTCGGGTGGCTGCGCTACTATTTTGGAGAAGCTCAAAACTACGTAGCCTATCCTAAGCTAAGAAACAATGACTCTGACTCATGCAGTCAATGACAGACGGCCAAAGTCAAGACATGCATGCTCAATCAATCAATAATATCACTACGTACTACATATATAGGTCCAGCATTGAAACTTCAGAGCGATCCTACGGGAACTTGCTTGGCATTGCGGTGTAATACTACCGTATCAAAATTGAGAGATGGCTTTGTCCCACAGTTTTTCTTATCTTGATGGCGATCCCGGCCAATCCACCAACGAAAGATCCAACACTATTGAATGTTATACAATTATTAGCATCGCATACAATTACAGTGACATAACTGGCGGGTCCTTCGTTTTGGAGCCCGTGCTTTCAAGGTAGTACTACCGATGATGCAATTTCAGCCTTTCAGGAACAAATTCATAATAATAATCGGGGACAATTTCCCGAGCGGGGTTTAGAGTATATCTCACTATCCAAGTACCGAGAGTCTGAGTGAGACCGACTGACGTGTTAGATAAGTACGTAGCGTCTTTGTTATAAGACAAAGACAAAAAACCTCCCCAATCGGTGCGTTCTGGTCGAATAAGTTTCCCCGTTTCCCCGCCCACAGCCCTCGCACTGGCCAGCACTCCCTGAAAATCAAATTGGAAACCCGCAAAATCCGGAATTGATCTTCGCTTGTACCCATATTTCTAAACTTATCATCCTCACGGAAACTTGGAAAGGCATGAATGAGGCTAGTCCCACGTAGTTCCACTCGCTAGGTAGGGATCGGCCTTGGTCCATGCGGTGATCTCTCAACTTGTTGGCGCAGCTCACTGGAAATGGTTTCTTGGCTTGGGTGAAACATCACCAAAAGTTGAGTTGTCTTAGATCCTTGGGAAGCTTGTACTGGAGGGTCCGCGTATTGGCTGCTCTTTGTTGCACGACTCCGCAGTCTCCTGTAGCTAACCGCCGTGGCAGGCTGTTCCTGAGACTCAAATTGCCCGAATCGGAAAAAACTGGCCTGGGCAGAGAAGCTTGTACCAAGTTACAACCAACAAAGCCAAGCCCGTTAGTTGTCTGGCTTGTATATATACTGGGCCTTCAGCCCCGGATTCTGCTGTCTTGACTCTCAAGCTTGTCTTAATTTAATAATAATATACATCATGCATTTTGCTAACCTGGGCGCTGCAGCCCTGGTGGCTATCTCGGCCTGTACAGCTGCATCTCTGCCCTCGACGCACATCTTGCACGAGAAACGCTCCGGAAACCCAGCGCAATGGACCAAACACTCTGTGGCCCCTCGCGATGTGACGCTTCCTGTGCGCATTGGCATCAAGCCGCGAAACATCGACTTGGGTCATAACGAGCTGATGGAGATCTCCAACCCGGCCTCGCCCAACTACGGAAAGCACTGGAGCGCAGAGGAGATTCACGACTTCTTTGCGCCAGCTGCTTCTACTGTGCACGATGTGCGCAAGTGGCTGTCGTCGTCCGGCATTGGCAATCACCGTCATCAGGTGGCTCCCAGCCGTGGCCATGTCCAGTTCGATGCCTCTATCGAGGAGGTCGAATCGCTGCTCAAGGCCAAGTATGAGGTCTGGAAGCACACCGACTCGGGCGCTCTGAGTCTTTCTTGCGACGAATACCATGTGCCTGCCCACATCAAGGACCACATCGACTTTATCACGCCTACCATTGGCATGAGCTCCCCCTCGGAGCCTAAGAACAGCCTGAAACGCCGCACTGTGTCGCCTCACGAGAAGATCAGGCAGCCTATCCACCGCCCCATGTCGCCTCCCAGCAGTGGCAGCGACCCTAACAATGTCACTGACTGCGCCAAGGCCATCTCGCCCGCTTGCGTTCGTGCATTGTACCAGATCCCGGACACTGCTCCCAAGAACGTGACCGGAAACGAGCTCGGTATCTACGAGAGCGGAGATACCTATGACCAGGCAGACTTGGACTCCTTTTTCAAGTACTTCACGCCCAACATCCCCACAGGCACTCACCCGACTCTGAACGGCATTGATGGTGGCACTGCTCCTGTTCCTCAAAACCAAGGCGGCGGAGAAAGCATGCTGGATTTCCAGCTTGCTTACCCTCTCGTGCACCCTCAGGGAATCCGTCTTTTGCAGACTCTAGACGTGCAATCCGCGTATCAGACATACGGTATCTTCAACCCTTTCCTGGATGCCCTCGACAAGAGTTACTGTAGCTACGCCGGTGGAGACGACCCCAAGATCGACCCTAAGTTCCCTGACGGCTCTGGATGGAACGAGACTGCGCAGTGCGGTGTTTACACTCCACCGCACGTCATCTCGATCTCGTATGAGCTCGCAGAAGCCACTTACCCGGCTGCCTATGCCGAGCGTCAGTGCCATGAGTACATGAAGCTCGGTCTGCAGGGCGTTTCCCTGATCTTTGCTTCTGGAGACAACGGTACCTTGTCTCGTGCTGGAGAAGCCGGATGTCTGTCTGGTGACCGACAAAACCCTGGTTTCCCATCCTCCTGCCCATACGGTAAGTTATTCCCTTCACGGACATAAAAAGAGGGTTACAGCTAACGAAATGACCCAGTCACTGCTGTGGGCGCAACCCAGATCAAGCCCAACGCCAGCGTCCATGACGCCGAGGTGGCCGTCATCCCCGACTACACATACGGCTCCGTCTTCACTAGCGGCGGTGGATTCTCCAACTACTTTGCGCAGCCCTCGTACCAGTCTGACGCCGTCAACGGCTATCTCGGAAACAACACCAAGCTGCCCGCCGCCGCAAGCTTCAACAAAACCGGTCGTGCATTCCCGGACGTATCAGCCAATGGCCTCAACATCGCCGTGTACACGAACGGACAATGGGAGTCTCAGGGAGGCACGTCAGCCTCTGCACCCATTTTCGCTTCGATTATTACACGCCTCAACGGCGAGCGTATCTCTGCTGGTAAGAAGCCCGTCGGATTCTTGAACCCGACTCTGTATGCGCACCCGGAGATCTTTAACGATATCACCGAGGGTGAGAACTGGGGTTGTAATGGAAGGACCGCCTTCACCGCGCAAAAGGGCTGGGATCCTGTTACCGGATTGGGTACCCCGATCTATCCCAAGATGCTGGAAGTCTTCAAGAACTTGCCTTGAGCATGATTTGGCCCCAAAAGTGTGGCTTATATACTGTCATCTTGGTTTATTTACAGACTAGACTAGACGGCTATGCATGTTACGAAATCAAACTTAATGATTATATAGTACAATATAACACTCCTTTATGATTATATTATATTACCAGTTAACCTCCATAATAATTAAAAAAAGCATTCAATGACATAGATGAAGGCGACTCCAATCAATGTTTGACAATCCACCTCGTCGAAATGTTGGCACGGATACCCGGTATAGTCTAGGTCTATGACAAGCTAGACAATTGCCTTTTTGGGCCTTGTTGCCTGAAGATCATTGTCTACATAAAACATTCAAACGTTGTGATTGTTGACAAAGAAAACTGTTTTGCCAAAAATTACAAACGGAAACAAGCGGTGAATTGTTGGATGCACCGGCGTCTTCCAGTCAAAGACGTAACAAGCTGACACCATAGGAAATATCCATCCTCGCTGTTCTGTATTCTCTTTCTCATCTCAGAGCCCTCCCTGGAGAGAGCATATCGGAAAATCGAAACGAAACATGGCGACACTTCTATACCTGATGATGCGCCCCTTGTGGAACGGCCAGAAACGAAAGGTCGCACAGCCAGGGTACACCTGTAAATATGATGCTGAAGATTACACCAACGACAGCTTTTCAGACTATTTCGATGACAAACAGCACGAAGAAAAATCCCAGCAGCACAACAAGACCGGAAAAGACGAGCAAGGTCGTGACAGGGACGATATTCAACAGGATTCTCAACAAAATTCTCAAGACGCCCAAGGTGCTCAGGACGATTCTCAGGACGATGATCAGGAGGATACTCAACAAGTCGCTCAAGTCGCTCAGCAAGATGCCCAACACGATGCTCAACAAGACACTGAGATAGTCGACGACGACTGCGTCGAAATCACGATTTCTATTAGTTTAAGAGGCAAAGGATATATTCCTACTGAACACACGCATCAAGTTTGCTTGATTCCACGTCCTATCATTGAACCGACACAGGCTTCTGTTTGTGCAGCTGTGATGGACACTACCAATATCGAAAGCACAGAGACCCTTTTGGAATTCGAGGGAGAGGACCCCTCTAGGTCACAACTTGAGCGAGCGTTATCCCATGGATGATGGTCTGGCGGTGCGGTGGTCTGGGTGGACAGGACACTTGATGAGAAAGCGCCCAATACTTGTGGTGCATGCGACGACCTACCATGCTTCCAAAATGCAGCCGGCAGACCTCCTGCCTATACTGTCCACATTTGTACCAAACTATTATCTATGAAGACGTTCTCCAGTCAGCAGACAGAGAGACCCCGGTTCACTCTAACAAATATGGCGTGGATATCCAAGATAGGACGGTGGAGCCATATGTTTGAGTCAATGTCTAAAACGAATGGTCTTGTTATGGGAGATGGACTGCAGCTGTGTGTGTGTATTTTTGGCATGCGTTCGTTTGAATTAAATTAAATTGCTTTGAATAACAGGAGTACCGAGTGATATACATCTAAACTAGACATACAACCAGTCCCAGTACCACCAGAGCCCACGTACCCTGGTACGCTTTAGACACACTTGCAGCCCCTGTAGTGGTCGCCGCTGCGGCTGATCCTGTTGTCGCAGTGGCCGTGCTGCCAGAACTCCTTCCACTAGTTGTACTGATAGTAGTATCAGAAGCAGTAGCAGCCGCCGTAGAAGCGCCTGACGTGACATCCTGCGCGTTGTAGGCTGCCGCTGTGACAGTGAATGTCTGGCTCAACGCACTCCATGTAATCGTTGCTCCGGCCGGTGGACTTATCAACGGCGACGGCCCAACAGTCGTCGACAAAGACTGCGTTCCTCCAGCTGGTAAATTAGCTGGGTCGATATATTTTCCGTTATCGGCAGATCCAATGTCGTATTTCAAGCATTTTTCTGAGGTCAGCCCAGCACAGGATCCGGAAAATTGTTCGTAACTGGCCACTTTGGCGGCGAAGTTGATTATACCGAGGCCTTCAGGCGATGTGTTAGGACAGATGCCATAAAACCTTGTATTCTGTTAGTTCATGCGTTTCTGCAATGAAATAGCATAGACATACGCCGAAACAGAGGCACTCCAGGCACAACATTGACAAGTCAACAGGTCAGTTGCGTCAAGGCTGCTAGAGTATTTATTGCAAGAAGACTGGACCTTTTCGAGACTGGCTGTGGCGTTGGTCTCAACCTGTCCAAGATTGCACGAGCATCCGCCAGAAGCGTTGTCGGGAGCTGGGTAGAAGGGAATCTTCTCATCCACGGTGCGTTGTAGCTTGTAGTATGACACTAGGTATTGGTATTCGCAGGAGTAAGCCTGTATATATTATGCATCTGTCAGTTCATGCCACAAACAACTGGATCCTAAACACGTGAAATGGAATACCTTGTTCCAACAAGAAGATTGGTAGCAGAGCATCTGGTTTATATTATCCTGCCAACCACAGGAAATAATCACATCATCGTTTCCACCAGATACTGCGATGCATTCCGTCAGCGTCGTCTGAGCCTTGTCCAGACAGGTTCTCATCGTCGCCGAGTCCACACAACCAGTAGCCGATGGAGTTGTAGCGTTGGCAGCGAAGGTACTGCCGACAAACAGTGCCGTAGCAGCAAGGATCTTTTGTTTTTGCATTTTCAGTCCCATTGTTTCCTCTTTGAGTAGTCGGTTGAATTCGAATGAGAAAAGAGGTCGGTTTGGGAATTTAAATCCCAGAAAAAGGAACATCTCCGCCTCAGCCTCAACTGGACAAATTCCACCTCGCTCACTAGCCTGTCAGGACCACAGGTTGATTGATACTTTATAGACCAGCCAATCGAATGCGTGCCATTTCGCCTCCAGCTGTTAAATTTCGCCAAGAGAAGAGGCTTATTGGGTAGAGTATTCAAGATATGTCCATGACAAGTCGGGTGCTTCTTGGTGAGGCTTCGCAGTGCCCGAGCAGCCGTTTTTGGTATGTTTTATTGGACGGATTGGTATCAATCTGCGCTAGTATCGCTAAATATTGCTTAATGAAGCTTAGCATAGAGCCACATGCAGGATTTGGCATGTAGCTGAACAAATTCTAGATTTGCTGACAGAGTATAAATGAGAAATTGGTGTAGTCAGGGCGAGCCTTTGAAGTCGACTCATGTATGTAGCAGTCTCGAGAGAACTCATGAATCGTGTTCAGGCAAGGTGCGAATAGCTTCATGCATGACCCACGACGTGACTAGCTGATTGCTTCGGAGCAGATGAGATGAGAAATTTCTTCTTTTTTTCCCCCTTTTCTAGCAGTGACATTCTGCACATGCCATCCCAACGGTTGGTAATCCACCGCCCGTGGAAGCCGTAAAGCAAAAAACGGCTGTCGGACGCGACGACACGACTAGTCCATCCGACCAAAAATGGCGAGTTATGGTCTCAGCTCGAATTTCGCGACTATTGATGTTCACCGCACCAAGCTGAAATATACGGAAAATTGAGCCTTCTGTTTGGTGGCCGTCGGAGCGTCCTAATGCAAGGGGAGAGATTTGTGACACATGAACCCCTGGGAGTTCGTTCGGAACAGGAAGAACGAGGCGCGCGCTAATGCCTATAACCTCTATCAGCAGCAAATCGGACAGTGACGAGAAACACATGAGATTATAATTGAAAACAAGACCAGACAGCGCGGACAGGACTGGCCGCAGCGCCGAGAAGATGCAGGACGCGGTGACGCAAGGAACTGCCTCCGGCGGCCGACAGCCTCTCGTGAGATTAAATTCTGATGCAGGCGAAGATCCCCCGCATAATGTTTTTGCGCCACCAGATGAACGGGCTGAACAGGTGGAAGATGGGGATGGAGAAGAAGTCGGGGAAGACGCTCTTATAACTGTGGGCGAGCCCCTGCCGTTTGCGCGTCCCAACTACCGCCGCTCTTTCCCTCTGTGTGTCCAGCCATGAAGCAGCTCTGAGTCGCTCGTTTATCTCTTCTGCTCGATTCTTTTCTCTTGTCACTCACTCACTCATTCGTTCATCACTCGTTTATTCACCATCTGCATTCCTTCATCTACAATGTATCACTTCATCCACATTGTAACTGCTGCCGCCGCTCTGGCGGGCAGCTCGTACGCAGCGTCGGCCGATGAATGGGCTTCCAGATCGATCTACCAGGTCATCACTGACCGGTATGCCCGGTCCTCTGATTCATCTAGCAGCTGCAACATCACCAAGTATTGCGGTGGCACCTGGAGAAGCTTGGCCGGCAAGCTAGACTACATCCAAGACATGGGATTCACTGCGCTACAGATCTCGCCTATCCAGCAGAACATCCCGCAGGATACCATCTACGGCGAGGCATACCATGGCTACTGGCCTCGGAATTTGTACGCGTTGAACGAGAAGTTTGGGACCGCCGACGACCTCAAGTATCTCGTCTCAGAACTGCACAAACGCAACATGTATCTGATGATCGACGTCGTGGCGAATGAGCTCGCCTATGATATTGGAAATACAAACATGACGGCATCCACACATCTCGACTATTCTTCCTTTGTACCGTTTAACCAGCCTTCTGATTTCATTCCGTACTGTCCGATAGTCGACTGGTCTAACAGGACCGAATACACCAATTGCTGGTTGGGTTACCAGGGAGTTGCAACGCCGAGAATCAAAACGTCAGACAAGAAGATCGCCGCCACACTTGCAGCGTGGATCAATGATCTTGTCAAGACGTATGGTGTAGACGGCATCCGAATCGACGGCTCAAAACAAATCGAATCCAGCTTCTTCCCACCCTTCGTGCAAAGTGCGGGCGTGTTTACCATGGCTGAGGTCTTTGATGGGAGCCCTGATTTTGTTTGCGGCTATCAAAATATGGTCGGTGGATTGGAGAATTATCCTGTCTATGGAAAGACAATAAATGCATTTACTGCCGGGAAAATGGACGACCTTGTTGCCATGGTAGGCACAATGCGGAAGACATGCAAATCGCCTCAATATCTGGTCAACTTTATCGAGAACCAGGACAATCCCCGTTTCGCGAGCTACACACCTGATCTTGCTGTAAGTAAAATCCGCTCTGAAACAAGGTTTTTCTAACAGGTTTAGTTGGCCAAAAACGCTCTCGCTTTTACAATTCTCGGTGACGGTATACCAAAGATGTACTATGGACAGGAACAACATTTATCTGGAAATTTCTCCCCGTACAACCGGCAAGCACTATGGGATGCCTCACCAACCTACGACCAGTCCGCCGAGTTGTATAGTCTGACTACAACTCTGAACAAAATTCGAAATCACGCAATGTCCGTCGACAATCACTACTTGACGAACTGGAGTTCTATACTGTATCATGACGGATCTACCTATGCGACGCGCAAAGGACCGAACGGGGCCCAAGTCGTTGCAGTTTTGTCGAATCAAGGAACACAGGGCGGAGACTACACATTGGAAATCAACGGCGCAGCTGATCCCGGTACAAATCTAACAGAGGTGACGCACTGCAATAGCACCGTGGTTGCAGGTCCTAATGGCACAATCACCGTGCCGATGGGACAGGGTCAGCCGCGAGTGTACTTTCCGACATTCAACTTGAACAACTCTGGGCTCTGCGGACAGCTTTCAGCTTCGCCTAGCCTGTCTGATTCGGCAAAGCCGTCTGCAACAGCATCTTTTGTTTCCCAAACTGGACTGGGTACGTCGCTTGAAGTTTCGGCATGGTTGCATGTTGTTTTTCTGGCGGTAATGACGGTAGCTTTGGTGTAGATATTTTATCTTTCTCTTCCGCGTTTGTCGTTTTTCTCTCTTTGGCTCTTTACGGAAACTATTAGCACATACCCATTAATCCCAACAATAAAATGATACTATGAAACACTTGAAGAAAGAAAAAATAATTACTAACTAGTAATTCTGTGTAATAACAAAAGTCCTCCAGACTCGGCTCCATCCCAACAGCAAGTGAACCAGTGAATCAACAATGCTCCCATTTTCAATCCCAGTAATAATGTCATCTCATCATAAAGAAAAGGAAACAAAAACAAACTCCATTCATAATAAAAACGTAAAAACTGTCCTTGGGCAAAAGAATGCTTCAACAGCCAATCGATCCTTTCAATTCTCGCTTCCGCTCACAGAATCACAGAATACGCTCCCCGTTGCGATCGCGTACAATAACGCGGGGGCGTTTATAGGTATGCGGTGTGCGGTCATATCCAGTTCCAATAGTGAAATCCTGCATCCAGTCCATTGTATTATTGTTGCGTGGAGCTTGGATGCGGTTGGCCTGTTGGCGATTGAGGTTGAGGTTTGGGTTGTTCATACTCGGATATCCGGCAGTGCTCTGGTTGAGGTTCTGGATAGGGTTGTTCATGTTCAGATATCCGTAATTGTTGTTGTTCTGGGCATAAGGGTTTCTGTTCTGTTGTCCCATGCCTTGGTTGTAGAACTGTGGGCGGATAATAGTAGCCGGGTCGACAAAGCCGAGTTCCTGGGCGTAGCTTTGGTCGAATCCTGAAAGGGAGCCCTGGTTCTGGTTCACGTTCTGGTTTAGGTTCTGATTCCCGTACTGGTTCATGTTTCCGTACTGCGTTAGGGCCGAGGGGTTGATGCCGGCGTATCCCTGATTCATTCCGTTTCCACCACCCAGTGTGAATGTCTGGGTCATTCCAGGGCTGGGCCAGGCACTGCCATCTGCAAAGCTATTGGTAGAAGTTGGAGTCGACCCCATGTTGCTAAAGTCCATACCAAATCCGTATCCAGCGCCGCCAGTCTGACCAAACACAAAGCCACTGCCCTGACCGAAAGAATAACCAATGTTTCCAGTAGGTAGTTCTTCTACAGTTTCAAGTGGTGAAAGATCACCTCCAACGACAGGACCAATAGTAATTGAGCACTCGACACTAGTATCTCCAGGGATACTCGGAAAATACGAATCGTACAGAAAACTTCCAATAGGCTTTGCAAAGTTCTGCATTTGCTGATACACAGTGTTGAGCCGGGCGGCTTTGCTTTCGGTCGTGTAGTAAAGACCGCCATTGGGGGCACGAGGACACAGGAAAATAACAGTGACGGACTCGCTGTAGTCCAGCCAGGGGCTGAGGGCACCAATCAAACGGCGGCAGTTTAGGGAGGTGTGGTGATGATTCAGACGAACGGGAATGCGTGCAAGCATGACTCTGGTCTTGGATATGACGATAATAATGTCGTCTATGCAGAGGTTTCTCGGTGGTTCGTGCATTGCGTAGACGTTTAGTTCGGAATACCCCGTGTATTCCACGCAAGCCATTACTCCGGTCTCGACACGAATGGTAACCCCATTCTCGGTAGGGTGGTAGTGGTGGCATTTGATCAAGTCCGACAGCAAGATAGGTTTTATGTCTTCCGCAGCCTTTGGGCCAGGCTTCCTGTCGCGAGTCTGTTGAAATTAGTAAAGGACGTTATATCCATGGAACGTATTCATGTCATACGGGGCTATAAGGTATCTAAATTCCAATTAGTATTGCTCGTCAACTTTCAGACTCCAGAAAAAACTTACAGGACCAGCAGGGGAAAGGGGCTGATAAAAAGGTGAGTACTGATTAGCGTTTTCCGAATATGAACTTGAGAAGAGATCTTACCGGCAAAACAGTGCGACGGTTGTGGGGCTTTGATATGTGAGCAGGTTCAGACCTGATAGGAAAGATACTCAGATACTCACATCCTTAGACTTTTTCTCATTCTATTGAAATGTTAGCCACAGTCGACCAAAAAAGCAAGACCAAATCATTCAGCTAGCTGGAGGCGTATACCTTGCGCTGCCGCTTTGGGGGCTTGCTTCTGGTCAGTTCAAGCAGTCCAGTGGAGTATAAGATGTAGAAAAAGAAGATATTGCACTTTGCATGTACTCACCGGATTAGAAATTCTTGTGGGCTTGAAACATGTGCTCATTAGTATTTGAAGAGCGATGTGGTTGTCTCTTGCAACACTCACCGAATTGAGCCGCTTGCCTTTTTTGGCCTGCGAAGAGTCAGTCAAGTTCTCTTCACTCGTTTCTACGTAGGGAGGATTGTACTTACGGGGACGGAGGATTTGGAGTTGGCGGGCTGGGGACGACATATCAGCATAGACTGATATTTCAAGTAGCTGAAGATACACTTACACCGGTCTTCTTTGCAGTACCCTGCTGTAGAGAGATAAGTGTTAGTGAATCAAACGGCCTTGGACAGATTCATCTCGGTATAGCAATGAAACTCTTGAGTCCCCGTACCTTGTTGGTGTTGTTCTCACCAGGAACCTATGCGACAAATGTCAGTACGGCATCCCCAATCTCAATCCACAAAGGCCAGATAAAATACTTACTGGGTGACCACGGTTGCGGAGCTTCATGGTAGAACTGATGTTAACATGATGATTGCTGCACGGTCGGCAGGAGCATTCTTACCGCTTGGGCGGCAGCGTTCGCCTACAGCGTGTCATGTGGTTAGCGATGCAGGTCTCTTTTCTTTTGAATTGTTTTATAGGACAAAAAAACATACCACAGAAATAGGACTAATAAGCTGCGGCGAGGTGCGGCTGTTAGCATACCCAGAGTTGTCGTCGTTTCGCAAACGAGGGTAGGATATCTCACCATCGCTGAAGCCGCTGCGATCTGGGATAAATGTTAGCTTTTCTTTTTCCTATTGCGGATAGGTTTCAAGGAGTACTACCTCTGCTATTGTTGCTCTGGTAGCTGGATCCTGTTGTTTTTATTAATCGTCAACAATGTTCTAGCCGACGGAGAGTGTTTGCAAGGCATGTATTTACACCGGTTGTTGGTAAAATAGCTCCTTCCATCTAGACATTGTTAGCGAAACTGTCAATAAATTTTAGTGCTGACAATAGTACTTACCCAGTTGTAACGGTTCCACCTCTGTCGCGTCAACGATGAGAATCAAATGGTTAGCAAAGTGCCTCGTTGGATAGGATTCGGGGCCATCATCTCACAGAGGCGCGGGCCACTCGCTCTTCATGCGTTTCTTCTCTGGGCGGTTGTTGCTGATTCTGCTATTGAATTAGCAAATAGAAGATAATATTTTATCTGATAGTTGTTTTTGGTGTTTTACCGAGTTGTTGGATGGTCCAAGGTTGTTTGGTCCCTGAAGTGTGGGCACCAGTGGTCAGTTTTAGGCCATCTCCCTCTCCATTTTAGAGAGCGAATGCTGGAAAATCCCGAGATTTATAAAAAACAAAAAACACCAACTTACACGGAGACCGCTCCCCTTGTCTGCCATCTTGTTTGCTGCCCAGCGTGTGGGATGTTGGTGCAGAGAGAAAAAGTCACACAGAGAGAAAGAAAAGAAAAAAGGAGAAATTTTTTGTTTGCTTGCGTTTGTTGTTAAACAGGGGTGCACCCAATCTCGGCAAGGAGTGATCTCTTGAACGACATCATTGTGGTTGCTGGGTGGAAACTGTGACTGTGAACCTGTGACTAATCCCAGCACAGGCAGAATGGTGGCATGTTTAGCTATCAGGTATGTTGATGGATTTTCCCTGCACTGAGGTTTTGAAAAGTGAAGGATTTCAAGCCAGCTAGTGTATATACTATGTGAACTTAACAAGTGATGGTGAAAATGATATCCAGTTACATCTCAGGGTAGTAGATCTCATTCTTGGTTTCCCTAATTACTTGGAGCGACTTGCTCCAAGACCTACAATATTCTCAACAGTGGTGTATCAAGAGCCAAACTCCGGTGAGAATTCTGCCTTTGGCGGTAAATGTTGACGGTGGAATTCTGCACTTTATTCGCAAAGACTGGAAATTACCATTAAGTAGAAAGTCAAGTCCATGTTACAATCTAGGCTAGTCAACCCATCTCGAGACCACAATAATGCTGATGAGCATCGATAATCAAATTTAATAAAACTGGAAGTCTGCAACTGCTCGCCTGTTTTCCATCTTTCGAGGTGTGCCACGAACATCGGCGTCAACGTCAATTTCCTACTTGGGAAAGTCACCCTTCTCCCCTTGACCAACCACCATCTAATACACCATCTTTCTTCAAGACGGCATCCATAAAAGATCCACTCGATACACGCCTAGACGCGCTCTCCTTTGTTTATGTTTTGTGTTTGGCCCACACAGGTTGAAGCCCGCTGTCAGGCGCGTAGCCCACAAAGAACCAGGACTGGACACACACCGCTATTGGATACACACCGTGATATAATAACAAGCATTTTATGGGGGGAAAAATAAAAAAAAAAAGCCACTGCCTTCCACACAGTACGCAACTAGCTGTAACTGCGCATACATACATGTTTCACTCATCTCTCCTTTGGTTCTTGTTCATTCTGGGCGGTTGTCTTAAGTCTTCGTTGACTACTATTTTTTCAGTGTCCGGTTTTGCCTTGGCGGGGATTCCTTGCCCCTGTTGGCCCTAGGTACAACTGATTGATCGTTGAAGCGTCAGGGCTTGTCCTCTTTCTGTGGGCATATCCCTCTCTATAGCTTTCGTTACGCCGCGCCGAGATGACCCCTGGGCACCCCGGAAACAAACGGCTTCTTGTTGGGCGATACGCGATGACTACGCGGTATCCCCGATTGGAACTTCGACCATTTAGATGGCGTATCAATGTACACAGAGGTATGGGCGACAATTTGTGGTTACCCCAATCACCGCGTACTGGGGAACGTCGACAACAAACCGGTTGGCCATGCGAGAAAACAGTGTTGCGGCTTATAAGCGGTCATTCAATGCTCGTCGGCAATTTGCCGCCGCCGGCTATCGATCAGCCGATACATACAACATGGTTACGAGACCCTTCTTAAGGACATCTTTTTCATGATTGTCGAAATAACATTATTGATCGATTTGACTTCATTATAGACAACATTCATATACATCTTCATATGAGAATAATATCAAATGCCACGAATTTGATAAAGTAAATATAGGCAGTGATGTAATTGCTGCCCCGCATCCGATGCCGTCCCCGGCAATGTCCTTCGGCAAACGCACCCTCTGCCGACTTGTAGTCAGCATGCTCGCCCTTGAGAGTGCCGAGAGAGATTTATATTCTGTATTTGTTTTTGCTCGTTTATTTCTGCTCGTATATCTTTCGTCCCTTTTGAGCGTGACTCTCATATGAGCTGTTTGTTGCGTGCGGGGAACCGATCGGTAAGTTCTCCGAGTTGCGCTCTTCCCCACCTTTATGTTTCTCTTTCACAACTCACATCTTCTTCCTCTTCCTCTAGACATACCAAAAATCAAGGATAGCCGCCAAAATGACCGCCGGACTACTCTACGTGACCATGCAGCCCAAGCCCAGCTTGTCGGCCTCGCAGTTCCACGACTGGTACAACAACGAACACGGTCCCTTGCGCCTGCGTCTGCCCTTTTTCCCCAATGGATTCCGCTACCGCGCAACCGACGCAGACTCGGACAGTCCCTACAGCGCGGACAAACACGAATGGGTAGCTCTCTACGATATCAACAACTCGGCCGAGTTTGTGAAGCCGCCCTACACCACTCTCCGCGAGGATACCGTCAAGACGGAGCGCGAGAAGGAGACCATGGCTCAGATTTCCGTTGATAGACGCATGTTTGACTTTTTGCGCGAGTGGAAGGCGCCAGACTATAAGAAGCTCGAGGATATTGATGCCGAGGGCAAGGGGAATATATTGATCACTGTCTGCTTCAAGATCAAGCCCGGCACAGAGGAAAAATTGAACAAGTGGTATAACGAGGAGCACATTGATATGCTGGCCAAAGTGCCCGGATGGCGCCGCTCACGACGCTTCGTGACGTCGTCGGTCTTGAATCCGTCAGACGACGAGAAGGAGTATTTGGCGTTGCACGAGTATGCGCCGGTAAATGGCATGGGAGGGCCCGAGTTCAAAGCCGCAACATCCTCGGATTTTGCAAAGGATGTATACGCTAATGTGGTTTCGGGTCGTGTCAGACGAGTCTACGAGTGGTATTACACCTTTGGTCCTGCGCCGAGAGACCTGAACTCGCTTTCCATTGACCCAGCATACACTGCCACATTCTCCTCGCGCGATGGCCTGACCAAAACTGTCACTGCATCGCAAACCGCCAACAAACGCGCCGTTCTAGAATCCTTCATCACCACTCCCGATGGCGTCCAGCTCCCATTCAAACTCGAAGGAAGCCCCGACCCTGAAGCACCCCTGATCGTCCTCGTAAACTCAATCCTGTCTGACTGGGGCATCTGGGACGAATTCCTCGACCTCTTCTTCGCCAAACCCGAAAACCTGCAAAAATTCCGTGTCTTGCGCTACCGTCCACGTGGACGCGCCAGCGATCCTGGCAATACACCCATTACTCTCAACCTGCTCAGCCAAGACATACTCACCATCCTGGACGCGCTGCGAGTACGCAAGGCCGCATCGGTGATTGGCGTAAGTCTCGGCGGCGCAACAACGCTCAACCTCGCGCTGAAAGAGCCCTCGCGCGTGCAGAGCTTTATCGCATGCGACACAAACTCGCTTGCACCGCCGAGCAACCCAGCTGCATGGGGCGAGCGCATCGCACTCTCCGAAAACGATCCGCAAGCACCAACCGACCAGACCACAGGCGCGCGGGTTGTTGGTGAGAAGCTCGCTGAAGCCACCACGCGCCGCTGGTTTGTGGCCGAGAGCTACGACGGCGGAGCACAGCAGGCGCGCGCAGAAAAGGTCAAACAATACGTGTTTGACAACCATCTCGAAGGGTTCAAGAAAAGTGTGCAGGCGTTATATACGTATGATTTGCGCGATGCCATGAAAGCCGGTACTGTTCGGGGCCTGTTTGCAGTGGGCGCTGGTGACGGCGTGTTGCCGCAGGGTATGAAGAAGATGGCTGAGGAGTATGGCGTGGAAGGGACGAAGTTGGCTGTTGTGGAGGGCGCTGGGCATTTGCCCATGGCTGAGCAACCAGAGAGGTTTTTGGAGGTTGTCGAGGGGTTTTTGGGATAGATTTATATAGATATTTTATGATTTAAATATTGAATACAAACATATAGATATATATCAATTGATGCCACATATTGGCAGCATCAAAGTAGATATACCTCAGTAATCGTATAATTTCATATTGTGTCTGTTAGGAAATAATTGCTCTGCATGTGCTTCTTAGTTGGTAGTTTATGAAATTGAGTTAGGGTTAATATTGGGTTGGATGTACTACCTAGTACAGGCTACATCATATCGGAAGAAAGTACAGCGGACTAAATCGAGTTTAATAACAAAAGTCGTATTTTATATTTTTTATTTAAAGCTATAGGTGATTTTAATTTACGATTTCTTCATCGTAAATGTCCGTCCTGGTGAAAGTGTCGTCAATTTTGGCTACACTTGACGCCGCTAAAGCCTCCACACCAGTTTGTTTCGTTGACCACCGCACAGCCTCTCACCTTTCTACGCTGATCTTATCAGGACCGGCCTGCCTGTTATGGCCTCAAGGTTCTGGTAAAGTCTAGTTGTTTCGGCGCGATGCTACTTCCTAAAGAAGGTGACCTAGATAAGTTGCATTCACAACCCTCGCCTCACAACCCCATATTTTAGTCTCTAGCAGTGTCTCTACTAGAAAAGCACCTAGTACAAAAAATAATTGCGGCGGACTAAAGGTCACCCGACCTGTGTCGTTGGATATATCGCACTGTTGACTATATCTCTTAACGGAAGATGAGTCGGTGACAAAAAAACGAACATGAACAGAAGGCAGTAGCCACATCGCCACACACAGCAATATCAGTCAACATACGGGACACGTCCTGTTGAACATACATGGGAGAAGTTTCTGGCGTAATAATGGAGTCGCCATCGGTTGACAAAGAAAGAGGGATATATGACTTCGGACTACTCTCTTTCGGTTAATACAAAAGGTTTCCCATCTCGATCAAACTCCTGTAAAAATTCACAAATACAAAAAGTGGAGGCCATGATCGTATAAGCCCAATGTCCGAGCTCTTTTCCCTTTTTGATCTAGTAGTAAAAAGTCCTTGGATCGTCGACGTAACCTTTGGATCCCTCAAATCCCACCACCTCGAGATAGCCAATTAGTCGTGCACTCCGATTCTAGCTATTAATCCGCAAAGCATAGCCCCAATCTTATCGTGCGAATAACGTGCGAAGCTGCGTCTGATGGCGTCGCAGCACATGGTTGAGGGAATTGTTTCGTCCTATCAGGCGGGACGATCCATGAAAATAATAGTCCATAGCTGATCATGCACGATATAAGCTTCCCGCAACGTCAACCAGCATCACGATAGAGCATTATTTGTCAATGTATTTATCAATTGAGATGACAGTTCTTATCTTTGACTTTTAATTTCCCATGGAATTTGACAAGAGATAACCGTGAAAAAAAAAACTTTCTTACCATGTGGTCTTACTGTTTGCCGGGGGGCGATGTTCTCGACCATAAGTCGGGTGTCTGTCCCATGCAAATCTGTCATCGATATAATTTTTTTTTTCACTGATTAGGTCTCATTACACAAGATAGTTTGGACTCTTTGAAGCAGTACCAGTTCACTGAATCTTGATTTTGTTGCGGACATGACAAGCATCCGCATTGCGGACCCTGTCCACCAAAAGGATGAAGCCCGAGATGGGGTCTCGACAACGGGGCAGAGCATCTACCAAATGCACTCTGTTTCCCAGCAAGATGTTATCGAACAGGATATATGCAATATCCGTTCTAGGCCTATCGAAAGGGGTTCTGGATTGGAACAGGCCGACGACGACCCAGGATTGCGGAATCCCGACGACTTCAAGGGTCGACAAGTATGCCTCACACTTATTCTTGTGTAACAAACAGGTGCTAATGCTATGCGCTGTAGGATTTCAAAGGCAAAATCCTTTTCTGGCTTGCCTACCAATCCATCGGTGTGATCTATGGTGATATCGGCACCAGCCCCCTCTACGTGTATTCATCGACATTCAGTGAGCCACCATCACGACAAGACATCATTGGAGTCTTGTCTATAGTCATCTGGTCGTTGATAATGATGGTTACTGTGAAGTATATCCTCATAATTCTCCGTGCCGACAACGACGGCGAGGGTGGGACGTTCAGCACGTATTCTCTATTGAGTCGATACGTATGTATTTACTCCTCCGCAAAACAAAATCCCCTGTTTCAATTCTTTTAATCACATATCCTTTAGATGAACATAACAAACCGTGATCCTCGAGAAGCATCTTTGGTACAAATGAAAAGACACCTAACAGGCGATCTTGAGCATGCCGGTCAGAAAATGCGTCGCTATCTCGAGTCGAGCAAATTCGCTAGAGGACTATTAAAAGTCATGGGTGTGTTGGCCGTGACAATGGTTTTGGCGGATGGACTTTTGACCCCTGCGCAATCCATTCTCGGAGCCGTACAGGGCATCGAGGTTGTCCAGCCAAACATATCAAGGGGGACCATTATTGGTGTCACCGATGCTATTATTGTGGTCCTGTTTGCGATCCAGGCATTAGGCATCACCAAGCTGACAATGGCGTTTTCTCCGATTATCATAATTTGGCTCGGCTTCAATGCTGTGTTTGGAATTTACAATCTTGCAAATTACGACGCCAGCGTGTTCCAGGCATTCAACCCTGGTCTGGCATTTCAATTTCTCATTCGCCATGGACAAGGCGGATGGAGAACTCTAGGTGGTACTTTACTCGCTTTTACCGGTGTTGAGGCCCTGTTTGCCGACCTGGGAGCTTTCAGTCGACGGGCAATACAGATTAGCTGGCTATGCTATACCTTCCCATGCCTTTTACTGGCATACATAGGACAGGCGGCATATATTAGCGTGCACCCAGAGGCATATTCCAACCCATTTTTTAACACTGTGCCTCCGGGAACGGTGTATCCTTCACTTGTGATTGCCATTTTGGCTGCTATTGTGGCATCACAGGCAATCATAACTGCAACATTTCAAGTAAGCATGATTTCCTCTGCATCGGCAGCTATCTTCATTCACTAATAACTTTCATAGCTCTTATCACAAGTCATGAAACTGTCATACATGCCACAGATTACTGTGATTCATACATCTCGCATATTCCATGGCCAACTTTATATCCCAGTTGCTAACTGGTTAATGATGATTGGAACGATTATGGTTGCTTCTATCTTCAATAATGTGAGTCTCCTATCATTTTCCTACGCATGGCCATTTATTTACTTCTGCTAGACAACTTCTCTCGGCAACGCGTACGGGGTGTGCGTCATGTTTGTCACCTTCTTTGACACCTGCATGGTCTCACTCGTTGCTATATTCGTGTGGCGTCTCAGCCCATACCTTGTTTTCCTCCCCTGGCTAACTGTTGCGTGTTTGGACGGGGCATATCTATCATCAGTCTTGACCAAGGTTCCCGAAGGAGCATGGGTCACGCTCATGATTGCTGCCATATTGGCACTGCTATTCCTTCTGTGGAGATACGGCAAAGAACAGCAATGGTTCGCCGAGGCGGAGGATCGGTTTCACACCTCCCATTTTATTAGCAGACCCATGACCGAGATCGGATCAGAGATGCCAATGTTGCGTCTGACGAAGCGTTATGGAGCATATCCACTAAACACGACACGGGGCCTCGGTATATTCTTTGACAAGGCTGGAGAAACAACACCCATAGTCTTTAGTCAGTTCGTCTTGAAACTGACGTCAATGCCCGAGGTTATTGTATTTTTCCATTTACGCCCTCTCGAAATGCCGTCTGTTCAGCCCGAGAGTCGGTATACCTTGTCTCGCTTGGCAGTTCCAAACTGCTATCGTCTTGTCGTGCGATATGGATACAATGACGAGATTATTACACCCAATTTAGCCAACGTTATCGTGGAACAAGTCCGAAAGTGGCTCCTACGGGACTATCAAGTTCCGTCTACCGAAGGGACTACTACTACCGAGACTATGGCCGAAGACGAGAAAGACAAATCCACAACCAATACCGACATCTCACTCAATGACATTGCCAGCAGCACTTCAAACCGAGATGTCGCCCGCGAATTGGCAAAACTTGAAGCAGCGCACTCACACAAAGTCTTGTACATCATCGGCAAAGAGCAGATGAAAATTAAACTGGATACCAGCCTGCCTAGGAGAGTCTTGTTGAATTTGTTTTTGTGGATTCGGGATAATACGAGAAATAAAATAGCCAATTTGCGTCTGCCAATTGACAGGGTGATTGAGGTGGGATTTTTGAAGGAGATATGAGATATACATTTCAAATGTTGGATGCAGACTTACATATGTATTAAATGGAGGGTCTAGAGGAACATTTGAAATTGAACCTACATCTTCTGCAGGCCTTTAATGTTGCCAGAACACTAGGAATCCTTAGCTCCATTGATCATTTTATTGAAGCTTCGGATTGTGGCAGATTACTGATGGACTTCGCAGGCGTCTTATTGGGCAGAATTAAGATGTGTCAAATTAATTAATATGAATAAGCATATATTCTAAATTATATAGAAAACCAATCACTTAAATAGTATATGTAGCTGTGAAGCTATTGATAATAAGAGATCACTCCGGATCAATTAATCAGTTGATGTTGTCTGGAATGAGCGACTATATAAATAGGTTATATTTATATATAGAATAATCTATTTAAGGTCTTTCTTTGTCTGGATAAATTCTCAAATTCATAAGCATTGTTTAGTTATTTCTAACTTTTTAATTAGGTTATAAATGTGGACAGTTATACTTAGCAGTATTATATAAATATCTTATGAGATCTCTTTAATGTAGATTAAATTCGTCAAGAGGCTAATAATGATACCGTTTGAAGTACATAATCCATTTGCGGCAGTGGGTCCTGGCGTATCTTGCCGTCCTGCCAAGAGTCGCCACGTGAACGGTAGTCAACCAACCACGTGACTTGTATAGTTGCCTCGGCGCCTTATTGCCTTAGTGCCTTGCGGCCGGACTAATTATGCCTCATTAGGCTAGACAACCTCTGAAACCCGTCGACATCCTTGCCATTATGAAATAATTAAATGCTGGCACATTGCTGGCACATGGCTTGCAGCTTTTAATTACAAAGTCGTAGTAGCACAATGGAATTGAAATTTGGTTTCTCCACTATCGAGTCGGACAAACAAAATTTAATAATTTATATAGAAAATGCCTTAGGGAATCTTCATTTCAGGTGGATACACACACAGGTCTAGCGAGTATGTCCAAGCCTTGCGGCAGGGTTAATTATTGATTAATTTATTAATATTAAAATTAATAAATTTGATTTATTCAAGGATATTACAAAGGAGGTGGCAGGAACCGGTGTATATACACATATGTATTGTCAAATGCTGCATGTGATGTGCATGTGGCCCCCTGGAGGTGTAAATCAGCAGCAACATTGACGTGTACCAGGCCGGACAATAATTTTCCTACGTGTCGAGTTCTACGTGAAGCACGTAATGGACAAAGTATGGATGCCGAGAGACAGGTATCTTCCTTGGGCATGCACAATGATGTCAGTAAGCAAACGACAGCGAAAACTCTTTCGTTGTGTCGGCGAGCGGACTTTGCCGAGGAACAAATACAGAAAAAACAACAACAGGTGGCTGGGTAACTAGAGCCCTGCATAATGATAGAGCCTGAATCGCCAAGTACCTGAACACCCCTGCCCGGGACCCACCCACCCAAAAAACCTAAACAGTACGTGATTGGCCACGATCCAGGTACAAATCGACGAGGTGTACACCGGCGACACTATTGGCTGCGGTGTGGGCGGGCATGCACAGCCGGGTGGCCAGTGAGAAAGCACAGGCCCAGCTGAGAGTGGGGCGGTGGCGCGATTGGCAGGCGCGCAGCCCCACCCGAATACGGGCCGGGCCCAATCAGGCGGTGCGGGGGAGGAGGCTGTCTCAACTTGGTCTGTTTCATCTCGCGCAGCCACCGCCCAGGAGCCGCCGTTATTGGCCCCGAGGAAGGCGCGATCGCCGCCTCATGCAGGACTCGTTTTTTGCGTGCCCGCCAATCGCACCTTCCTATTTCAGGCGGGCAGGCACGCCAGGCACACCAGGCGCGCAGGCCATAAAACTTGCATCCTGCCCTCGCCTTCCCTTTTCTCTTCTTCTCCTTCCTTCTGGTAAGCAAGCGAGACTTCTTCCACTCACTCCACGTTCTTTTTTTCGTTTTCAAGGCATCATCATGTCTGTCATTCCTTTTATTCTGGCTGCCGGCAGCCTGCCATCCCTCATTTCTGGGGCTCCGGTTCCTTACCTTCACTCTCGCGATGTTGCAGGAGCAACTACCCTTCACTCTTTCGCCGAGCGAGACTCGAGCGCATACACTGTCTTTGGTGGCAATGGCCAGGTCTCCGACGGATGGCCCTCGATTGACAACTGGCTGTCGTCGTTTGATGATATGTAAGATATACCTCGTCTACTTCGTCCAAACTTTGCTGACCCAGACTTTCTCAGGTTCGAGGCCAACAAGGATGTCATGTCCAGCTCATGCGAGCAATGGGGTGTTCCCAGCACCTCTGAGCAGGAGATGAGCGACATGTCCGACAGCATCCAATCCGTCGCCAAGTCCACTGGTGTTGACGCCCGTTTTATTTTGGCCATTGTTATGCAGGAGAGCAACGGTTGTGTGCGCGCTCCCACTACCAACTATGGAGTCGTCAACCCTGGTCTCATGCAAAGCCACGACGGCACTGGATCCTGCAACAACGGCGCTGTCCAAAACCCTTGCCCTGCCGACCAGATCACCCAGATGATCAAGGACGGTACCGCTGGCACTTCTGAAGGTGACGGTCTCCAACAGCTCCTTTCGCAGGCCGGCACCGATGACGTGACCAAGTACTACGTGGCTGCGAGAATGTACAACTCGGGCTCAGTCGCTACCGACGGAAACCTGGGTCAGGGCATTGCCACTCACTGCTACGTCTCCGACATTGCAAACCGTCTGATGGGCTGGGCCACTGGTCCCAGCTCTTGCGATTCCGACACCATTGGATCGCTCACCAGTGGCACCGGCTCATTGTCCAGTGGTGGAGATGGCGGTTCCTCTGCAACTTCAACCACGTCTGCCTCGCCCACCATTGCTCCAATCACCAGTGTCGTGCCGTCCCCCGCACCCGTGACTACCACTGCGCCAGCTCCTACAACAACCGCATCTCCGGTCACTACCACCACTACCACCCCCGTGGCGCCAGCCATCACAACCTCTGTTGCCCCCGCTGGCCCCACTGCCACTGCCGCGACATCATCCTCGTCCGCCCCTGTCTACCCCCAAGCTGCCACTTCCTGCCAGAAGTACTACACTGTGGATTCTGGTGACTATTGCCTCCAGGTTGAGGCAAAAGTCGGCATTACTGCGTCTCAGCTCCAGGACTGGAATCCTGGTCTGGACGAAGCTTGCTCCAACTTGTGGCTGGGCTACCAATATTGTATTCAGGCTTAGGACCTAAAACATTTTTTTTTTTTTCGCTTCTATTCCCCCCTTTTTTTCGGTGTACATATTAGACAGGAAAGGAACGAATCGGAAAAGGTCAAACAACAGGCGTCTGGATTCCTTCTGTCTTTTTTTTCGTGGAGTTAGCTATGAAGCAGTCATTTGAGCGCTCGTCCAACGAACGACATGACCTAGCCTAGTTGATATCTTGATTTACAATTCAACAGGTTGTGATTATTTTATTATTTTTAATATGCCGTAATTGTAGTAACCTGGTAAAGTAGGATGCATGTTATTAAATATATGCACTTATTCCCTGAATAGGTTAGCACGTGAGACCGGCTAACCCTAATGAACTTTTGTCTAATATCAACGTTGAAATAAATCTACAACACACTTCCGTCAGCACGGTTTATATCTCCATAATTATGGAGTGTAAACATTGGAAATATTTTTTTAACAAAAATTGAAAAATTGTGCGGTCTTTTCCTGACCTACTGTCAAGCTAACAAGGAGAAGAGACCTCTTGTTTAACTTTAAACATGCAATGCCATTGTATAACAATTACAAAGAGGAAAGGAACAAACAACAAAAACACGAAACCCTTTTCACTAACAAAAGCTTTGTTTGGATGAGCCTGTGCAAGAACAGAACCCGAATATTTTGAAAATTATCATACATGTATAAAGAAGTCTACCGCAGAACATCTTTATGATTAAATTCGACAATGTCTGTCTACTCGTATCCTTGTATTGATTCGAAAAATGTTTCTTGATGAGATGGTCTGCCGAAATATCAGCTGTCAACTAGTATTCATCAAGTATATAAAGTAAAATAGCTGTTCACCAGTTTGCCACTTAACAAATTGTTAGACGAACTTTGGTTTACAAGTTGACCTTAAGACTTTTGTCCAAAAAAACATCTTGAGTTTTTCATCTAATATCTACTATACACAATGGCTGATACACACGGGTCAGAAGATACAACCCATGAACTAGAAGTCTCCCCTGGACTCGTAACCGTCCGTGGGCGAGTCGACATCACGACGCTCCCTTTGGAAATTATCCAGATGATCGGCAAGATTATGCTGACAGAAGACCTCGTACGGGTAATCCAAAGTTGCAAAGCATTGTACGGCCAGTTGACCTACGTCTTGTATCGCCGCATGGTCGCCGCCAACAACCACCACAATGCAATTGTCCACTGCATCTTGCGCAACCGCGCAACCCCGCTGTCAAGGTTCCTAGATGCCGGTGCTATACTGGACAACGGAGCTGCGCGTGAGTACCACGCGACGGCGATAGCAACCTGCGATAAAAACGCAGGTTTTCTAAGCAAGCACCCGCTCGTTTCCGCTGCGAGTCTAGGCCATGCTGAGATTGTGCGGTTGCTGTTGCGGCGCGCAGAGGCTGTCACTTGGCAAAGCCGGACAGTGATCAAATTTTCTGCGCTGCTGGAGGCGATAAAGCATGGACACGTAGAAGTAGTCCGGATACTTGTCGATGCGGGCGTTGATCTACGCGGATCCTCTACTAGTCGTTTGCAGCCCACCATTCCCTTGGTACTTGCTGCCACCCACAAGAGCATCGATATGGTGAAAATAATAACTGCCAAGATGAGAGCGGAGACGGAGACCTATCGAGCCCAGACATACTTCAGCCAGTGCGGGCATGCTCTCCGCGCCGCGATACAGGCGGACTCGCACGAAATTGTCGAGTTTTTTCTGCGCGATGGTCTTCATCCGAACGCTTCACGGACAACTGAGAGTTTTCTGTATACTGCAGCAACTACAACCCCGTCGTCGTACAACAGAACGGTCATAGTCAAACTGCTTATGGCGTACGGGGCAAGCACGGTAAAGAGTGACCCCGGTCTGATAAAGGCTTCCTGGAATAAGAATTTCGAGGTTGTGAACCATGTGCTCACAGAGGGTTGTGATTGGAAGTATAAGATGAGGGAAGTCAGGTGGGCTCGGCTTATGGCGGAGAATGAAGGGCAGCAGGATGTTGTGCAGCTTTGGAACGAATACGTGGATCAGCGGATCCGTGATGGCGGCGACATGGCTTAATAGATTTATTGGATTGGTATTATTTATTCAATGCTTTGAGAAGCCTTTGGCGGGATGAATGTACATAGATTGATGGTTTCGTTGAAATGAGTAGAAATACGTCGGATAGGATGGATTAATATTTAAAATATTCAATACTCCAGAAATGCAGTGTTATAAATTGGACATTAAAGTAACTAAATTTGTACACAATTCTAAGTAAGTGACTCTACCAACACCAGTCGCTCTGTGTTTTATATTTCACATATTATCAATGACATGAGTGGGTTTACTCCACTTTGGTATGGCTCTGCGTAGCTCCCTCCTCGCCACTCTTTTCATGTATTTCTCTCTGCCCCTCGGTTTCTGACTTGCCTGAGGGATCCAACTCATCTGGGCCCCATGCGGGTAATTCCACCGGCGCAAGAAACTGTGTGCTCGACTCGCGCGTCGGGTCAGATCCTGGAAGTTCCGGTTTGTAGTGCCACATGCTAGTATCCTGCGTAGCCAGCGAGCTTCTAATGCCTTGAGATACCGCCGTGCTATGGACGGTATATTCGCTGGCCCGCTTTTCTCTAGTGGTATCGGTAGGGTTCTCTGGCCCTGGTGGCAAGTGGTCACGCCGGATCAGCCACTGGAAAAATGTAGGAGCTGCTCTCTCTTCCGTTTCTGGTCGCCGCGGATAGCGCCAGGCATAGTATCGAAATAGTAAGCCGATGCAAGTGAGCGGGAGGCCGAGCGCGAGACAGATGGCAAGGGCCGTTCGCCTCGAAGATGATAGCCCGTTATAAACTGCATCGGGAGATGAGGACGTCGGTGACGTAGCTGTTGGAATTGCTGTTGTCGTAGTAGGGATATATCCTGCAGCTGATACCGCCGTTGTCAACGTGGTTAGTGTCGATGTTAGCATCGTCGTCGATTCTGACGGTCCATCTGTCGTAGCGGATGCCAAAGACGTAGAGTCGGACCTGGAATTTGGCGGGTCATTGATCCAAAACGTATCAGAGGTTCCGTAATCATGGTAGCTAAAAATCTGAATAAAGTATTCGGTATCGACACGTAGAGCTTTTGACACTCTCCAACGCCACGTGCCTGTGTTGTTGGTGTTGTCTACTATAGATTCAGCGCTGTGCTCATTGTTCACTCTGATTATCTCTAGGCCTATTTGCCCAGTGCCAGAAGGCGTCCAGTTCAGCGTGATTACTTGGCCGGGAACCAGGTTGTGGTCGCTCAATGGGCTGAACTTGAAGCCAGAGGAAATAAAGGGCCAAATGAAGAGAAAGACTCCCAGGGCGGCCGTAGGTCGGGTCATGGTCCGAATGCCCCAATGGAACCTGCAACTCGCCGGTCAAGTAGGATTGCAAGAGAATGTGCGTTGTTCGTAAGTGCCCCGGATGGAAACGAGACGAAAACGCCAGCATCTGAATTGCAACAGCGATTTATGACCGTGGAATATGTATCTAGAAAGTAGAAAAGGGATGAAGAATTGAATTTCAGTGGGGAAAGTTCTATTGTCTCACGCTCAAAACAGCTCAAAAACAAATTAAAATCCCGATTTTAGTCCCGTAAGGTAAGTGTGTGACATGTCCCATCGTGATCGAAGGTTAAACAAAGAAAAGTCAACAAACCCCTGTCAACAGCAGCACTTGAGATACATGGCCATTCAGCGATCGAGAGATCGCGCTGCAAGGTGCCATTTATTGGCCGGGCTTCTCATTAGGCAGCTGCAGCAGTATGTAGTTTGCTCAATTCTGAAGCGTTTGCTGTTCAATTAGTGGTTGGGTATACGATAGAATGCAGGTATCTGTTGTGCAACAATGCCGATCTGCGCGAGGGTATGGATGAATTTTCAGGGGTCCATGTTCAAAAATTCTGCTATCAGGAGTTCAGCGATAAATAGTTTAATGTCTGGTGACTGATACATTAGTTGAATAAACAAATAATGAGTAACTGGTCTCCATACTAGCTGGGCTGAGCGAACATTGAACATTTAACTACGCAGCAAACGCAACAAACCAGCCATGCAAGGCTAAGCGCCAACCAGGATCGGACGCTCAAAATCGTGAAGAGATCGACTCCTGACGAATAGGAAGTGCTCCGTGATTCATCAGTCAAATGACCACTGACAGTTACCAGTCTGCTTTGAAATTGCCAAGACATCTAGCCAGCAATTTATCACGCATATATTCGGAGATTAGGACTCACATAACCGACACATTAAAATAGATTAAAAAAGCCTGAATCGTGTAGAATGCACATCATTGCCTAGATGCCGTAAATTTCTATACACTTGTCGAATTAAGACAACGCAATTATGCCTACAATGACGTGACCCGATCGCAAATGCTCAGACTTACCGGATTCGGTAATTATCGGAGAGAGCAGCGATTTTTCTAGCCGAGTTAATAATTTGAAGTTGTGCATTATTGTTTAATGAAAAATTTTAAGTATCATTTGGGTTACTTTAGCTAGGTACCTGATTTGACTCATCGTGGAATTTCGGCCATGCACTGTTGATAAAGCCTGCAATGTTTGATTATTCTAACAAGTTGAACCAAGACTAGTTCTCCAGTGAGATGTCTGACTCTTCAGCTTTTTCAATTCTTGCCTATTTATAGAATTAAAACAATAAGATAAAGTGCGGTTTATTCGTCGAATAACTATCGCTCCCGAGAAAAATTTAGGCAGGAATCGCGTCCAAGACGCATCACCACGGACTTTTTCCGAATTTCTGATTCATGCAGAAAATGCTTATTCGGATCCATATCGTCGGGACCAAATCGCAGCACGGTAAACTCTGCGGGCTGCTGGGCTAGACATCCAAAACGGCTTGTTTAGGGCTTGCGTCTCCATGAGTGTACTGTGGAGTAGTATGGTGTCATCGAAACAACCTCTCCGAAAAGGTGAAGATTTGCCCATACCTTTTGAGCCTTGACCCACCGAGCAACGTTCTTAGAATGAGAATATCTTGATAGGTGCGTGTCATGAAAAAAAAAATACTATAGAAATATCGTTCTAGTTCAACGTTTAGTGGGCCAAGATTGGCTTATAAGTATTTGATAGTATGTTTTTATTTTCTGTAAAATTTGAAAAACTCACTCATACAAAATGTCAACCCAAGACCTGACACCGCTCCCCCAAGGGGCAGGGTATGGCGTTGTTGTCGGCCTCGGCCTGGCCTTTGGCATTGGCATGGTGGCCGTGAATCGCTTTCTCGAACGGTCCATGAACGAAAAGTCGGACCATACTGAAATGTGAGCGCCAAGAATTTCTATTGAATTAACTGATATTGATATGTCTTGCCAGGTTTATGGTTGCCAATCGCAGCGTGGGGACTGGCCTAACAGCATCGGCGGTGATATCTTCCTGGATGTGGGCGTACGTACTCTACTCCATGTTTAATGGTTTTATGAACTAACTAGACTGACCCTTAGTACGGCTATTATCTGGACAACGGCTCAAGGCTACTTGTATGGAATCGCAGCGCCTTTTTGGTACGCAGCGGGATGTTCCATCCAGATTGCACTGATGACAGTTTTGGCCATTCATGCAAAAGTCAAAGTTCCGTATGTATATTTGCTCAAATTCCTTCGGCACTAGCTAATAGTAACCTTGGGCTAGAAATGGACATACCGTATTAGAGATAGTAAGGTTGAGGTACGGGACGACAGCACATATAATCTACATTTTCCTCTGCCTTGTCACCAATCTACTCTCGGTCACTTCGATGATCCTTGGTGCAGCAGGAGTGATCACCGCACTCACTGGCATGCATATCGTGGCATCGACTTTTTTGCTGCCACTTGGTGTCATTGTGTATACAGTTGCTGGCGGGTTAAAGGCAACCTTCCTAACGGACTATGTGTAAGCCCAGGGCCTTTCACGCTGGAATTTTAGATGCACTAACATGTTTATTCAGACACACTTTGATCGTGATGGTAATATTATGTTTCCTCACAATAAAAGTGATCAACAACCCATCCATTACAAGTCTGAGCTCTTTTTACGATATCCTCGTCGACGCAGACAAGACGCGTGACATTGCCGGGAACTACCAGGGATCTATTCTTTCGTTCAAGTCCAAGAGCTCTATTATATTTGGCCTAGTCCATTCATTTGGAGATTTCGCCTTGGTAATCATGGACACGAGTTTCTGGCAGAAAGGTATTTCAGCATTCCATGCGGTATGTGGAGCTGTCATAACTAAATCTCACTAGGTTTTGCTGCTGATACAGCTGCGACAATGGTACGGATTAATCACAGCGATGTTTAAACCCTGTTTAGTTTCTAACATGTCTCTAGCCGGGATATATGCTTGGAGGGATATCGTATTTTGCTGTTCCTTGGGCTGTATGTGACCTCACCTGACACGAATTTCAACAGCTTACACAAAATTTCTAGGTTGGCACAACTACTGGTCTGGCTGCAATTGGGCTTGAAAAAACGCCTTTATTTCCTACGTACCCGAGAGTATGATAACTTGTCCCGTTCTATCTTCACAGAATTTTATGCTAAAATGTTTTAGATGATGACCACTGACGAGATTAATGCCGGATATGTTCTGCCCTACACAGTCATGGCCGTTGCAGGAAAAGGCGGCGCTTTTGCATTGCTACTTGTTGTCTTTATGTGCGTAACCAGCACAACATCTGCAGAGCTTATTGCTGTGTCAAGTATTTTTTCATTCGACATTTATCGTACGTATATAAATCCAAAAGCCAACGATCGACAAGTCATCAGGGTGTCTCATTGGACTGTCATTCTCTTTGGGATCTTTGTGTCCGCCTTTGCCACGGCCCTTCACTACGGAGGCATTGACTTGAACTGGATGGGCTATTTTCTGGCGACCGTCATATGCCCCGGAATGTTCCCGCTGGCTTTTACTATTCTGTGGAAAAAGCAGACTGCTGCTGCTGCGACGATTGCTCCTGTGCTTGGTTTGGTAGGTTACATCTTTGGAAATTGACTGAAAATGCACGGCGTCTGATTGAATTATAGGCAAGTGGTATTTCAGTCTGGCTCGGAACTGCGTATGCGTATGCTGGGGAATTGTCTGTTCTATCAACCGAGGCACAATTGCCTTGTCTTTGGGGTGCTTTGACTTCAACATTTTCCTCTGCGATCTATTCCATAGTCATCACATATATCAAAGTAAGTTCATCTACACCCTACCATATCATTCAGCACCTACTAATATTTCTTATCAGCCTGACGATTTTGACTGGAGAACTTTCTTGCTGTTGAGCGAAGTCAAAGACAGCAGCGACGATGAGACGACACCGAACACTCCTATCGCTGAGAATAAAAACCTTGACTCAATTGTTCATCCATATCCTCCGCAAGAGCTGAAGCGAATGAATCGCGCTGCTGTTATTGCCAGTATTTTCAGCGCTATAGTTGGGCTTGTTACTTGGGTTGTGTGGCCCTTGCCACTATACCGCGACTGGATCTTCACCAAACCGGTATGGTTCTCTTGCCTGATTGATTTTGTGTAGTGTATAGTGCTGACAGCGACTCCGCTTTGCTAGTTTTTCATGGGCTGGACGACTGTTTCGGAGATATGGTTATTTATATGCATGCTTGTTGCAGTTGTGTATCCGGTTTATGATGGACGTGAGGTATTAGGCCGAGCATTTCGCATTTTATTCCGGTTTTCTACGGAGAAGGAGTCGACAAACACTGTTGGTGAAGGAAGCACTTCTGTTCACATAGGGACAGAAAAGAATATTACTGAGGGCCAATCTTCGGACAATTCGTCCAAGATTTCGCACCAGGTGTTATAAGGGTAGGGACATCTGGAGGGACTAGTTTCATATACAAGATACGCAAAGTAGTGGATATCGTTCCTTAGAATCAGTCTAGAACTGTAGGCTAAATAGAGAGCACTGATATTCTATAATAATTTGTAGAATTTGTTTTTCACCGGCTATTGAGGAACAAAATGTTCTGTAGTCGCAAAGGTTGATTACCTTGAATAAGCCCCCCTGTACATAGTAAGTTGATATATAACCCCCCAATGGAGAAAAATATAGTGAATGAAATTATGCATCGGACCAACCCCGCTTTTGATAGGGGACTCGGAGCCTTCTCCGAGCAATGCATGTTGATTGTCCAAGATGGAGCTTTGATGGCGCAATCCCGATCACGCAGGTGAAGATAATGCCTGTCGGAGTATTTGCCCCACCACGAGTACCTCGTCTATCAATTTGGTAGAATTGGACGTGTGTGTCTAATATTGTTTTTTTAGGTCCGGTTTCTGTTTTGCAATTGCAGTTTCTGCTACTTTCGCTATATACGCTCTCGGTTTTAGAAAGTCGTCAACATGGCAGGGTCAAGGAAGAAACCATGGATTCTCAATGCGTTCGCTATGTTTACGCCTGGCCACTTGTCGCCTGGTAAATTATCACTTCGGATTCTCATCTTAAGCTACAATTAACCTTCTCCGGGTTCACAGGACTATGGAAACATCCCCAGGACAAGGGAGGCGATTTCACAAACCTGGAATACTGGATTAATCTTGCAAAGGTATTGGAAGAAGGAAAATTCCATGGCTTGTTTCTGGCAGATCATCTAGGCGTTTACGACGTGTACAAAGGCCCTGCAAACCCCAACCCGGCGCTCCTCTCTGGTGCCCAGTTTCCGGTGGGCGATCCATTGTGAGTCCTCGAAGAAAAGATACCGATATTCAGAGAGCAGTGGGCTTATTTCTGCTTCGACTTTTAGTATGCTGATATCCGCAATGGCCTCGGCAACTAAATCGCTCGGATTTGGCGTGACCGCGTCCACTACGTATGAGACTTCACCCTACGCTTTAGCGCGCAAGCTTTCTACACTGGACCATATAACGCGAGGTCGAATTGGATGGAATATTGTGACTTCATTCTTGGACAGTGCAGCAAAAGCATACGGGCTCGATGAACAGATTCCACATGACGAGCGGTATGCTCGAGCAGACGAATATCTGGAACTTACATACAAGCTTTGGGAGGGTACATGGCAAGATGATGCGGTGCAAAGGAACCCCGAATCAAAGGTTTATAGTGATGCAGAAAAGGTTCGTCGAATTGAGCATGAAGGGTATGTTTTTCTTTCTCTTTTTTTCTTCTTGTCATTGATTTCCATTACCTTTTTAAAACATGCTTCTTGTAGCCCAGGCTCTATAAATTAATACTAATATCTTGGCAGAAAATACTTCAAGAGCACTGCAGCAAACCAGCTCCCCGCTTCCAAGCAACGCACTCCTCTTCTATTCCAAGCCGGAGCATCATCGTAAGTGACTATCTCCTAAGTGTATCAAGCAAGTATTAACTTTGCCTAGAGCCGGAAAGGACTTCGCTGCGAAGCACTCTGAAGTCATGTTTCTCCCTGGCCTGGAACCCGAGAAAACAGGGGCAATCGTGAAAGACATGAGGTAGATTCCTCAACTATTACAACAAGAGAGACAATATATTAACATACATTCTAGGAAACAGCTTGTCGACGTTGGTCGAGCTCCAGATGGTATCAAATTCATCGCAGGATTTTTAGTTATTGTCGACGAGACCGACGCCAAAGCCCAAGCAAAATACGAAGAGTACCTCTCGTACGCGGATTTGGAAGGAATGGCCACGCTGTTTGGTGGATGGACCGGCGCCGATCTCTCCAAGTTTGAGGATGACGAGGATTTCGCCTTTACTGCAGTCGCCGGTATCCAGTCTCTGATACAAAGCTGGTCCAAAACAATACCAAACTCTAACGGACTAAAATGGACAAAACGCAGGATTTTGCAGGAGCTTGCTCTGGGAGGAGTTCATCCGCGAGCCATAGGATCTCCGCAAACAGTGGCAGACATACTTGAGAAGTGGGTTAACATTGCAGATGTGGATGGGTTTAATTTCTCATATACTATCACTCCGGGTACCTTTGAGGACATGATTAAGTACTTGTTTCCTGAATTGAGAAGACGGGGCGTTATTTGGGAAGACTATGATGTTCCTGGTGGTTCCGCACGCGAGAATTACTTTATGGATGGCAAAGGGCCGCAGGTCCGCAACGATCACCCGGCTGCGACGTATAAATGGAAGTAGATATTCCATTTAGCGGGAATTCACTGTATCTTATCTGCATAGATAGTGAATAATGACACTGGAAAGTCGTTAATCGCCCCCTCGAAATAGTAGAATAGTTTAATCAAAAACGTTCGGAGTTGGAACTTCTGAGTGCGTTTGTCATGTTCTTTCATCCTTGGTTCATACAAAAAGTCTTATCAGGCGCTGATATAAGATGACCTATTCTACAAGGCTATTGAATATTAAATGACCCAATTTCTCGCGGTACTCGTGATTATGACTTTACCTTAAAGAAAAGATTATAATTTTCAATTATTATTATACGATCTGTGTGGGGATGTTTCTATTATACCAACTTTCACTGCTCCAGTCACTATCTCTCCTTTGACACTCACCCAAAACCTTCCACTTTTATGGAACTACCCAGGCTTCTATGTATGTAGTGTATAGGTGTGAAATAATAGCTCATTTCTTCACTAGCAAGCTAGGCCCCACCAATTTCACTCTCGATAGAACCATAAATACGCCTCCCTGTTATCGTTAGTCTGTGGCATATAGATATCAAGCTTCGTGCACTTACCGCCAGTAACATAATGCCACAAAATATTTTGAGACCGGAATAGCCGCCATTCTGTGAAGTCACAATTGCTCCAGCAATCGGGCTGCCGAACAGAGTGCCGAATGCAGAAAAGGCATACAGTGCGCCGACGCGGAAACCTAGCTTTTGAACATCGGATATGGAGGCCACCAAGGCAGGGATTATTGCAAGCGTCAAACCTGACGCGAACCCATATAGCACCGCAAAGACAATAATGGGAGCAGTACTAGCCGCTGGAAGCCACAGAGCAAGGCTTATGATACCCGAGAATAATGTAAACACAATGCAGATGTTGAAAACGCCGTATACATCTCCAAGGTGGGCAGGGAGAATTCTGCCAAAAACGCTTGCTGCATTAACCATTGGAACGAGGTAGTTTGCAATGTCTGTAGACAAGCCTGCTTCTTTGGCCTGGACAATGATGAAATTGAAAGGTAGGAATGCGCCGAAGTAGAGGAGCAGTGAACCAATAGCTAGTAGTAGGAATGGAACCTCGGTGAATGGGAGGAAATATTCCTGTAGAGAGAACGGCTTTTGAACAGGAGGCAGGCGAGACGTGACGGCCACGTTGGCAAAGATCAAAAGACCGAGAAGAAGGAATGCAGTGATTCGTATTGCCCATGGAAATCCGACGTCGACAATCAAATGCTGGACCATAATCGGAAGTATAACACCACCCAGGCTGGATCCGGAGACCATGATACCAAATGCGAGCGCTCTATGTTTTTTGAACCAAGTCCCCGCCGCAGCAATCGCTAAGTATGATCAATAACAGGTTCCTCGGTTACCGGGGTATGAGCTTCTCTTACTGGGGTAAAATAAAAAGCTTGCTCCGATCCCGCTACATATGCATTGGGAAAGAAATATTTGATAGTATTCTTTCGAGAGTGATACCATCATCAGCCCGAAAATATGGAGGAATGTCCCTAAAAGCAGTGGCCAACGCGGACCATAGCTATCTGTCGCTTTCCCAGAGACTATACCCTAGTAAAATGTCAGCACTGTATTAATTGGAAGATATCAAAATAAACACACGAAGAAAAACAGCATGAACGACTCTGTTGCCGATATCCACGAGACAGTACTTGGCGAATAAGACGAGAGCTGGTTGGCTTGGTAGTAGTCCTGAAAAATACCAATGCCTGTTCTCCTAGTCAACAAAATTCTCGGTCATTTTCTGGACAGGACTTTTGCGATCATACAGTTAATCCAGCCGAAACTGGAGAAAATGGAGCAAAATCCACCGGCAATGCATAACCATGCCTGGAAGCCGCCATCGGGGAATGCATCTGGATCCGGCTTTATTTCTTGGACTTGGTCCGACGGCGATCCGTAAGGGATTTGGCTCTCTGGGTCATTTCTCCGCGCTTTTTCCGACGTGTTGTTTTCTAAGTCTTGGTGGAAAGCGGGGTTTTGAGAATCGGTATCCATAGTTGACGGAAGATGAACGATTGATTAATCTTAATCTTGATTGATGTCGAGACAAGATTATTGATGGGAAAACCAAACAAAGAGGAGCAGTGCTCTATTTATAATCACAGAAGAGTCATTTTTCAATTAGTCAGTAAGCGAAAGGTGTCTTCCTAAGACGGTGTGATTTTTCGAGTTTTCCCTCTGGGTATTGTTCAGGGCAACCTGGAGTGTACTATTCCCGATGTAGTATCATTTTTCATGATTAGACCCACTTTGGCATTAATCTTATCAATAAGGGCCGAGGCTGTATGTAGTCAATTTTCCAGCCTTATCATCAGCCCTAATCCGCATGTGGTATCATCTTTCGATGCGGATGAGGTATATAATCGGCGTTAAAGGACACCACTACAGTACTTTACAAATCAAGAGCCTGACTCAGCATTGGCCATGCGTATTCTAGAAGCAAACTAGTAGGATTCTGATTTATCGAGGCAGACCACCTAAAGACTCAGGGATATCTTCGAATACCATCATCGTTACTCCCCACCGTGTACCAGGACCTTCCATCTTGTGCATGTTTTGCACCCATGACAATTCTCGTTCGTGCCCCGGATGCAACCGAAAATACTGCCGAGCGCTCCAAGATGAATAAGTAACGGCGTGTCCACCGTACGTTCCCATGTCTACCCGATGATGATATTCCATGGACTGGCATAGATAGCGGGCCAGTTTTGTTCCTTCACCTTTTATTTGATACAATAAACTTCCCTTGTATGTACTGGAGGGTGAGGTTTTCTGGTCCGAATACTGATTCGCCTCATCTACCAGAGTGATGCCAGTTCCAACTAAAAGATCTTCAAGCTCGATGGGATGACCCAACTTTACTTGAACAAGCTCACATATTTGTATGATATTGCTTTGAAGGTGCACAGTCATCGCCCAGCACATTGCAACCACGACGGAGACATTTAGGGATTCAAACTCGAAGCAAAACGGGAAGATTTTGTTTGAAGGTTCGACATCAGCGGGATTCACTGCACGACTTGGGACCGGCCAAGCCCGAGGCGTTGGCGAGGCTTTCCAAAAGTCATCGTGCCACACCTGGAAAGATTTTAGCATAGTGAACATTGACTGTACGACTGCTGTGGACTCTTTTAAAAAGGCATTCCTGTCGACGATTGACGAGAGGGATGTTGCCCTTTCTAGATTTGCGGGCACGTCTGAAGCCATCTGGTACAGGTTGTCAAGAGCATCGCTGGACGCTGGAACGATTTGTCGCCAGACGTCGTTCTCGATGCATTGAGCTTGGCGCTTCGTCAAAGCTTCAAGTGTCTGGTGACTCGTCAGAAAAAAAATACAAAATGCTTTGATTATACTTACGCAAACAATCGTCAGGCGTGAAAACAAGCGTCTCCATGTCGCAGTACTCGCCATTCTTGGACCACGTAATCGTAGGATTTCTGCGATGCCGCGTGCATGGACACTGAAGCCATTTCCCCCTAGTCGTACAAAAAGCTAGAAATTTTCGTCAGTAAATTCGATAACCCAGCGACTACGCACATGTGCCCTATGTAGCAGTCGAGCTTAGTGCTCCTGGAGGTTTTTTGTACGTACCTCACACGTCGATAGTACTATGATGGCAGCCAACGTTTCTTCGCGAGAGCATACCAGTGGATCATCCAGATCTGAGTATAGATGTTTTAAAGCGGTGCTGTGTTGCTCAAGGCATTGGTAAAGTGATACATCGCCTGTGCCAGTAACATGCAACTGCACCAGACAAAATGCGAAGAGAGAAGTGTCCAACGATTGACTCGGCTCGACTAGGTCTAGCAAGCTGTACACCCATGAAAAGCTTCCTTCACTGATGTCTACATCTAGAGCTCTGTATGGCTTTGGGAAATATGTGGTTCGCAATATCCCGACAGCGTACTTTCGAAACCCGGCAAAATTGTGCGAAGCTTCAGAATACAAACGGCGCAGGTCAGCCTCGATTTTTGGGTTCACCAAAGCGTCTTTCAGTTGCCTCTGAGTCTTGAGCTCTAACAGCACCGAGTTCGCGGTAGACGACAGGCTTGAGGGGGTCCTATTGACAAAAATGAGATCCCGGCCATAGCCAGTACATGCTCGATTTGATGCGATGCACTTTTGGCAAAATGGCCGCCCGAGGTCACACTAGCCAGGTCCTCAATTAGCAAGGTCCTACTCTAGGAATTTAAATAGAGGTAGACAGGTAAATTTAGAAATCGACACTATCGAGCCCTCAACTGGCATCATTTTGCCAAAATTATTTGCAGTTGATCGCGTACCTTTACTCTCCTCTTCCGGCAGGTGTTACAAGCCTGCGACTTTCCAGCGACGCCAACCATTTGCTGTATAACTTCGCTGCTAGGAGAAAGGGGGGGGTTCTGAGTGCCCAATGGAAGACATGTTGTCGGTTGGCGGCTGTGTAAGTATTATTTCTAAGCGGAAACGTTACATAAGCTTTGAGCCCAACCATACATATAGCGCAGCAGCATAAAGACGATCGATCTCTCGACTAATAATTTTAAGCAATTGAAAATATGGTCCTTTCTTTGGCGTGATATCCTTAACTCCAAGGCACTACGTTGACCTGTATCTCTCTAGAAAATTGCGACATTCAGGTCTATGAGGGTAAATATTTGTTCTAAGTTGATTGGTTGAATTTTGCTTCAATGTTGCACATGAATTTGAACGATAGACAATTTGCAGCTGCTTATTACTTTAATATACCAGTGAAATAATGGCAGATAAACTTCAGGTTAGCAATTGATTTTGAGGGACTTGTTGACTTGTGTAAATTCTTAAGTACGGGTGTAGTAATTACACACGCATCGTCTGGTTAATTTGGTTGGACTGAATTACTATTATACAGCTTGTAAACACTTATTTTCAAACAGAAAAGTAGGCAAAATTAAAATTAAATTAAATCGGCATGTTTCAAATGTAGGTAGGTATCTGCGAAGTCGATTACCTCAGTGAGAATAGTGAGTTTACACAAAGCGACCCTAACAGGCAAGTCAAGATATACTAGTTGAGCAAATAACTTCTTGGATACTTCTATATACCCAGTAAGCTGGGTATTAGGCCCTGGATATTGCGGGGGCGTGTGTATTGCTAGGGCAGACTTTGTGGTTCCATCTACGATGGATCTTGATCACCAGTTGACGATCGCATATGCCATTCATAACCTAGGACTTGGAACATGAGCTCTGCAAAGACGGAGCACTATGTACCCGGAATATGCGAGGCAATGGACCGTTAGCGGACTTTCTAGAACATGTCAAACATCAACAGTTTTGGTATGAGAAACACTCAACACAAAAAGCCCCAACAAGGTTCCATGAACCTCCATGAACTTTTCTATTGCGTATTTTTGTTGAAATAATTAATGGAGAGAAAAAAAAACATACAGCAGCTAGGATTCACTTGTGGTCACCCACCAAATTACTAACCAGCCGGCGTGAGGCTTAAGTACGGCTGAGCAGACGGGAAGCCCTGCTTTCCTCACCCTATGGTCGTATGTGCTAGGTAGTCTAGATTATTGGTAATAAATAGAAGAAGATATAGACGGCGCATCATGCTTGACTTGGGAAATAAGCCAAGTTCAGGTCGGTAACAGTGTATATTGCTCATTTCATCATGCGTCGCTGGTCAGTCGTTCACAATTCCATTTTCAGATGATATTGGCATACTCACTAGGTACATGTACATTACTTGTCTTCTATAATTCTATATTGTGGAAGCTTCCGCAGGTACGGATCACAGAAAGTATAGGATAAGACGTGTGTTGTTTCAGCTTGAGTTTTTCACGAAGCTCTCCTTTGTTAGAAAGTCTCTAGCTATGATTATTATTGTACATGTTTGAACCCAAATTAGCCAGAAACTACAGACCATGACACTCCAGCATATTTGGCATGAGCAAGTAAGAGTCCGCGTCGTGGTTGGCATACAAGAACATATTCGACCAGTCAGTGATAGTGTATGGGCTGGTTTCTGACCATTAATCACTATACCCCAAATCCATTATTTGCGACTGGTTCAAAAGATTATCAGGGTTTACCTGTGTCAAAAATGGTACTTGCGTATTGACAGCCAAAATATTTGTAGCAAAACTGTCATTCCCCCGGGTTCTTGCCTTGTTCATCGATCGTTCCATTATGTCTACCCAAAAACTGCTAATCCAACGGGCAAGGATGTAGCCCTGTTCAAATTGCTTCAGGGTGATTAAAACAAAACGCAACTTGACGAGAGCAAGGTCCCTTTCTTGTTTTACACACGTGTGCAAAGTACTGGGTATTCATGGCCGCAAATATAGCAGTCAACGTAGAATTGTGAGAAATGAAGTCAAGTGCGAGATGTGTCCAAGCCATGCTAGCCACATCATCGGAAAGTACAGAGCCCGAAGAGCAATAGCTGTAGACAGAGCGGGCAATACATTTCGGTGCATGCCGTCTTAGTTAAGGTTATGAAGACGTATTATATTTGACAGTTAAATGGTAGAAGAGTTCAACGAGGTCTAATTATGATCCAGCTTCAGTACAGATAAAAATGAACAAGAAAGTTAAATACTTTTACTGAATCCAGCCTTTGGGACCGCCCCAGGTACCCTTTACCATGGAGTTGTAGTACACCCAAGGGAAAAAGTCCTTTTTCAGATGGTAGAATGCCCGGTAAGGAGTGGCTTGGTCGATACCTAGCCAGCTGAACGTCTCCTTGGGCTCTCCGCCATATTTGAATTCAGCAAGGAGAACCTTTCCATACTCGGTCAACAAGGGGCAAGAGGTATAACCGTCATACGTGGCGTCGAGACTTTTGCCTTCGGTCGATTGCAGTAAGTTGCGAACCAAGATAGGTGCTTGTGATGTGATCGCTGCCGCCGTTTTAGCAGTGGGGAGGCTGGAGGCGTCACCAGCAGACCAGACATTGGCGTATTTGTTATGACGAAGGGTGGCCGCGTCTACATCAACAAGGCCGGTTTCATTGGCTAGAGCACTGGTTTTGACAAAGGCATGTGGTCCCATCTTGGGAACAACGTGCAAGAGATCAAACTCCTTCTTGACCTTCTCCTTGCCACCTGGAAGAGCAAACGTCGCCGTGTTTCCACTGACGGAAACGAGGTCGTGTTGGAAATAGCCCTCCACGCCTCTTTCCTTCCGCAGCTCCTCTAGCTTAGCGCTATATTTGGGCACGCCAAACATGCCAGGAAGCCCAGTTGCAAAGCCGATGTTGATCGGTGACTTGCCGTTTGCACTATACAGGCCAGCCTTCTTCCAATAATCTAATGCGAGCCACATGACCTTTTGTGGCGCCCCTGCGCATTTGATAAGCCCCGTCGGTTGGGTGAAGATTGCTGTGCCTTCTTTCAGTTTTTCGACTGTGCGGAAAACCTTATCGCAGGTTTCATAGCCGTAGATGGACGAAACGAGGGAATTCGGATCGGCAAGCGCTTCGGGTAGGCCATCGATGCTTCCGTAGTCGATCGTGATGCCCGGTGCCACAATTAAATGTTGGTAACCAAGTTTCTCTCCATTGCCGAGGGTGACTTGGTTGTTATCTGGGGAAAACGTGTTGACGGCTTCGTTGTAGAACTTGAGCTTCGAGTCGAGCAGAGTGTTCAACGGCCGTTGAAGCTCTTCCTTCGTTTTGAGGCCGCCGCCGACCAGGGTCCACCCTGGTTGATAGTGATGCAATGTCGCAGGATCGACAACGGCAATATCATCTTGGACAAACTTGCCGGACCGGAGAAGCTGGTGGCTGATGACGAGACCTGCAGAGCCACCGCCGACGATGACCACCTTGTGGTCTCGGCCAGCAGAACTAACAGGCGACGGTGATGCTGTAGCAAACTTCCGCGATGCCGCTGGAGTGGCGGCGATTGACCGACGTCCTGCGGTAGAGACAGCAAGTGTGACAGTATTCCAGATCATTGTTGTAATAAAGAAAGTGATTCCTATGGTATTGAATGAAGAGAGAGCCGTTCCTTTCATTGAAAGATGGTCGCGGAGATGGCAGGTGGGATTTCTGCCGGCAGAATTTTATTCTCCCTTATCACCGCCCGATTCTAAAACCTGTGGTTGGTACATTTGGACTGACTCCACTGGACCCCGCAGCACTGCAACTGGCTAGTCGCAGGCGGTCAGCAATATTTTACAGGTCCACATGGCAATTCGGGCCAATGAAAAGTCTGATAAATGACGCAATTCTATACATGCCCCAATATGGACTCCCTCAGAGCTCACAGTGCGATTGGCTGGTGCAAATAAGGTCCGGATTCAAGCCTCAGGCACCAAAGTCAAAACAGAGAAAACTACAGAAGATGTAGCGTTGTATTGACCCGGACTTGTCATCTTCCATATTTTTTCCGTTTTTGGTCGGACACTGTTAAGACTAAACAGATCTACAATTGCAGAACAACATCCCGAATATCGACTTAGTGGAACGAAAGAAAACATTTCAAAGCGAGACCCATAGCACGGACCAAGAGTCAGACTTCATACAACAGCAGTTTGAGGACGAGGCAGAGTCGAAGCGAGAGGCCGCACTTCAATATGAAATCTTTAAAAGGATTTCAGATGGTGGGCTTCATGACATACTTACACGCCCGGACAAGGACCGTGAAGCAAGTGGAAAAATTACAACGTTGAATATGTTTTTCAATTTGTGTCTCACTACTTTCAAGGGCATCCTGTCTCTAATCAAGACGCCATCGACAACTTTCTAGTCGCGACTCAAGACGCGGTGTTTGACCGCATCGAAGATAAGGACTTGTTAGTTTTCTTCTTTCTCCCCTCCCGTTTCATCTGTTTCCTTTACTTTTTTGAGGGAGACACATCTCTAACTTTTCTTTCTTTTAGTGTGTATTCCATTGGTTTTGAGAAGCGAAACGATAAACATGGGAAGGAAATAGATGGATGATGGGATTTGGTCATCTTCTGGAACGACCGGAAACCAGATATCCACAAATCATTGAAAAGTATTCCAACGGTCAAACTGCGCTATAGATAACCTGAGGTTATCCATAGCAGTATCCGCGATCATCACGGATCGGGCCACTTAGCAAGTAAGTTTCATTAATCAGCAGCTACTTCGAGGCTGCAAGTTCTGCATCCATCACAGTCGGTCTTCGCAAGACTCGGCTTTATTGGTGTCCTTAAACATAGGGGTGAAAGTGCACATGTGGCTGTTACCGCTGGGCACCTTTTTGATACCGAGGCTCGCGACGACACGGCTTATCTAACTCGATCCGCTGCTGACTCTTTTTCACAACCACAGACTAATGGATATCGACTCGAAATTCTTGATTCAATGCGACGAGAATCATACAAACAGCCTACGATTCGACACTCTTGGCGAGCTGGACGTAAGTGCCTCGATGAGGTGTGTCTGCTTGACGCGGAAACTTTGCCAGAGGAGGAATTAGAAAAATACCATCATTACCTTTGTCACCGGAGTGCAGCTATAAGCCGCAATTACCTCTTTGCTCTGCCCAAAGGTAGAAACACTACCGACGTTCTCACAAATCCGAGGGTACTTAGCCCCACAAAAATTTACAATGCCCTCTGAGGAACTCTCTCATATCAATCAGTCCCGCGTTTCCTCAAATTTGGTACAAAGACTGGATTTACGTGAGCCATCCACTCACCCAAGGGTCTAGGTTTTTTTTATTTTTAGTTTTCGGTTTTGGTTTTTTGTATTAGATGTCTTTCTCTTTGTATTAGATCCAAATACATCGTATTTTTGGGACCGTACAAAAGTTCATATACAGAGTTGAGATGAGACATGCATCCATACGTGGTCCGATGAAAAGGAACAATAGAGTAACAATAAGGGAAATGAGTGCTCGGTAAATCTGATTATCACAACACGTTTTTACAATCAATTGATGTCTTAGGACCGTATTGAAACCATATTTAACATAAAGTATCCTTCTCACAGGTACATATATTCTATATTGCCCCCATCATATTATGTATTAAAATATGGTGATAACCTTATAGAAACTTATTGTTCGTATTGTGTGTGAAAAATGAATTCTGAAATTTGTTCCTGGGCCTCTTCTGTCCAGGTATCGAGGAAACCTACGCGGAGGCCTGCAAGCCGATCAGCGAGGCATGTATATAAGAGGGGGGTTGACAAGGAACTTACGAACCTCGCAGCAATGCCTGCGCTCATTAATTTGACGTGTCCAACTATACATACGTAGTAAGACAGGGGGATTGGTGATTCCATGCATGCAGGGGGAAGCTTCAAATTTTGGGTGTATATCTAGACATTTGTGTCAACGGCATGTAGTGCATGTGCCAATTGTTGTGGGGGAGCAATGCTCGAGTGTTAAGATACCTATGTCAACCGGATATGACTACCACCTACAGAACATTGAATATGTCCCCACTACATATGTAAGGGTTCCCTTTTTGGTGTAGTAGCAATAAAAGTCTGTCAGCATATATCAAGGTCGACGATATGAAAACTCAGTAACAACTTGAATGTCATGACATCTATATTAAGATTCCATAAAACAAATGTACATAAAATATTTTCATAGAAAAAGTGGTCCTATAATTTAAAGTACTATTATGCAAGATGCGCAGAGCACAGTGGATAGTGATACAAATGCTAAGAAATTATATCAAAGGTCTTTGGCGCGGGGAAAGGTATGGCCCACTTTTCCATTTTCATAGTTGAACTACATCTTCACATGCTATTTTTCTATAAAAAAAAATGTCTACTTATTAGAAAATTATCGTTTCTAATATTTTGCACCCCACTAGCCCTACTATTTACCATCTCACCATTGAAGAACACGAAGCCGAGAGGAATCTTCGGTTAAAGTAGACTCCTTTTTTCCCCAATCACCACCTTACAATAGAGACGTCCGTAGGGTTGGCAAAACGGCGATTCCTTTAGTCAACTTCATGATGCAATCGGTTTTCGTTTGCATGGAAGTTTCCAGCGCTACTACTAGACGAATTTTAAAATCTGGGTGCGTGCTCTCCTCCATCGACTATCTTACTACCTAGCCCTTTCCTGATTGGCTTGTTGACACCAACTAGGGCATTATCCAGCAACAGATGACAGCCTCCAATGAAACAGCAAAAGTTGAGGTCGTGCGCGCAACTTAAAGCTCTCTCTTTAATTCAATGGGCGAGATAATCGCAATCGGTTTTTTTTCTTTGGTCAAACAATCCAAACATAGTCGTGTCTGCCTTGCCGGTTGCTCGGACTTTCCTATTTTGGAGCCCGCCCTGGGTCGTGACTCACCCCAATGAGTACAAAACACAGCTGCACCGCACTTCAAACTCTCATCAGATCGTGTTCTCTTCAATTTTTTTCACCATCATATTTCGTCTCGCAATTTGCCATTGGCGATTGTCCCAGGCTGGTAGCAACCAACCATGGAGCGAGTTAGGAAAACCTTCTTCGACCCTCTGGCCACGTCCAAGGCTCAGATTCGGGAGATTCTAGCGACACTTCCAGTCGGCTCTGCGCATCCCTTCAGTCCTGAGCAAATTCTTCTTTGTCGAACAGAGAGCGGCATTGATGAAATCGATGTCTCTTCCTACCCAGAAGACTTCTTTTTCAACGGCGTCGATTTGGGGGAGATGGGAGAGACTCTTTTAAGGCGAATGGCTGTCTTCCGGAATCATCTGAGTATGTGTCCCACTCTTACAATTTTCCACAAACGGGCGCCACTCTAACCATCACCAGGTGTTTTTGAGGATTTCCAGATTCAGCAGGCACCGGCTTCAACATTCAAGATCCCAATAGTCTCCGGTGAAATCACCATCTTGGCAGTCTCAGAAAGAACCCCAACTTACTATGATTTCTGCTTCGCCGATGAATCATGCAACACTTGTTGCTGGATTGCACAAAATACGTTTGCGGGCATAGTTCATAGCGGCGATATCACGAGTGGAAATGACTTGCTGGATTATGTTAGAATCAACAGTGAATCTCTCACAACGAAGGAAATCTGCGTTTTCATATCTGGCTACCGTTCTACAAAAATCACAAGATTTCTAGGAACAAACCCAGCATTGCTCATTGCCAATCATGTGGATAAGGTAATTTCGAAATGAAGCCGCTTCTTTCTTTCTTTCTGGCAAAAGAACGTGTATTAATTTATTCCTAATAGGTTCTCTATATCATCCCTGTACCGCTGGACGCAGCAACAATTGGAGACGCGACTATCTGTTGCCCATTGGTGATAAAGCGCGATGGGGACTCGCTAGTCTGTTCAATACTGTCAACTGCAACCACAGACCGAGAAATGATGTGCTCTGGCGACAGGTTGGTGAGCCCTGCTTTCCCGGAGGCAATAAGACGGGCCGATTTTACCGTATCTGTACCACAGCCAACTATCACACAAGGTAAATATGCCATTTCTCAACCTGAGTGGCTTGTAAGGGAATTTTATTCTGACGTAGATACAGCTCCAAAGTCGCTTCCAATCGAAGACACAGAGTCGGACTCGGAAAGCCTGCGCAATATTATTGCAAAGGAAAATGCTGTGCTCACGACAAAATCGGTCACTTTACCTCCGTTTTTTACTTTTGAAAACACGCAAATCATAACTTTCGGCACCGGTCTCGAGTTTCAGTTACCAAATGAAAAGTCACCAAAGTTTGGTCTACGGCGAGAGCATTTCAAGTGGAAAGATATTATACACGGAAAGGCCAAGCCATCCGCTGTGGTTCTGCCCTGCATATTTGGTTCACAGCTTCAAGGTCCAGTTCTGCTGGCTACGGGAACGATCCCCTCGAATGTCCCATTTCTCGGCGAAGGTGCTCTCCGGCAGTACTATGAAAATCTCAATAGTATCGTGTTTATTGTGGACGACCGAATGACTGATAATGCCCGCAACCTTGCAACCTCATACCGAATCAATGCGCTCTTTATCATCCAGCTCAATCCAGACACAGAACCCAAGAATACCGACGATATCCTGTCGTTGCTCGATTCAGCCAACATTAATGCGGTGACAGCACTTGCAGGGCCTCAATCTTTAGTTCTAGTTCAAATCTCCGACAAATACTATTTCTACAGAGGCCTTGCCAACCGAGCACGCCTTAATACCTCCGGGTTAGCCTTTGGTTCAGATGTGACAGCCATTCTCGAGTCAGGAGGCATGAACGGCATGATAGATCCAAGGGCAAAGCGAGTAGTTGACCTTGACGATTCAAATACGATTATTTTCCCAAGTTCAGGACAGTTAGTCCAACCTCGCGATCTCCAGAAGCTTTTCGAAGAGCTTCCAGTCGACAAAGTGCAAGACATTCAAGAAGACATATCTGCAGCGGTTCCACAACTGCAGCTACTTTTGAACCACAAAGACCTGCAAGAGCTCTCCAAAGCCTTGGTCTCTACACTCTCAGAAAAGGTCGGCAATATAACTGCTCCATTGCGGGACGCCTATATCACGTTCTTAGCAAAGGAATACAGAGCTGAAGATCGGGAATCGGTGAAAAGGAAAAATCTATTGCTTGGAGAATTGAGAAAGAGTACGAAGGAGTTGCAAAAGGTTCTGGAGCCCGCGATTTCAAATTTGGCCAACATGATGTCTTCTCAAACGACCTCGAAGCGAACGCACGACCTAAAGCGTCTTGTTCGCCAAGCCCAGATTCAGGGTAATGTTGAGGCTGCCAAGGCTATGACTTTCGATACTTTGGCCGGGTACCTTGAAACATACGCGGCGGATATGGGTGTAATGCTGTTGAATATTGAGACCGTGCAATACCACCAGCTCTTGGGTAACTTGAAGAACGCGGCTATTGATGCTAGGTATGTGAACCCGGATTATCAAACCCCCCTCCCCTTCTGAAATACTCCCAAAGCAACATTCTTCTTACGGTGCTGATATTCGGGTTATAGTACATGTTGCGAGCTGGACTCCAGAGTGTTGTATCTCGAAGGATTCGATGCCGGGATCATCATAGAACAGTCGCAAAACAACCACGACGGTCCACTTCGAAGCCAGTCCGGGCCCTCTCAGCCAATTTTAGCAGTACCATACCTCAATCAAGGAATGGGAATTGGGTCAATGCTAGCCTGGGTTTGCTGGGATGAGTTTGTCAATCTCAAAAGTCCTTATACGGTGAGATGGATGGAGAAGTGCAATGAAGCACACATTGCTGCGCTAAGGATCATGATGAGAAGTACTCTCAGTCAAGCAGTAGCATCTAGAGAGCATTCTATTCAACCCAGCAGCCCGGAAACTGGTCATCTTATGAGTGCGTTGTTGATGGCAGCCATGTCAAAACTTGCGGCGATGCGGACAACTGCGCCTGTCGTGTTAGAGAAGGCTGAAGATACTGTCACAAGGTTGATGCGAGGACTCTTCGGCAATTTATTGACAACGGCAGGTTCTGGGGTTCGTCCTTTGAGCATGGTCTGGCAGTTATTTGGTGTGAATCCGCAATACGACATTCCAACAAGCGATGTTGACTGGATTTGGTACGAGACCGTCGTTGCTCTTTACCCTTACACTGGCTGGCCTCTCGAGCAGTTTCACCAGAACCTAGAGAAGCTCCTTGACAAGGTCATCGTCCGTGTGGTTACCAAGAACGAAAGCATGGCTAAGATTAAAGCAAACCGTGCAGCTGAAATGGTCAAATACTGCAAGCTGCGAAACATTCAGCTCGACCATTCTCGCACGATCATCACCAGTTTCATGCGAATGCTTACAACAGAGAACATCGACATCGCGGCAGTTGCAGCTCGTCTGTTACAGCATCTCCCGCACACGTTGGAGAAGCAGACGCAAAGCTACACAAGGATGATCAGTTACCTAGAGCATCTCGCCAAGGGGGGTCAGCGGCGTGTCAAAGACGATCTTGTTGCCGCAAGCGTCTACACTAAACGCTCAGCTGTTTTTAGCGAACTCAAGACTCGGGTTTCAGACGCGTGTGTAAGCAATGACTGGGCTAAGGTAAAGGAGTCTTGCCAAGCACTGGTGGACAAACATGCCGAAATCGCTGCTCTCTGGCACGTGTCTCCTGGATCGCTGAATGTGCAAAACATGAAGGCGTACAAAGGACTTCTAGATGCCGATTTCGGAGACGGTGTCAGCGAAGAGACCACAGCCATACACGAGCTAAGTAGACAAGTCCTCAATGATGCAGAGAAGCGCCGTATTCCTTGGCAAGTTGGAAAAGAAGGTCAATTCGGCGATAACATTGAGCCTCTCGATGAGGCTTTTGTTCATGAAATTCTGACCGGAGAAATGCTTCAACCTATCTCCACCGCTGCCTCGAATGAGCAAGAATTGATACCAGTCACAACGACAGCTCTTGAACAAAACACAGCCGATGAATTCTCCCAATTCAAATCGTCGCTGCAGCCTCGCTTCATTGATACAATGCAAAAGAGCCTATCTGCTGAAGATGTCTGTGGAATTCTCAATGTTCCTGTCACCGCAATGCGCGTTTTCATTAAAGCTCTGAACCCGGAGTTTGTCTGGGAGGATTTGGAGAAGAACTTCAAGGTGGTGATTCTAGGGTTGTTAAAAAACCGATCCAATCGCGCAGAAAGCCGACCTGTTAAGAAGCTACTGGGGCTGGATAGTGTGGATATTACGATGCAGATTGAGGGGTGAGGTGAACGTGTTGCTTTCAATGGGGCTACGAGACTTATGACGAGTATGATTGCCCGTGACAGTGTTTTTTTTTCCCATAATTTTCTGTTTTTTTACCGTTCTCCACGGTTTTATTGAGGGCGTTCCAGCATGCAGTATTTACATATTTCGTTCTCTTCATGAGTTATGATAGCTGAATTAATTCGATTTTACTTTATGGATCAAGGAAACAAAGTGATTCTAAATGTCCCTAGGTGTTGTGAGTGTAGCCTAGATCAAATGAAAACAAAGTGTCAGCGTACAGAAACGCATCTCATCAATAAGCGCGAGTCCATTTTTGTCAAATGATTTCAAATCAGGGAGATATGACACCTAGAACTCACGGGGAGTTAATATCTTTTAGTCTTAGAGCTTAGCTATGACTCATAATTAATAATGTATATACAAGGCAACATTGAAAATATGCATAAAACCCAATCGGAGAATCTCCGAGCCTTGCATCGGCCAAGACCAAACCCCCGCATTCTCCAAGTTGACACTCTCGCCTTCTCACAAATCTCACTTTTTATATATACATTTATTGCATATTCATAGACACCCGGGTAATCCAGATATGGCGTCCAAATATGCCATCTATCCAAGCTTGCGTGATCGCGTCGTTGTTATCAGCGGCGGCGCAACCGGAATCGGGGCCTCGTTAGTAGAGCATTTTGCTCTCCAGGGCAGCCAAGTAGTGTTTCTCGACATTCAAGATGCGGCCGCAGAGACACTTATCGAGTCGCTAAAAACAAGAAAGCAACAAGAAGAACGAATCGTCCACATCCCTGAGTTCATCCACTGCGACCTCACCGACATCAACAACTCTCTGAAACCCGCCTGTGACCAGATACTGCGCGAAAAGACAACGGTGCACCGTCGAGGACTGGGACAACAACATCAACGTCAATCTGCGGCATCACTTCTTTCTCATACAGTTCCTGACGCCAGCGCTGATCGCCAGTGGTGGCGTCGGGTCCGTGGTCAACATGGGCAGCATCACCTGGGCCGTCCCCGCGACGGGGCTTGTGCCGTATACCACCAGTAAAGCGGCGATTGTTGGCTTGACGCGGACGCTGGCGCATGAACTCGGGCCTCACGGGGTGCGCGTGAACAGTATCCTGCCCGGTGCCATTGCGACCGAGAGGCAGAAGCAGGAGATTCTGACCGAGGAATATCAGCAGTGGGTGTTCGGCAGACAGGCATTGAAGAAGATGTTGCAGCCGGACGATGTGGCGCGAATGGCGCTGTGGTTGGTAGCTGATGATAGCGAGAGCGTTACCAACCAGGGTTTGGTTGTGGATGGGGGGTGGATATAGAATAAATGCTCTACAGGACGATATAATTACGCCGTTTTGAATACTGTAATCAACGTCTAGTTTAAGCTATAAAATCTTCCGATAACACAGACACTAATGCTTTTATGGCGCGGTAATTAAAGATTGTTGCGGTCAAAGCTGCAGCCCCTCAGCAGAGTGGAACATTGAATCAACCCCTCATCAAACTGTCCTAGGACATCACAGCTGTAAATATACACCACAAAAATGCAGAAATTCACGATAACAGAGGTATTTCAAATTCCGGGAAAGGATACAAGACTGATCTGACAGAAAAAGCCATTTCTCGACATCAGATGTGGCCTCTCTGAGGGCCCTTTCTACGAGGAGTCAACACATACGTTACGCTTCGTTGACATTGTCAAGCGCCATGTATGGTCTGTGGACTTGAATGCAGGAGCTTCTTCCGCAAAGAAGACTGAATTCGACATCTCATTCGGGCAAGTCCAATCTAATCGACCATGTCAAACCCCGATTCACAAAACTAACATCGCATGCAGAGTCACTGCCAATCTTGCATCGTCAACAGATGGCAGCTTCCTGTTTGGCGGAAAGCATGGCATCGGCATTGCTCAGCGCGATAGTAGTGAGTACAGGTATATCAAACGCTTCTGGAACGATGAAGAAGTAGCAAAGGGATACGAAAACAGTTTGCGCGCCAATGATGGCGCTGTCGATAGCCAGGGTCGCTTTTGGGTCGGTACAGTGAACGATCCGACTGTTACGGGCGGAAAATTCGATCCTGTTGGTATGTCTGAATGATTTTAATCCCACGATAAAAAAAGAGTGAAGTACTAGGCTAAACTCTAAGAAGGCGTTCTCTTTCGGCTCGACACTGATGGCTCGCTTCACCGAATGCTTGAAGGCGTCACGGTTCCAAACGGCCTTTCGTGGAGTTTGGACGACAAGACCATGTATTGGACGGACTCCCCTACAGGAAATATCTATGCATTTGACTTTGATGCCTCAACGGGAAATATCACCTCTCAAAGGGTCTTTTGGCACTCCGAGGACGGTCTGCCTGACGGACATGCCATGGACGAAGAAGGGAATCTATGGGTAGCCGTCTGGGGTGCTTGGAAGGTTGTCAAGGTTTCACCAGCAGGAAAAATAACGGCGGAAATAGAGGTGCCGACAAGATGTCCTACGGTCTGTATTTATTTATTTTTGTTTTTAATCATTCAAAGGTTGAAGTTCATGGCTGACAAGAAATGAACAGGCTGTTGCATTCGCTGGCGAAGATGTCTACATCACTAGTGAAGAAGATCCCGAAGCAGACAAATATCCGGAGTCTGGGAAATGGCACGGAGGTGTTTTCAAGTGCCATGTTGGCGTCAAAGGAAGGAAACTTTATGTCGCGAAGGTTCAGTAGAAATTTACTTTCCATTATACATGTACAAATCAGAAGTGTCAACCAGTGCATGTACAAATTCATTTTTTATTTAAATACATGGTCCTAGTATCTTGCAGTCTAACATTATTCAATTTTCTGTGTGACAAATGACAAAACTCAGGCACTTTGAGACTTCTTGACAACATCATAAATAGCATCAACATACTGTTGAGTTCGTTCACTGCCAAGAATTCCCGGGCCCATCTTATTCATCACATACGTGATTGTCATTTTATTCTTCAGATCGACAAGAAGAATTGATCCACCCCATCCAGGCCAGAAAAACACTTGATCCTGCGGGATCCACGGGGTAGTTTCCGGGTGCGAAAGGCCGTAGCCGAGACCCCAGCGCACTGGAGACAAGATCACCAAATCAAAACCCTCGGACTGAACATCAAGAATCTTGTTGATTGTTTCCTGTGAGATCAAGCGTACGCCGTCTTTCTCACCACCCAGGGCTAGAGGAGAAAAGATACGGGCCAGGGCACGGGCATTGGTATGTCCGTTGATTCCACCAATTTCGGCACGACGATACTCGGGGGTATTCGCCCTGAGAGCATTGGGAGGTGGTACAGTGAAAGTCTTGATGACCGGACTATTGGAGTCGACGTTGGCAAATAGGGCTGGATCGAATGGTGGTGGAGGCAATGTTTCGGCAATGCGAGGCCAGTCCGACTCGCGCGCACCGAGCTGGAAATCTGCGCCTACAGGACGAACGATCTCCTCTTCGATAAAGTCACGCAGGTGTTTCCCTGTGATACGGCGCACGAGCTCACCAACAAGATGGCCGTAGTTTGTTGCATGGTAGCCTGACTGGGAACCGGGTTCCCACCAGGGAGCCTGCGCAGCTAGGTGTGCTGTCGACTTTTCCAGATCGTACAAATCTTTTTCCTCAAAAGGCGCCTCCCATCCTGATACACCAGAGGTGTGAGACAGAATATGGCGAACGGTGATGTTTTCTTTCCCATTGGCAGAAAATTCCGGCCAGTATTGAGACACTTTGGCATCAACATCCAAAAGGCCGCGCTCGATAAGTATCAATGCCGCCAAAGAAGTCACGTTCTTTGTCGTCGACCATACATTGACAATGGTGTCTTTCTCCCACGGCTGGCTCTTTTTTGCATCTGCATAGCCTCCCCAAAGATCTACAACGCTCTTGCCACCTATATCGACATGTATAGCCGCGCCGACCTCTTGGCCATTGTCGAGATTGGCTTGTAGAGCCTGTTTGACAGACTCAAAGGCGTCATCGTATGTACCGTGAACTTTTGCCATTGTGTAAATCTTCGTTACTTTTTTATTCTCTTTCCTGCTAATGTCTCCAACTCCAGCGGGGATTCGCCCGGGTATTTATGTCCGGACCAGGCCGCAACGAAAATGAATACACACGCACGTTTCATGGCAATATTTCCCAGCAACGCTTCCTGGTTGGATGTAAATTCATGTCAGCCTACAAAAAGGGCAAATCACTCCGCCCCGTACGCCTTGCCATTTTCTGCTCAAGCACAGCAACGGAATCATCATCATGCTGGAGCATCAGCTAGCGCGTCAGCTAGCGTCTTGGTGGATTGTGAAACCGGGTTATAAGCATTTTCTTGTATCGAGAATCGCCCGTTATGCCTCCTACTCTTTCTTTAAAGAAATAATGTTACTATTGCAAAAAGCGTGTATATAGAGTCGACTATCTAGGGAATAGTTTCTTCTCGCATATAGCCCTTCTGAATATTATTTGTTTTAGTAAAACAATCTTCTAGAGCTGCAAGTCTCACTAGATGTTCATTTGTTTCCAACGCTGTATCCAATAAACAGCAGCCTGGTCCCGATTCTCTTCAATAGCCAAATCTAGTGGATTCCTCCCAAGTATGTCTTCTTTGTACACATTAGCCCCTTGATCAAGCAAAATAGCAGTGGCAAACACCCCAAAAGTCCCGGGAATTGTAACAGCGTCGACTGTGCTGTGCCGCAAACTGTGTTCACTCGATCTCCCACGTTTTTCACAAGTAGTTGAAATACCTCGCGCAGGGCCTCGAAGATTTGACTGCTCTCACATTTCCAATCCGAGCAAGGAGTTGTCAGACGTTCAACTTCTGATAGCAGAGCTGCGCGGGAAGTAGGCATACCAAAATTCCCAAGCCCTACCGGGCGGGCGAGCTCTGTTGTCTTCAACGTATTGCGAAGGTAAAATCCAACAGTCCTCAAGAATTTCTCCAAAGCATTAAAGTAGGAGAGCTGTTCGTGTCGAGGCCGTCCGAGTCGTCTTACTATGATATCCCTTTGCTCAATCAGCACACGGACTACATCACGCTGAAGACGAATCATATGCCATTTTGGCTGGTCTTCGTCAGCGAGTGAAATCGGACTGCCGCAGCTCCAACTTAGAGCAGCATAGGGATCAGATCCATGGCGTAGCAGCAGCTTGACTACGACAAGGTATTCATCACATTCCTTCTGGTCGGATGGCCATTTGGATGCATCGCAGATAAGAGTCAGAGGTGTTCTTCCAACCTTGTCTTCGTATGAAACTGCTGCATTGACCTCCAAATCGTTGCCGGCTGCGACATTACTATCTATGATACTTTTCATGATTTCTGTTAAACCTCGCTCTGCTGCTTTGGCAAGACAAGTCTTATGTTTAATGCCCACAGGAATGCCACAACTTGGAAGAGTGATAAGCCAAGAAGAGTTCTTGGCGAGCAGGAAATTTACAATCTCAGTATAGCCACCCACAAGATCCTCTCTTGGACTTTTTAGTATCAATTCGATCGCCTGCCGATACTTGGTGTTCCTAAAAGTGGGATCGGCACCTGCTTCCATGAGTACTTTAATACATGGCACATCGGCATAAAAGATTGCCTGATGCAAAACAGTATCTCGAGTAAGATTTACTCCTTGCCAAAGCGCGTTTTTCGCTTCATCTGCAGTAGATAACGCCAGCAGAAATTTCAACGTATTGGCATCTCCCCTCTTGATGGCCATAGACAGTGGATAACCAGCTATGTCTGAGGATATGCTTGCTCCAAGGCGTATCAACTTTTCCATGGCCTTTCGGTCTTGAAGCCAAGCTGCCCGTCCAAGCGCACTGCCGCCCTTGTTCTTCACGTTGTGTGTGAAGATAAAAGGGGTCGTGATTTCCCCCAAACGGCGAGACGCCCGCGACAGGGCGAGTAGATCCCTACTCACTTTTTCAATTTCGTGCTGCAGGGCGAGATAGTCGATTATGACAAAAAGGGTCTCAGTGGGTAAACTGTTGAATATCGGGTCGGGTTTTGGCAAATAGAACTGGCTGTAATCCATGGTGAGAAGTCTCAAAGTCAGTCTCAGATTATATTGCAAGTAGAAGGTCGAATGAAATCGACTGACATGTGTCATGGACAAGTGACTGGTCGTGTGGTGTGCTGAGTCAGTTGATGCATTTATTCCATGTTTCGTATTGATATAAATAGACTTATGTAAAAAATAGTTTGTTATACATTTCCGCTGTCAACGTGTCAATAAATTCGTATAAAATGAGATGAGCTTATAAGGGGTCTCAATATTTGGACAGAGAAATAGACTTGTGATGAACAGGAGAAAGGAAAGACGGTATAATACGTATCTAATATTTTAGCTTGGGTTGTGTTCAAAGATTGTAAAATACGTAGCGTATCTTAACTTCTTCCCCTATAATATTGAGTATCGCAGCGATCCGTCTCAGGAGGGGTGTTCTCTGAAATTTGGTCGACCTTAATATTTGTTATTGTTTACATCGGGTTATTATTTCGATGCATTACGGTTTGCGATGACTGTCTTTCTCGGAAGTTTCCATGTCCCCTTCATTTCTCGAAATATCCGGGAGCATCAAGAAACCCTCATTTTTTGCCCAGTCAACGAATGCTCCGGAAAAGTCAATTCACTCTCCTTTCTTTGTCTCCTCCAAAAGTTGGTCACACGCAGAATATTTTCATCTAAAAGAAACCACCATTTGTTCAAAAACTCCTCGCTAACTTCCCATCCCATCGGATCCCAGGGTGTCGTTCCCCAGACCCGGAGCTTGTCCGAATTCATATCGGTCATGAACCCGTGATCATCCATGATGCCATTAGCCAAGATCAGGTTGCGGCGCAGCGAGGGCCAGGGAAGCAGATCAATGAACATCATGTGCGGAATATTTAGCTGTTCCCATATCGGTTTTAGGGGGTTGGGTGCCTGGATTGACTGTGGAACATGAATGGCGACAGTGTAGGAGCATTCTAGCTTGAGAATGGAGTAGATGCAATCAAAGGCTTCATAGGTCCGAAAAGCCGGGAGAATGAGAAAGTGAGCGTCTGTAGCAGGACTGGGTATTTTTTGATTTGTAGACTTATTGTCTTTGGCATGTGTCTTAACGATGTCCATTTGCTGACCGTTGGTATTCGCACTTGCCGAGGAACTACTTTCTTGACTGTGCTGCCGGCACTGCTGGACTGCCTGCTTGTGGACTTTCCTTGCTCCTAAAATGCGACATTTAGACCAAACCTATACTCAAAGACACTATACATTCATTGGCAGGGTTTCAGACATACGTTGAGCGCGTTGAGCCAGCCTGTTCTGAGCTCGTCTTCTCTCGGCGCGGTCAGTTTTCTGCGACCAGACATCGTCGGCCGACTTCAAATACGGCTGCCACGAATTTTCCATGACTGAAGGCAAAAACAAATAAAGCACGGTTCTTTTGATCAGAAATTGGGGGATGAACCAACGATAATTAACAATAATCCCTATCTCGAAATTGTGCCCGGTGCGTAGGCTTTGATGTTCAATTAAAGAACGGCAGCCGCACACTAAAAGATGACGGCGAACGGTTCGCCGAGATTCCGAGCTATTTAATAGTATTTAGGCAGGTCAATTGTTGCACAGCCGATTACTCTTTGACATCAATTAACAAGGTTGATGGTAATGGATTGCTGCCTAGTAGGGTGCGAGTTATGTCTTATGCAAATGTTTATACGCTTATTCGTGCAACGGTTACATTTTACAGCCAACACTAGGCGAAAAGTAGTCTGTATCCATAAATTCATAAAAGTTTAAACAGCTTTTGTGGTCTTATGTGCTTTAACCAATAAGAGCCAAAGGGAAACCGACATCCAAAGAGTGACAGGAGCCCTCGTGGTGGCGAGAAGAGAAAAAGTCAACGGCACAGCGTTGGCACAGACCAGCCACAGTCGCGTCGAGCGACCAACAAGCATGTGCTAGAAAGGAAATCGTATATATTTATATACATATGTATAAAAGAAGGAAAAGAAACATTTTCCGGGCCAGTTTTAATTCGAAGTAGGCCACCAATTTTGACATTGAAGCGTTTTGCTCAGGCGCAGTATGGATTGGAATCACCCTTGCAAGTAGAACCAGCAGCGCAAGAAACACGGGTGTTCCAGGCACTGTTAACGCATTGCTCAATAACATTTCCATTGCATTGCCATGCGTTGTTCTCGCAAGCGGAAGATTCACCAGTAGCAGCCGGAGCGGCGCTGGTCACAAGCGTTGTAGGTGTCGAACCTTGAGACGATTCGGTCGAATCGGATGAACCGCCAGAGGCAAAATCATGGATTGACTCGTCCAGGATTTCCCAAGAGATGGCGCTGTGACCAGTTTCGCAGGCGCTGCCTCCTGTCAACTCGTCGAGAACGCTGTAGCTGAAGTCAAGGCCAGGAGCGCCCTGCGCATTCCAGGTATCGCTCGTGGAAGAGCCGGTGGCACAGCGCTCACAGCCGTCACCGATGAACAGAGGCATATCAGACTTTTTCCCGTTGACAGTGACGACGACTTTCTTGCCGCAGTACTTGGATGGGTCGGACCGCAGTTGGCTATTATTCATGGCAACGATGTAGTTTGTGTTCAACATGTCAAGAGACTGGAGCGTTTCGGAGCTGCACATAACTCCCCCTTGGTTCTGGGACGAGAACGAGGTACCGCAAGCATCGACCTGCTTGATGTCGTAGTAGTAAGTGCCAAATCCCTCTCCACTGGCGATGGTGGAGTCAGCAGCGGCACCAAGGGCAAAGAGTAGACCGGCGGCAGCAGTATATTGGGACTTCATTGTGTTGGGTATAATGGAAAGACAGAATTTAATATGTGGCCTTTATTGGTAAAGGATTGAAGGGTGGTCCGGGTGTCAGCGGTAGACAATGGCTGTCGATGGGTCGACGGTAAGGAATGACTTTGAATGAGTTGATGGTTTTGGATGAAAAAAGAGTTGAAAAAAGAAACATATGAAGTGCAGTACGGCCCATTATATACTATTCCCCTGACTCGACGTTTATTGAGTTCCATGGTCATGGATGTAGCCCTTGAGCCACAATAGAGCCATTTTTCAAAAAGTGTGTCAATGTGGAGTTCATATCTACAATATACTTTTCCCCTGTCCCCACCGCTATTCTTTAGGCTCACTATAAGTGTTTTTGCCCCTAGGTTTTCGGGATTGACGTATATGGCAATACCACCAGACTTTCTTCCCCACCACCACCGTCATTCTCCGGATCTTCAGCTGCCGCGAGGAGGAGGGCAGTCCAGATCCTCGGGCCGATCTCGCAGACAGGCCTAGACTACATTACGGTGCGGTTAAAGATGCTAGCATGACACACTACTCATGCAGGTCCAACGGCAAATAGCAGACTAATTCGAGTTTGTTGTGACACATTCATTTGAACGGCATGACAGCAACTTGACGAGAAGCCCTGTCTCGGTGGACAAATTCCCCTCGTGGCCACAGTAACTCTTTGGTGAAAGAAAGTCTTGCTCCAGGACCGTAAACGTCGCGATTGGGTGGTTTGCCAGGATGTGGCTTGATTCCTCCCCTCCCCTACAGGATCGTTATCGAATGAGAGAAAGCAAGTTTTTGCCCCTGGAGCCCAAAAGTTGAGAATTTCCAAGGAAAAGTCTCCTGGTACTTCCAATTCCGGCGTTACATATGGCCGCAAATGGCAAGCAAAGACCGATATAGTGGTCAAAAAAATTCCGCGGTTTGTCACAGTATGGAGCGGGAGGGGTATTCCCGTTTAATATAATTGGCTAGAAATAATAACCTTTCATGTAAAGGCCCATTAAATAGGCTTTTGGCGTCAAGTATGCGCAACTCCATTGGCTAACTCCACGTGGGCCCGAGCTCCCACGTGCCTAATTGGCTCATAATCGGCGGGGAAATGCCGAGGATGTTAGAGTGTGGTGGAGGTCTGAGGCGATTGGCCAGAAGTATGGAGACATTATCCAGGGTGCTGAAGGCAAAGATGAAAAAGTTACCGGAAAGGTGGGAGGCGTACGGAAATTTATACTTTTGGAATCTCAGGCACCCTGGAAAATTGGGACTGCGGCTTTTTTTTCCTCTTTGTGAGATGATTGGCTAGTAGGGAGCCTCGTTACGCGTCGCAGAATGATTCCATGGGTGTTGCAAATGTACGCTTTTGTCATTGGCAACCATACTCTTGGGAACTCACCGTGGAGAAGCCTTTATGTTGCATTTGAGTTGAGGTTTCTTGGCCTATGAACGACCCCGTCCAACACTCTCCTCTGGCAAGGCATCTGGGAAGGGTGGCAGTAACCCTAGCCCTAATAATCCAAAATTCCTTGAAGGGGTCAACTGGTGGTTAAATGAATAGAATTAATATGAAAGAAGCATTAAGCTCTGAAGTATCATCATATCCTCTGAAAATCTGACCATTTTCACTGGCCTCCTCATATAACAATTGACAACTGTGATAAATTTGTTCACTGATCATCTTGTTCTTCTTTAAAATAATCTCCATTACTTATAAACTCACACTGCTGGCTCTGGCTGCGTTACATAACTAAATGGGTTTAAATTTCATCGACTGGTCTAGCGAGTGAATACAGAGAGAAAGTAAACAAGACAATAGGGTCTATATGTCAACCGTCCTACAAGAAGTTATGATTTTTATCAGTCAAAAATATGAGATTGCATCATTTAAAGTTCTGGTAGTCAATTCTTCTGCCATATTCAAGAAATATCAAATATACTTGGCCCCTGGTTTCGTTGGACTTCGATAAAGAAGATCTCGTCACCCTCACCGGCATAAGTTTAGAAAAGAAATGCTTACCCCTCTTCCAATTATGAGATGTGTGCCTTCCTAATTTCAAGAAACTCAAATATTTAAAAGCTAATATGCAAATAAAATCATAAGCCTTTCAATCTACTTTTATGCCATTCTGAGGCTGTCGCACGGCGTGTTCTTTAAGTCCATCTTCACACAATAGTATATATTCCACATACAAATAGCTTTGTAATTATTTATTTAAATTCCATAGCCTTATCTCATTTATAATTTTTCAATAATAAATTCGTTAGTAAATGTTAAACCAAATTACGATTTAGCAGGCCAAAGTAGTTACGCACACAGGTATTCCATTAGTTTTCGTGTCTGTACACGGAAACCTGCATATACTATGTCATGTGCCGTCTATATTATTGGATATTAATTGAGCAAGGCTGAATTTTGGCGGGGTGCATAGCCTCGCTTCATTTTATCTCTCATCCTTGGTGACACGGACTCAGCCTTGTGTGGCCAAGGACGACAAAAATTTTCACATCCTCAAAAAGTCCCTCCCGATCCCTCCTCTTGATTTCCCTTTTTTCAAAATCCGTTCTTTGCATCTTTCTAAAAGTCTACAATCATGACCGACCCAGCCAGTCTTACCTTAGGGATCGTTGGCGTTGTTCTGCCATCTATCGAATTAGCCCGGAACATTCGCAGTGTTTTCAGAGAAATCAAAAATGCACCGGCGCAGGTTGAGCGCCTTAAACACAAGATACAAATTTCACGAGACATACTACATACACTTCAACCAACTTCAGGATCTTACGATGGCCAGTCAAGACGCTTGATTCAAAGTTTACACGATGACTATGCGACTAGTTTGGATCGCCTCGAAGGTGTCGTCAAAAGCCTGGGCTCTAATCCAAAATTTAAAGGGCGATACAAGCTTATCTCGTCACAAAAGGAAATTCAGGAAGTTGAAGACTTAGTCAAGGAACTTGAGGGAAGAATAAACCTAATCGTGACACTTTCCATGTGGTTTGTTGAGTTCACTGTGATGAAATATGGTCTTCGCTAATCAAATAAGCAGGAACAAATCTCTCCAGATAGACAAACCTCCGGAACCGCAGTCCATAATAGCGGATGAACATTCATCAAACTCTTTACATTCAACTTCAAGAGCCCGAGAAAGCGTCACCAAACGAAGAGATTGTAGCCTTCGGTATTGCTCATGCAGTTGCCATCAGTCTTTCCTCGTGAATAGCAGATTCTGGAGTATAAATTACTCTCCTTTCTGGTCACTTTTTCAACGATGTGACCTGTCAACCTGTACAACCAGGCGTCACCAGGTGTCATTTTGGGTTGCGCTTTCTCAAATGGGCATCTCCTTGGCAGTCGCAGTCGACCTAGCCGTAATATCGAAAACCGGTACATGGGCTCTCGTTCCCAGCCTTCGAATTCGCAAAATTCAACGATTTACCTCTCGCGGTTTTGAAATTCTGTGGCGATGCAGAACGGGCCAGATGGACTGGCCAGAGGCCAAACAGGCTTTTATTGATTTTTATCGGCGCAACCCAGATATGGGTAGACACGTTAACCCTGCAGGAATCTCTTATCTAGAGGTTAGTTGATAGCATCAATTTTCGAAACACTATTGACTTTTCGTGTAACAGCATCTTATAGATAGTCCATGGTACCAGCGTTTTAGTTGCGTTAGTGAGCTTCAATTTCGACTTCTCAGGCTCTTTTGTGAAGATTTCAATCTTCTATCTGAACTTGATGTCTCCGGGTATGTAATATTTCCTTCTGGAACGGGTTTGGACTCACACTATGCTACAGAAAGTTTTTCGATACTTGCCTAGGATGGTCCAAATCAGGTGGTCTCCATTTCAAACTCATGTCTGAGCTATTGCTTCTAGGTTTTGATCCCAGTGTTATGGAGCCGCCTGTCTTAGTAAAATTGAACAAATATAGAAGCATTGTCTCCTCAGATAACAGAGATATATTTTATCTTGAATATATGGAGTTGCTTTTGGACAAAGATCCAGGTTAGTAAATACGCTAGTCTCCCTTCTACGTTGTGCAGCAATGCTTATCAAGCTATGAACATATACCTATAGAATTTGGCGGTACAACTCCACTTCATCTTTCAATAGTTTATAACAACCAAGAAATTTTCGAAAAATTCGCGAGAAGTGAATACTTTCTAGAAAACAACACCAATTTCCTTGACCAAAGCCCTCTTCATATCGCCGTGCGTTATCCGACTTATCTGAGTCTATTACTTTCCAAGGGACATCTTGTAGATGTTGAAGATAAATGGGGATACACCCCTCTATCTTATGCAATTATGACTAATCAAGTCGATGCTGCATTGCCTCTCATAGATGCAGGTGCAGATACCCGATTCTTACGACGTCATACTCATTCCCCTATCGATCATCATCTTTACCCTATCACTTATGCTGTCTGGAATGGATATTGTACATTGATTATAGCTATCATTAAACGATTATACTATAATCAAAGGTATGATGATGCGATTTTCGTTTGGAATGAGGCAATAACTACAGTTTTACATATGCTACCAGATACGTCCCATAGGACGACATATCTGCGTGAACTGTTAAATTCAATTGACGATCCGAGCCATGCCTTCCTTCCACAGTCTAGGAGGGGGAAAAATCTTTTTAATTTAATACAAAATCAAGAAGAAGGGAACCCTCTTCTGGAATATGGTTTCACTGGCATCAATCAAGTGAACAGCTGGGGTGAACGCCCTCTGATTTCAGTGGTAAAATATCCGCATTCTGTTAAATTCTGTCTTAAGAACAGCAGTGGGGTAAACTGTTTAAACGCAAATGGAAGAACGGCGTTGATAACATTGGCTCAATATTTTTTTTTTTCGGTTTATCACAATACTTCATCTGACATTACCACCCTACGGAATCTGCTAATGTCAGGGGCTGATACTCGGATAGTTGACGATCGCCGAGGATGTGCCTGTGCTCCACAGGGTGGTAGTGCAGGAGACTTTCTCATTCGGTATTCTTCTATGAGATTTGAGTATCTCAGTGTTATTTTATGGTTGACAACCATTGAAGAATATCGAGAAAGTGAAGAGGCAAAACAGAGTTTACTCACTGGTCTTCGTCAAACACTTTTCACCCAATTCAAGATAGGTCATAGGTGCTATTGGAGAGATACGGAACGCACGAACAGGAACGTTTGTGAGCACAGGCGATACTCCAAGATGCTAGATGAGAGAATGGAGCTATTAAAAAGGCGGCCATATAATGAACTTAAAGGTGTTCTCTCGCAATACATTGCACGAGTTGTACTACAATGTGGACCTATGAAAGTAAGGCATAATGTTTCGTATAATCGTTTCTTTTGACTCACAAAGCTGACCTTTCATCTAGATACGCTATGTTATTGACCATCATAATGATCGATTTATCGATGTCCCTACATATATACAGGGAGAATCGAGGTGGAGAAAGGAAATGGATATTCTCAAAAAGAAAGTACAAGAAGACTATCAACAACGTATATCTGAAGCCACTGAGAGCGAACATGAAAGAATTCACAAGTGGTACAAATCAACGAAGGACTGGTTAAACCAAGTGAGAGACATGGCCACGACGGTGGAAGAACACAAAGACCAATTTGACAAGAATGCCGATTTCGAAATGATTCACAATCTTGGCGTTAACGCAGCACTACCTGTATTAGCTGTGGTTGCAGGTAGTGTCTTTTCTATTTTGGCGACAAATTTGTTTATGTCTAGTTGACTGGGTTTTGTTCAATCACATCACGGTCGCCTATCTGAATGTCTTTTCATAGGAAGGAAATTTCGTTGGTCTAAGTTTTTCAAACTTTAAAGCTCAAAATGAAAAGAATGATTTTATTTGCGAAAATTCAATATGAACTCAATGTTTACTAAACGCTATGCCGGTTGTCGGTCACACGAAAGCGAACAAGGGAAAAAAATTTAATTAGCGAACCTTACAAATTCCCTCTATTTGTCTTTCATATAACAAATTCAATCAATTGAAGTAAATCCTTTAATGTTGAGGCTTTCCCACTATATCGAACCTAGTATCCAAGTAATCTAAAGAACGATTTACAAATTAATACGAGTCTCCTATTTGAAATGACTTTGGCAAAACATGACACTAAATTTAGCTGCCTCAGATTAATTGAAAGACCATGATATCCTGCAGCCTAAACGGGCCAAAAAGAGCATCAATCACTTCAAAGAGCTTACTTACCCCGCACGGAATATCTTTCAGCTGTTGCTCCAACATTTCGAACGAGAGCAACCTCCAAAAGAATTTCAAAGTAATTAATATTTTTGAACTGAAATGATGCGCGGAAATCAGCTTGATGAGCGGTTCGAAAAGCTAGTACAGGAGACATTGGACCGATGGCATGTCCCTGGGGTTTCGGTTGCGGTTGTCGATGGGGACAACACTTGGGCCAAGGTATGATCTATGATTTCAGCACACTCGACTTTGCATAATTTTTTTCCCATGGCTAATCATTTCAACAGGGCTATGGAGTGGCATCCTTTCCATCAACGCCAGTCACGCCTTCAACCCTATTCTACGCGGGAAGTACCACCAAGGCATTCACATCAGCCATCATGGCCACGCTCGTCGAGGATAACGACAATTTCCCGCAAGTTCAGTGGGATACCCCCGTCAGTCAATTGATCCGCGACGACTTTGTTCTCGAGAATGAGTACGCGACCAACCACACTACCATTGAAGATACGCTATCTCATCGCACGGGACTGCCACGGCATGACACGGCCTATGGCGACCGTCTTGGGCCGGACGTTGCTGTGCGAACAATTGTTCGCCAGCTAAGACATCTTCCGCTTACGGCAGAGCCGAGGACAAAGTATCAGTACTGCAATCTTATGTTTGTCGTGGCTTCTCACGTTATCCAGACGCTCACGGGTGAATGGCTAGGGGATATACTTGCGCGACGGATTTGGAAGCCCCTGGGTATGACAGCCACGTTTTTCAATCGAGATCATGCCCTAGCTGCCAAGGAAGATCTGGCGCGTGGGTATTACTACTCTCCGGATGAAGGGTATAAAGAAGTCGATTGGATGCCGCTGCACGAGATTGCCGGTGCCGGGTCTGTTATTACAAATGTGCTGGATTATGCAAAATGGGCTCGAGCTTTGTTGAACCAGACAGAGCCACTGTCCAAGGCCGTATACAAAGCCATCTGGGAGCCGAGGACATTGGTTCCACAAGAAGTGCCTTTTACCGGACCCCAGTCGTATGCACTCGGATGGCGGATTGGTGTCTATCAGGGAGTTCAGTTCTATGAGCATTCCGGGGGCATGAATGCTTTTGGAGCGGAATTGATCCTGATTCCAGAGCTAAAGTACAGCGTGATTATTCTGGCCAACACCGCAGCGACGTCGAATTTTGTCGCGCAGACACTTGCCTTTCATCTGATTGATGAGAGACTAGATGTGCCGGTAGAAAAACGGTTTGACTGGAATCAACAGTAAGACCTTACTCTGTGAAACCTAGAAATGAACGAAAGCTAATTATTTCAGCAACTTGAACGGCCTGAAAAAAGAAAAAGCAAAAGTAGACAACGCCCTCCAGCGCTGCTACCCTACTCTCCCCTCTCCAGTCCTCCCCAATACTGTCCCTCTACACAAATACACCGGGACATACTGGCACCCTGGCTACCAAAAACTTACCGTCTACCTGGACAAGACCACAGGCGTGCTACGCGCAGACCGAAGTGACACAACCTGGCCCGAGTACATGAGCTTTGAGCATGTCAGCAGTGATTACTTTCTCATAAAGGCAGAGCATCAAGGCGATTACGGCGCCTTTTTTCCCGAGGTGTATCCTGCCGAGTTTCGAGTTGGGGTGGATGGAAAACCGTATGCGCTGGGGGTTGGCTGGGAGAAGGAGATGGATGGGAAGATATGGCTTGAGCGTGTTGATAGTCATTAATCTAGTGTATATCATAGGTAGTTGTAAGTATTTCATCAATATGCAATAGTTGAACATCGCAAGCATGTACATATGTATGCCTGAGGCGCCAATCACCATCACACTCTGCTTTTACTTTCCTTACTATTTTCACACAATTTATTCACAGATCGATTGCATCTCCAACTAATACTAAAATATATCAATTGAATCTTTTTAAAATTGCATATTTTATGTATCATCACGATCTTGCCCATGTGTTGATGTCTGGTGTTGTTACCCAGAACAGCCGATATCGGATGTTAATCTGACTCATCAGCAGCCATTTCTCCAGCAAGAATGAGTCAAGTCAAAGGTTTCACGAGAATATTTACATCTATATATTTTTATTTTTATTTATTGTCGAGATAATTTGTATGTTTCTTTTGATATTTCCTGCATTATACAATTTTGATTCATTTTGAAGCATTCCGACCCTTAGCAATATATATCCATCAACTCCTGTACCAAAACAACATCAATTTAAACAATCAAAACAAAACTAGTTAACTTGAAAGAAATGGCATCATACATGTACACAATCACCCCCGCCCTCTTCCCCAACGACAAACAAGCCATCACCACTTTATTCTCTGCATACACCGCCGCGCTCGGCCTCGACCTGACGTTCCAAGACTACTCCACCGAGCTCAGCACTCTGCCTGGCAAATACGCACCGGAAAACGGCGGCATTCTACTCGTTGCGCGGCGTGGTGGGCACCTGCATGTGGAACAGAAAGAAGAGGAGATTGTAGGCTGTGTTGCTCTCCGCGCTCTTCCACCTCCCAAAACCACAGCAAATGATATCACGAGGGAAGAAGAAAATGATAGCAAAGGATACTGCGAAATGAAACGCCTCTACATCTCGCCCTCGGCGCGCGGCACGGGTCTCGGCGGACGACTCGTCGATGCAGCTATCAAGCATGCAAGACAATCCGGCCTCTATCGCGGAATAAAGCTAGATACTCTACGCGGAGAGTACATGACCAGCGCGCGGGCGTTGTATAGACGGTATGGGTTTGAGGAGGTAGAGCGGTATTACGAGACGCCGGTTGAGGGGACTATTTTTATGGGGTTGGAGTTTTGATAGCGGAAGGCAGTGACCTCTAAAGAATATTAAGGTCGTTTTTTTTAACTAAATGATTTGATACATGTATACTGCTCTATCTATCAATGATGTTGAAATTCCGGACAAGATGATTGGCCAGCGGACCGGGCTCTTCCGGCGTGCTACAGCTACAGAGCTACACCATATTGACTGCAATTGATATCAATTAAATCATGCAAGAAGAAAAATATAACTACTAATCCATTGTCTTTCTCTACCCAACACTCAAACACTACTTACTTCCTTCAAAAGTCAATGGCGGTGACGGTCAATCGGTCAATCGGAAGTCGGCATGTCGTTCCCGGAGCTCCCGTTCACCCTCGGTTGAAAAAAAAAAAAAAACTCTTCACCGGCAAAGACAGGCAGGTGTCAAAACACCTCACAGGAGGCAAAAAACGTATCAATTAAGCAGGAACCAGGTCATATATACACAGAACTGCAAGAAAATGTAAATTCTAGTAATATTCCGAGCCAATTGAGTCCACTCAAGCTGGAATGCTGGCCAGAAAGCTGGAGCTTCCTGACAGCTCGAGAACCACGATGGATTGGGTAATTAGCTATCAATCACATAGCATTGAATAATCCGGGGTAAACATTGATTTAGTTCCAGGCACTTTAACGTATCTAACTACTCCGTAGAGGCTACAATTCCGTCGAACTACGAATTGAGTCGAAAGGGTCAATGGTAACCCTCTGTTTCACACCGACTTCTCTTAGACCGTACAGATCAAATGGACTGGAAAAACTGAGGGTTGAAAGAGTTTCGAGAATAAAAACAAATAGACAAGAAAGAAAAAAACACAGTATAAAATCCGTTGTGATAGAAGATGCTGGATGGTGATGCTAGACAGTAGTACACATGATAATACATCCCACACACCAAAATCGGCTAAAAAATTGGGGGTGGTTTCTCTTCATTGATAGAAAAATAGTAAAAAACACACAAAATCCCACCCCCCTTCTATGCCTCTATTCTATAGCCATGGGTTCTTTTTTTGTTTATCTTCTTGTTCCTTCATCTATACCTCTAGCATACAAAAGAAAATAGAGACGGGGTTTTTTTTATCGAGTCCAAAAGAAATATCGAACAGGCGAAATCGAGACGAACCGAAAGAGAAAAAAAAGTCGGCTCAAAATCGGATCGAAAGCGGTCGGATCAAAAGATGATTAATTTGTGGCGAAAAAAAGGGGAGGTGGGAAATCGGGGTTCCAAAAAAGATAAAACCGCAATAAAGAGTTGTTTACAAGAACTTGCACATCATGGCAATCATCAGGTCGAACAGACCGATGGCCTCGACGAAGGCGAAACCCAGAATGGCGTAGGTGAAGAGCTGGCCACGGAGCGAAGGGTTGCGGGCAACCGAGTGCAAGAGAGCAGCAAAGACGAGACCGATACCGACACCGGCACCACCGAGACCAATGGCAGCAGAACCCATACCGACGTTGGAGGAGACCTCAACGAGGGCGTTGGCCATCTCAGACGAGTAGTTGCGGCGGGCCTGGGCCTGGAAGGCCTGGCGAGCGACATTGGTGGGGATGGTGCGCTTGGAGGTCTGGAAAGCAGAGGGAGCAGTGAAGCGCTGGGCCTGCTGAGGACGGACAGCGTTGGTGAAGGTGCGCTTGGGCACAGCAGCGAATTGGCTGCGGACGGTCGAGCGAGCGACGTTGGAAGAAGCCATGGAGGCCATTCGGGAGGCGAACATCTTGGAGGCCATTGTGATTGATAGGGTGGTTGTTCGAAGAAGTGAACTTGAAGGGAGAAGAGAGAGGAGAAGTGATGGATTGATGATGATGATGAGAAAACTTTTCTGGAGAGAGAGAGAGAGAGAAGGAAAAGGGAAGAGGAAGAGGAAGTTTAGGGGAAAGAAAAGGGCCACTGTGGCCTAACTAGGACGAATCAATCCACGCTAGTGGGGCGTACTGGAAATACAACAAAACGCGGTACGCTCTACGTACACCTGAATAATTCGTTACTGGTTACATACGCTTCGTCTTGTCGGGTTGATTCGGGTCCTGTGAAGCTGAATGGGGCCATGTTCCGCGCTGTTTATATCAGACGACACGTTCTAGCTTCAATTGGGCTGGCAATTGCCCTCCACGTAATTATTATAGTATTCACAAAACATGAAGCATGAATTCTCCTCTCATACCAACCCAGAGCACGCACAAGGAGCTTCTTGGGGGGACAGACAGCTGGAGCTCTTTTTTTCTGTATCAGCGTCAGCCTTTTTTTTTCCCGGTACAGTGGGGCGCACTAGGATCCTAATAAACGCCAGGATCCACTCGCATCAGCCAGTGATACAACTCAATTGGCGGGATCTATCCCAATCGGGCCGAATCGGATGGATCTAGCTCCACGGGAGCCGCCGGTTAATTGGCCTTTTCGGCTTTCCGAACGGGGACAGGATCCATAGCAAGTGGGCCGAGGGAAGAGTTTTCTTGAGATAGCCGTGGGGGTTTTTCTTTTCTGGATGAGATATCCGACGGTTTTTGTTCATGATATGGGTATAGGAATACAGTGATTGCACTGTGATACAGATGTTCTAAACACAGCCTGAAGGGGTGGGAAAAAAAGAAAGGAGAGGAAAAAAAAAAACCAAGGGGTATCCATTCCGAAGGCATCCCACGGCAGCACCGGATTGTGGAACCGGTCATCCCCTAATTAAAATAATAAATCATCGTCACAAAACCGGCTTCTCGGATTATTGTTTCGTACAGAAGTTTACAGGCAAACCACATGTAACGGTGTATGTAATACGGGCGGTCTCGGGTGGTCTTGTCTATGGGACGAGCATTACCCGGGTTCTCGTGTGTATTATTTATTACAATTTACCATTCTGTCTTTTGTTTTGGATGCAGCTGTTCAAATGATATATCTGATATAGTGGCTATCTGATCAGTTTGATGATATCCATGAATGTGAGGCCATCGGGGAAAAAGGTGATATGTCGGCAAATCTTCCGGATAAATATGCGCGATGCGGTCACTTGGTCAGGGGTCAGCTCAGCTTCAGCATGGACCTTGCAGCTTGCAACAGCTCTCGGACCGATCACATGACTGAACCCTTACTTTTACCTCTCTACATATGGATGTATACATACATACATACATATATATATATATACGTATATACATTTATAAAGGATATATTTATATACTTAGTATTTATAAGTCCAGTATTTTTCATCATTCGTATGCCAGCCGATCCGAAAATTTCAAAATTTCGGTCTGCGAACAGTGTGGATCCGCTCCGGTGTTTTTTTCGTAGGCATGACAACATTGACTTTGGAGAGGTTGGGTACGGTAATTTACTTTTATTATTATTGTTGCAGTAATTTTGCCAAGGGCTTGGCGTTGAAGCCTTATAATCCAGGCAGAAAGAATCCACGTGATTATTGTGCCGAGATCGGACATAATAAACACCATTATTATTTATTGACTACCACGATAATTTCGACTATTTCATCAACCCATGTGCATCACCGGCCCCGTCGTCTCCATGCCCAGCTTCACAAACAGATCATGTCGTGCCCACCAACTGCGCATCTTCTTGCCATAGACGTATACCGGCAGCGCAAGCAGCGACAAAAACACCGACGTGCCGCCAAACACATACATGATCTGACCCGGACCGTTGGCTGCCACCCAGTTATTCGCAAAATTGCTGAGGCCGTAGAACATGAAGTTCTACAATCACGTCAGCTAACATACTACTACCCAAAAGGAAAAGATTGAAAGTACCTTGAAAACCATATTCATGATGAAAATCTCACTACTCTGCCGCCGAAACGCGTCGAGTCCGTACGACAGGGCAGAAAAGATCCCGATGCTGACGCCCGCGTTTGTGACGCCCTGCAAGAACGCGCATAGTGCCGCGTTGGCGCCGATTTGCATGGTGTAGCCAAACAGAAACATGCCCACGCCGCAGGCGATTCCGGACAGGGACATGAAGATGAGCCGGAATTCCGGCTCGCTTTTTCTGCAATTAGCCACTTATCAAGCTGACAGAAATGATCTGACAAAAGGAAAAACATACTATATACCGTGGTTCCTCCTCCCCATCCACTTGATGATCGGATCACTCCCCCATGCCGCAATCATAGTCGCAACCATGCCGCCCACAACCGGCCCTGCGCCAATATACCCAACCTGCGCAGCTCCAAAATTCCACGGCGGACCCGAAAAGACACCAGACAGAATAATTGAGGACCCGACGTACCAGCTATTCAGCAAACCCGCAGTAATCACCGCGTAGCAGCCGGCCGGGTTGAGCAGAGTTAAAAACGGGCCGAGCAGGAATTTGACAACGCTGTCGGGGGAATACGTTTTGGTGAAGACTGCCAGTTCCTGGACGAATGTTCTTTTGACAGGTACTGTACTCGCTGTCAGCGCCGATGCCTTGTCCACGGGCGTGAGTTTTTCGTCGGCGGTGACGTCCGTTTCGTACTGGCTGTCACGAATATACGTGGTCTCTGGACAAAACAAAAACATGGCCACAAACTGAATCACCAAAAAGATCTGAAACAGATGAAACAGCCAATAATACCCAAGATCAGCATACACCTGCCCACAGATAATCGACGCCAGACTCGAGGCCGAATTGATAATAAAATTAATAATCGCAATGCGTAGCCCTCGCTCATGCACATAGTACATGTCGCCCACAACGGCCATCAGCAGCGACTCGAACGCGCTTGTCGAGAACCCTTGCACTATTCGTGCCGCCAGCAAATATTTGTAGTCCAGCTTGGCCTGGCCTATGGCAGTACCAATAATATCGAACAGCGTCGAGACGAGAAAGACAGACCTTTTGCCGTATTTCCGGCTAAAGGCACAGACAAACGGACCAGAGCAGCCTGCGGCCAGCAGATTGTAGCCGGACACGAGAACGACGTCGGTGAGGGATTTGTTGAGCGATGTTGCGAGGGGCGAGTAGGATGCATTGAGCAGGGGCCCCTATACAAACCGTTAACTTTTTATACTCTTATGAGAAGTGTTTCAAGTACGTTTGTCCCCGCGTTCAACATGCCGCCAAACGCCAACACGCCAATAATCAACTCCTTCTTCCAGCGCGGCCAATTGAGCGGGTCGTTAGGGTCGTTGCTGGGCTGCGGCGACAGCACAATGTGCGCGTCTTTGCCGGTGCCATGCTTGAGGTTCGTGGCGTTGTCGTTGTCGTTGTCGGTGTCGGACGACAAGTCGTTGAGCTGCACCGTGCCGGGGACGGCGGTCAGCTTGGTATCTAGATTTGTTAGAGTCGTAATTATTATATTAGGTCTCAATGTTAAAGTAATGTACATACCTTCCAAAACACCGAGACCCATGGTGTCTGCTAGTACTGTTGATGTTCTCGGTATGAGTAGCAAGCAGTTCACGGGAATCTCGCGTTTAACAGTGCGCGTCAGCAGCACTGTTTAAAGCTAATTTTTTTCCTCCCCGGCGATAGCAAGACGAAACCCCCGGACAAAAGCAAAGGCAAAAGGCAAAAGCAAAAAAATCAAAAGCTAAAGCTAGAGCATTTTAGCAAGCGGAGTTGACGCCGTAATAACCAGCATGTGGCACAGCAAAAGCTGGCGTGGGGCCGCTCAGGAGTCTGCAAGTCTGCGCTGCTAGATGCAATGCTGAACACAATATTAGTTTCTCCTGTCAAACGACTCGACAAGCTGGCCAAGAAACCCCGCTACGTAATTAGTTCTTTAGCTGCAGTTCTTCAACCCAATTTGCCGCTGCAGATCCAGTTGTGCCGCTCTATTAGAAACCAGTCACACTGCATGTGCAGGGCAAGGGAGTGCAGAGATTGCAGGGTTCGCGCAGGACGAGGTTACATTCTGCGGATTCTGCGGATTCTGTCAATTATTTCGAGGGAATTTATTATTGCACATCTCTCGAGACAATCTCTCTCAAGGCAATGATAGAAAACCCCCAGGGAGAGGATAAGGGAGAACATAGTCCGGGGTAATCGCTGACGGATCGGCGGAACCCCGTGTTTTCCCCACATGTCACTCGATGGGGCTGTTTTTTTTTTTTTTTTTTTGTCCTACTGTTCTTTCATTTTTTATACTTTCCAATGTTAATTGGATGGGACTGTGTTCGACTTGCCGGAAAATGCTCCGATTTGTGGAGGGGTCTTTTGTGGGTAAGATGATGCGGAGAGTCGAGCCTAATGCAATAGATCTGGCCAGACATTGTAGAGATGCTGTCTTTGACAAAGATCAGGTTAATAATAACTCTATATTGCCCTCTAAGTACAGGGATGGCCGGTCATGGATCAACTAGTACATTATATAGTGACATGTTAATCTAGTAAATCTACTAAAGTTTTACATGCTCCTTCATACATTAGCCAATCCATTAATGCTCAACAAAGCTGCTTTGACATATCCCGTAACCATAGAGGCAACTAACAAAGAAGTATCGCTGACTTCATCGTCCATCATCAATGATAATAATACTGCGATCTCGATTCATGTTCTTTGTGCTCTTTGTGCTGGCTGGCATTATTGCCGAATTTGGACGACTTCCGGATGCGGTGTTATCATTACTCAACTTCCGGTGGCAAGGTTTATAGGACGAGCTCGAGCTTCAAAAGCTAGTATTTGAATGGCATGCATATGAATACATCGTTAGAGGCTCGAGCTTAGGGTTTTATAAACTATCGATAGATGACTCGATAAATTGATACATAAATGCGGAGCCAAACTCTACATCTAAAATACTAAGTAAAAACCCTCTTTATGAACTCTTTATGAACCTTAAACGCGAATGTCCCAATATTATACCTCCGGCGGTGTTCTCAATCGACCGTACCAAGTACTCGATAACAAAGAACGATGGCATTATTTGGGCTTTCACATCGTCGGTGGCTAGAATTACAGACGATGAATTGAGTTGATTGCTTTACTATCTACATACTTAAAAACCCCTTGCCATTGAAATTGAACTTGAGCTTGTGAACTTTTGAACTTGCCGTTGTACTGTACTTATCATCACTTACTTGCTCTATACACGTCGAAAGAACAGCCAAAATGGACATGGGACAGGTCTCATCCATGGCCGGCCTGGCCAGCCTCACCACGTTCATCGTTTCCCTGCGACTATACTCGCGCCATATCACCAAACAGCGATTCTGGTGGGACGACTGGCTGATGATTTTTGCTCTCGCTTGCAATTTGGGCGGCTTGGGGGTTGATTCTGCCATGGTGCTCAAAGTGCAAGACGCGTCAAAGGAGGGCGCTCCTCCTCTGTCCGCACCGGAAATGACCAGAGTCCGCAAATTGTTGCTGGCCAGCGATATGATGTATGTGTCGAGTCTGTCGCTAAGCAAGCTCAGCGCGCTGCTCATGCAGTACCGCATCTTTGCCGTGGCGCACCATTTCAAGCGGTGGGTATGGGCTATTGGCACGTTTGTGGTTGCTTGGTGGGTGGTTGTTTTTTTTCTGTTGATTTTTACCTGCTGGCCAGTGGAAAAGAGATGGGATGCGTCGATTCCCGGTAGCTGTCCCAGTCGAGGTTCAGGTTCAATCGCCAATTCGGTGGCGAGTATCGTGGGCGATGTGATGCTTTTGATGCTGCCGATTCCGCAGATTTGGAAATTGCAGCTGCGCCTGACGGAGAAGATTTTGCTGACGCTGATATTCTGCCTGGGTGTTTGGTGTGTTCCTTTCCTTTTTCTTTCTGAGCAATAAAGACACAATGCTAATCCGGGGGGGTGGGGATGTGCCAGTATCATCTTCACGTCTGTCGCCCGGCTCATAGTCTTTGTGCACGACGAGCAGGGCCAAGCCAACATGTCATACAGCATGATCGGAGTCGTCGGCTGGTCCGACGTGGAAATGTCCACGGGCATCATATGCGCATGTCTGCCGACATTCCGGCCGATAATAATACGGATATCAAAAGCTAGGGCACGGCTGTGGGCGCGCATACGTCGCAAGAAGACGGCCGGAAAGCAAGTCTCGACCAGCACAAGCAACAACAACAGCAGCAGTAGCAATAGCAATAGCAGCAACGGCAGCAACAGCAGCGGCACAGTTACTGTACCATCAGTCTGCCGACACAGTCTTTCGGCCGGCAGTGCTGGCAGTGCTGGCAGCAAGGCTTGCCATGTCTGCAATACCACCGCAGTCGACCGGCTGTATTATGGGGCAGATCACGATTTGTATAGTATTCTGTCAATGGACGACGAGCTGTCGCTGGAGCACACTGGCGACATGGCCATGTCGATTATGCCGTTCAAGCATGAATTGGGGGAGAACGTCGGAACGGCAGTATAAAACTATTCCAGATTTTTTAGAAAAAAATCATTTTTGTATACCCGGTAGTCTGGAGTCTGGGACGTCCAAGTGTCTATGAATCATTTCATAATTTTATCGATTTCACAATTATTGGCCAAAGCGGCTAGGGAGGAGGGTCGTAGTTAGATCAGAAAAGATCAGCCCGGCGCATCCGGTTCGGCGATGGATGTTGGCTATCTCCGACAGGTCGCGCGACCAGTCATTTTCCTCTGTATCTCCTTAGTTTTTGTGTGGATCGACTCCCGGAGGGAAACAAAAGTAAAATAACAATACAAACGCACAAAAATCAAATCAAAAAAAGTCCGTAGTCGCCTATTCAGTCATGTGAGATGCCATCCGAGGACCAACAATCACATTCCTTGCAGCCAATCTAGGCCGAATACGTCCTTCTACAAACAGTTAGTACTAACTTAGTACGTAGTAGTAGCAGCGAGGATCCCAAATCCTTTTTTTTTTCGCCTTCGCTCTCGCTCTTTCGCCAACTAGTGGCCCAAAGCTTATGAGCAACGCCAGCGCTGGATTGGCCAGGCCCGCAGATCGTCGCAGCAAGAAACCCTGGATGAAGTAGGAGGCTGCAACTACAAAGAGTCCAAGACTTGCTAGTACCGAAGGAGTACCTCTGTCTCTCTCTGTCTCTCTCAGTCAGCCCTGAAGTAGTAGAGCCCAGCGGCATTTCAAATCAAAATCGAGCCGTCAGCATCCGTCTGCTTCCGGGCGGAACTATTTTTTTTTTATTTTTCTTATTTCCTTTTGGATCTAAACAAGCGCAGGCTGCAGCCAAAGGGGGAGAGGGGTTTGACTCTTTCAGTGCCATTATTGTATGCTATACTTTGCACTAACTGGTCCGTTCGACTCCGTTGGCGACAAGGTGGCGCCCAACTTTTTTTGGCTATACGCAACGCAGCGTTTATGGTCATTCATTGGTTTGAGTACCATGTCACTCGGCGCCTAACTACCAAGTCAACCCCAGGAACTAAATCTTGTCAAGCTGCTAGTCCTTTTTTTCCCATTTCCCTTTTTTTACTCTTCTTCTTCTTCCTCCCCTTCCTCTTCTTCTCTTTAATTCATCATCTTGAGAAAAGAGAATCAAATCCAACACTATGCATATCACCGCCAGTGTGCGGAAATTCCGGCGATACATCATCTCCACGATTGTGTTTGTCGCTTTTCTGGCTGTGTATTTCCGGGAATCATGGTATCTATCGTCTGGCGACCGGGCAATCAACCGGATGAATTTGTGTATGTTTTTTTTTTTTTTTTCTTTTTCTTGTTCTCGTCAAATAAATACTAAGATCGTCAAAAAGCAATGAAACAACCCCCCTCGACAGACCCCGACACCAGCGCCCGCGCCAACGCCGCCATCATCTCGCTCGTGCGCAACTCGGAGCTGGACGGGATGCTCTCGTCGATGCGCCAGTTTGAGAGCTCGTTCAACGCGCGATATAGCTATCCATGGGTGTTTTTCAACAATGAGCCGTTTACCGACGAGTTCAAGGAGCGCACGCAGGCCGAGACGAGCGGGCAGTGTTCTTATGGTGCGTTTTGCCGCAGTATAAAAAGGGATATAAGGTTGATGCTGATTGTTGTGTGTAGAGATCATTCCCAAGGAACACTGGGACGTGCCCGACTGGATCGACCAGTCGCGCCTTGACCAGGCGTTCAAGGACATGGACGCCAACTGGGTCAAGCATGGCAGCCAGCTGAGCTACCACAAAATGTGCCGCTGGTTCTCTGGTTTCTTTTATCGTCATCCCGCCCTGGATAACTTCAAGTACTACTGGCGCGTCGAGCCGGATGTCAAGTATGTTTTCAGTATCGAAGATCCTGTTGAAAAGGTGCTAATAATGAGACAAGGTTCTTCTGCGATATCGAATACGACGTGTTCCGCTTCATGGAAACCAACAACAAAACATACGGCTTCACCATCAACGTCTACGACGACCCCAAAACCCTGCCAAACCTCTGGCCCACGACCACGGCCTTTCTCGACAAGCATCCGAATTACCTCAACTCGGACAACTCTCTCACCTGGCTGACCGACTCGACGTCACGTCCCAAACACACGGAGATGGCAAACGGGTATAGCACGTGCCACTTTTGGAGCAATTTCGAAGTCGGCGATCTTGATTTCTGGCGCTCCCCGGAATACACCTCCTATTTTGAATGGCTCGACCAAACCGGCGGCTTCTTTTACGAGCGATGGGGGGATGCCCCCGTCCACAGCGTCGCGCTGGGCCTGTTTGCGGCCAATGAGCAGATCCATTGGTTCCGCGATATCGGATACCAGCACTCGGTGTTTAGCAACTGTCCCGACAGTGACAAGTGCCACGGCTGTCAGAAGAACAAGCTGACGCCGCTGACATACTGGCTGAATGGCGAGGATTGTCGGCCTGGTTGGTTCAAGCAGGTGTGCGAGAGCCGGCAAAAGACGGGCTCGATGGATGACGAAACCGAAGAGATGTGTCGACAGGCGCATGGTATCTAAATTAAAACATATTGATTTTGATATTATATATATGCTGCATATGGGTTTGACGAGGTTTTGTTTTTTTTTTTTTGTTTCTTGATACCCACTCTCATGTACATATTATTATTTTTTTGATGACCCCAAAATACCATCGGAATGACATCAAACTGTTGAAACTGTCGCCGGGTGCTTCTTCGAGTACATCACGTCTGTCCGGACAGTGTATTTGGTGCCGCGATACACCGAGTCGCCGCCGTGCAAGAGGTCACTCTGCTGGAATACGAGGATACGTCCGGTCTTGGGCCATACTCTGACCGCATGATCCTCCTGATCCCAGGAAGGAATAAAACTCGTCGCGCCTCCCAGAAGTGTGCCTTGTTCTTCTTCGTTGGCTGGGAGTTCCTCCCCGCTCTCCTCCATCTGTTGCCGGTTCAACACCTCTTCCAAATCCTGGCCCTCTTCTCCGTCACCATTCAGATACAAATGAATTGTATACAGCGAAGCCTCGTCCCCAGAGGGTGTTCGGTAGCTCGCATCCCAATGCGGCCGAAAGTACTCGCCGCCAACATACTTCAAAAACCGCAGTTTCTCATTCAGTCGCGTCAGATGATAAATGACTTGCCTGCCTGCCTGGCCCGTTACCGCGAACTTGTTCTCTAACCGATCCATCTCCCAGCGCCGAAAAAACGGGTTCAGACGTGCCAACAACCTGTCGGCGAGGTCTTGCGAGTCGAGAATGATGCGGCCGCAGTTGCGCACGTCGGTGGCTATGGCTTGTCGACCGCCGCCGATGTTGATCATGGCGCGCTCCCAGGTTGGTTCTTTGTCGGTGCTGTCGGATATAGTAGACTGCTCGGCGATAGCGAGGAGCTCTTTGCACTCATCCTCGGTCATGAAGTTGTCGATGACGGCGGCAAAGTGTCGCTTGTATCGGGGGATGGCGGGGTCCGTGGCGGAAAAGTCGATGATGCTGGTTGTTACATTTCGCGGTGCTTGCGGGGGGAGGAAATCGGGGCGGACGTGGAGGGCCATTTTTGAATATTTTCCAACATTTGAAGTTTTGTGTAGTTGACACTCAAGTGCTGTAGGCAATGGCTGTATTTATATTCATGTCTGGCATCTGCCTTGTCAGGCTGCCTTGAAGGTGCGGCTGAATTGATGTCACTGGCACGTGCTTTCTTTGTGCATCAGGCTAAGCTGCCACGTAGAGTGATGTTATTGATGCGTTTTATTTATTAATTGGGGGTTTAAAATAATTAATATTGTCAAATGTTGTATGTAGACTTGTTGCGCGTACAGGTACATCAAGCACATGTACCACTGGATGTTTATTTATTCAGCCTCCCGCTGCACATACATCAATTGATAGCCTATTGCAGGCACCAGGCACGTGCACACAGACAAGTCTACATGATTATTATTATTTAATAAAAATATACACCCAGGAATTCTATACTTCATCAGAATCATGACAGAATGTAGTCACGTGTGCTGACCGAAGGATTCATTAATACTTTTCGGTATATATGCACACTCCGTATTCCGGAATACCTCTTCCAGCCAGGCATGTTACATTCTGTCTGGAGAGAAATGACCAGTCCTGTCAACTAGCAGGCTATTATTGCTTCGACTAGCAGTACAGCATGTAGCACAGTACTATTCGCCACACGATCGATCTCTGCAAGGGCGCCAATAATGGGAGCATGACTTGCGCCACACCGCCGCTGTTTCACCCGTTCGAGGAATGAGATGGAGCGAGGCTTGTGGCGCTCATAGCGTGCCGGTGATTTGTCGAGAGGTGACGAAGGATGACTGTGATTATTATGGGACAGAATAATAATAAAAAATAACATCCCCTGAAAGCGGAATACTACTAATAACAAGGAGATTGCAGCCTCACGGCTCAGGCACCGCGCCAAGACCCGCGAGCGTTCGTCCGTCGTCGTTCGACTCGATCCGGCCTGTTCGTTGCTCGCCCTCTCGCTCTCTCTGCGCGCTTTCGTCTTGCTCTTTTGTTTTTTCCTTATTATTGTTGTCCGTTGCATTGGCCGGTTGCCATCTCGCTCCTGGCTCCGGTCGTTGTCCATTCTTTATTTCTCTTTCTTCTCTTCTTTTTTTCTCGCTTCTTTTTCCCTCTCTCCTAGGCAGACAGCGTCTCCTTTTTCCCCTATTTTCTCGCTCTTCGCCTTCGCCCTCGTTCTTTGACGCCAGCCCCGACACTGCGCCCAAATAGAATCCGACATACAAATCCTCCGAAGAACACCACTAATAATATCGATTTACGTTGCGAGACAATAGCCTTCCGGGGCCGAACCCCGCCTTGTCAACTCGCACTCGGGGCTAGAAGAGCCTTTGTGTCACCTGCGACTAGGCTATCGAAAAGACCCCCAACTACAAGATATCTTTAGAACAGCCAGCCAGCCAGTCACTCAGTCAGTCAGCAAGCCAGCCATGGCAACCGCATTGCTATCCTCGCCAAACTCCCCCCCGGACCTCACCGGGTCCAAGTCCTCCAAGTCATCCTCCTTTCACTCGTCGTCACACACCTCCGGCCCCGATATTGGCTTCGCAGATGCCTCCAACTTTGAGGAGATCGGGCTCGCCGATGAGCCAGAGCTGCCCTATGCGGACAACATGAACAACAGCAAATACCCGCACTCTCGTTCCAGAGCCGGCTCGCGAGCGACCAGCAGACCTCGCAGTGTGTCGCGTGTCGGCAGCATGGCCAGCTTGAATAGTGCTCCCCCGGTACCAGCAGTCCCGACACCGAAACCGGCCAGGGATCTCACCCAGAAGAAACAGTTCAACCCGCCCATGTTGAAGACCCAGGGCATGATGGGGATGAACCAGCGAGGCCTCGACCCGAGGATGCTGAAGAATGGTCGGCGGTCGAAGAAGAGCCCTTCGCCCAATGGCCACATGCACTCGAGTCGCCCTCCGCGGTCACGCTCTGTCTCTCCTGCTGGTGGTGTTGTGCCGCAGCCTGCCGCTCGCTCGCCGTCTCCGTCCGCCGCCAGCGTGAATCTGTCCCCCTTGGCAGCCCATACGCCTCGCCAGTCCTCCATGCAACCGTCTCGCAAGACGGTGAAGGAGCTCGAGAATGAATTTAATGATTCAGACGACGAATTGCCAGACGATGCCAGCCTGTGGAACGTGCCCTTGTCTCCACGACCTCCGACGGAAAGACCCCAGTCTCGCAGTAACAGCCCGGAGAACGACAGCCCGAAGCCGCTTCCCCTCTCTCACGCCGTGTCGCAAGACAACCTAGACCCAGCTCGATCCAAGTCGCGGTCTTCATCCTCTCGACATTCGCCCGGAGCCAAGTCGAGGCTGCAGCTCTCTCGATCAGCCTCGGCTGGTCCAGAAAGAGGCCAAATTTCGCCGCGCAATCCGCGCACGTACTCGTATAACCTCGCAATGGCCGAGTTGTCCGAAGAGGCCAAGGTGCTTACTCAAACACTCGAGTACCATGCCGACGACTCGGGCCGCAAACGGGAGGAAAGGGTCCAGAACGGCACTGCTTCCGAGCGCTCGAGCATCGACTCGAGACGCAAGTCCAGTGGTGCTGCAGTCGAGCTGCCGCCGCTGCAAAAATCAAACATCATGATCGACCCTCTGCCCGTGAGCAAGGAAAAGGAGAGAGTCCTGAGTCGTACCCGACCGAGTTGGTTGCCTCCAAAGGATCCGTTGGAAGAAAAGAAGCATCTGAAAGAGTATAAACGGATGATGGCCCAGTCCAAGGAAACAGGTTCGTATATTTACTAATTAAAGTCGACCAAGCTAATAAAGGTTTAGAAAAGAAAAAAGCCGCCAAAGCTGCCGCTGAAAAGTGTGAAAAGGACAGTACTCGAGAGGCGCTACAGCGAATTTGGGAAGACAATGTTTTGCCGAACTGGGATGCAGTTATTTCGGAGCCTCGTACGCGAGAGCTATGGTGGCGCGGTGTGACGCCCCGGTGTCGAGGAGCTGTATGGCAACGTGCTATCGCCAATGAGCTTTCTCTGACTGAAGAATCGTATCAAAAGGCGCTCCAACGCGCCAAGGATCTTCGTTCCAAGGACCAGGACGCCAATGAGACTGCTCGTCGGATGCGAGAAAACCTAGCTGCCATCTCCCGCGATGTGTCGTCTGCGTTTCCTGATCTCCATCTATTCCAAGAAGGCGGGCCGTTGCGTGATACTCTTATTGATGTTTTGGAAGCGTATGCCATGTATCGCAGTGATGTTGGATACGCATATGGTCTTCATGTGAGTTTTTTTTTTTTTTTGGTTAATGTTTTTTCCACGCTGACTTTTCAGACTATCGCCGCCCTGCTCGTTCTGCAACTACCAACTCCTTCCTCTGCTTTCATCGTCATGGCAAACGCACTCAACCGCCCGCTTCCCCTAGCCTTTTTGACACACGACCGCGGAGCCATGACCCGCACTTATAGTCTTGCCTCTGCGACTCTCCGATACAAATTCCCCAAACTATACACCCATCTCCACGACACGGTACAGCTGTCAGACGACGAAATCTGGGAGCCCATGTTCCGATCCCTCTTCACCAATGGCCTTGACCTAGAATGCGTGAGCCGAGTCTGGGACTGCTGGGCCTTTGAAGGCGACCGCATCATCATCCGAGCCGGCGTCGCCATTCTCGGATGTCTCCAAACCCAGCTTTTGGGACTTGGCAGCTCCGACGCAAAATCGCGCGAAGAGCTTAAGCATGTCGTTGGCTGGGGGCCTCACGATATTGGCGCTATTATTGGTAGCGGTAGCAGCAGCAGCAGCAGCAAAAACACCAAAACCCGTCACAGCTCTCCGACCCCGATTATGGGGTATGGCGGTGGACAGTTTTCCAACGCTGGCGTTGGGCAGCAACAACATTATTACTGGATTTTGAACTTGTCGAGCGATGAAGATAGTTTTATGAATGAGGTGCGCGAAGCTGGCAAGGTCCAGCCTTGATTTTTTTTTTTTTTTGTCGCAAGGACTGGGTCCTTTTTTTTTTATAAATCTTTTTGTTATGTATAATAGACAGGCGTGTTTTTTTAATTTTTTTTTACAGGGTTTTATATTTTGTTTGATTTAGTATTTAAATATATGGTATTTACTACATACATAATATTATGTTTATGCATGTAATAACTAACATACAGAATCAAGTAACTAATATAAAGTATACAAACGAAGAATATGGATGATGATTGGTCAAACAACAGCACGGTGGGGCAGGCACGACGCTAATCGGCGACAACCTCCATCCATCTTGTACTTTTATTCATCGACATTGTAGTATATTATCAAAAACTTGTTGTTATTATTATTATTGTACAGCAACAGAAGAAGATATAGCATGCCCAGTCGCAGCACGGCGACACTGGGAACGACAACGACAACAACAACAACAAATGCTGTGAGAAAGACACCAAGAACTTCGGCCTATTTCACGCGTTCGACAACGAGGAAGAAGAAAGAAAAGAAGAAGCAGGGCCTGCACACGGATGACTCTCCGAAGAAAGATGGAGATGGGAAGAGTTGCAGTGATGAGCAGGCTCACATCCTGACGGTCTCGGGTCTCCCGTTAGACGATGCTGTTGTACAGTCAACGGGTGACGATTATGATGGTGTAGAAAGGGCTGAGAGTTCTGCATCAGCAAAACTGGGAAACAAGACTCTGACTGATCGTTTCACTCGTGCCGATGAGTGTTTTCAGCAAATAGCTGTTGACGTTGAGGACCCGGTTGCTCCTCAAAACACTCTAGACGACACACACCACACACACGAATCGGCTGCTGCCAATGAGCCAAAACAAGATATCACTCTATCCAAAGAAATCACAGACACCAAACCAAACCGCTTCAAATCCGCCTCACCCCGGAAAAACCCACTACCACCACCACCAAAACTATCCCCCTACTTCCCAAAACCCCTCCCTCTCATCGACGCATCATGTCTCCCCTTCCCACCCATTTCCGCCTCTTCATTCGGCCTCATCCAAGAACAACTCTCGCACTCCCCCTTTCGTCTTCTAATCGCCACAATATTCCTCAACCGCACGCGAGGACCCGTGGCCATTCCCGTTCTTTTCCAACTTTTCCAAAAATACCCCACAATCCAAACCATGGCAGACGCAAACCACGCAGATATTGTGACAGTAATCCGCAGCCTCGGATTCCAGAACCAACGCGCCAGCAAATTCATCGCTTTGGCTCAGACTTGGCTAAGCAATCCGCCACAAAGGGGGAAAAGGTATCGGAAACTGCATTATCCGTGTAAACGCGATGGGCTGGATATTGGCGCTGATGAGGTGGTTGTTGGCGAAGGTGATGGGGATGCGCGAGTCGCGTGGGAGATTGCGCATTTACCGGGTGTGGGTGCGTATGCGATTGATTCATGGCGCATTTTTTGTCGTGATATTTTGGTTTTGGATGATGAAACTGCTACTACTACGCATTATTACGAACCAGAATGGAAAAGAGTTCTACCGCAAGACAAAGAGCTTAGGGCGTACTTGACGTGGATGTGGCTGAAAGAAGGCTGGCTGTGGGATCCGGAGACGGGCAACAAGACTCCCGCAGATGCGGGCATGATGGAGAGAGCTGAAAGGGGTGGTGTTGCGTATGAAGCGCCGAATGGGAATTGGGTTTTGGAGAGTGTTGCTGCATCGTCGGGTGAATGTGAGAGGGAAAAGCATGTTGTGCCTGTGAGGAGGGCAGGGTTTAGTCTGGCTTATTCTTGATATCTAGATTTGACTTGGGGGACAAGAAATGTCGACATATTGGAATAATAGAGAAACTTTTTAGTCATGTACAAAGGAAGAACATTTGAAATATTTACATCAAAAGTAGAAAAGAAAGAAAGAAAAAACTACAAAGCCAGCCCCGTCCCATTCCTCGTCCACCGATACAACGCCATAACCGCCTTTCGACGATGTCTAATCTCACTATGATTAACCGGCCTGCCTCTGGCCTGCGCCACCGCACTTCTCAAAACCTGTCGGAAATTGCGCTGATACTCTGTATTCAACGTAACCACACAGGACTCTGTCGCGCGAATGACAACCTCGCAGGCCTTGAGGATGCCCTCACCTGCTTCCTTTTGCAGACGCTCAACAACAAGAAGCAACAGCAAACTGCCCTGCAAAAGCTGAATGCCGAAGAGATCCGGAATAAAACTTATGTCGGGATCGTAGTGCAGGATTTGTTCTAGCGCACTAGCGGCCTCGAGGACGTGCGAAATGGTGGATGCAAAGGTTGGAGACGAGGTCCAAAAGTCCTTGTCTTCGAGCAGCGAGACCGGGTCCCATTTGCCCATTAGGAGAATGTGCAGTACATGCACAAGGTACGAGGCATATGCAATCACGGTCTGTGTGTGCCAGGAATGGTAAGACGCAAAATTGTTTTCGTCAATGTGCACTTCCTCGTTGAGGATGGACGGCGATAGCGCTGTCGGCTGTCCCGGTCTCTGCTGCGCAGAGCCGGTTGTTGTTGTTGTTGATGATGATGCTGACGGATGCTGTGTGGAAAACGCTTGCAATGTCGCTTTATACGTGTCCAATTGTCGTAGAATTTCGTTTACTTGCAAATCCCAGACTTCTTTACCCTGAAGGCGCATGCCCAGCATCGGATGGTTCCGCGCTTGGTTCAGATATATCAATTCTCCGGTTATGGTCATGAGTGGTAAGAAAAACCCAAACACAGAATGGTCGTTGCATGCAAAATTTGGAAAACAGCGTCTCTTGGGTTTGTCGCCGGATGCCAGACACTGGGGCCCGTCGGGCTTGGGGCTATTGCTGTGCACTTCACCTGCCTGCCAATGGCCTTCTTCAAGCGGTAGCAAAAGGTCCTCGCACTCGGAATCGAGCAGCGCCAGAGGTCGGTTGTAGCATAGCGCCAAATGGCGGTCCATTATGTACAAAAGCCACCACGTTCGCCGGCGCTCTTCGCGGTGTTCCTCGGTCATTATGTTTGGTCGATACGGCACTGTGCAGATACAATTCAAATTTATTGGACCAGACTGAGAAGACATGTCTGCATTGTTCCCCGAGCCAAGTCCGGTGCCCTCTGCGAATTCAAAAGGGCGAGAGGAACTCTCTACCGAGTTCTTTAGACTCGGAGTTACTTCGACTTCTTGATTTAATCGAAGTTCTCTAGCTAGCGTGAATGCAGCATGCCACCTGATGAAATTGTTAGACGAAATATCTCAAAGAGGAAAAAAAAAAAAAAACACGTACCAACGCATACTAGCAGCTTTTTGCTCACTAGCAGATACAATCGATGCCACATGCATGTATGTAATGACATCGTCCAGCGAGCCCGCCGGCCCAACTAACCCTCTATCATCGCCGCCCTCACCGAGGGAGTGCGTCTTATCGTAACCGGCATGTGGAAAGCCGTGGTCGTTTTCAATTATAGGTATGGCGTCGTCGTCCTTGAAGGAAACATGGATCAAGGGTCGTAGCAGACGAATGGTCAACGCACATAGGAATTGGCAGAGTTTCTTCCGCTTCGGAGGGGAGATCGACAGTGCAAAAGACCGATCATCAAGTGCACCTACCCAAAGCATACTCGCAAGCAATGCCGGGCTGCTATGTCGAGGGATTTCGCGACTGAGAAAGGACTGTTTTCGCACAACATAACAATGAATATGATGGCATAAAGGGTGCATCATAGTCGAAAAGGCGCTTGTAAAATACAAGTTCAACAAATCATAGATCATATTTCGTGAAATGTATGATTCAATGAACGGCATCAATGGTGCCAAAACCGGGTACTTGAGAGGCGCTTCGGACACTCGTGAGTTCTGTGCGTTGCTCATGCGCTGCCGTGAAGCAGATCGTGACAATGGAAACCCATTAGCATCGCCCATTCCAGAGATCTCAAAGGGGAGGTCGAGGAGCCCATCGCCAAGCCCCATGCTGCCAAACATCTGATCCGATTGCGTCGCCTGCAAAAGCCCGTTCAAGCCCGACATCCAATCTTCAACCACCTCGTTCGCTCCGCCGGGGACTTCTCTTGACAGTCGCCGGATATTATTATCTGCCCGCGATTCTCGTTCGCCGCCATTAGGCGAAGACTGGGCTAACAACCGACTGGGAGATCCAGAAGCAGAGCGAGGAACGTTGACTGTGGGCGGCAATTGTTCGGAAAGTGGAGGATTTGTGACCATGCTGATGAAATCCTGCTGGTGCGACGCTACAGACTCCTTTTGCTCACTCGCTTTTGGTTTGGACGGAGAGTGTCGTACAAAAGAGCCACTTGCGCGCAGAGAGTCATTCCTAGGTATGCGGCCGCGTTTGCGCCGCTCTCGCGTAAGCTCGCATCGGATTTGGCTTCCAACACATCGAGCGCATGGGAAAGCGCGATCGCATCGAACGCGACGAGTGTGACAGGCATCGCAAGCGACGAGATTGCGACGCCATCGTTTTTTGGCGCCTGCTGGCGTCGCGACGTCTCCCTCGTGAGCGCGATCTTCGTCGCCCGAAACGTCGTCCTCCTGATCAATTTCCTCCATACTGTTGTTGACTTTTAGCGATTCGACCGACATTCTCTAGGCCAAAGAGCAAATCCGACTAGTAATAGCAAAAAGGCGCAGTTGCGAAATGCCGCATTTCAGGGCCGTCACAGAGAGTATCGTCAGAACAGCAGTCATCGAGGGGAAGCGAGCGGCATTTTGAGCTGGGCGGGTTAAGAAACCAATGGCGCTAGGGTTGCATTAATTGATTGATTGATAGTTAGTTATAATCCTGAGAGTGCCGATGAGAGAAGAAGATTATGCGGAGTCTCCGAGACAGGCTTCCCCGCACGCCTCGTGGGCCCCACCGGTGTAAACAGTAAGCCTGGATCAAATCACATTTTCATTTGGTTAAATGGTCTGCTAGCAAAAGACTAAAAGAAAGATATTAAAAGACGTGCTCGGGCATTGCTACAAAAGGATTGGAGCCAATCCACTGCAGGTTCCAGATCGGGTCGTTAAAATCAAACTCGTCAAGGACATCCTCAATCCCCGGAGGCATCGTTTCGCCTTCGCTTCGGCATGGATTGTTATTTCCTATAGAGAGGCCTTGTTAGGGGGTTCGAATGATAAAGAGGAAATAGAGAAATCACTTACCCCTTCTCGCTCTCGCTTGTCTGGCAGTCTCCATGAACTTCTCAAGCTGGTCCATTGCCCCCGGAACACCCTCGAGCTGCCACCGATGCTGCTCTAGCACCTGAAGAGCATTCGCTAAAGCCATTCCATACGGAGTATTGCCTTGTTCTATGTCCACGTCTAGGACAGGCACCAGCGATGCTGCAACAATAACTGTTGCAGCGGAAAGCGTTAGAAACACCGCAAGTGAGCTTAATATGCGCGAAGAAGAGTTTAGGTTGTCGAATAGCATATTGATCGCTGAAACAGCGGCTTGAACGCAAATGGCCGAGACCTCATTCCGAAGGCCAATCTCAACGCGGGGGGTTGCTGAGCCAGATACAAGTGCATGTCGAGCGGCCACCAATACAGTCGGTCGAAGGAGGATAAGACGGAGATAGAGAATTCTACACAAAACGATGCCCCTTAGAATGCAATGCGAGAAATTGAACAAAAAAAAAAAAAAACTCACCTTGTCATTACTGATTCGGTCTGAAGATCCAATATTTGCTGGCGTGCCGTATTCGGCCTTGCATTTTTGTCTTGTCGTAGGTGTGGTGGTAGGCTCTTTTCGACTTGATCAATTTTCTCATTTAGCTGAAGAACCTCGCCGAGCTCCGATAAACTTGTTTCACGCTTGAATGAGCCGTGGTTTATTTTCCGCGCGCTTTGGATCACTTCAAATATGTCGGCCGCCGCTATGAAGGCGTCAAGAATGGACGGGATACCCTCGGGCTGAACTCCTGTTCCATCCTCGAGAAGATATTCGTCATCAATTTTGGCGGGCAAAGGCACGGTTTTGTCAGGGTTTATGATGGGCTCCCGCCCGAATATACTGGAAACCAACCTGAAAACCTCATTAGTTGGGCTGTTTTAAAAGCTTTCAGAAACGACGCACCTTTCCATGGTAAGACAAAGATGCCAGACTCGCCTGCTCATCTCGCGTTTTAGCTGACTGCTTGAGGACGAGTTGACATCTATATGTAATCCATATGTCTGTGCGACTCTAATTGCCACTGCGAGCGTGTTAGAGCATCGGTTGGAGTATTTTGTAAAAGTTAGATAGTTGGTAGTCAACAAAAGACACTGTACCACCTCCAAACTGGGAGTATCGAGAGCATCAAGTGGGAGGAGAGCACGAGAGCGGTTGTAGAAACACTCGGCTGTTGGCAATTTGAGGTGCGCCTCGTACTTTGAACTGTTGAGACATCCAAGAGCAAACACCATATTCAATGTTGCATAGAATGTTGCTTCTTCCACCAAATCATCAGGCTGATTCCGCTGCTGAGGATCCCAAACGTATTGATATCTTTGTCGGAAACTTGGCATGTGTAGAATGGGGAACAGTGGATAAACATTTTTCTCATAGCAGGCAAGTAAGCCGTCGGCTATAGACCGTTGAGGAACTACCATGCATGATGTGTCAGTCTCAACAAGCCTAGTTCCGGTGTGATTCCAACGGGATCCCCCCGGCCGAGTATCATTTGCCATTTGAGTGATAGCATGAATGAACTGGGTCGTGGAATGATCTACAAATGGAGGCGAACTTTCGGTGGCTTCTCTCGGAGATAAAAGTGTGGGTTCCCTAATTGCTATCGGGCAAGTTAAAAGTAATCATTCCTATTCCAATCGCCCAAGTAAAACCGAATACATACCTCGAGGACTTGGTACCGCGGAGCCACCCGAGATCCGCATCGGCGTGGCATTTGCATGCCGTTCGAGCTCTTGCAAACGAGTTTGGATATCTTCCAATGTGGCCGCAGAGACTGGCAGTGTTGCATCATTGTACCCGCAGGTGGCCCCTTTGGCTAGGCATGGCGAGCATGTAGGACGCTGGCCATCACAGCGAGTCTTCTTGGCCCTACACACTTTGCAGGACTCTGCCACTTTGCGACGCTTAGGCCATCTGCTACTAGACATAACAAGGGATACTACCGAAGCCCTAGAAGTTGTAGGAGGGTGTAGATCCATCGATTGTGAACGCCGCGTGTGGTTCCGAGTGCGTTGACGTTGGCGGATGTTCGGATGTTCGGATGGTATTTTGGCAACCGGAATGTTCCCCGACTCGGACCATTCCGCGGTGACAGCACACACTAACTAATGCAACTACGTACACTACCATTCCCAAGTTCTTACTAGTTATTTCCAAGCCATTCGAGATGTATATAAAGGATGAATCTCTCGACTGCTTTTACCAGTTCTCATCAGTTGATTTGACATCTCAGTTTACATATACACCTTCATAAGCAAAGGAATATCCGAGAAACTGAAAAACCATTCACCACTTCACAATGTCAGATATACCAAAGGTTGATGTCCATCACCACATCGTCCCCAAAGAGGTAGCGGGTTAGTAGTTCAAGCTCCTACCAGATACATTCCATCCAACCAAGCTCGGACAATGACTGACGGTATCGATCCGCTATTTAGGCGTAGGACATGGCTTAAAGGGCATGAAACCTCCCCATTGGGATTATCCCAGTGACAAGGTGTTCAGCGAATCCATCGGCGTTCGCACTCGTATCTTCTCGGTCAGCACGCCCGGCGTGATGCACATTTCTGATCCGGAAGAGAGCGCAGCAGCTGCGCGTTCCATGAACGAGTACTGTGCTTCTTTGCGTGACAAAGACCCTGAATCATGTGGCTTTTTTGCAACTGTCCCCTCCCTTGAGCATATCGATCTTGTGCTCCGTGAGATTCGCTATGCCTTTGACACACTCCATGCCGACGGTGTGACATTGTTTACTCGCTACGGAAAGGGAGATGGATACCTGGGACATGCTGATTACGTGCCTGTGTGGGAGGAGCTCAATGCCCGCAAAGCGGTTGTATTTGTCCATCCACTGAACAATAAAAACGGAGAGCTTTTCCACGAAAAGCTTCCCATGCCTGCCTTCGATTGGCCCCACGAAACGGGACGTACGGCCATGGACATGATTCTCAACAGGCGCATGCATCAATTTCCCAATGTCAAGATTATCCTGTCACATGCTGGCGGTACGCTGCCACTGCTGGCCAGACGTGCGACTATGATTTCCCTGCCTGAATTTGGAGGTTCGATGGCCGCTGAAGACATCCTGGGCCAGGCAAAGAAATTTTACTTTGACCTTGCACTTTCTGGGAGCCCAGAGATCCTTCCACTGATTTTGGGATTTGCGGAAAAGGGACATGTCTTGTTTGGTAGCGACTATCCGCATGCGACAGTTCCATTTAGCAAAAGCTTTACCAAGTTCCTTGACGAATATCCACTGGACGAAAACACGAGGAAGGAGGTTTATTACGGAGCTGCGGAGAAACTATTTCCTCGCCTGAAAGGATTTTATGGGGCTTAAGTTGTTTGGGTTGGCTGTCGAATAATATGTACTTCAGAGAATATTAGTCGTGCTACGAGCAGTTCAGTATCTCATTAATAAACGAAAGTGTGTTGATTTACTTGTAGATTGTCCGTTTGGCGTCGGCATTGGCCGATATAATACTCTCACACATTACTAGAGGTAGTAATCAGCATACCTATAGGTTGCTGGCCGCAAAATTTTTGTATCCCACCCCCTTGACAAATGTTTGTTCCCAAGGCCCCTGGGTAGTTCCTTCTGCTAGCTGGGTAAAAATTTTGGCGTGTGCTTCTCCATCAATGGCGAATGCTGCCGACCCATCGGCCTTGCGTTCGTCTGCATAATAGAATCTAGTTACAGTCAGCAAATAAACATTTCTTTTCCAAACAGTACCTAAAAAGCATAGAAGTCTGACGTACTTGAAACCTTGATCCTTATAGGCATTAGACGCAGCCTGAATGATATGCGCCGTTGCTGATTTTCCCACCCCAAGGTCCAACAGAGTCGGGAAAGCCGCCAGGGGGCCGTGATTCAGAATATTGCCGGTATATATGAATGTCCTGGAGTCGGAGCTAGACAGTTTCTCAAACGACGTAACAGCCTGCTGGGCAGCAACGAAAGCGCTAGTAGTGTTGACGTTCAAGTCGCGAGCAAAGTCGGTCAAAGTCAAAGAGAGTGGGTTCTTGGCGTCGTTGGCCGTAACAGCAGCAGCTTTTGAATTGGTGAGCTATTTTAAACAGAGAAAAAAAAAGTTGTACGGATTGATACCATTGTATACAACCACACTGGGGTGGCCAAAAACTGCCTTGACTTTTGCAAAGGCGTCAACTACGGTATTTGGGTTGGAGAGATCACCCGGAATATTCAGCTGATCCGGAGTGCTTTCTTCTTCCTTCAGTTTGCGAGCCACAAGAGCAACTTTGTAGTTTTTGGCGGCAAATGCGCGGGCAACATGTTGACCGACATTGCTGCCAGCGCCTAGAATCAACACAACTGGAGAAGAAGCCATGGTATTAATTGATGTTTTCTGCAAAGTAAAGTGGATCGGTGATGGATTGAAGGCGAGATGCTCCTGTTCATTTGGAAACAAAGCCTGCCATTTTATACATATTTCTTTAGGCCAACTATTACAGCTTGGATTGATATCGACGTCACGTCATATCATATCAAAAAAGCGGCACCGAGATATTTGTCATCTGTATACATATAGACGGGTTTTGCACTGTTTGCATTCGCCGAAACCAGCTTGTTTGACAAGTTTGCATCTTCTGCAAACGTGCAGATCCAAAACGTACTTTGTCAGCTGGATTAGAAAACAGTATTGAATTATTAAGTATATGACTTTTATATCTAGTCTACTGTATTGGATTTTCATATCAAATATTGTTGGCGCCTATCACTATATATTGACTGCCCAAGGGAACTAAGGTCGTTTGGTGCAGCTGTCCAGTGTCAAGGAATAGTATATTAGTGTTGTTTCTTTTCAACAAATTTTTTCTACTATTACTACAATTCAGCATTTATTTTACATTCTTCCAATCTGTTGGCAGAATATCCTTTTATATTGGTAAACGAGCAGCGTTTGTAATAAGCAAGAATCGGACCCTATTGGCTAAGCCAAGAAAGCCCCACATTTTCATCTACCAACTATGAACTGTTTCTTGTAACAGTGGTTCAAATGTTTACCTAGATACTGATAATACTACACCTAGTCAGTGAGAATTGCGTAAATCTACGCTAGCAAAATCCACAAATTGTCTTTTTCGGCACATCAATTCAAGGCTGATAGGTTTGTATATATCATCTTAAAAATGTTGTCGAAATTATGTAGCTGATGCCGTCCTCTACCTATGTATTATTTGAAAACGGCAGGTTTTATAAATGTAATTGATTGATCTTCAATTACAAACACAAATGAATAAAATCAAAAGTGCATTGGTTAGTAGTTCACTTTAGAGAATAGTGGAATGGTTGATTGCATGTGGCTCTGGAGAGCCCGTCGAAGTGTTGATATAGCACTTGTGATTTTGCAGCGGTGGGGAAGTGAACTAAAGTCTGCGAGAATATTAAATTTCGTGTATTGAAATCAAATCACTAGCATTTGAAGCACCGATATAACAAATATGTTAGGCGGCCCAGCACGCCGCCGCCTTATGCTAGCCTGGCTCCGGGATTGCTCACTGATTTCGGAGCTCCGTTGTACTGTACATATACATGTAGGACGACTGTTATGGAAACTGGCTGGGCTGTATAACCCAGCCTCGAGTGCTGCCTGTAATTATTGTTTGTTAGTTAGCTATTAGATATTGCGGTGGTAGATAGTCACGGCTGCCTGTCACCAACATGCATTTCAAGAAGAGATGTTAGCGGGCGGCCTTGGATTCTTGGCCCGCGCCCAACTAGATCGAAGGATATGGAGCCGGAATGTGCTATGGCCACCGATAACTTAATTAACTACCGGATGTATCCGCAAGGCCTGCAAGATGAGGGCCTTGAGACCATGAGTTGAAACTAAAGCTGCAAGGAGCCGCTGAGGCCGGTCATGCGGGTGCCGAGGCAGTGTGAGAAGAAGGGGATGCCTAAGACAACGAATAGCTGTTCGCAATTTTTTTTCTTGCAATAATGAAAGTTTTCCGTGCTGGTAAAAACTAATTCCTGTAATTTCCTAAGTTATAGCATAGCTGTACAGGTTTCTACATGATAGATAGTGCGTGTGTGTTTTTTCCTAGCACCGCTACAACACTTCTTATCTGATATAAGAAGTCGAGGGTTTGCTATCTCATACGATCATTATCTCTAGAACTAGTATTTGATGTTTTCCCATCTATACTTCTTGATAGAGTATGCGCATGAGGAGGGGTATCTTTTTTTTATTGACGACATCATCCTATATAACTCATGATTATACCATGTATAGTAATTTGATCAATATCTAGCTCCTAGTACACGCAAAGGCACTAGCTCTTTTAGTTAGAAAGTCCTGGCTGAAAATCTTGTCACCTCTTATAGATACTAAAAGCTGAACGGGTATCTAAAATCATTAAAAATTGGCTTTTTTCCTCCTGCCAGGTCGGATACCCCGGCCACTAAATTTTAGTTAACACTCGTTCAACTGCAGCCCGATCTCGGGAGTCGATATGCCGGTAGGGGTCGGTTATTATTTACGTGGGGGCTATGGTGTACATTAGTCTGATACCAATTTGGTTTTAAGGCGTCCAAAGGCCCCCAAATCTTGACAGGGATAATTGATTACTTGTTGGCCAACCGTGTCATGATACAGTATCGATTCTCTACCTTCTTCAAAATTTCCATATGCACGGCTCAGGGGGTCTAGGGTTAACTGAATAGAACCAAGGCGACAAGATCCATGCTATATCACAATATCTACACAATTATTGGACACCTCTCCTTTTCAGACAGAGGTTCAAGTTTTCGATCTTGACAAACCACCTATACGAGTTTACACGGCCGCCATCAGTCTCATTTCAAAGAGGGTTAGCATGCCTTGACTTACCAGCAGTGTTCCTCTATTTGTGCGGTTGGATCGGCGAATTCAATGTCATATTCCAATAGTAGGCATGGTAAAAGCTGAGCGAGTTTGTTAGCCAACAGCAAGATCATGATTATATAGCTTTTGTCTATTTCACCTTGGAGATCTCCAGCAAGCTTAGACCTGGTAACTGTTAACCAAAGGAAACGGAATGAGAGGAAGGGAATGGCCTACTCTTGCCAATACAGGTTCTCGACCCAGCGCCGAATGCAAAGAAGAACCGTTCTGTAGCGCTACTCAGCTCATGTACACTTCGATATGGCAACAGCAGATAGCTCGCTTAGGGAAAAAGCCTTACTCTTTTGGCTCACATTACCATCTAACCATCGATCTGGGCGAAAGATATCGGCATCATCCCCAAAAATCTCTTTGTTTCGGTGGATAACCCATGGATTCGTTCCAGCGACAATCTGCCTCCGTGGTTAGTATAATATCTATACAGCAAATATAGTCAGGCTAGCTCAGCTCACTCCTCCAGGAATATGCACGCCATTCACGGCAAGACCTTCTGGTGGCACGACCCTGGGCATAGACATTCCCACCGCCGGGTGACAGCGCAACCCTTCTTGAATGCAAGCCTGCAAGTAAGACATGTTTCTAGTCACTTTGTATGGAGCATTAGTGCGCCCAATGTGACCAGCATCCGCCTCGGCAAAAATTTCTTCCATCAACTTTTCTTTATACTGCGGGTACTTGCAGAGATAGTAGAGAATGGCTCCGATGGAGATGGCGGTGGTGTCACTCCCCGCAAATATGTTGCTCGCTGACATGGACATAACTGCTGCATTGTCAAACTGATCTGGATTCTTGCGATGGACCTCCATAAATTTATCCAGCATGTCTGGGTGGCTACTTGGCACTGAGCTTCGCTGGCTTACTTCTTTGGCCGATATTTCACGTAGTAGGCCGTTGCGGTTCGTGACTTTGAGATGATTCCCAATCCAAGGTGCCAACCAATCGTGAACCCAGTAGAGCCACGGTACCTGTCCAACCCACGAAGCTGACTGGAGAGCCCCGTCAATGTGGACGAACGTTTCCTTATCAGTACCACTCTCAATGAAGCCGAATCGTTTGGAGAAAGTGAGTTCACCGATAACATCTGTAGGGATTATCAGTCAAAGCGCGCGTGATAAAAGTTAAAGAAGCGCCGCACAGACCAAACGCAAACAGCTGCGCCCAGTAGCCCATATCGATACGTTGTGTATCCATCTGCGAGAGCCGAGAAAGGAAGACGTCCAAGACGTCATCTAGATACGGCTCAAACTCGGCCAAGCCGCTGAGCGAATAGATGGAATTGACAAATCTGCGGTTTGTACTATGGACGCTTGCATCTCGCTCCGCAAAGAGATCGAACTTTCGCCGACCTTGCCACACACTATACCAGTCGCTTTTCTTGAAGGAAGCCCCGGCACCTGTCAAAAGAGTTATTTCAAGTCCGCCTCAAGATAGAAGTATGACAATAAGGAGGTGAATAACGCACCATATATCAGCTGGATCGCATCTGGATCTGCGATACTCACTTCATATGGGCCCGTACGCACTATGCTTCCATATTTGTCGTGGAGCTGTATCATCTCCCGATGCATGTCACCTCTAAGAGCATGATAGATCATCCACGCAGGCGACCAGCGAGCCCAGAATGGTCCGGGGACCGAAGCAAGAGGGTCGCGAAATGTTAGGATGAATAAGATAACAAGGGCGGTCGCAAGGCCGATAGTTAGCACATTGAAGGAGCCGAGGCTCTCAAATGCCGAGAGAGCCCATGGTGAAGACGAATCGAACGGCATAATTGAGGTCAATATGGTACATAGGAACGCAGTGAATTCCATGTAGCGGTCAACTGCAAACCCTGTTGTAAATTTGAATCACTAGAGGGATTTGGGGTAGTAAACCAACTAATTATTATTATACCGTTTCTTTGTTGAGGGTGGGGTATTCCGGGTTCAGCCTAAAATTTAGTGGAAAATTTAATAAAATTTACAGTATTTATCCAGTAATTAATACGTGGTTTTCCTTAGGAAAGTAACCAAGGTAAACCTGATAAGGAGATAGTCGGTATTGCATACCGGCCGCTAAACTTTAGGCTACATTTACTTTCCGTCCATGAGCCGTCGATCAATCCTGTTGACACTTACCACGACAAAGGCGCAGCAAGCTTGGACGTATTATTTGCGCTTGACTGCGAGGCCTCGAGATAACAGCGGTGGCGTTGATGCGGACCAATTCCTTAACGTGGATCTCACTACCGTTCCGATAGAAGGCGACAACAATAACCCCGACTACGCGCTGGTATGGTGGCTTTGTTACCATAGTGGGTGAAGTATGTAAACTAGCCTGTTGATACTAAGCGAGAAATCAAGTCGCACCTATAATCACTGATCAGAGAAATTGTCTTCGAAATAGAACTATCCTACATGTAAGAAAAAAAACATTCTCCAGTATTCGCCACACCCGGGCACACTCATATACATAACATCTGAATTTATCAACCGCGTGAACTTCGTACATATGTTTGTTATAGATAATCCTTTTCAAGAATGATCCACAGTAAACATTGAGGTGACTTGGATCTTCCGATCAGAAGGATGGCCACCATGATATTCCTCATCGCTCGCTTCCTCATCCACACCGTCACCCAACCTCGAAAAGCCCCCAACTACACTGCTATCGCTGTGTGCTCCAGTTCCACGGACCCGTATTCCTCCTCCGATGGTATGCAAGGCAAACGCGCCAGTATCGCTTTGAGCTGGACTCGTCCCTTTTGTCTTCTTCCTTGGCAACTTGATATGCGGCGCCAAGAAACGAGTCCAGGCACGCTGGAAGAGAGGCGCGAAAGAAGGCATGCACGCGGCGAGAAAGTAAATACCTGGTTCGATATCGGTCCACTTGAGCAGCTGGACGGAGGTCCAGGTATTATCATCGAAGGCGTTATGGTTGAAGAAATTTGCGAACCGGAAGCACGATGTAATAATTCCTCTAGAAGCAAGCATTAGGGATCAGTGTATATCCAATGGAAGGAAATGGCTTGTCACATACACCCCACCGGTAGCAAAGATAATTACCAGTCCAATTTTCTGATGCTGAGAAAGCTGTAGCCTGAATATCATCGGCAGTGGTAGGACCAATATGACGGCGTCCGTGACGATATTCGGGAACGACATCCAGTCATAGAATGATGTTACATCGATACACTTCCCCTGTGTACCTGGTATGGATTGTTCCCACTGATAGCTGACAGGTGTACATTGAAAAGTGGTTGTGAGTCCGACGGCCACAAACGTGGCAACGGTGATGAACATGAGGACATAGCTGGCAGCTCGTTCATATGGTGACTTGAAGAAGCGAAGGTAGAATCCGATGATCGACAACTTGGGGAGAGCAACCGCCAGCGCCCAGATCCAAACACAGGCGTAGATGCCCTTGGACCAAGCTATTAGTTTCTCCGGGCTGCGTGTTTTGACTGCCTCCAGATGTGTTCCCACGCCGGCAAGAGGAATTAGGACTGCGAATATCAAAGAAGAGGGGGTCAGAAGCATGTTTAAAGGTTCGTTCTTAGATTCATGGACTTACTGAGCCCTTCAATGCATGTTATAATGTTTACTACCAGCGCTGGCCAAATGAACCAGTCATCTAGGCCTCTTTGGACCCCTTGTCCCCGTTTCGCGAAATATCGAACAGCCGCAAATACAATCTCTAGGGTCATGAACACTATGGCAGTTGCAATGAGCTCACCACCACAATATTCATCCAGATACCCAGGGGAGACGTCCGTTGAGCTGTCAGACATGACGTTCAATGATCAAGGAATCCAGTTGACAATAAGAAATATACCAGTTGACAGAGGGGTTAAATATCCGTTGACGAGCCTATATGAAGGAAGAAAGACGATTCTTACAATCATTGATGGATTGATATGCACTAAAAGTGGCTCTATCATGCCTAGTAATTTGCTAGCGACATTTGCCTAATAAAAATTAATCCGGCTGAGTTGCCCCAACAGCGGGCAGGGGTTGTATAATGTCATGGGACTAGAATTAAATGAGAAACGGCCTATTTTCGAACTCACACATGCAGTGCGCCAAAAAGAGCGCAAACCCTGGGTAGGGGCTTCTTAGTATGCCACAAGTTAGTGTATTTCTCAGCTAACAGTAACATTGGAAGCATTAGTGTATGCAATAAAGCGGCAAGGCGCGAAACCAGCAGTTGCCTGACAAGAAAATCCAGACTGGTCTAGAAAGATGAATAATTTAATATGATCGCCATATTATCATTGAGAGAAAGCTATCAACTTGAGTTGATCATCGCTTAACCGTTCCCATAGACGGTGTGTCCGTCGGGCGATATGCAAGGCCCCCCAAGGCCAACCCCTTCTCTTTTGCATGTGCAGCGGCTAGACTTCTTTCTTTGGATTCTAGTACTATCACTATGAGGGGTATTCACATATCCCAAGGAGTGTGGGAGTACTCGCCATTCTATGTCAACAAATCCAGCCATTTTCTACCTGTTCACAGCCAATCATTCGATATTTAGATCATCCCAAAAATTGCCTTTTCGTAACTTGAGAATTTATTCTTCCCCAATAGCAATACCAAAATGGAATCCGTCAGTTTAGATACTTGATTTTCCAAGTCTATGTTACAGGGTGGTTCCTTGAGACAAGTGGAGAAGAATAGGTATCGCCAAAGCCGCTCCCGCTCAGTAACTTTTAACCCGCACCGCCCATGGGGTAAGTTGCAGGAAGCTGGTGCCTTATATTTAACTACTGGTTATTAAAAAAAAAGCACTTGAGCTTTACCTATTTCGTAAATGACCTAAAATTAGATTCTCCTCCATTAGGGGCATAGCCAACTCTTATGGCGTATTTCAGACCAGGTGCTGGTGGATCACACATCGATATGGCCTGGATTGGCTCAATACAAGCAACCCTGCTACTTTTCATGGGGGCTATTACAGGGCCGCTCTATGATCCTGGATACTTTCGACTTCTACTAGCAACAGGCACATTCTTAACGTTCCTTTGGATGATGACGATAAGTATATGCACTGAATTCTGGCAATTTGTTCTCGCACAGGGTATGGCTGTCCAACTTGGTGAAGGGTGTCTTTTTGTATCCAGTAAAAGCGACGGCAGGTTTCTCTCAGCATGTCAGCTGCTAACCAAAAAGCCTTTGGCTGTTTTGGTCAGTCCTTATTACCCAACAGTTTCCACCGTGGTCGTCTGTCGTCGCACTTATATGTTACATACATACATCACTTTGGCCCCTCACTGTACATGTATAGCGTCAACTGGTATAAATGTGCATAAATCAAATTGAAATTTGACATCTAAATATTGATACAATAACAAAATCTTTATAAAAAACAACCCCTTCACAAATAATTGTTCCCCCAAAAATGCGCCTTAAACATTGGCGTATGTATACATGTGCTTTGAATAAATTCTACGCTGGATCTTGCTGAACATCCAACATGACATGCTCACCATCAGGCCGAGTAATATGGTCCGCAAAAGGACCATACTTGTTGTTATGCGAATAGGCCTTCATCATGAGAATCGTGCTACATTGAAACCTCTGTTAGCTCTGCTGGCAACCAAATTATAACCGGTCCATGGTTCAAACTAACCTCCAAACCGTGAACACAAACCCAATCCATTCAACAATAATCGCCGCTACTGCGCGACCGTCATTGCAATAATCCAGCGAAGGACCATGCCAACTCTGGCGTATACTATTCGCTTGATCATCCGTAACCCCATCGATCTGAATACCGTGCGTTGCAGCAGTAACCGTGAGCCAAAGCAAGGCAGCCAGTTCCATGGCACACAATACCACCGCGGATAATTGCCATGTCCACTGTATCCTTCGGGATTCCACGCGCTCTGGCCAGAACAGATCATAGAATATCGCAGCACCGAAAAATAAACCGATCAATATATTCGGGGCAATATTGAATCCAAGACTGGCGACTAGATCGGTAGAGTTGATACGAGCAGAGGGAAAGTCGGATATTGTGCGAGATCGGACTTCGTTGTAGGCTGGAAAAAAAAAAGATACTTAGCAGGTCTATTCTCATGTATTTGCAAAAGGGAGGTTGATTAGAGGCCGTACGTTTTAAGACCGCAATGCCAATGCTATTCACAGCTCCAGTGATGTTCGTTGCGAATTGATACACGATAAACTTTTTCTTTCGAAGATAGTACGTGTTGTTATACATGTAATCGCTCTTTAGCTTCCGCCATTGTATATCATGCCGAGGCATATTCTTGACGAGCTGCCCCATGATGGCGTGTTATGTAGTGGGAAACGATAGTTCGAGAAGGAAATCCAGGAGAACAAACTTTCAAGTATAAGCTGTCGGAGGAGGTTTGGTGAGTACTACAAATCATTGCCCGTGAAAAGCGATTCACGTCCTCATATATGAGTCAAATAATACTTTCTTTCTCTGGTAGGCAACCCCAACAAATATGCCTTGTGTGGCTGTGATGATAATTTTTGGTGGTAGTATCCCAGAACACAACAGTCTTCGGCTCCTCGGGCCCGACCAGACATGTCTGTGTACGCCCACATTGAACTAATGATTGGTTAAAAAAACAAGGCTATAATATTAAAACGTAAAAGTTTTGATAATTCATTCGCTAGACATAATTCAACAGTCAGCACTTAACAGAGTGCCTAATAACGTGGAGTTCAATAGCTTGGCATTGGGTCTCCGGACCCGAGGGCCCGGAATATGTGCGGAACGAGGATTGGCCCCTTTTTCTACCTAGACATTCATATCATAAACTTTACCCCTGACGTAATTAGAAAAAGGAAATCCTTAGGAGGACTATTCTTGGCCCTAACTACACTGCCTGCACAAAAAGCTACGATATATCCCCGTCAAAGAAAAGATATGGCTCAATAAACGACGCCATTGCGACAGGATCAACATCGGCGTCAAAGTCATTCATTACCGCATCCCAAGCCCGGGGCGTCATGACTTGTTGTAATCCGGCTGCTGAAATATCACCGGGAGGGATTTGGAACGATGGATGCATTGTTTGCTGCTGTTCAAGCGCAACATCTGCACTGGATGTCAAGTGGCTTTCCCCGGGGATGGTAGTGGTGCTGTTTCTCCCTTCCATATGATGTGAAACAGTGTTTTCAGCAATCCGATAGAACGTCTTGCAAGTATCGTAGAGCTTTTTCCCACTTTGTGAGGTCACTGATCCCGGCTCGATGCTGGAGAGGGCGGACCAGAGGATCGTCAAGTCCTCAACTGAGGGCACCGCGACGGTATTTCCAGCCAAGACGATGAATGAGGTGAACGGGACGTAAGAGAATAGCCTAAACAAATGTTTATAATGAGATAAGCACAAATATATAGGATAGTTAAAAAGGGAGCTCACGTATTTAGGAACATTCCCCAGGAACCTGGACTTTTCTGGCCAAATGTTTCACTGGCTCTGACGATGGCTATTAGTGCTCCACGAGCTGCATTGACGCAATTAATACTGCATTGCAGCGGATGTGAGTTTGGTGCCTCGCACGGGACGATGCGGTAGACGATTGTGACGAGGCAGAGAGTCATTATGTTGAGAAGGATGGCGATTATTTTAAACGCGTTGTTCGTAAGTACGTTATCTTGAAGCGTCTTTATCCTGTTAAACCGGGATTTTTTTTATCTTTTGAATTATATCATGTGGAACTCACGTTTTGAATGTTTTCGTTGACTTCGGTGAGCTGTTTAGCAAAAGATTCGGCTCTCTCGATACGGATCCTTTGTGGTTCTCGTTGTGCGATTGCAGAAAACAGTTTGATGTACATATCGCCTGAGATGACGGAAAATTCCAGAAAAGCAGCATATAAACTAATCAACTGTTAATACCTATATCCTTACCTCTTCTTAGGGATATATAGGTTGTGCTTACTATGCTGGGCCCTCTGGAAGATCCCCAGGCAAGTCTTCTGGTATAGAGGGACGCTCAGTCGAGACATCAAAGTGAGGAATTGATGGCGTCCTCCCCAGAGTAAAAGCCAGGCCTTTGTCCACAACGTAAATGTGCCAGAATATTAGGCGTTTCTTGAATTCCTCGCGGCCCTTGTACTTGCTAGGTAGATGGTGGAATCCCAAGTCAATGCACATTCTTGAACCGGCTGAATTCAATCTCCATGCCATGGCGGGCCGACCAGCCCTCATATAGAACATTGTCTGCAAAAGATCAGCAGAGTTATTTTTCTAAGCAATATGAGAGCTCACCAAAAATGACATTGCTTGGCAAGCCTCGACTGACGGTATTATACAAAGTCTCAAGCTGTTCATAGTGATCTCTATATTCGCGTCCAATAGCCGAAGGAACGAATCGATATCGGATGCCGTAACGCAAATTCGGTCATAATGTGGCTTCTTCAGTCCGACAAAAAGGTAGAAAAGGCCGACATTGACAATTGCCCATGTCGTCAGGGAATAATGACGGATAGCAAAGTAAACTTGTTGGCAAAATTCCGCAAACTCTGTTTCATTAATGATGGGCATATTTAGAAAGAAGTCCTGCTTCTCGTCCTGGATTAACCGTAGTAGTAAAAGCACCGAATTGATAGGCGGAAGTGTCCTGCTTTCTAGTTCAGGATATTGTAAATCCACGCGTGAGGAAGGAGAAGAATCTGGTGAGCCTGAAATTTCAAAGCCGGAAGAATCCATAGCAGTGGTAGAGTCGCCTCGAGGGTCATCATCACCTAAAGAAGAGGCTGAAATAGAGCCTATGTCGGATGCGGCATTTTTCAGAGTATCTCTCACGCGCTTCACATGAGCATTAAACGATGAATCACCCCGGTAACCTTCAGAAGTTCTTGATACTTCTAGAAGGTGACTTGTGATCTTTTCAGCCGGAGATGCCTGCGACTGCATCGGCGACTGCTGGAGGCGGGTTTCATTCGTGTCCAGGAGCCTATTAACATCTTGCCGGATGCCCTGAAGCACACGCTCGACATTTTCCATGGCTTCATCGTATCTCGACGAAATGAGAACCCGCTGTCGCTTTTCTAGAGATCGCTGGGCGATTTGGCACTCTAGGCCGGCAGTCACGCAGCTTGAGCATGGGGTGCGGCGATCACATTTTGTCTATTTTTTTGTCAATATCATTTGGCATACAACCTTGTTGATAGGTATAGACAATTCTCACTTTGCGATTCTTGCAGTTTTCACACTAAAGTCAAGATTAATACCTCATCGACGTGTACAAAGGAGACGGCATTTCTTACCGCAGGCCGTTTACTCCTTATGGAGTCTAGTTTGGAATTGCTCGCACTGCCCGGCGTAGACATTGTAGTTGCTCATCGAGAGCGGACAGGTATAATAACAGCAATGAATTTTTATTTCAAGGGCCGCTGTTGAAGGAGGTCTTGAGTCTAGGCGGCATTATTATTCCGGGTTGTCCGGGGTAAGCTCCTGGTGAGGCTGAGCTTCGTCCTAGAAGTAACGGTTGGAGTCCCCACACGATATATATAGAGAAGAAATTAGATTTGAAGACCTGAGGTGATGTCAATTAACATGCACGGTTAGTTTAAATTTTTTTTTTTTTTGTATATCGTAAGAAATAAGAGGAGTATTCAAGTTCTCAAAAATCCATAAAGTAAAATCAATGAAGAACGACAATTTCATATTTCGAATACCAGCCTATCTCCATCAATAAAATCAATTTAATATTCAAATAATATGTATAAAGTCGCAAATTATGAGAGATTCACAACCGAATGCGGCATAGTCCGAGAGAGACAGAGTGGATCCGCGTCAAGCCAATAGGAGCACACAAGCTAAGCGAAGCCAAACCGAGCCGGAAAAAGGATTCGCCGCCGGGCTTGGCGCACATTCACAGTCGCCAAATTCGAGGCTCTCCGCGACCTGTCACGACCCAGTCAGTCCTCAACAACTCTAACCAGCCGACATCAAGTTCGCAGGTACGTACAGTGCCCTTATTTCCATCCAGAACACATCGAAGAACAGAAAGAAAATTTCCCGACAATCCGCACCCGAGTTTGTTTGTCTGTTTCGCTAGAGAGTATTCTTTTTTGGCGATCTACAAACCTCGAAAAAACATCTACACACTCATTTCTTCGCTGAGCACCCGACTAATTCGACTCGCAGCTAGTCAAAATGGCCAAGAGAACTACCAGTAAGGATTCCATTCATTCACAGCATGTTTCGCACACTTTATACCAGCGAAAATCCGATTTGCGTCGATGAAAACCCAACTGTCGCCATTTTACACTTTGTGCGTTGCGAGGAACCGGGAACAATTTGCTAACTTGATTTCCAGAGGTCGGTATTACCGGCAAGTACGGTGTCAGGTAAGATTTTGTCTCTGGAATCGGTGGACTCGGGAGACGGATATTAACAACAAACTCAGATACGGTGCTTCCCTCCGTAAGCAAGTCAAGCGTATGGAAGTTTCGCAGCACGCCCGCTACACCTGGTACGTTGGCATGGAATGAAGAAGATGACTGGAGGCTAATTCGAGGATCAGCACATTCTGCGGCCGCAACACCGTCCGCCGTCAGTCCGTCGGTATCTGGCACTGCTCTGGCTGCAAGAAGACCATCACCGGTGGTGCTTACACTCTTGCGTTAGTGTTCCCCCCCACCAAACCACACACAAAACAAACTTGCTGATTTTTTCTAAAATAGCACCCCCGCTGCTTCCGCTGCCCGCTCCACCCTCCGCCGCCTTCGCGAAATTAACGAGTAAAAAATTGGTACGGCTTTGATTCGGCGCAGTTTTTTTCCATTGGGTTCGGGTATTTTGTGTGTTGCAAATGAATGGCTTGGTTTTGTCAGAACGGAAACAACATCACCATCAAAAAAATGATATCTGTCACGAGTTTTTTTATTCCTTCGGCGGGCATTATTATACAATGCGGATTTTCTCGTGTTTAGCTTAGATTCGAACGAAACGAGCTCAATACCGCCTCCGATTCGGACAATTCATATGCAATCTTCCAATTCACATATTATTCTAGTAGATGGTATGGTCTTTTAGGTCGGAATTGGGACTATACAAAAGATAATTATAAACTCGAGATTTCGCCAAGTTCCTTTTTATTAAGGAGCTAAATGATAATAGTTCTCCTGGAAATGTACACCCGCAGTGATGCTTCGTTCCGGAACACTCGTAAAGAGCTCGGTCGATCGCTTGAAATTGTTCATATATACCCAGCGATTCTAGTAAGTTCATAACTCGAGAAAAGAGTTCCCATAGCGTGACGATTCGAACAGGCTACAACGAGGGGGCAACTGACGTCAGCAAAATAAATGAAGTGTCAAGCAGGGAGACTCTGCGTACTGGATACTGTAGTACTGAGGCTTAGCCGCTGTTTGCGCTACAAGAGAAACTTGCACCGCTCGAGTCTTCGTGAATTCTACCGATTGTTAGACTGGAATGACTTTAATGTTCAGGTGGCCTTTCTGAGTACGCACGCTTTCCCCGAGACCCAAAGACCCATTCCGCACTGGATAACATATCAGTGATATCTCCCTTTGAGAGAAAAATATATATTTTTTTTAAAAAAAAAGGGGGGAGTTCTCACCAGGCAGCCACCAATTCCAACAATAAGCAGATTGACAACTAAAAGGAACATTTTTCGCTTGGACTCGCCATACTTTCCCCAGTTTAGGAATAACCAGAATATGCCACTTAGACCATCTGAAAACCGCATTAGTCTCTCGGATCTGGCCACGATTGAGATTGAGAATATCACTTACAGGTGAACCAACTCGCGAAGAGGGCAGTCTAGCTATCATTAGTGTTGCTGCTCAATGAAGTTTGGAGAGGTTAAACTCACAATCAGACTAAGCAGGTTGTTGAAGACAGGAATAGCCTCGGCAATGATCCAGGCAATTATCCACAGTGCGAAAGTGATTCCAACCCAGGACCCAATCGAGAAGAAACTACGCTTTTGCATGAGATCTGTTCCGCGGAAGAGCCGCACATAAATGTACTTTGATGCAACATGGCCATTGATGACACCGGCAATAACAATCTAAACAACTTGACTGTCAGCAATTTTCTCCGTATCGAAAGATAACTTGAAAAAAAAAAAAAAAAAACCGAATGAATACCGTGGGGATCGCGATTCCGTACGCGACCTTTGCTGTGATAGGACTCGTCGACGAGAGCGCTGGAGACTTGACATCCTTTCCGCCGTATACGTAGATGGCCACTGCAGCTATGACGTATAGACATGTGTCGGTTCCTTGAAGTAAGAATAGCGTTTTGGGATACTCTTTGGGGTTCTGCATCTCCGAAATAAAACCGAAAAAGGCGACATGGCCGGCTGTTTATTTGCTGCTGTCAGCAAGGGCTGAGGATATAAAAAGAATCAACTATATTAGAGCCTACCGTAGGCAAAGACGATATTCGTCACGGCTAAAAATCCCGTAGCAACGTCCGTCTTTGTGGTCGCATCGACTTTCCCATCCCCTGGTCGCTGTATAGAAATGGCGATTATTGTTATAAGCACGGCTTTAATGATTTAGTGACAACTCAACTTCTTGTGCCGGTGGACGAGGGTCTTACCCGAAAGGATACTGCCAAAGGAGGCAAAAGAAAACCAAGAGACCTTGCGTAGTGTTCGTGGCAAGGCACACACAAAAGAGACAATCAGACCGACGATACCAAAAACGATGGAGCAGGTGCCATGGTTAGTAACAGTGTTCATCATGACGGTGAATGTCAGTAGATGACTACCCATGATAAACACGAGAAAAAGCAGCTGGCCTGTCCCAAGAAACTCTCGACCGAAGCGTGCCAGACCCAGAGGCGCGAAGAGCACATCTCCTGCGTCAGCCATGCTATGGACGTGAGGATAGCGTAGCTTAAACTGCCCTATCACATATCCCGTATAGGTCGCGAGTAATCCAAGGCCGACAATCAGAATTACCGCACTTGAAGAGCATTAGTTCCCTGCCATGATTATCACACACACACCCCTGGACAAGACAAGACTTACGGGACCAGTCCCAGTGTCGCCACGGCCGAGGGTAGGGACAGAATACCCAAGGAGATGGTTTCTGCAATCATGACTGGTACGAGGGTGTTTAATTAGCGAGAAGAAAGGGGTCGCAAGCTTAGGAGACTAGGTTCACATACTCATACCGCATTGCCTGAAGTTTTCGCAATTAGCTCACACTCCAGTATGATATCAAAGAGAGTCTTACCACCAGTACAATGTGCGATATTTCACATCCGCAAACTCTTCGTTTCCGAAAGGGTCCTCATATTCAGGTGCGCTGTTGACTCCTTTTCTCTTGGCCTCCTCCAGGGTGCTGGCATCTTGTTTATCGGATGAGATGCCCTGGATCGAATCATGCTCAAACTGCGTCATCTTTGGTATTTAGGCGACTCGATAGGCACTACAGCTCCGAGGTGTCACGTCTGAAAGTCGAGGAACAAAAGCATGATGACAAGAACAGAACGGCCCACGAGCTTGTCCTATATGCACTTCTGTTTGTGTTGACCTAACAGCTATTATGTCATATTATTATGATGTGCGGGGATGTGCGGGGGAAGTAGTATCAAGCTTTCCATGGACAAAGCAGAGCTGCCCAGACGTGGGGACCGGATGGTGACCCTAAAACTAATGGTGCGCCACATCATAAGAATAATACTAAGCATATAACTAGGCATAATATGGTACCTACTGCTGGCACATGATATTTATACCTAACTCTTAATATCAAAGATATCTATATCCAGAGCAAGCTATTATATTACTTCCTGTAAAAAAAATATAACCATTTTTATGTTAAAAAGCATCTAGAAATCATAAGTCGACTCGGCGTCCGAGTCGGAGCATATCTAAAAGCAGCTTCCAAAGGGGGTTAGTTGTTTTGGAAACCCTGCGCCTAGATAAATTAATATTACATAACCTATAAGCAGCAGGGTGCATGGTTGTTGCTTACCAACAGCACGCTATTCAATCACATCCTCAGACCATTGCTGACATGCTCTCATATCCTCACCTAATCTGACATTTTAGTAATACTATTAGCTAATAGTTTTAGTATATCCCGTAGGGGAAATCAAAGTCTACAGGTAGCTTTTTGTAAGAACTGCCATTTCTAACCTATATAGGGCGTCGCAGGCGCCCCTGAAACCCCATAAAGCTGGCATGGCCCCCTTAGAGACAGGGGTGAAGACCTAATACCAGTGTCACAAGAATCGATAACGCTCAGCTAATAGATGTAATAGCGGACGCTTGTTGCATAAGCAAGGTTATTCGATATTATTATTGGGTAAAATAATATCATACGAAAAGATGCTCCCTATAAAAAGAGGCCCAAACAAAACAGGGCTCCGGATGGAAGAATAATTTTTTAATAGCTAGCAATATTTATTATATTATTATATATTTATTTAAATATTTTAATTATCTCTTTATCACATGTACTTGAAGATACTATCTAATAGTACATTCTATTATAAAGTAATACTTTTCTAATATAATTACTTTCTTTTTGTATTAATCTAATTACTTATAGGTGTATTCTTCCTAAGGGTGTCTTAAATAGGTAGCCTTGTTTGCTTATATAAATAATGTCTGCTACTTTTATTGATTGGCTGAGCGCTATCGATTCCTGTGACAGAAGAAATGAAACTCATGCTATTTTTCCTCGCGTTTCTCAAGACTCATGCCGCCAGCATCCCCAAAACAACGTTCCGAGCCTCTCCCTTCGTTCCGGCAGTCTCCTGTTTCAGATCATGATGAAGCTGGCGCAACTTATTATGAAGGGCCCTGAGCTCACATTCCTGGTTCCGGGCAAAGTGTGTTTCCTCATTAGGTTAGAGGAGTGTACGTGAAACAGAGCCCTTCCTATATCTGTGCGCTGCTCTTTTTATTATGTTGTGTTTCCGAACTACATCGCGGAACGGAACTGTCTCGGACTGTTTTACATCCTTCTCGGAGACTTCCCACCTCTAAGCTTCCTCTTAAGTCCGGAGTCTAATTAGTGGCCCATATTGTTTACTCATCTGTGCCTTGGAGCAAGCAACCTAAGGACGTCATGTGGCAGGAAAATCCACGAAATTATACCATGCGCTTAACCGTATCATATATTCTTACCTGTGTCAACTCCTCAACAACGGATCGTTTCGCTCTCTAGTTCCCATCGCCCCTTATATCATGCAGCAACCAAAGAATTTTGACGCCCTGATCATCGGCGGCGGGCCTGCGGGGTTGGCGGCTGCCATGTCTATGGGAAGAGCCTGTCGGAAAGTTGCCCTCTTCGACTCTCAGGAATACCGAAACGAGAGGGCGCCCATGATGCATAACGTTTTGTGTCACGATGGAGAAAAGGCAGACCTGTACCGGGCCCGAGCACTAGAAGAGCTTATGGACAAATATGATTGTATCACATTATGTGATCAGGAAATCGCCAGTGCCCGTCACTTCGGCGAAGGGTCTCAGCAATTCTTTCAGCTTACGGATGCTAAGGGCCATGTGTGGACAGGGTTGAAGCTAATACTTGCAACGGGCACGAAGGACAACCTTCCGAGCATTAAAGGCTACAAGGCACTCTGGGGAAATGGAATGTACGTTCTGATCACGCCAGCAATTCTCATTTTGATGATAGTCACCAAGACAATTGGCTCACAGCTGACATCACGCCTGACTTGGCTAGTGTCCATTGTCTGTTTTGTGATGGATTCGAACGTCGTGGGGGGCATATCGGTGTTCTCGGGCTACAATCTTTAAAAGACCTCGGTCCCCTGTTGATGGCATTCCGTCTGTCTGGAGGTAGAATCACAGTCTTCACCAATGGAGAGGCTCCGAACGGGGGAGACGCGCAGAGGGCGCACGACCTGGCAGCTGCCCGGGGAGCCCAATTCGACCACCGTGTCCTCGAATCAGTTTCTGAAAATCCGGCCGTAGTAGGAGTTGAGATGCATTTTCTCGAAGGTCCAATGACACATGTGAGGATGTTGTTACACTCACCACCGAGCACCAATCGTGCCAGCAAACTAATCAAAAGCCTTGGCATTGAGACACATAGCGGGCCCGATGGGCATATAGTGACGAAGACCTCCTTCTATGAGACGAGCCTCCGTGGGTGCTTTGCCGCAGGGGACACGGCTTCAGGGGCTAAAGTAATCTCAGTGGCAACAGCAACAGGTTTGTCCCCTATATTATTATATTATATATCTTATATGCTATTTCTGTTTGCTCTAGCAGCGGCTGATGCAGATTGCCCAGGAACCTTAGCAGGAATCGGAGCAGCGAAACAATTAGCCTTTGATGAAGCCATTAAAGCTTTTGATGAGCTGTTCGCAGGCCAGGTGAAAGGAGTCTTGTAGCAATGGATAGCGTGTAGCGGTTATGACTCATGTGACCTGTGCAGCCTAGAATTAGATGTGAGCTACGGGATTGCTTAGCTGATCGATTTCAACTGTATGAAGGTCTTAATTCTCCCTATGTGAGAGAGTTACAGAAGAGTTATACAGCTATTTAGGAATCAATACGGTGTTGGGCTTCTTTACGCTGCTCACAATCGATCGATCAACGCCCACTTTTGTGGTTTCCCACCATATACTTTTTCACGTAAAAAACATTAATAGAACAGAATTATAAAACTCTTAAATAGATATACTAGATAGCAAAACAATAAACAAAAATATAGAAACCTAAATTCTTACCAGCAAAGTATCAACCCATCCACTTTATCCGCTCTAAAATAAAGCTCAATACAGAATAAGCAGTAAATATAATATAAAAACAACAAATAAACCCTTGAAAACAGCAAAATATCTAGAAATACAACTAGGAAAGATGTTGTATACTAAACAGTCAACTGCGCTGCCGTTAGGGCTCGCGGCGAATGACAAAATCCGAATCCGATCCGGAAACTAGAGTATATGTAAGCAATAGCGGAGGCTTTCTGTGCGTCAAAAAGGGTCCGAGAATTACATCGCCTCAACGACAGCATTCGAATAACAGCAAATTCGTGTCTTTCACTTGCTTTCATGACGCAATGGATGCTTGTCAGGGCGTTGGTTCCGATTTCTCTCCAGTACAGGCTCGTGTGTCCTGCGAGCCCTGCAGTATGCCGGTTTTGGCCTCGTTCCAGGGGTATCGCTGACGTCTTGACTCTCTCATAGGGGATAAAAAGGTCCGCTGCACTGGAGAGCGCCCAGTATGCTCACGATGTAAATCTAAGAGCCGGCAGTGTGTGTACTCGGCGCAGCTGCCGACCGGCAGACCAAAAACCGCAGTCCGTAGACGGACACGTGCTCGTCCCTACCTCCATCGCGAGGACCGGATTTTGCCGTCGGAGGAAGCAAGTGATACTATCGTCGATGTGAGTTTTACTGCTCAGTCTACGCCCACAGACCCCTGCGAAGCTTCGCAGGCTCCCAGACCCCCAGGAGTCCCTGATGTACAAACGGCGCAGAACCCTGGTAATATCGCTCCACCATACGTGGTCGACCTGGAGAATCACCCTCGGTATGCATTTAAATACTGCTAATATTGACTTACTACTAATGGTGATATTGGGTAGGACTCGAGAGTCTCAATCAGTTTATCCGTCGCTGCTAGCAAACGAAGCCAAGCCAAGTAGCTGCGCATGCCTATCCATAATGTACCTAATGATGGAACAACTACGAGGACAGGATCAGTTCACCGTCCCAGATGATCTGACTATATTACGGAACTGTCTAAATTCCGCCCGTCAGGTCCTCGACTGCACACACTGCCCGTTGCGTTACCTGTCTATCGTCCAAAATGCCACCATCCTCGGCGCACTATGTCTGTGCCTCGCGGAATGCTACGCACGTGCTCTTGATTGGATTGATGGAGAAGCAAAGCGCGCCAACAGCGCAAAACAGCAGAAGCGATTATCCGTCCTTGCTTCGAGTCCCGATGTCATACATGGGCCCTCTCTCACGGTGACCATGCCAGCTTCCTTCGCGGTGGAAGTTGCGCCTTCCGAGTGGAGGAACATGATGCGCAACATCGTCAAGGCCGAGCTTTTTGGAACCGAGTCTCGAAAACAGGATTGTTTCAGCTCCTTCATTTCGGCCCTGGAAGACCGGCAGAGGAGCTGGCATCGAACACCTCCCGCGCCGGACTGCCCACCAATGTACCGGTCCCCATGCAACGTAGATGATCCTCTACCTACCTGTCTTTCGATCGTCAACGAAGCTAAAAAGCTGATATATCGAATTGAGAATAATTAGCTAGTTTTGGCACCTGAAATGTGCAAAGTCACTTGAATCGTGGCTGCTTGTGTGTGAATGCCTTCCTAAACAATGAACATGACCAAGAAGGCCTTCTCTTCTGGCTTACCGTGTAGTTACAATGTACGTTTCAGTCTCTTCACACCATATTCGACTGTAGGGAATCAAACTTAGGTTGAATCAGTAACACGACCTATCATTCGTTCTGTAGAAAGACAACGAGACTCGGCAATAAGAGCCAAGGGATAACCAAAATATGCTGTCTAATTGTCACTAATACTGAGCTCATTAATTTTTAGATCCAGTTAGGAGACAAAATGTAAAAATTAAAACCCCCAGAACCGGTGGCTTGTAGATACTGGTAAAATTAACTCGAAAAGCAACCATAAAATAGGATCAGGCAAGCTGTTCTGTCCAGGAAATGACCGCTATAGTATGTAGCCTGCAACAAGTATGCACTTATTTGAAAGAAGAAAGAGAAAAAAAAAGCATAGAGGCCCTGCAGACAACGTTTCATCCCCACTGTAGAACTAGAACTCTAGCCCTTTAGACATCTCACTATACCATCTTCGATCGTGCTCGAATGCGAGCGCCATAGTAATAGAAAACTGCTGGTACAGGAGTCATGGCCAAGCTGAGGAAAGCAATCAAGCTCGTGGCCCAGTCTGTACCGAGTCCGTGGTACAGATAAGTAGCAAACAAAGGGAAGACAGCGCCGAAGATACTCCGAACGGCCCCGTTGGCGGCCATCGCGCTGTTCGAAATGCCCGTGTAACAGTCGATAATATAGGTGAAGCACTGGATAAAGATGGTATACATGCCCCAGCCTATCAGTATTCCGGTAGAAACCTCGCTTGGCCATGCGATTGCGGGATCAGATGTCCAGCCATACCAAAAAAGACCGGCAGGAACAAGAAGTCCGCCGAAAATCATGAGTGGGAGACGATCCTCGGGCTCGAAGTGTCCATTGTTTGCCTCGACTTTCCATCTAAAGTATGTCTGTGTGTAGATTACTACCACCACAGTGCCTATCAATACCCCAATGATGATACCGAGGAGAGGGAGTGTGGACAGTTGGGGGTTCCAGCCTCGGACTTCTCCAAAGGTAATTGGGTAAGACTGATAGAAGAGGTACATGAGTCCGTATATGAATGACTGGTAGATTGTGAGAAGGATGAGGATAGGCTCGTTGAAGAAAAGAACTGGGTTTTTTTTTCAGTCATCAGTTCATGCTTGACAAAAGGATTGTTTGAGCTTACCCCAAGGCCGGATAAGATATGTCTGAGCCAGGTGCTTCAAGGAGGTTTCTTCCACATCTAACGGTGCATGGATACTCAGATCGCCCGTATTTTTACGCATTCGCCTCGCTTTAACCTGAAGTACTCTCGGGCCATAGGTCTCCGGATATGTGATCAGCGAAAGCAGCGACGTTGCGAGCCCGACAATAACAACAACCCACATTGTCCATCTCCAGCCCAGCGAACTCGCCACAATAAAGCCCCCAATAACTGGGCCGAACGTAGGTCCAGAGAATACCAGGCAGATGCAGAAAGCAAGCGCAACACCACGATGAACAGGATTCCAACAATCGGTAATCACACCCCCAAGAATAGCAATTGGAGCGACCCCAAACAAGCCAGCAAAGAAACGACCGATGATTATAGTAGCAAGGTTTTGACCGAGTGCCGGCATTAGACCAAAGAGTGAGGATAGAGCGACGCCTGCGATTAGCGGATATTTACGACCGAACCTTTCCGAGACAGGGCCAAAGATCAAAGGACCTATAATATAACCCTTGTGGAGGCTGGCGTTAGCTATTGGGTAATTGAAACCTAATAGATGATGTAACCTACCACCAGAAACAAAGACGTTCCAAGGACTGTCAGCTCACGGCTAACATTGAATTCTTTGGAGACTTCATTCTGGGCAGTGCCGAAGATACTGCTGGAGATGGTGACGATCAGGTTGAAGAGCGCCAATGTGAAGGTAACCCAGACCCGTCGGGCAAGGCTCCAGTTGTGTGGATGAAGAGGATCGGCTGGCCCTTCAAAACCGACGATCTGGTGTTGTAAAGGCCTGTCTCTCTCCATCTGACTAGAGACATTTCGTTCTATCTGGTTCAAATCTGCTGGGAGATGTTCTTCGGGAATGGCCGAATGCTCCATTGGAACATTGGAGAGCAACAAACGCTATCGAAACAGATGCTCTGTGCTTTGAAGGCCAATAAGAATTCTTGGGGGAATAAAATGGCATGAAATCAGCACAGGATTTGGATAATTTCTATACCAGCTACGATTACGAATCAATTTCACTCTGCCCAGATGGCGGATATGTTCGCCTCCGGAGACTTTTAGTCTCGGATGCTTTCAGTCTCGGAGGCTTTCAGGGGCTGGGCCAGCTACCATGTGTTTTATTATCTCACTGAATAGCATATTACATGTACTGTTCACTCTTCAACAATCTTCGCAGCCTATCATTTCGATGGAACTCTACTTTATCTTATGAATTGCTTCCCAAACCGTTCTCTATTGCCTTCGGTTAATAGAATATGCACCGTGATTAACATCTTGGTGACGGGTTGTTGAACCGTTTTGACAAGAAGAAATAATAAGGGCGCATATGGATTTCAGCCTTCTTAAAAATCGAGTTGGATCACAAGAAGACCTCCTTCCCTCCCACACACCCCTCTACTCAGTGAGCAGGTGAAATAGTTTTAGGCCAAAGTCCGCAGGATGCTAGGGTTATTAGAGTTGTAATCAAGATACACGCCAGGCTTCATAGTGATAGAATGAAAAATCTAGATATTTTTACATTAATAGCAACTGCAGGAAAAAGCAATTAGTCGAGAGGGAAAGATTTATTATAATTAGATGTCTAACTGCCTTATACATGACGAACGAATAGTGATAGACGGTCACTAAAGCCTTTTACTAAGCATCAACTACTAACTAACTAACTGACGTTAAGTGTCGAGTCTGGTCCCTATGTGTAGGGATACACAGGGGCTGGTGCTTAGCCCAAAAAGCCCGATATAGGCCCATTTCAACTAAATTCCTAAAAAAAAAAAAAAAAAAAAAACATTTAAGCATTTTATAAACATTGAATTTTTTTTTTATAATTATTTGTTTGTTTGTTTAATCAAGTTTAACGACCTTACCCAGCTTGAAGCTATGTGTTAGGGTTCGGAAGCGAGAGGTCAAAACAGGGTCAACAACAAGAGTCAGTTCATGAACAAGTCGAACTCTAAGGAACTAAACTGACAAGGGAGAAAGCTGAGGCTTATAAGCCTGAACTGTAATATAGATTCAACACCAAGAAAGAACAAAGAAAAGAGATACAAAATCTCCCTAGATAGTCACGTGCCTTTTACAGGCATCGTCCTGCATTGCTTCCTGTTTACCGCCATACCCATCTTGAATTTCAAGGCATTTAATGACTGTAGTTTGATTTTTTTTCTTACACTATAAAAGATGCGGGGCTTATGTAGACCACTGCACATAATAGATATGGCCATTCTAAGCGGCTAGTCTCGCTTACGCGAAGTGCTCTGTGTCTTACATATGGTATTTGCCTTTAAATGGTTATCTTATTGCGGTAATACGGTGTTGTCAAACGGATCAACCGCTTCGTCACGTAAATTGAACAACTCCCAATAAGGGGGGGGAGTGCACGCTCAGATGCAGTGATTCAAATCGAATCAATTGTCCCGTCTCTGAGGATATAGATCGAATCATGCAAAACTGTTCAACGCGTAACCGTGACGGCATATGTGGGCGCAAAAAAGTTCAGTAGGCCCTCTTCACTGCACGTGTATGGATCCAAATACACTCTCCACTGTGGCCGGTGTCTTGCTCCATCTTCCAATGCATTCAAGCCTGAGATGCGCAGAACGACGTAAACCTCTGACGGCGTCGTCGAAGTGACGCGCAGCTTCTTTGCCTGGTCAATATTTTAGCCCAAACGTCTGCTAACTTGCTGCGTGACTTGACAAAAAAGCTTACCAACTCGTGCTGACGTCCACTCATATAAAAGGTAGTAGTAGGATCTTGGCTCGTTGTGCTCTTGACTTCTAGCCGGTACAGAGGCACATTACCATTGCCGCAAACTGTGGACAGCCATTCTGGCGTCGCGTACGGGTGCTGCATCCGCAGAAAGTGGCGGGTTAGGGCGCCCTGCGTGTCCTCATAGGTAAAATCCGACACTTCTCTGCCAAAGGTCGAGAAGCCAGCGCGAGAGCGCAGCGAGCTGGTCCAATTTTCCTCTCCCGTGAAGTCGGGCAGCTCGAACGTATCACGTAGCAAGGTGTACACCTGGACAAGAGTCAGTTTCTGACCTGGCCAGGCGTGACAAGTCAGACTGTCTAAGATACTTACAAATTGTTCTCCTAAAAAGCCGACTTCAAAGTCACGGGCCATTTCCTCCACGCTACGATTTATAATCGGCCCTGCTCGTCGGCGCGGGCCAGAATTGACCTGAACCGCCGTCGACACAAGAGCAGGCTCAGCGGCCTCGAGGGTCTCCCTCAATGTACTCATGTCAAAAGTACCACCACCGCCACCAGACTGGCCGCTGGACCTCCCAAGTCGAGGGCTAGATGCAGGGCCCGCGTTTCGGGCGAAGCCTTGAATCCGCACCCTGTTCCGGTTTCGATTATCTGTGCTGTAAAGACCAGCAGCCGTGGGACGGGGAGTGACTGGTCGATCGCGAGGGCTTTCATCGGAAGGTAAATTCAGATAATACTGCGACTGAAGCCGTGGTGTGGTCGGCCTAAAGCTAGGTCGAGGATTCACATGTGGTCGCAGAGTCGTGTTTGCAGCCTCAGACCTCGCCCAAGCACGCATACGCTGTACGATAGCTGATCCTTCGGAATCCGAGTCAACGCCGCTTGCAGACGTCGTCGATACGTCCTCACCACTATCATCATAGCTGCCATCACTTTGGCCCTGTGAGTATTCGTCGACTGGATCCACCAAAGTCTCTTCTTCGCTATCGTCTGCAGCGTCCCCGCTAGTGATGCCTTTTTTGATCAGCAAGGTCTTCAGTGAGGCGAGTGGCACCCGTAGGAAGGAAAGAAGATCTGGGAGATCGGCCGGTTCAAGCTCCAGTGCCGTTACAAGCTGCTCTGGAAAGTCTGTGATGAGTGCACAATTGCGCTCATTCTTGTTCGCCGAGAAGAAAATCTCCAGATTGGCGACCTCATCTTCATCATGGCTGACTTTTACACTGGAACCTCCCTCGCTTTTCGTCACAGTAGTGCCTTCCAATGTATAGTGCGTCTTAATGTCCGCACTAGTCCAGACCACGACGTTTTCAAGAAGCGGCCGAGGATCGTAACTTATCGACTCGCACTCGACGTGCTCAAAATATCTATACCAGCGTAAGCATGAAAAACTTAGTGTCCAATCGGATGATGAAATTGCGTACTTTACAAGTGCATCTGCACGGCCTCGAAAATCCTGCGTGAGGTTATGATCGTATTCAAGCGGTTCGCGAGATTCCGTGTCTATAGAAACGTTCTCGGACAGAAACGAGTCGCAGCCTCGATTATGAAGCAAATCTGCAATTCCTTTGGAAGTGTCAAAATCGAAGTCGAGAAAGGTATAACTGTTAGAGAAGACGTCGAACAGATCCTGCCGGTCGTTGACGTAGAAACTTCCAATCGAGCAAAACTCACGCGGGCAATTTGGCGTGTGGCACGGCCAGCATTCTATGTCGTCCAGTCGTTCTAGCTCATTATTGTTCTGCCGCAGGCGGGCAATTTCTTGCAGAAGCTCCTTTACGTACTGGTAACCGTCCTCGTCTTCCAGGGGGCAGTCCGTTAGTGATTCCAGCAAGTCAGTGACCAGCATATCCATGGTTGCATTCGGCACTTCCAACGTAGACCGGAACAGATCGCGATATTGATTCAACGAAGGCATGAGGGCATGCTTGTACCGTAGAACCGACCGGGTCCAGATGCAGTCCTCGAGTGACAGCCATCGGCCGCTTTGGTCGTTGATACCACGAAGAAACACGAGGGGGTTGTTCTTAAAAGCTATTCTATCGAAAGGGTCAGCCTGTTGTCACGCTCTAGGTGTGGACACATACTTTATAAAGGTTGGCCAGCGGCGACGGCAGCTCTCAATTCTCTCATAGAGCCGATACACTCGCCCCGGATCGTCGCGCTTCTTTTTCTGCATCAATGTCAAATCGGCAAGCAGTTCATGGATGCCAGCGTTTGGGAGCTTGAGAACTTCGGTGAAGAAAGCTTTTGCTAACGGTGCGTGCTGCTCTACGGTGCGACGAATGACGGTCCTGCTCTCTAGCTCGAGCTCATTCTGCGAAAACTCCTGGTCGTCCCACACGCACTGAGTCGGCGTTTTCCACTCGAGGGCAGACCCCAGTAAAGATGGTACGGCAATGCAGGCGGTTTGGTCATAGACTCTGAACCTGTTCCCGATCAGCAACATTTCATTCAGCATATTGCACTCTACTCACGTGTCTGCGCAGTGGTTTTGTATAAACACATAGACTTCAGTGACATCTGCCATGGTCGTCGACTTATCATGCCGAAGCTGTTCAAGATATTCTTGAACTTCAGCACTCGTCGCGTTTGGGACTTTCAAGATCTCTCGAAAAAGCCTATCCAGTTCATGACCGTAGCCTGGGCGTAAGGCAGGCTTGGACGAGAAACCCTTGGGCCCTTGCCAGACGCAGCTTTCTAGCCACTCATACTCGCGGTTCGGAAGATGGACAAAAGAATTACCAAACGCTTTCCTGTTGATGACAGTCAGCATTATCAGTCGACTCTAGGTTGTTTAAGCGCCTGGAACGAAGACCGCCGTTCAAACAGTTGTGTACACTTACTTGACCTTCAGCTCCTCAGTAGGAGAGAAAGCTCGCGACTGGATCTCTAGGTAAAGCTGTTTTGACTTGTCGATGTCTATGTGCCGCTTGAAGCCGCTCTGGTTGAGTATCCACAAATAAAAGTCGAGCCCATCATCCAGTCCGACATCCAAGCTGGATAAAAATTTCCAGTCCTTTGGGACACCACTAGGTAATTCCAGGAAATGGCATTCGTCGGCGTAGCCAAACGCTTGTGTCTTTTCTAAAAGTTTGGGAAAGGGGATGTAGGTCTTGCGCAAAACAACTCGATCTCCCGACTTGCACATGAATTCATGGTCTGCCAGTGTGTCTTTCGCCTTTTTCGTCATGCACTTGTTGTAAAGACTCCAGTTCTGACGCAAAATAGCCAAGACCTGGTCGCTTTTATTATCCAACAACCATTCAAAGTCGCTGTGGAGCCTATGGGAATAAGTTGAGATGAAGCGAGGGGCTAGCGCCACGCTGGCCATCTCGTTCAACCATTGTGCAAGCTCGGCTCTTTCAAAAGGATCGAGTTCTGCAAAGTAGTCACCGTCCAGAAAATTGTCGTCTCTGGAACCGGAGAAAAGCTGTTGCAGCTCACCACCAACAGAAATATCGGCATATGCCGATGTGCCCCTTTGGAAGTACTTGCCATTGGAACACGAAAAATATACATTGTCCATGTCACCGGGCCGCAGATGCTCTCGCATCTTGTAGAGGTACTTTAGTTGGGCGATGAGATTACTAGGCATTGCAGATCTAACTTCGGCGTGGTAGTCGAGGATCCGCCTGACGACGTTTGGGACGTCACAGTCCTTTACTCCAAGGAGTCGATAGAGCCTACGCCTCTTGGGGCAAGCGCAAGCTTCTTCGTCGACCAGAGACAATGGCAGTCCAGGTGGAATGACCGTCCCCAAACTTACCGGAAAGTAGATTGGATCATCTTCAGAGGGGGGGCGCCGCCAGGTGCCGTCGGCCAGGGGGATCAGAGAAAAGTTTCTCAGGTCTCTTGCATACTTTCTGTCGCCCCTTGGCTCCTGTGGCTCGAGGATTACTTTGGCGAGATCGGAGCACCACTCTTTGCTTCGCGTCCTAATGTGAAGCGAGTTTTTATTGTGCAGCTCCTGAAGCTTGTCGCACAACCACTTCCAGTCAGGGGCAGTGACACCCAACAACAAGAGCGCCTCACGGACCGACTCGGGATAATCAGGAGAGACATAGTCGCACATCTGCCCAAACATCGGCTTATCATTGCGATCGTGCGCCCAGTCTAAGAACATGAGATTTTTTGGCACCCGGACCCTGCCGGCTAGGTCCTTGATGACGAATGCTCTTCTGAGGTGCTTATTTATTCCCTTTGCTATGTTGCGCCAGTAAGCGCTCAAGACATTAGTATTGTGACTGAGGTAGAGCGGCCACAGTTTTGCTAGCTCGTCCAAGTCTGAGTTCCTGTTATTGAAGTTGAAGTTGTCGATAGCTGCCTCAAAGGCGTGCGGAATCGCGTCTGCAATGTTTTTGTTCCAATAGTTATCTTCGTCGACCGATTGCCGATTCGACGTGGTGAGAAAATCTGCCTGAATAACAAACTGTGCACAACATTAGCAGGAGCTTTCGAGCCATCATAACGTATCGCACCTTGAACCCAAAGTCCCCAAGAGGCAGATAAGCAAAGGCAAAGTTTTGCTTTCGTGTCGAGGGCATATACGTGCCCGATATCTTCTTCACCGGAAAGGCCAGTACAATGTCGGTCTCTGTAACGCCTAGTCGTCGGATTTCGGTGCCCTCAAAATCAGTGGTGAATCGGTGTTTGAACAAGTGGCGCATTGTGTTGGCATCTTCATCTTTAAGCGACACAATTCCAGAATCGGGCGTCCAGTTGACGCGCTGGAAGCTTTTTGAGATGATCGGCTCATCATCATAGAAGGACTTGAAGAGCGCGAGATGGAATCGTTCTATGCGCCGCAGGAAAAGAATGAGGACAGGGTCGATTGCGTCAACGTCCTTTTTTAGCGCAGTTGAAAAGTCTGTCGTCCGGTCGCAGATGCGGTCCAGGATGATGGTCGTCTGATGTTCTTCCTCGTGGTCGTCAAAGTAGTCTTCGTCCCACCGCGGCGTAATCATGCCAAGCTCTCTCGTCTGATCCAGCTGAAAGTAGTAAGGGGGAGAGCGTATGTGTGCCCGATTGGCGAGTTTGAAGACAGACTTGAAGCCGATGCCCTTTTCGCCCGTGTATCCTTGGCCAGGCCTTTTGGAACTCCGACCCGTCCGACATAGCGCCTGAATGTTCTCTCTGGAGAAGCCCTCCTCGTTGCATTCGATCTTGACCTGTTTGGGAGATACGGTGATGGACAATGTTGGTGTCTCGCCCTCTGCATACTTGTTGTCGTCGGCATTCTGGATGACTTCCATCAGAAACCGCGCGCGGCTTGTGTACAGGTCGGTTGATATGCTAAGAGAGAGTTACTTCCATTAGATAAAGAACGTCATAGGGGACCACGGCGTGGCTCTCACATTTTCAGTGCCTTTGCCAAGTCTTCACGAATCTCCTCGCTGCCTTGGATCGCTTGCAGCATGCCCTTGCGGCCATTTTTGGCCTCCTCTTCTGCTTCTCGCCTGAATTCAAGTGTAAAGGCGCCTTTGTGCCGCGCTAGCTCTTCAATGACTGCGCGTGCGTCCTCTGTGGTCATCACAGGACCTGAATATCTATCCATACCGCCGCAGCTTTGGACGTGATAAGCGTACAAATAAAAGATATTAAAGGAACCGGCTCAATGAAGGCACAAGCAACTGAAATATAATGCATCTAGAGTCAGTGGTCTGCAGCCATGCCATTTCACAACGTCGTGGGGTTGCGAACGGCGTTGTAGCAACTGCAAGGCTGAAACCCACCGCAAGGCTGAAACAAACAAGAGTACACACACCTGGGGTAATTACAGTGGTATTCGATCGATTTGTCACGAGAAAACTGCGTTGAAACGGCATGTTCAGCAGTGGGTGGGCATCGAGTGGACTGTGTATGCAGTTGGAGACGCTCTGGTTGCGGGCCAAAAGGTCTGGAGGTGCGAAGCCTAACACCGTGTGGTCTCCATGGCTCAAATCATTTGCGATTGACAGCCGGCTTCGAGGAGATGCGAAACAAACCCCTCTTTAGCGTGCGTGGGGCGTTGTTCATGCAGCACAGCTTCTGCTCACGGTCGACTCGGGTGAAGCTGTATTTTGCATTGGTGCGCGCTGTAAATCATTTTGAGATGGTTATATATGTTAATTCTTTATAATAATTACGAGGCTAGGAATTTAAAAATTAGATTTTACTTACAAATGATTTGTATAAAATGTAGAATCGTGGGTGGTCGCTTTCCGGATTAGCGCGTGCGGTCTGCTGCTTTATACCAACGCCGCCGCTCCCTTTCCTCACCCCTGTTCCTCACCCACCACACTGGGCTCACCCCTGTGGGCTCGAAAATGCAGAAATGGTCAACTTTATGCGGTGTAGGTACAGGGCGGGCCAGCTGGCCTTATTCTCTCAAAAGCAAGAAAATACGCTGCCTTCTCTCTTCTTAACTCCTTGCCGGGGTCCATCCTCATTCACATAGTCCAGGATCAGAATCTTCGCACAAAATTACACTATAAGGCTCTAAGGCACCAACCACCACACCAAAAAGCATACAAGAGTAATCTCCCATTGCCAATTACAGTGGTTGCACGATATATCAGTTAAGCTTACACTATTGCTGCCTGAGGGCTTTAACTTCACATAAGGCTCCTATTAAGGACTTACACCCACATTCACGCCGCCAAGAATTGCATACATCTCCAGCAATGTTTATAAACAGTGTGACCAAGATTCCTATACCATACCTATATGACCCACTTTATCTATCTAGAAGAGGGAAAGATGTCAATGAGCTAGACCTGTCAAGTTCAGCCTTGCGAAGATCAGGCTGGCTGTGGTCAGTCAGTAGTGTGTATGTGCGGGGTCTCAGCGGCAAAGAGGCAGAAGTATTATTAGCTGAATCAGAAACCTGTACAGGTCACATAGGCAAGATTCAGGTTTGATTAGCAGCCTCTCGCCTCCAGATAGATATCACCAATATCTCGGGTGGAAATTGATGGAACTCGAACTGTGTAGAATCAATGTATGAGATACATTGTATGCTACATAAGACAATGATCATTTACATGCGCTTATCTTACGCCGGGGGGGGGGGGGGGGGGGGGTGGCTTGCTGTAAAGCGATAGTGATCTGCAAAATGGGCCTGCCCTCCAAAGCAATGTCTTCTTCAAAGCTAGAAATAAACATCGAGTCCATCTATGTCTGATATGTCTGATATGGTTAATGTCAATTTGACATCTGGTTTTGAAAAATTGCATGTACGCATTAAGCAACCGCCTATGTATGGTTGGGCTTCAATTGGGCATTAGCACTGTAGGAGTCACTCAGCACGCTTCATCGGCAAGACATCTGAACCCTTGTAGACCTTTCTGCCTCTCACATGCCAAATCCCTTGCGTTGGTAGAAAATTTATTGGCCGTGAGTTTTCCACGACTCGCAGGGATGCACTAACCTAATTCGTACTCCGCCATGAAGTTGTTCGTTGGGAACACCTTTTGGTTCTATATAAGTTGTTCTCCCAATATTGCAGGAACTCTTCTTGCTCAACACAGAAGACATCGTGCAAGTTGGAAAAACACCGAAAATTTGAAACAGTATTTCGCTATAAAAGCATCCTCTAGTTCAAGATTCAATCACGCCATGGCACAGTATCAACACTATATCCCTCAGTTTCTCCTGCGCAACTTTTCCCATCCATACAAGCCATCAAAAGAAAAATGGCCCAATATCAGGGGTAGATCTCGCGCCGAGAAAGGCAAGCACAGAGACGACAAGGTGCTCAATATCGTGGACCTCACCTCCGATGAGCCGCGGTTGCTCGAGTCACCGGTATCTCGTTGGTTCGGCCAGAACGACATGTATAAAGATTTCGCAGATGTCATCAAAAGCAAGAAGGACGTAGAACAAGAACTTTCTAAACTTGAATCTCGGGTAGCTGTCATACTTCAGAAGGTTAAGAAGGCCCTTGAGGCTAGTGAACCCGGGATATGGCTCACGCGGGTGGAGAGAAACATGCTCCGAAAGTTTCTCTTTGTCATGAAGTACCGAGGGCCGGGATTTTACGAAAAAATACTTCTCTAAGGACCCGAAAACGTATGACCCAGAGGACAAGCACCTTCTCAGGGTCTACATGGCCGACAAAGGAATGACGAGGCCCAGGGATGTATGGCTGCACAACCTCCGCACTATCCTGGATCTCGATATGGACGCCGAGGGAAACTGGATTACCAAGCTCCCGGAAATCATGTTCCCTGCAGACGCACAAATGTTTATCTTTCATGTCCAATCATCCTACATGGCTTTCTGCACACCTGCTGATAAACACAACGAGTTCATTCTCACAGATCAATGCTACAACCTCTTCGAGGGGCCGATTAATGACACCTTTTGTGCCAAATCGGGCGAGTACCTCGGGAACACATACTTGTGCTATCACGATTCGGACCTGTTTCCCCTAAAATTATCATCGTCCTCCGCAGTTGTCTATTACCTGAGCCACTAGAGGATTCCGACCCTAAGAGTCGGAAGATACGTCAGAAAATGCACAATGTAGCAGCAGCGCAGTTTCCGAACCCAGAGAATATCAAGTCCATCCTTTCCGATCTGCCAGTGGCGAAAGCTAAAAACTCTTATACGAGAGTCGTCAACGGCAAACTAGAACTTGCGCCAGGCGCGTCGAGATCACCTCGACACAATGACAAATTTTGCTTTCAGTTTTGGCCAATTTCTACAAATCATGTGGATACGATCAACTCTATCTTTCTGGATAATCTTTTGCAGTGTAAGAGCGTTGTTTTCAGCTCAAAAGCCACTTTTAAACGAACACTGGAGGTTTATATGACCGCGTCCGCCCGCGACTTCAAGAAGGTCGGGATTGCGGAGCGAGGGGCTCGAATTGACCGTCTCACCTGTCTAAAGATGTTGTCCACTGTGCTCAAGATTCTCGGGTCAAAGAGCGTACCTATCTGGTTTGATAAAGACGAGGAAGCAATCAAGCCATTTGTTCAGTCTTTCGACGATGTTTGGTTGGAGATGATGAAGAAGTTGTTTGAAGATGGTGATGAGCCCTTAGAATCCGAAACTGCGCCGTTCTGGCAAGCATACTACTCACTAGGTAAGAGAACCAAGGTTAATGGCTTTAGGCCAATACTGACCATAAACCTATCTCCAGGCGGGTCCAGAAGGTTGTTTGTCAAGGACTTGGACCAGTCATGGAGACTCTACAAGCTCCAAGCGCTGGTCTATACGTTGACCATAAATCTTGACAATTGTCTCAGGCGAAAAGCCAGAATGAACGTTCGAGAACTTATTCTTCAGAATCACCCTAGACGTGTTTGGTTGTACGTGAAGCACCGAAGATGGATGCTCTCGAATGAATATGCGATGCACCAGGAGACATACGTTGGCAGTGCCCCTCTATTATCCGCGAAGACGAGAGCACTGTTCAGAGCGGAGCGAGAGGATGAGGTCGTGAAGGGTGAGTGCGTCGTGACATTTTCTATCAACAGACCCCAGCACATTAATGAAGTATAGATAAGCTCAACATTGGTCAACGGTATCTGTCTAACCTTATCGATGTGGCCGGAATGTTTTCAATAATAGACGAGGAATTATAAGCTAGAACCGAAAAGCGATCGTACGTAATTTGGTTACAGTCGAACTTTTACATGGTGGTCCAGGACATTTCATCTTATTATATCCTGTCAAGGTGAATACTGAACAGTACATGTAATTTATTTAGTATTAATTTGGGTGTTGTGTTTAGTAAGTATAGCATTTGTCACTAATCGTGTGTTTCTTTTGTCGCCATTCCTGGTTGTTGTGACCTCTTATATAATTCGCGCAAACGTCATATTTAAGTGTTTTGCCGTTGCGCAATAGCCCTCCCCATATGCAGTGTTGTAATAAAAGGTTGTATATAATAAAAGAGGCTTCTTTATCATAAATATGCTGTCTTTTACTTTTCCTGTCAAGTCCTTAGAAGGAACAGTGTCCTGGGTCGGTTAACGTGGTTTTCTCAGAATCTGTAGTAATCTACAACAGGTATATATAAAGATAAACACCACCTTGAAAAAAATACTACCAATCTGGTGTAATTCCAAAAAGTTACCTCTAGGGTTGGTTCTGTGTGTAACCAGTTTGAGCCAGAGTAAAACAGCCAACATGCATCCGCCTTTAAATAAGTCGGCGTTAAAAGTTTTATATACTTGGAATACTGCTATATCGTCACAGTCATGCTTCTGGATCACAGTGAAAGTCTTTTCTAATTTGTATATGGTCTTAGCTACAGTAAACACCAATCACTATACAGCGATTTATTTTTTTAAACTAGCATGACCCATGGTGCACAATCTAGACTCATCCTCAACCTACTGTTTTATCGAAATCTCGCGCGGTTTTGCAAGAGGGAACAGGAAAATAAGATTTCTATAAATATTAGTGATAAATCATGTTTATTATGAATAGCTTACTAAATGCTTCGCTATGATAACTATAATTCAGTGCCATTAGATTCGTACATAAAGATACAGCTTTTCTATTTTAATTATACGCTAATGAAAACATTTGGTGTTATATAAGATGTTATAAAAATATACCTTATAATACTTTTTAAATAGAAGCGGTATTTTCAAATTCGGCTACGAGTTGCTTCTAAGTTGATCCTTACTTGTAACTTGACTCTGGATCCAAAATTGGCTCTAGGATTCTAATATTGGCAAAATGAGGCTAAGTTGTGGCAAGCTTGTGTGCTGTAGCGAGGTCTAAATTTGCTCAAAATTCACTTCTGGCCCCTAACATGGTCATAACATTGTCAGATTTTCGGTTATACGCATTGTAGAAATTAGAACAGCCGTTCACAACAGCATGTTACCCCAGTCCCTCTCGTGGTAGTGACAGCGGCGCTTATCCGCAAATAGCGATGCAGAGGGACGATTTTCGTTGCGGCGACACCTAAAGGTAAACAACAAAAGAAAAACAATGCTCTATTCTTAGCGGAGCCCAGGGGGGTGAACTGAGTCTTTTTATTACATGTCCAATCATATATGTCCAGTTCATACTGGCGGCAACATGAAGGAAATTGCTAGTTCGGAGCAATAGACACCAAGGATCTTAAACAAATAGTTTAGTCATTACTCGAGAACAATGTAACTAACTAGTAACCAAACTACACCACCGAAAAAAACAATTATGCATCAAATCAAAGAGCTTGGTCATTGATTGGGTCGGATTTAGCCAAAAAGAGCTTTAATGCATTTAGACTCAATGTGTATAATGCATAGTAGATGATCAGAGTAAAGCAGCGATGCTCCTGTCCCAAGACGGTTGCTGCGCTGCATTTTGGCCAAGCATAATAGTGGATCTAAACTGATGGTATTCATTTTTCGATATTTGAACCATGTCCTTCTTTTGCTGTGTAAAATCCTTATCAGCAGAAACGCAGCGGATTCTAGACCACAAAGCTCTACAAACTAATAGGTCGATTGGACTAGCATGTGTGTAGCGCTTGTAAATTTAAAGTGGCCTGCCTGTATTGTTTCAAAATGACTGGAAAGGTAACAAGTAGAAACTCGACATCGCAGCTGCAAGTGACATCATCAAAAATCCCCACATGGTTCGGCGGGGGATTGTGCCGTAGATAAGACGACAGCTCCCGCCGAACTGGCATCTTCTCACTCCGCTTCAATTAATTGACATCAAAATGGATTCCCTGAAGCTTGCCGGGACTACTGTACCGTCGACCGCGTTTCGGCGAGTGCGGCCCCGTCGCGTGCTGCTGACTTCGCTGCTTGTGATAGGCCTGCTGTTGTTTACTCTCTACCGGCCACCGAAGCTTTCCAATAACTATGTCGTCGAGTTCCATGGCGACGCCCAACTGTCCCCAGCTCAATGGGATGCATTCGATGCGCACTTGCGCCGGTGCGACGAATTGCAAGCGCCGTGGCAGGAATACTCGGTTCCTGCGCTGCAAAGCCGCAGCAATCCGCGATGGAACCCGGCCAGCGGCCAGAAACAGACCACTGTGTTGCGAAATGTTACTCTGTTTGATGGCGATGCCGTCTTGAAAGGCACAGTTGACATTGTATTTGAGCGCGGTGTCATACAGTCGGTTTCTCCGAGCGGTGCCAGCGACTTTGTAGCTGACGCGAATACTATTATTCATGACTACAATGGACATTTTGTCACCCCGGGACTCGTGGATATGCATTCACACCATCTGGCACTTCCCTGGCCTAGTCTTAAGAACTACCAAGACGTCAACGAGGTCAACGATGCTACCGGACCGCTCACTCCAATGGTCCGTTCACTCGACGGCCTGAAGCCTTACGATATCGCGGCTACCATCATCGCTTCCGGAGGCATAACAACATCCTTGATTCTCCCCGGCTCCGCAAATATCATAGGCGGAGAAGCATACCCCGTAAAGAATTTACTTCGAGGTGGAGAACACGGCGAGGAGGTCGTTGAAGAGCTCCTTCTAGAGCACGGTATCGCCAAAGAAAACCGACGCCGGTATTTGAAAATGGCGTGCGGCGAAAACCCTCGTCGTGTATACAAGCATACTCGCATGGGGAATGCCTGGCATTTACGTCATCACTTGGCACGCGCAAAGGACTTGCTTGAGAAACAGGATACCTGGTGCGCGGCTGCTACGTCAGCCAAGCAGAATGAAGACCCAAATGCTATCGCGGCTCTGCTTGCTCAAGGACCCATTGCCGATGGAGGACTTCCTGAAGAGCTCGAGTTGGACTCGAGTGTTGCGATGCTGCGAGGAAAGATTGGTATCAACGTGCACTGCTACGAGCCAGAAGACTTTGAAGATATGCTTCTTCATGCCGAAGAATTCGGATTCCGCGTTCAGGCCTTCCACCATGCATTGAGTGCGTGGAAAGTACCGGAATTGATCAAAGCTAGGGGACAGTAAGTGTGATACTCTCATCTGTCGTGCTCCGCTAATGTGAGACACAAGGAATATTACGATTGCCACATTTGCCGACTTTAGTTTGTACAAGAAAGAAGGCTATGACGGCAATCTATGGGCTGGCAAGATTTTGGCAGAACATGGTGTTCCAGTCGCATACAAATCGGTAAATACATACATCTCAATATTTCTCTTTTTTGTCCCCCTCTTTCTAACACAGACAGGATCATTTTGATGAAACAACCAACGCCAGATACCTACTGTAAGATCCAATCCATTCCCTACTAACCTGATGGAAATACTAAAAGCAAGCCCCAGATCCCAAGCTGCGACCGCTCATTCCTTCGGTCTCTCTGAGCTTCTCGCGCTACAGGCAGTCACCAGTGTGCCCGCCAAGTCCCTTGAGCTGCATCACCGTATTGGATATGCCAAGCCTGGTTATGATGCAGATATTGCTGTCTGGGACTCGCACCCTCTGTCTGTAGGCGCAAATCCTCTGCAGGTGTATATTGATGGGAAACCGACTCTTGAGGAAAAGGACGTATCTGCTGCCACCGCCGATATCAACATCAAATCCAGCATGCGCGCCGAATCAGTACCCGAAGATGTCAAGTCTTTCTGTGACAACAGAGAACAAGATGAGAGCGTTATAATCACTGGAATTAGCACCTCGTACTTGGATACTCCTCGTGTCCAAGACAAAGAGTCTACAGGCACCAATTTGACCATGGTCATCAATGGTGGAAAGATCAGTTGTCTAGGAACTCACAAGGAATGCGTATCTACCAAATCGACTGGACGCGTGATTTCTCTTCAAAACGGGCATGTGCTTCCCGGTCTGACAACTGTGTCCAACACTCTTGGCCTCGTGGGGATCGAGTCCGAAGAAAGCACAGCCGATGGAGCTGGCGACAGGAGCGCCAACGTGCTTGACCCAGAGACCGCAATATACAACAAATACGGCATCCATTTCGAGGGAAAGACATTTGAGCGCGCCCGAATTGGCGGTGTAACCAGATCCATCACGTATCCATACGGCGATGGGTTTTTGCAGGGTGTGAGTGCTGGTATCAAAACCGCCGAGGGTAGCAATCCTCTTAATGGGGGTATTTTCAAAGATGATGTTGCATTGCATATTTCTGTCGGACAGGATGCAAAGAGTATGCTTTTCAACTAATAAAAACAAATTGACTGGTGCTGACTGATTTCCTAGCTTCATCTCAAACCCCAACTGTATCCAAGTCTGTCGCGACGCTTCGGAAGATTCTGAGGGATAACAAGGGCAAGGATACCTTGTACGGAAAGGCCGCAGACGGAAAGATCCCTCTTGTGGTGCATACGGAAAACAAGGTTGGTTTTCTTTCCAACGCTTTAGTACGGTTTTATTACTGACCCGTTCCAAAGTATGACATTATTCAGATCATCAAAGCCAAAAATGACTATCCCAAGGTCAAGCTGGTCATTTACGGCGGTTCTGAAGCACCTGCTGTTAGTTTAATTTATTTCCCTTCTGCAAAGGACTCTCTGACTTTGAAAAATAGGTGGCCGATGAAATAGCATCGGCGGAAATTCCGCTCATCTTCAACGCGGCACACTCGGCTCCCTCGGCATGGGAGAAGAAGGATCTCCTCGTTGGGCCTCCTCTGACCGTATCTCCGGTCCGTGTCCTGGCCGATGCGAACGTGACTTTTGCACTGGCACTGCTTCCAAACTGTAAGCTTATCTCTGGAACATCCTGTTAGCAAAACCGGTAAACTGACTTTTAAATAGTTGACTGGCACCTCGCAAACCTGCCTATTGAAGCATCTTCCATCGCAAAGGAAGCCGGTCTTTCGTCCAAAGAAGCCGTTGATCTGGTCTCGACGAAGATTGATGAAATTCTTGGATTCCAGAAAACCGAGAAGAACGTCGACTTTGTGATATGGGAAGGAGATCCCCTCGAGTACGGCGCCAGCGTTGTCTTGACGGTTGATGGAGAGAAACAAGAGATTGTTGGATGCTGGCCAGTGGCCGAGTAATTTGGTCTCGGAGCAAATAGGAACCCCACGAGGACTCATTCATTTAAATATTCATGACCATAGCGAATAGCGTCCATTTATCTAGTTAAAATACTACACTACTTATTATCCCAGCTAGTTTCGGCGGAATGCAGATACTCCTGCCCTTTTTTGAGTATTTCGCTATTCTCATGTCCTAGCCACTCGGGCTCCAGGCTCTGCAACCGGTCCTCAATCTCATAGCTCTTACCACCACCAACCCACAAAATCTTGCCCGAGAATGGCAAAACAGCACCCTGATGTCCCTGTTCTGGTGTGGGAGAGCGGTTTGCCGTGGCGCAGATGAGAATAGCCTGGGCTACATCTGCAGGTTCATTGGAGGGGAGACCGAGATCGAACCAGCCTTTTTCGATTCCTCTGACCATGCGTGTTTCTACCCTCTAGATCAGTAACGCGAGACCTTTACGGAATGGGGAGGAGGCTCACTGGTCATCCATGGGCAAATCGTGTTAATCTTCACCCCTTCCTTTGCAGCCTGCAGCGCCAAACCGCGCATAACACCAATAACACCATGCTTACTAGCCGTATACGAAACAAGACCCTCGCATTCTTTGAAACCGGCAATACTCGACACGAGCACCAAGTCACCCCGATGTTCCGGGTTGGGATTCTTCCGTAGATAATAATACCCCAAGCGAGCCGTGTATAGCACACCTTTTAGATTAATGTCCACCTCGGCCATGGTAGGCGCTGTGAGGATTGCTTCATTTGTGAGATTGGCAGCCGAAAAAGGGTCGCGGGGTAGGCTGACGGCCGCGTTGGCTATCACAACGTCGATGCGCTGGTAGCGGCTGTAAGCTGTTTGGAAAAGGGATAGTTGGTCATTGTATGATGATGTGTCGCAGTGGACAAAGTGTACGCCTGGGTCTTGATCACTGCTGCTGCTGCTGCTAGTGCTGGTCAATGAAGAAATCACTTGCCGGGCAAGGTTGTCGTCGACGTCGCCGAATATGACTTTTGCGCCGGCCGCTGTACTATGTTGTTAGTTGTATGTTCAATGTCACAAATAAGGGACGTGGATACGTACAATAAAGCTGCTCGACGACATTCCTGCCAACTCCCTGAGCACCACCGGTCAGGACGACGACTAGGTCTTTGACCGAGGACGTTATGAGGGACTGGTTGGGGGTGATTAAAGACATTTTGTTTCCTTCTTCATATGCTCTGTCGGTTTACGCGAGTTGGCTTTGAAGAAAGGACGCCGAATACTTATTATTGATTTGTATTGCTTTTCTTGTCCTGTTTAAAATGCGTTTGTCCATAACCAAGCCCCACAATCAAATTGTATATCGACCGGTTATCCCCCAACCCTTCGGATATTTTACTGTCTGCAAAAGTATGTGATTTCCTGGGATATGCCGAATCACGAGCTATTACTCAACTCTATTTTTTTTTCCTATCAAATAAAGTTGATTTCCACGTCCTATAAAACACCAGATCAAATCAGTCTACTTGGAATTGCGTTTCCCCCACCATCGGAAATCCCCCGCCCCCGCCTTCTATATGATCAGCATTATCCGATAAGTAGGAATTAAACTTTTATGAAAATAAAGAAATCGATTTGTAATCACTGGGAAGAAATGCTCGGAATATTGACACTAACCAAAAGTACATCTACTACTATACGTCAAAACCAAGCATCTCATGCGCCGGAAGTATAGAACCAGTCACGAGTCCAAATCCAATTCGTTTCGAGTCTTTCCCCGCCCATGCCTCCATGGAAACCTCGTCTTCATCTTTCAATACGCTCAATTCCTCTCCTTCCCAGCCCAGCTGCAATGGAACTTTCCATCCTTGAGTTGCTTCGATGAGGCATCCCAAACGTCCAACACTTGACCCATCAAACCCGGACATTTTCTGGGCCTGTTCGAGAGAAGACGATAATGTGCCAGTGCCGATCAAGTCACCGGCAGAAAGTCCACAGCCGGAGGATGTTTGGTTTGCTAGCAGTTGGAATGGAGACCAGTACATATGTTCCAAATCACTTTTCGCAAGCGGATATCGTTTGCCAGCCCCTGGGACACAAATTAGGATGTATATGTATTAGTTAAGAGAAGAATATAAGAAAGAGAACTCACGAGAAAGAGTAGTCGAAACTTGAATACTGATAGTATCCTTACAACGCACCAGAGGCGCCGATGCCCGAGATTCATCATCGACTGTCACCACGGCACCAACTTCCTCGAGAGCTTCCAATGTCACCACCCACGGCGAGATACTCGTCCCCGAGCTTTTCCCATTAAACGGGCCCAGCGGGTTCAATTCGTAGAATTGAATATCCCTTGCGCTCCAATCGTTCAAAACAACAAAGCCAAAAATATGCTTCCTCGCATTTCTGGCAGAAACAACCTCACCAATTGGCACATCACCAGAGACAAAAAATCCCATTTCAGTCTCGTAGTCAAAACGCTGGCTCTTGCCGAATGTTACAGAGTCATTGGGCCCCTGGAGATAGCCCCACGGTCTGCGAATCGGGGTTCCGCTGACGACGATTGAAGAAACTCTACCGTTGTAGCAGTGAGGCATATTAAAAAAGTTTGGCGAGGCGCCACCTTTGCCGGTTAAACGTCCCATCTAATAAAAGCTCTAGTTAGGATGTTAAGCTTTACGGAAAGTGTCGTTTTCTTACGTTTGTGACGTGCTCCAGGGAACATGTGCAGTCCGTAAAATCCCCGACACGAAATGGAAGGTGCATTTGAACAGTTGATATTTTTGTGAGAAATCTCGACTGAAGGGAACTGTTGTAGATAACCGAGCTCTCATCTTGGATCAATTGCTGGATCTCTTTGCGGACTTGAGTGCGAACTTCACTCCCGAGATCACTGAAAGCATTTAAGCTTTGCTTTTATTCAAATAATCAGCGTTCCAATATTGTATTTTCATAAAGAATTTCGAGAAGTGTTATACCTTCTCAAAGACATTTGAAGGACAATTCGTAAAGCATCCTGCTCGGGCCAGTTCGGAGAGGTCGATAGCATAGTCACCAATTGCCGTTCCTGGACGTGGTACCGCCTAAATGTGACTTAAATCAGTATTCTAGCTCTAGTGAAGGGTATAAATTGACAAATCTTACATTAGTAGGAGTACTAAAAATACCAAATGGTATATTCCATATCGTAAAAGGTGATTCGGACGGAATTGGAATTGGAAATGAAATAAAAGAAGCCATTTTTAGTCTATCAGCATGAAAAAAAAAAAGAAATTTAGTTTCGTATATAATTCTATATAATATATCAAAAGTGTATAGTATGTTTTTTGAAAGGCGGCCATTTTATAATGTATACCCCAGGTGGAGCCGATGGGCGTCCCGAGAGGGGTCACACTTCCGTCTTTATATAAGATGCAAGGAGAATTGAAATTTGTAGCTTTATTTAACATTCTGAATGATATTTTTCGCTGAATCAGATTTACAATATTAACTCTTTAACTATAAGATCGCTGTCGGATATGAAGATTAGGGTTAGAGTTTACTTTGAGCAATTAGGTGTTGTTCCAGTTATCGAGTACTGGTACTCAGAGCTTAATTTTAAAATTTCTAGACTTATCAAACAGTTACCATCGAATTATAGGCTTGATAGTCTTGCCCGACTTCATATCAGTGATCGCTTTGTCATAATCCTCTGCGTCGTAGAATTGCACAATCTTCTCCAAAGGCAACCGACCTTCTCTGGCCCATCCAACCATCTGAGGTATATACTGTTGAGGATTGACATCACCCTCGACGACCCCAATAAACTGCTTCCCAGTCGACATGAACTCGAAGATGGGGATCGACAACTTGGCATCCATGGGCGCAGCTCCAACCTGCAAGATCTTGCCCTTGAAAGTCGTCATTCTCAGTGTTTCCTGAATCAATTCCGGTACACCGGTACTATCCAGAGTTATATTGGCGCCGAGATTGTTGGTCTTTGCCAAGACCATGTCCGATACTTCCGACATGGACAATGATGCAGTATTGATGACATCGGTTGCTCCAAGTTCTTTTGCGAGCTCTAATCGTGACTCGTATCGGTCAATTCCAATAATCTGAGCGCATCCGGCGATTTTGGCACCCATGACTGCACTCAGTCCAACTCCGCCTAGACCAAGAATGACCACTCTATCCTTTGGTCCTGCATTGGCTGCATTGATAATTGCGCCAGTTCCAGTCTGGACTCCACAGCCCAGGGGAGCCATCAGCGCGAGCTCGTTTTTATCTTCTTTGCCCAAAATTCCGGATACATTGACAATTGAGCTTTCCCGAACAATAGTCAAATTGCTGAAGCTGGACTGACCGAAGAAGCTACCGTGAATGTTATTACTTTGGGGGTTTTCCTCACCGGGCTCGCTAAAGACATAGGTTGCATCCGAAACGCCAAAGTTTAGCGTTTCAAATTCGCTGCAGTGTGCAGGATGGCCGTTTCGACACGGCTCACAGCTGTGACAGGCTGAAAATGTCAGAATGACTGGGTCGCCTATTTTGGCAACTGAGCTATTTGGGCCGAGTTGGCTGACATATCCCACTCCTGTAAAGTTTTAGGGTTATTGAACATTCTAGATTTTTGTAGAAACTGGAGATATAACCTTCATGGCCCATAACTCTCGGGTAATTAACTCCATGACCACTCTCTGAGTCGGCAAAATGCAGATCTGAATGACAGATACCCGAAGCGACAATTTCAACAAGTACTTCTTTCTCCTCGAGGCTGCGAGAGACGACGTCTCGTAGCTTCCATTGTCCGGCTCGATGTGGACCGTATGCGACTATTGCTTTTTGTTTCGGGACAGCCGACATGATAAAAAAAATTGTTCAAAGAGAGATTTTAAAAGTTATTACACGGATTGTTGAAAAGACTCCAGTTCATGAAACAACTGCAGTTTCAGACAATGAGATACCGATAGTAATTACCGGCTGCCCCGTACCCCGCTCATTGATGATCAGATCATAGTAAGACAAGCAAGCGCAATAAGGTTACATATTATAGACTAGAGCCTTTTCTAGGTTGGAACCTTGATTATTGTTGTCTACGGAAGGATTCCGCATTTATTAGAAATCCTGAACCACTTCTATTCTCCAACTCAACGCAACTATACAGACTGACATTTCCAGTTCTGAGCCTTGTTCACATCTCCCTTTCCAATATACACAGCGCGTTCTGGATAAAAGCATAATGGGCGCTGGCGATAAACCTCGTCTTGCGTGGTATCATTGTTCCACGTCGTGCCAATAATGTATTCTGGAGAAACACCCCTTTCGACCCAATCCATCAAAGCTAGTAAAATATCATGTTTCGGGTCTTTGAACCCGGGAACACTGTATATGCTGGATGAAAGCGTAGGGGCTTGGTTGGGGCCTGCAAAATACCATGGCGCATGCATGTTGTCTGGGGTGCCGGAACAGTGCCTACACTTTTGTCAGCTCACTGAAACAGATTGAAGTAGAAATACTGCACTTACTGCATTCCCGGGATATAAAAAAACTTGTAAAAGTCGTCCAAATCAGCTCCACTAGGGGCCAATACTTCATTAATGTGATTGTGATAGTATAAGCTGCTGTCCGTTGGAATAAAACCGTCGGCCATGCCATGATACATCAACAACTTCCCACCCTTTTTCTGAAAAGGTGAGATGTCGTAGTCACTCGCTGTGGCGCTTCCCGGGTTGATTTTGTCGGAAAGTTGGATGATGCTATAGTCGAATTCCTCTTGAGTCCATTGAGGGCCAAGGCCAAGGAAATACTTCACGTAGTCGGTTCCAAGCGGATTAGCAGTACCGTTGTTAATCAACGTGTCCCACTGCGACTCGCTGCCTGGTAGAAGATGCGGGAACACAAACGTCTGGTTGGCGTCGACATAATCGCTGTAAATGAGACGTAGAGTGTCTAGCTGTGCAGCAGTCAGGCAGTCAGTGCTGTTTCCGCCACGACACAACAGCTCCTCGGTATCGAGGTCACAATGCTGCGGATCCATCACGACGTTGTCGACAAGCCCGTCTTGGGGATCGCATTGCCTGATGACTTCGGCGCCGATGACGGAGAACATACTCGATGGGATCTGCCCGCTGCCCGGCACATTATACGTTCCTGCTTTGACTGTCCAGGGTTGCAAGTGCGAAGTCCACCAAGCAGGCGCTCCTGCAATCACCCCGTCAAAATCTTCGGGGTACAGCTCTACCTCTCTCAGGCCCTGGCGACCGCCAGTGGAGCAGCCACTGTAGTAGCTGTATTCCAGGTTCTTGCTGTAGTATGCTTCTGTGAGTTCTTTTGCCAGTACAATTGAGCCATGCATGGCCCGGTAGCCCCAGTCAATCACTTTCTCAGGAGCATTATATGCCCATTCGCCGTCGGTGGAAATACTGTTGTGGCCAGTATCGGTAGAAATTGAAGCAAATCCATAGCGTGATCCAACGCCCTTGAAATTTTTATTAATTTGGGCAGGAAAAAAAAAAAGGGAATAGTAAATTTATCTCACCATGTCAGCCCAATTAATCCCCCCTGCAAAACCACCATTTCCAACAGCCCTAGTGGAAAGTGCATATATGTAAGAACCAGTTGACTTGAAGTTAATTCCTACTCAACTTACAAAAACCTTTCGTTCCATTCCACCGGCAAGAAAAGGCCAAATGCATATGCCGACTCAGGACTAGAAGTCACGTTTATCTGCACAACACATAGTTCCGGCAAGTCTGTCGGCGACTGAGGGTACGCAATATCGCTCGCTGGAACGGTGAACGTTCCGCCCTTGGAAACACGAGAGGTCTGAACGACGACTGCGTTTTTGTGGCCTGAAGAAGACAGGTATTTGGAAAATGCCTGCTCGTTACATGAAATCCGAGAAGCTGTCGCAAGGGAATAAAAGTCGGTCAGGGCCAGACTTGAAAGGAGGAGTGGGACTTTCATTTTGCGGAAATGTCAATTGACGTCGTACTCTAGCGCCTACCAAGAAACCTGGACAACAAACCAGGAGAAAAGACTATTCTCCATTATTTAAAACGAAATTGACAGTTTTAACGTAGAACTGGAAGGATTGTTGACAAATGCCGGCTGAATTGCCGTATTTCCGCTGTGGGTGGGGCCTTGTTCTCCGCAAGTTAATTAAGCTTTTTGAGGTCTTCAGGTACTGCTCTATAAAGTTTGTTACCTTTGGGGAATGGTGGAGTGCCCGGATAAATGCTTGTTTTGGAGTTTCGTGGGATGTGGCGGCGAAACCCGGAAATTGGATCAGGAACAAAGACTGTTTAACAAATTGGTTCACTTTGATATATCATTGTTACTGTCATTGTCCCTAGTCTATGTACTGACCACCTTCTTCCGCAAACTGAGAATCCTCTGCGTAGACGCATCAAACTGGGATTGAGTCAAGGACCCTGCAGTCAGCGCATCAGCCAGAGCACCGACAATCGCCTGTCCCTGAGTGACATTCTTTGCAGCCGCCAGAATAATATCCATGCCCGCGTCAGTCGCCAACACAGCGCGGTTCGTATCCTCTCCAAAGGCCTCCAACCCACCAGCCTCGATTGCATCGCTGATAGTAACACCCTTGAATCCCAGACGCCCTCTGAGCTCTTCTTGCAGCCATTTCTGACTCAGACCAGCCGGGTATTCAGAATCGAAACTCGGGTACAGTGCCCATGATGGCATGACCATGTCGAGGCCCGCGGCAATGGCCGATTTGTAGGGCACTTCATCAATGGATCGGATTTCGTCAATGGTGGCGTTGAGAGTGACCGGCCGTTCGTCTGTGTTTTCGCTCGAGGATGCAGAGCCCAGTCCCGGAAAGTGTTTTGCAGTTGCAATGTATCCTGCCGACTGCTGCGCTTTAATATAAGCTGCGCCACAGAGCCCAGCCAGCGTGGCATTGTCGCTATACGACCGCTCGTACTGATCGTCAAAGTCGCCCGGAGTACGGAACACGTCGAGCACTGGAGCAAGGTTTGAGTTCATGTTATACGCGCCCAGCGCTTTGGCAGCCTGCGACCCTGCCTGCGACGCAGCCTCTTCAGGGTCCGAGTCCTCGCCAATCTGCTTTTCTGACGATGTCGGTCCACCAGGTAAGCGTCGGACTTGCCCGCCTTCTTGGTCTGTCATGATCAAGAGCGGGGATCCGGCGTAGGCAGCGCTGGCTTTGTAGGTGGATTGCCAGTCGGCGACTGTGGATGCGAGGTTGTCGTCGACATTGTCGCCGAATAGAAGAACGCCGCCGACCAGACCCTGTTTGATGAGGGTGGTTAATTCTGTGGGTGGTGTTGTTCCTGCATACGAGTAGATGACATGGTAACCTGCTTGGACACTGAGGTCTACTGCGTGGGCAGTCAGCGACAAGCCGAGGACGAGAGTAGTATACTTCATTTTACTGCAGGCAAAAAAAAAGAATGAACATTCAATAATCCATTACTACCTTGCCATAAAATTTGGCGGTAGATGAGTGCGACCTTTATATACATACACATGCCCTAGTTTATTCGCAATTCCAACGACCATTCCCAAACAGGAACCATACAACGAGCTTATCTGGGAGATCGCTCGTATTTCTCATAGCGAGATCGAGCTGCCTGTTTCAATTTAAATAAAATAAACCAAGCCCAATGTAGATCTCCCGAATCGCAGCCAATGACAAGCTCCGGGTACCGCCACGCTCCGGTTTGCCATATTCGCAACTGGGGGCGAGACGTTGCATTTGTGAGGGTGAATACGAGGTGTTCAGCTGGGACGTTGGACGTTGGACGTCGGGTGGTATGTGGTATGTAGGCAGTGAGCAGCACGTGTTGCCGAGAAGAAAAAATATGTAGCAATTATTTGACAGACGCATCAATATATGTAGTGAAGGCACATGGGAAGCTAACCCGATTCGGCAAGCTTCGCTCCATGAGGGAATTTTCGCGGCCACAGCATTCATTCATATAGCATGTAATAATAATATCATCAAAGAGCCTCGAAGTTCTTTAATTCTTTAATTCTGCCATATTCTGAGCCACGTGCTGGGCGGCAGTTGCTTGCATGCATTATAGCTAGCCAACAATTTGAAAATATCCGACTTGTGCGGTCTTTAATGTCGTAGCCCTAATCAATGTTTACGACATCTGGACCCATATTCAACACCGACATCCTCTTACCTTTACAGAAAAACCAGATTACTCAATATTCTCAAGTAATAAAAACAAATAAATGTTACCATTCCGCAACTGATGTTGTCAGAGAAGAAAAAAAAAGAAAGAAAAAAGGAAAAGGCTAAATCCTCCGCTTCTTGTGAGAGAATAATATGAGAGATTAATTCTGGACAAACCATATTTCTTCCCGCTGCCAAACTAAAAACCCCATTCAATGTTCACCCAACACCAAAAAAAGCATGAGCTCCCACGAGGCATTTGTTTCTTGTGCTGCTGGTCCAATCATTTGGGATATAGTACATCTCTTGGGTCGTTGATGCCATGTGGTTTTCAGTTTTTGTTACGTAGGTTGCATGTAGCTATAAGCTGTGTGTGGGTTGTGGGGGTTGAGGAGGAGGCAGACGTATAGAGGAAAAAGGAAAAAAAAAAAAAAAAAGAGACTGGTTTCGATGAGATTTTCTTTGCGTGATTGATTTTCTGTCTGCTTAAAAGGCGTTGCATGCCCCCTTGTCTTGTTGTACGTGTAAAACGAAAACAAAGCCTTTCCTTCCCTTGTCTACAGAACCAGCTTGCAGAAACTCAACATCTTCATAGATTATATTACATTTCTTTTTTTTTTTTTTTTTTTTTTTTCCAAGGACATGGGAATAGAAGAAACCCTCCCCAATGACGACGACGTCGAAAAGGCACAGGCACCACCTGTCGTCCCTCAGCGCATAACCTTTCGCGACGACAACAAAAAGGACCATGTCGACAAAACCTCCACGGGTTATGCGCAGCGGCCGCACAGCCGAGCTTCAATCTCAAGCTCGCGGCCTCAGTCTCGGTCCCAGTCTCGGTCTCGCAGCCGTGCTCGGTCAATCTCGGAAATGTCGATTGAGTTTCGGCGGATGAGTTTCCAGGTTGAAGACTCCAAACGTGGTGAGTATATCAGTGTTGACAGTAGCAACGAGTCAACAAATGATACTACTGCTGCTGGTGGTGGTGGTAAAAAAGTCGAAGACGATTCTGGCGGCTCCTTTGACAACGTCAGCTTCCACACTCTCCCCGCCGAAATACTCTGCAACCAGCTCGACGCCAACCCGGACAATGGACTATCCTCGACAGAAGCCGGCGCTCGTCTTGCCCGCGATGGAGCCAACACACTACCCCGTCCCCGGCAAAACTACATCGTCAAACTACTCAAGTACATCTTTGGCGGATTCTGCTCTGTGCTCTGGGTCGGAGTGATCATTTTTTTCATTTGTTGGCGGCCTCTCGGCGACCCAGACCCAGACCCGTACAACCTGGGACTGGCGGTGCTCGTACTCATTGTTATTTTTCTGCAGGCTTCCTTTTCAGCCTTTCAGGACTGGTCGACGGCACAAACCATGAAGGCGATTCTCGATTTGCTGCCGGCCGAAGCGGTAGTCATACGGGACAATGGCCAGACAGCCTCTCTCAAAGCAACCGGGCTTGTCGTTGGCGACATTGTCAAAGTCAGCATTGGAAACAAAGTGCCCGCGGACCTGCGCCTGCTCAGCACATCCAGCGACGTACGTTTCGACCGGTCCATGCTCACCGGCGAATCCGAGGAAGTCGAAGGCGTAACAGCGGCAACAAGTCACAATTTCCTCGAAACACGCAACATTGCTCTCATGGGCAGCATGGTCACCAACGGTAGTGCCACTGGTGTTGTGATTTTGACGGGGGCCAGATCTGTCATGGGCCATATTGCGCTGACCACGACCTCGGTCAAGCCGCAACCCACGCTGATCCAGCGAGAGATTAGCCGGTTTGTGCTGATTATTGTGTGTTTGACGGTGGTTCTTGCTGCGTTATTGCTGTTTACCTGGGCGGGTTGGTTGAGGGTTAAACATGCAGCGTTTATGGATGTCATTGCCATGCTCGACGATGTCATGGGCTGTGTAGTTGCCTTTATACCAGAGGGCATGCCCGTAGGCGTTGCGCTGACGCTGATGATGGTTGCTCGGCGTATGAAAGCGCACAATATCCTGCCCAAGGGTCTTTCGACGGTGGAAACACTGGGGTGTGTGAATGTGATTTGTTCGGATAAGACGGGCACATTGACAGAAAACCGGATGGCGGTTGTCACGGCCGCATTTGTCGACGAGACCATGCCTGTCAGCGCTGCTACACAGCTTCTGGAAAAGGACAACAGCCCGGCGGCGTTGAGGCAGCTGCACACTGCTGCTGCACTCTGCAACGACGGCACGTTCGATGCATCAACCTTGGACCAGCCGGTGATGGAACGACTAGTGCACGGAAACGCAACAGACGGCGCCATGTTGAAATTCGTCGAGTCTGTACAGGCAGAATCGTCAAGCTCGTTGAAAGCTGCCAACCGCGAAATCTTTCAGATTCCGTTCAACTCGACCAACAAATGGATGCTCACTCTACACGAAATCAAACCGAGCACAACCGAGTTCCTGATGATCATCAAGGGCGCCTCTGACATTCTCCTACCACGCTGCACGCAGTACTGGTCGTACAAAACCAACTCCATCCACCCTTTAGACATGTCCGTCACGGGCCAGCTGGTTTCTCAGCAGCAGCAGCAAATGTCGCGCAACGCCGAGCGCGTGCTGATGCTCTGCCAGCGGACCATCACGCCCAAGCAACAGCTGGGATCCAACGCCTTTAGCGACGAGATCCAGAGCGCCGCAATGTCTGACCTGTGTCTGATCGGCCTGCTCGGCATCGTCGATCCGCCACGCAGCGAGACTGCTGCCACAGTCGCAGCGTGTCGGCGCGCCGGCGTGCGCTTTCTCATGGTCACTGGCGATTTGGGAGCCACTGGCGCCGCGATTGCGCGAGACGTGGGCATTTTCAGCAGCGGCGCTAGGGAGCCAGATACATTTGATACGATTGTCAAGCGACGGCTGCAAGGTAATAACAATAGCGAGCTGGAGAAGAATAGCGAGAGCAGCGAGAGCCTCGTCCTCGAAGGCCCAGCGATATCACAACTCACCGCCGCCGACTGGGATATTGTATGCCGCTACCGCGAAATCGTGTTTGGCCGCACGCTGCCTGAGCAAAAGTTACGCATTGTCAACGAATTCCGCGCACGCGACGACAACGTCGTAGCCGTGACCGGCGACGGCGTCAACGACGCGCCAGCCATGCGTGCTGCAGATGTCGGAATCGCGGTGGCCTCTGGCAGCGACGTGGCGCTCGAAGCCGCCGATTTGGTGCTGCTCGATAACCAGCTGTCGTCCATTATCGACGCAATCCGGCTGGGTCGGCTGGTGTTTCAAAACCTGCAGAAAGTGATTAGCTACCTGCTACCAGCCGGATCCTGGTCTGAGATCTGGCCAGTGATACTCAACGTGTTTTTCGGTGTGCCATTGCCGCTTTCATCCTTTTTGATGATTATCATCTGCGTCTTCACCGACCTGTTCCTGGCCCTGGCTCTCATCACCGAGCGCGAGGAATTCGACCTTCTCGCGCTGCCACCACGCAATGTCAAGCGCGACAGACTCATCACGCTGAAAATCTATATCCAGAGTTACTTGTTCATGGGCGTCATGCAGACTGTCTGCGCCCACGCCATGTTTTTCCTGTACTTCTGGCGCCACGCGCACATCCCCTTCCACGCACTGGTGTTCGCCTACGAGGGCTATTCAGACGGGTTTTATGGGTATACCGCCGATGAACTCGCGCATTTCAACACCGCTGGCCAGAGCGTGTATTTCATCACGCTGGTGTTCCTGCAATGGGGCAATATTCTGAGCGTGCGCAACAAGCGACTCTCCATCGTGCAGGCGGATCCCTTTTTTTCCAAGGAGCGCAGGAATCTGTGGTTGTTGGCTGGCGCGGCGGTGAGTTTGGCTATTGCGGTGTTTGTGACGGAGGAGCCTGGTATTCAGCGCATCTTTGGAACGGCGTCGGCGCCCATTGAGTTTTGGTTTTTGCCGTTGCCGCTGGCAGTGGGTGTGTTGTGTATGGATGAGATTAGGAAGCTGGTGGTGAGAATGTGGCCGGGGGGACCGGTGGCGAGGATTGCTTGGTAGAAAGAAGAAAGGAAAGAATTGCGGGAAAAAAAGACATTATTCTGATTATAACGCTAAATAGCTAGCCAAGTCGTAACACTGTTATATACAAGGTGTATCTCGCATCTAGGTTCAATTTATCCAAGAAATAAATAAATAAAAAAATAGCAAGAACGAAAAAAAGACTTTTATTTCAAGCCAACGAAAAAAGGGCGCCGCCAATAATCATGGACAGGCCGGCAGCTTGCAGACTCAGCAGCAAACCAGGAACATGCACTGTAGCGCCAGCATTGCCGCCATCAGAAGAAGAAGAAGTGGCGGTGGGTAGGCTGGAGATATCGCCCAGACCATTGCTCTCCGATGCACCAGCGGTGGCAGTCGGGAACGAGGTGCCACTGCTGCCATCGCTTCCGCTACCACCATCACCAGGAGCAACACCGCCAGAGGTGGCTGTCTGCGTGGCAACCACGCCGCTCACGACGCTGGCGACGGGCTTGGCCTTGGAGATCTCGACAATTTCCGTCTCGGTGGTGTTGAAGACGGTCTGGGCAAGCGAGATCTCAAAGTTGTCCAAATCATAAACGACATAGGCCGAGCGCAGGAAAGTATCTCCCAGAATAACAGGAATACCTTCAGTCTGCGGCTGCATGCCAAGAGTACAGGCGTAACTGCCGTCCTCGTATTGATACCAGGTGCCGGCGGTGGTGATGGCAGGCAAGGCAAACTCGGAAAACGGGACTTTGATAACGGGGCCCTTGGAGCCGCCAAATTGAAAGTCCAGCGTACCCTGGGCATCGTTGAGCTTTGCACACTCGACAAGGGCGTTGCCGACTCCATCGTCTTGGGCTTCGAAGAACGAGTGCAGCTCCTCGTAAATTTGCGCCGGGATGATACTCAAGGTGGTACCCGAGTCCAAAAGTGCGGGCTCCTTGAAGCTGCTGGACGTGATCGACTTGGCGCTGTCGCCAGTGCTGAGCTGCAGAGAAGTCCACGCCACAGTCATGCTAGTCAATTCGTCCGTTTGGGCGTCGGGCTGGATGGGCACACTCAGGAGATTGCCAGAGAACTTTTTGGTGTCGTAGCCGCCGAACAGGCAGTTTCCGCTACTCGAGACTGAAGAAAAAGTCAGCTTTACTCCAGGGGAAAAAAAAGAAGAAGAAAAAAACATACACAAATCGTTCAACCACAAACTATACGCCTTGGTGCTAATAACCCCCTCCGAGACCATTTTGTCCACGATGCTCTTGTAGGCCTTGCCGCCATCGCCAACAATGGCTTCGTTGGAGGCGAAGCCAACGCCCATGATTCCGGCTGGGACCTCGCTGACTTCGTACGCGACGGCCATGATGGCGTTTTTGACAGTAGCGCCGCCAACGGTGAAGGTGTCGGCAATGTAGTCGCCCTCGACGTTGGAGCCATTGGTTCCATATTGGATTTGAAAGGTGCCTTTGTCGAGGAGTTTGTAGGTGGAAGATTTTTTGTCGTTGTCTAGATTGTGTTAGCGGATGGTCTGGAGGAAGGTCTGGTCTGGGAAGGTCTGGTCTGGGAGCGAAGGGATGGAATGCGGATCCGCGCAGCACATGGCAAGCACGTGTTATGTGTATACAAGAAAACGTTGAAAATGCTTAAAATCACGCAGGCGACAAGGGAAAAAAAAAAAAAGATTTCTTACATTCTCCCCCAAAGCAATCCCCCTGCGACTGCGTCGACGCAGCGCAGGCACCGGTACCAAAGAACCAGACATCACTGCTACCCGTATCCAAAATCAAGCTAAGCTCTTGTCCAGGCGTCCCCACAGTCGCATTCACATAGTACAGGCCGTAACTGACATCGTTGACGACGGTGACCTGGGCGGTGTTGGCGGTGTCGCCTGCGCGTTTGGCCAGAGGACCGGGGTGGTTGGCATTGCGAGCCATGGGCATGTGCAGCACTCGGGGCTCGGCGAGAGCAGTGGTGGCAGCCAGGCCCAGGAGGGCGAGGCCTCGCAGGGACGACAGGACGGCCATGTTTTGATTTTTCGGTAGGTGGTAAAAAAGTTGAAGTGGAAAGACACGAGGCGAGACGACCGAACGAACGAAGCGAAGTCGGGGGGTTGGAGCAAGCGCCGGGCTTGTTATATAATGGAAGAGCCAGTGGTCCACAACAGTGCGAGACTTGTAAGTTCGTTAGTGCGGCTCATTCGACGAGGAGCGAGAAAATACGGAGTCATTAGAGCCAAGCAGATGGACGTTGGTTCCATTGCAGGCAGCAAAAGTGGAAGCGTCAGAGAGTCACGACTCCGTCTATTGGCGGGTAACCAGCGTTGCACGAGGGAAGAAGCCGTGACGAACGCGGTTGTGGAGTGGGGATCCTGGAGGCTGCCTATTGGTTGAAAACTCTTTGGCGTATTTTTGCAATTGGCTTTATTGCTTTCTATTGGCCAATAAAGGACACTAGTATGGAGATACACGCAAACAGGCTAGCTCCAGCCCACCAAATCCACTGCCAAGAGCCAAGACCGCCTGAGGCTGATGCTGTTCGGCTTGGCCGCGCGCGCCAAGACCGCAAATACGAGATGCTATTTAATATTCTCAAGTAATGAGTCAGGTCAGGGGAAAGTATTTTACTGTTGGGTGTTCATGTCGCTGGTGGAAAAAAGAGTAATGCATGCCCGTTGCTGAAGAATATGAAATCCCCAGGTTGTGGCGTGCCAGTGGCAAAGCCAAGCCTGCGCTGCATGCTGTGTGTATATTTAGCAACATGCTGTGCCTCGTATTGACTCGTATTAAGCTATGGCTTCGGCAATTGTTCCGCCTTCTAGAATTACCAAATTAAAGTTTCTACTTGGCACAATATTGAGTAAAACTGTCACAGCAGTATCGTAATCCAATTCAAATCAATCAATAGTCATTAGGTCATTAAACCGAACCCAGATCAAATAAATAACATATCAAAAAAAGACAACAAAAAAAAACCCCCCCATTTAGACATGACGGAACGGCTCATACGCATTTTGGCGGTGGTATGTCTCCATGGGGACATTCTGGTGCTGCGTGTATGGAGCAGCCACCGGCGGAATATCGCCAGGGGTGGCGCCGTACGGGCTGCCGACACGCTCATAGGTGTACGGCGCCTTTTCGGCAGTGACAGCATTGCGACCACGGCGACGGTCGCCATGGTACGGCGAGCGGCCGGAGCAGCAGCACGAGCTGAGCAGCCAGAACAGCGAGGCGCCAAAGGCAAACGCCGTGGCAATCCAGGTCGCAACGTAGATGTTCTTGCCCATGGATCCGTGCATGCCGTACTGCTTCAGCGCGGATTCAAACGCGCCCTTGAGGACGGCAAACATGGCCGTGGCCGTGATCGACGCCGCAATGGTGAACAAGAACGCGACTCCGGAAACGATGCTGGTCGCCAGACTTCCCAGACGGCTGCAAATCGCAAACAGGCCGACGACAAGCTCGACAACAGTAGCGACCAGGGCAACGGCATAGGCGATGAACATCCACTTGGACACGGTCTTGTAGGTGTTGATGGCCTTTTTCAAACTGCTGGGCAGGATGTCTTCGGTGTCGCTGGTGGTCGAGTTGAGGTTCCACACGCTGACCGGGTCAAACCAAAACTGGGACTTGGGCTTGGAGCAGTAGTCGACCTCGTAGCTGCCGCTGCTGGTCTTGTTGCCGGCACAGTAGCCCATCAGGCCAATGTCGTAAAAGTCGCGGATATCGTTGTTGGATTTGGCGATTGCCAGCGCAGCCTCGAAATCATCGCTGCCGAGATTGGTGAGATCGCCGAGGTCGCTGGAGAGGGTGTCGAGAAGAGACGAGCCACCGGATGCCGTCAAGTTACTCAGGTCGGCCTATTGATTTGTTAGGATGAAAAGCCGGAAAACAGCAGGAAAAAACATACCCTGAAATAGTATATATTGTTGAGCGAGTCGGAGCTCGACTTTGTGCATCCCAGCCAGACGACAATGAGCGAGGCCAAGGCGCCGAGGGTGAGGACGTAGGGGGTGAAAATGCAGGCAATGCGACCGGCTTTGCCCATGGTGTCGGTGTTGTGAGAGTATCTGATGGATTCTGATGAGACAGCAGAACGAGAGACAGTAAAGCGATGGAGGATGATGGATGGTATGATGGATGGGAAAAGGAAAGGAAGGAGTTATTTAAGTAACATTAAATAAATAACAATCTGCCAAAACCGCGCAATAAGGGCGGGGGCCCCACTACGTCATTGCCATGATTGGCCCAGCCCAGCGTGGCTCAGCGAAGGGGAGACGCGATAAGCGGGCGGCACACGTTGCCTTTTTGTGACTTTGTTTCTATTTTCGATCTTTTCGATTTTTCGCTGTGGCTGAGTCTGTATGAAAGCTATGGCGAAGCAGGCAACCGCATTTTTTCTTCTGGAAAAATTCGACACGTAGGTGTCTTGCCAAGCGCCCTTGGGCTCTTGGGCGGAGTCCCGCGACGTCATTTAGAATGCGCTACCCAGTGCTACTACGTACATGGTCATACTCCATGTACGTACTGCATACTCTGCTGAGCCAATAGAGGGCAGTGATTGCATGCATGCAATAAATAATGCTGTGTGTGCGTGCAGCTTTCATGAATGTCAGGCGGTGGTTGGGCGATTCAACACTGTAGCATCTTCTCAGGCCACCCGGAATTATCAACAAGACCAAAACGGTTTAAACATGCGAAAATATCAAAGAATGGCAGGAAGACGTAGTATTTGAACATTAAAAATAGAATATCAGAGCATGGCAGGCAGGAAGATCGTTTTATCCACATAGCATCCCTGCCTGGATCCCTAGGGACTATAGTGGAAGTCAGTTGACCGAGGCCGAAAATATACAGAAGCAGGATTCTGGTAGAATCTACGTAGTCCTCAACACGTGCAACATTGAATCATTCAATCATCTTAAAAAAAATTTGTGCCAGTTTATTTCTCCTTGCATCTATATTTTTATCATGTATTTCAAATATGGTATTCGTGTGCAATGTGTTATATATTTAAAAAACATCTTTCACCCTCAGCATCTCCATCCCAACACCAGCCACAACCAACACTCTCTTCATCTTCCCCTCATCGTTTTTGTCTGGCATTTCCATAACATCCATCGCCGCAATATCAGCAACCGCGCAATACCAGTCGACATCCAACGAAACACTAATCGCTTTAGTCCTACCACCATCAATACCAACCCGCCATAATTTGACGCGTTGATCGTTTCCAGACGATGCCATATTAACAACAGCAGAACCATTCTCGTCATCATTTCTTTGAACATTCAAAATTTTTATAGCCGTGATAGCGGACGCATGTGCGTTGGGCACGGATACCGTGCTGATAACCGGCTGCTCGTTCTCATTCTCTTCAAACCGAAAAGTCGTGATGGAAAGAGCATTGTCGTCTCCGCCGCCGATTAGCAACTGGCACGTCGCCGACAACCTCATAATCTCGAGGCTTTTGATGCTGCTGGTATGGATGGCATGGTGGATATTCCATTCAATAGACCCTACCGCCGCATTGTTGTCACGACCGTGGATAATAATGCTCGTCAATGGCCAAAAGGCGACGTAGCCGTCAGTGGCCCCCGTGACCAAGTACCTCGTCGAGCCGATCTCGATGAAATGCACCTCGGTCAGACAGTTACTCGAGTACGTGCCCCGAAGAAGCAAGTCAAAAGTACCACCACCACCGGACCCCGACGAACTAGTATACAAAAACACCTAGTCACACAAGTTAGCATTATCCAATCCAACCCCCCAGCAATGTTGATTAACATACCTTGACCGTCGAATTCGAATACACAAGCGCAATAAGAAACCGCTCCTCCTCCTCCTCCTCCTCCCCAACCGCCGAGTCCGCCTCTAACCGCAGCACATCAAAACTCATAATCCTCAATTCCAACTCAAAACTCTCGCGCGGACACACGCCTTCTCTCAGCACTGCAAGACCGAGTTTCGGCACCGATCTTCTGATCTTCCAAACGAAAAACTCCTCGCGGCCGCCACTGGAAAACAAGAAGCGGCCGTCGGCGGACCATTGGATTTGCTGGAGGCCGGTGACGTGGTGTGTCATTACTCGCAGGCAGCGCAGGGGAGTCCAATTATTGTCATCTGTTGGAACTGAGATGCGTATTGCCGTGTCTTCTCCAACACTGGCAATATATGGTATTTTACTAGATGATGATCCGTCGGACCAATACCCCACAGCCACGCTCTTGAGCTCACGGCCATGACTGCCGATACGAAGCGGCGGTCGACAAGGCACAGAATCTGCAACAAGGACGTGCAGCGCGCGCTGATGATTCCACGCGAATATTCCAGACCCCGGTGCATCAAAATGCGGCATGAAATCCAGGACCCGTCGGGCGCCGCCGCAGTCAAGCACCATGACTTCCGTCTGGGTGGTTTCGTTCCACAAGATAAACGAAATACCCTTGCCGCCCATAAGCATGAGATCACCAGTTGTGGCATCAAAATAGGCCCCCTCAATGTGCGGAAACGGCGTGTGAGCCTGGTGCACAAGTTTGATTTCTGCAGCCTCGTCGGAGCCTTGTCGAAGACGGTGCACGAAGAAGCTTCCATTTTGACCTCCAGACAGGATGTACCCTGTATTAGGATCGTCTGGATCGTCGATTGGCAGTATACACCTGAGTATGTTCTTTTTCTTTTCTTTGTAGTCGCAAAACAGATACTCCAGAGTATCCGTCTGAAACCCTAATTTATAAACCACCAACCCGCCTCCTTTGCCCCCTAGTGCCAAATACTTGTCGTGGCAGAAGGCGGTGGCAACGGTAACATCAAACGAGGTAGGTATCGATACTCTGATTCGTCGGGTTTGATAGATCTCGTTCTCTCCAAATTCGACGTAGAAGAGATCCACGTGTTCGGTCTTCATATAACAAACGACAAAGCAGACCCCTCGCAAAGGTGTCGAACTATCACCAAGGTCGAGAATCAAGATTCTCGACGGCCTCAATGGCACACTTGTCATCTCGCTCAGCGTTTTGCTCCGATGATCATAGAGACGAATAACCCTGGAACCACTGCCAATCAAAGCAATGCCCCGACGAGGAAGAGTCGCAATCGATGCCACCAAACGCAAATCCTCTTCAAGGGCAATATCCTGCCAAACAATCTGCGGCTTCGTTTGAAACTTGCTGCAAGAAGAAAAATGCACCTTTCCCACCTGCACCACCCCAGAATCGGAAACTGTAATGAGACTATCCTCCGAGACAAAAGCAAAGGACTTTAGCAGATTGCCATTGTTTGTTTGAGAATTTGCAAATTTCACCATTGTTCTCGAGTTGTAAGGAGAGTGATCGGGCAGGTTTACATTTCTAGAGGAATTTCCAAAATAGTCTAGTTCAAAGACTCTGACTCCTCCGTCACCACCACCAGTGTAAATGACGGTTTCGTCATTCTTTTTGGCCAGAGATAAAGACCATATTTGCTTACCGATGTGATGGCTCAATATAGACAAATTCCTCAATCCGTATCGAAACTCCGTATTAGGCTGTGGCTTCAAATCCAATCTCCACAACTGACACGTTGCGTCCTCGCCTCTGGAAACCAAATTGACAGCATCATTCGGGCTGTTTTCTCCAACAGGAAGAAAATATACACCCCATATGCGAGAAATATGGCCCCATTCTTTTGCAACAGCAATTTCAGAGCCGCCGGCAATGTTCACTGGTGCAGTGCTTCCGAACCCTGTACTCCTCAGGGCGAATCCATCATCTGTTTGATACGCCGACGCATCTGCCGAGGTGATGCGGAAACAGTCTGAGATATCCCATATGCGGACCGTCCGGTCATCGCTGCAACTGGCAAGAAGCCTCCTCATTGGCTGCTTTTCTGCATCTGCCGCTGAACAACAACCGATCTCGTCGGAGATATTCACCCCAAACACCGAACCGTCATGTCCGGTGAAGAAATGGTGAATGGAAGATTTCGTATTGACATTTTCCTCCTCTAGTCCCCATTCTCGAAAACAGGACCATACGATTATCTCCCCAAAGACAGTACCGGCCGCCATCAAAATATGCGAGGGTGACAGAGCTAGCACATTGGCCGAGTAAAGTGTAGACTTGACACCGGCGGCAACTCGCTTCAACCGTATCGCTTTGGGGTGCCTCGACGAGTCCGACGCGTTAACAAGATGAACACTCAGCAGCGAATTATGCCCCATTATCGCATAGGCATGACTCATCGTGTCTTTTACATGGGAAGCGCAAATGTCATATACCCAATCCGGAGCTACATATTCGGCCGTCTCGTGGGTAAGCACCACTGCTTGATGATGATCGTCGTTGCTGCTGAGACTTAAAATTCGAATTGATTGGCCGCCCCATACCAGGATGTCGATCTTTTTAGTGTTGTCATCTCGTCGTGACTCGTCAATCATAAACCCATGGACGTTGTTCCTGCGAAACACTCTGATTTTGGACAGCAGCTGGCCATTCTGGGTATTAATCACTGAGGCAAAGGGCCCCTGTCCTTGAAGGAGAAGTGGCAAAGAACCATATTGAACAGCTTTCAAGCCAGTCACCGGGACACAGCTATCCAAATGCTACCCCTCAAAAAAAAACTTTTGTTCAGTAACTGTCGAAAATCTTCTAGATAATTACAGTTTCGTACCTCTAAAGAAAGCGACATTAACACAGAATATGTAGCTGAGCCTCAGCTCATTTCCAAATTTCCGCCCCGAAAACCTGGCAGCTAAAACACGCACTAGTTTTGGCTGATTCTGGCTTTTGATTTCTGTCTTGATAATTTTGCTCTGTTCTGCCAAGCCCCCGCGTCCTCGCATGGCAATTCGTCGCTGTAATCCCCGCCTTCCGGATTGGGCAATATTAAGCCACGTGACCACGCGCCTCGGCGGACCTTGAGATGCGTCATCTTTCGCGGCCGACGACCGACTTCTGCAAACGCCGAAGACATCCGCCAACACAGCCGCCCACGCAACGGCTCCCCGAGTGTCTACGAATACTGAGATGGTCTCCTGATTCTTTCCTCTGCCTGGGTAATATTCCCAGCCATGGGTGTCACCGGCCTCTGGACTGTCGTCCAGCCCTGTGCACGACCCATCAAACTCGAAACCCTGAATCGCAAGCGCCTCGCCGTTGACGCGTCAATCTGGATATATCAGTTCCTCAAAGCCGTCCGCGACAAGGAAGGAAACGCGCTGCGAAACGCACATGTGGTCGGCTTCTTTCGTCGGATTTGCAAGTTGCTGTTCTTCGGGATCAAACCGGTGTTTGTCTTTGATGGCGGGGCACCCGTTCTCAAACGCCAAACCATCGCCGGAAGAAAAAAAAGACGAGAAGGTCGACGGGAAGATGCTGTTAGAACTGCGGGAAAGCTGCTCGCCATCCAGATCCAGCGGCAGGCTGAGGAAGAAGCGGCAAAACGAAAATATGGGACTTTTGTGGCTGACAACGAGCAAGCAAAGCTGCCTGAAGACATGGTATATGCAGAAGAAGCGTTGATGACACCGGCGGAACGACAACGACACCGGAAATTTCGGAAAAAGGATACCTACCACCTCCCCGATATGGATGTGTCGCTTGACCAGATGGGTGGACCGGATGACCCGCGCATCATGTCGCAAGAAGAGCTAGAAGAATACGCTAGACAATTCCACAACGGAGAAGATATCAATCTTTACGATTTCTCAAAAATTGATTTTGATGGCCCCTTTTTCATGAGTCTCCCGGCGAGCGATCGTTACAATATACTCAACGCGGCGCGGATTCGTAGCCGTCTGCGAATGGGCTATTCTAAAGAACAACTGGATTCGATGTTTCCTGATCGAATGGCCTTTTCAAGGTTTCAAATAGAAAGAGTCAAGGAGCGTAACGATCTTACTCAACGATTAATGAACATTAATGGAATGAACGGCCAAGACGCCGCCCTCGGTTTCGATAATGGACAAAGAGTTGCAGGCGAGCGAGGCAAAGAATACGTGCTTGTAAAGAATCCCGACGTTGAAGGCGGTTGGGCTTTAGGCGTGGTTGGAAACAGAGAAGGAACAGCAGAAGATCGGCCTATAGATGTCGACCAATACGACCAGCCAGATGTCTTGCCGGTGCAAGACGACGAAGAGGATGATGATGCCTTTGAAGATGTTCCGGTTGAAGGACTCAACAGGCTGCCAAAGCTTCCGATCTTGGACAAGGGTATCTTTGACGAGTCGATTCGACAACAACTAGCTGGGGTTTTGGACCAAACGGAAGCAATATACGCAGCTGGACGTGCCACATCAGGGATTGCCGATCGTACCCACCAAGACGACGACAACGATGCTCTTTTTGTACCGGCCGAAACTGATATTCAGGGTGAAAACGGTCTTTTCAGCGACGATGAGAATGAAGATCTCCGTCGCGCTATAGCGTTGTCGCTAGAAGACCCGCAGGAAGCTGGGCCTGACAATGTAGTGCACGCGGGCAGTTCCACCCAGCCATCGACGCTACCCGTATACGATGATATGTTTAGCTCTGAGAGTGACGATGGCATGGACTTTACTGCTGCGCTGGCACAGTCTAAAAAATCTCAGCCCGAGCCAAAACTGAAAGCGCCGGCGCCGGAAGTTGCTCCCGAGTACAAATTCAGCGGACCTCTACCGTTTGAGACATTGAAAATAAATAAAAGGGCCAAAGAAGAATTACCTCGAGCACCTCCAGAAGCTGATGCTGGTGGCTTTGAGAAACAGAGCGAGAGTATTCAAAGCAAGGCAAAGAAGAAAGCTGCCATTCTCCCACCCTGGTTCACCAAGGATGACGAGCACAAAGCAGAGTTTATTATGGACGAACCAGAGGAAGAGCCTGCAGAATCCAGATACGATAATGAAATTTTTTATAACCACAGCCTGTCGCGGAAACGAGAGTCTCCCGAGATCATTGATGTTGATGACTTGGAAGGATCTAAACAAGTCATAAATATCGACTCTGAGGATGAAATTCACGAGATGTCAATCGAGAAAGAGCAGGTGGAAGAGCAGCCTGTATCAATGAATGACGTGGCGGAAAATATCCGGATGAAACCACCAGCGGCATCTGCTGTGGCAGAAGTCAATAGCGTAACTCGCGAGCCAGTGCCTCAGGAAGCAGATGCCGATGAAGAAAAGGAAATTTCTGATTGGGAGCCCACAGATGACGAAGGTATAGAACTAGGTGAAAAAGATAAATCACCGTCTCCCGAATTTGAAGATGTTGAACTTCCTTCCACAGCAGTCCAGCCTGACGAAGTCCCCTTGAATGATGCCGCCCTCTTCGAAGGACATGTTGGCGCAGTTGACGACGAGGACCCATACTCTGATCCGGAAGATGAAGATCTCATGGTGCAATTGGCTGCCGAAGCAGAAGAACACGCTCGATTTGCGTCGACCCTGAACAACAAAACCCAGGATGAGAATGCTCGCGACTTTGAACAGGAATTGAAACAGCTCCGCAATCAGCAGAAAAAAGACCGGCGCGATGCAGACGAAGTGTCTCATATCATGGTTTCTGAATGCCAGCAACTGCTTCGACTGTTTGGACTACCATATATCACAGCGCCTATGGAAGCCGAGGCTCAGTGCGCACAACTAGTGTCTCTCGGGCTAGTAGACGGCATTGTCACTGACGACAGTGATACTTTTCTGTTTGGCGGCACGCGAATCTACAAGAACATGTTCAATCAGAGCAAATACGTGGAATGCTTCCTGGCCAACGATCTCGAAAAGGAATACGCGCTGGACCGCACCAAACTCATTCGTTTCGCTCACTTACTTGGAAGCGACTACACCGAAGGCATTGCGGGAGTCGGGCCAGTGACAGCGTTAGAGATCATCACCGAGTTCAGCGGGCTGGAAGAGTTCCGCGACTGGTGGACGCAGGTGCAGATGGGGGTCGATATCCCCAACGATCCCCACCAGGCATTCCGCAAGAAGTTCAAAAGGATGGCGTCCAAGCTCTTCCTGCCTCCTTCGTTCCCGGACGAGCAGATCGACGAAGCGTACATGAACCCGCAGGTCGACAACGACGCGTCCGAGTTCCAATGGGGGGTTCCCGACCTGAACGGGCTGCGCAGCTATCTGATGGCGACAATCGGCTGGTCGCAAGAACGGACAGACGAAGTGCTGGTGCCGGTGATCCGCGACATGAACAAGCGCGAGCAGGAAGGCACGCAGGCCAACATCACGCGCTTTGTCAGCGGGGCTCTGGGCGCGGGAGCGTTTGCCCCGCGAGTGCGCGCGCAGGGCAAGAGCCGCATGGACAAGGCGCTCGGGCGCCTCAGGGCTGAGGCAGAAAGCCGCAGGCGAGCAGAGCAGCAGACGGAGGAAGAGCCAGAGCCAGAGCCAACACAGGAAAAGGCCCGGCCGAGACGCAAAAGGAAGGAAAGGACATGATGAATGAAATATAACTAGATACCCGTTTAGGCATTGTACTACTTTAACACTCAACACGCAGTACTGTGTACGAGTATATATATATGATGTTGATATTGAGTTTCTTGATAAGCTCGTGCGTCATAGTTCCTAGTGGCTGCACTCGAACCAGCTATACAATCGCAGCGCCACGGTAAAATGCGTACTCTATCTAGTATTAAGTACAGAGAAACTCACTGCATTGTTCGATCAAGCCACCGCGTTCCTGAAGATCGAGTTCATGGCTGTTGTCCCAATGAGGTAAACATGGCTGGCGGCAAGAAAGGAAGTAATAGCTGCCATTGACCAATAAAGACCGGCCTTGTCAGCCCACAGTCTCACGCTAGTCCGAAAGATGCCTGGCAGACGCAACCATACAGACTAATCTGGCCTGAAGTGCCGATTTACTTCCAAATCAGGCAGTCAGCCACCCCAGATAAGGAAACCGCCAGCACCACACACTGTAAGATTGAGGCTGTGCAGCGCTCGACAGCAGAAGAGAAGCTCCCCGATCGGGCCTAGCGCCAAAGCATAAAATCACTAACTTTCAGAAGAAGGTGAGAAAATGACGTCGTGCATTGGTTGCTGCAGTGATGACGTCGTCGACATGGGATCTGGGGCAGTTTTGTTGCAAGAGCACTGTGTTAAAGCAGGTTGCAAGCAGAGGCGAGCCAGAATACGCTCTGGAGAGCGTGTTCCTGCATAGAAACGATCGCCAGCTGATCGGCTGGCAGACATGTCTCCAAGACTTCCTTAAGTGCAAGACTTAATTAAGTGTAAGAAGATGATTGTAAGAAGAGCACTGCGCCAAGGCTGGAGTGGGGCGGGGGGTTATCGGCCAGTCAGGGGCCGCCGCGTAGTGGGGGCCGCTGTTTCGGGCAGGCGCAAGCCCGCTTGCGACCACGACGTCACCCACTTGGGCGGCCGATCGCTGGCTTCTTTTTTTCTTTATAACATCATCGATCCGGGCATCTTCATCTTTTCTCTCTCTCTCAATTGTCCTGTACTTTTGCTTCACTCTCTGAACTGAATTGATCTCGCTTGGTCAATCTCTGTTGGACCCTGTTTCAGCCCAACCAACGAACCAGCCCCCTATTTGACTTCCGCCCGCTCCTCCCCGCCCGCGATCACCTTCACGTCACTCACACCTTCCGCCCAGAACGAGTCCTGCTCGCCTTTTCTGTTCAGTCAGGTTTAACATTGCTTCGCTCTCGCCCCGGCGCTTCCCCTCAGCAGGCAATCCACCACCGACATGCATCGCACCTACTCTATGCGCGCGTCGCGCGCCCCGACTGCCTCGCAACTCGAGAACCCGCCGCCTCCCTCGTCCAGCACAAAGTCCGGACGCTTTTTCGGCAAAAGCAACTTTGGTGAGTTCCAACCGTAAACACATCTCCCGTCTTTTCCAATCAGTCCAGCCCTCTGCTTTCAATGCCACGCGCAGACGAACCAGGCCTCTCCGGACGCTCCGGAACACGCAGCAGGCGCTGCAGAGAATCTTCTAGGACGACTTTGCTGACCGAGATGGGTCGTATAGGCCATGCCTTTCGCAAGAACGCCGCCGGCGCCTTTGGGCCCGACCTGGCTAAGAAGCTGTCGCAGCTTGTCAAGATGGAGAAGAACGTGATGCGGAGTATGGAGCTCGTTGGCCGCGAGCGCATGGAGGTCGCAGTAAGTTAAACCATAACACTTGGGGATGTTATTTTGTTTGGTCACTGACAATCATAGCAACAACTGTCGATCTGGGGCGAGGCCTGCGACGAGGATGTCTCGGATGTCACGGATAAGCTCGGCGTGCTGATCTACGAGATTGGTGAATTGGAGGATCAGTTTGTCGACCGCTACGACCAGTACCGTCTCACCATCAAGAGCATCCGCAACATTGAGGCGTCTGTGCAGCCCAGCCGAGACCGTATGTTGTATATCTATTTGGATATTTTATTGAGACATACTAACTAGATGTTGATAGGCAAGCAAAAGATCACCGACGAAATCGCCAAACTCAAGTACAAGGACCCCAACTCTCCCCGCATTGTCGTTCTCGAGCAGGAATTGGTTCGTGCTGAGGCTGAATCACTGGTGGCCGAGGCCCAGTTGTCCAACATTACCCGCGAGAAAGTCAAAGCGGCCTTCACCTACCAGTTTGATGCCCTGCGCGAGCACTGCGAAAAGATTGCCATCATCGCTGGCTACGGAAAGCACCTGTTGGAGCTTGTCGACGACACTCCGGTCACCCCCGGCGAGACGCGCCAGGCATACGACGGATACGATGCCAGCAAGGCGATCATCCAGGACTGCGAGGACGCATTGACCAACTGGGTGACTTCGGACGCGGCAGTGCGGTCGAACCTGTCTACGCGGTCGCGCACACTCTCTCAGCGCCGCGCCAACAACATCAAGCGAGGCGCCGAGGATGACCTCGTCGGCCAGGAGTCCCTGAAGGAGCGAGACTCGTGGGTGCCCGCCGACCAGCACGCCGACTACCATGTTGACGACGTCAGCGACGATGGCGTGGTCGAGGACGACGGAAGCATCACACACACGAACGGCGAACATCGCGGGCGCACCGAGGAGCGTGACCCTGTTGCTGCTTGATCGATGAGTTCTGAGTGCTGATCACGACTAATGTCTATACCTTGCTTATAGTCGACGTCCAAAACCGGATTCCGGATTAATGCTGCCTTTTTTTTTTCTGGCCCACTTCGTGTACTTATTATGTAACGACTGGGACATTATCTGCTTAGTCTAATACAACTAATAGTTTGAATTAATTGTTAGCAATATCATTTGGTATATATTCATGTGTTGTACAATAAAAATTTCACAGAGGAATATGCTCTAGCAACTGTTTAATAGCATCCATCTCGTCTCTCAACGCGGACACCCCGCCATACCCACGCACAGCATCTGTTCGTTGAGCTTCTCTGTGCATGACAGCATTTATAATCTCTGCCATCCCGTCATTCTCATGGGCTACTTTGATGTTATGCTCAAGCATGTACTCTGAAGGAATACCCAATAGAGATTCCATTGATCGAATGAGATGCGTGACTATCTGCATGAATAGTGTTACCTGTAAATGACCCGATTCTGCCCGCTGATATTAGTCTATTATCAAAAAAGGATATTATCCAAAAAGGATTAGGGTAGAAACGTACGAATATCAAAACCGATGAATTGCACATCTGGAATGGGTTCTAGCGCGGTTATTTTGTTATTCTTCTTTTTTCCAGCTGGAATGGCAGCAGCAGCAGCAGCAGCAGCAGTAGTAGTAGCATCCTCCAGAAAGATGTGTACGTGCGCAAAGATGATCAGGAACAGTTTGAGTATGGTTGTGTATATGGCTAGCATGCGAAGAAGCGTTTGTGTTTCTTTTTCGCCGGTAGCCTTGAGAATGTTGATGAAATGTGTTGTGTGCTGTAGGATCGAGTCGACGGTATGTGCGCGCTGGCAGCAGTTTTTCTTTTCTTCTTCTTTTTCTTCTCCATTGGCAGAAGAAGGGGACGTTGTAAAAAGAATTTTGGCGAGGGTTATTTCCGGCGGTCCGGCGTTGATTTGCACCAGGTATTGCTCGAGGATGGATGCGATAGTGTGCAGGTTTATTTCTTCTTCCTCTTTTTCTTCCTCTTTTTTATCTGCTGTTTTTTCTTCTTCTGCTTGTTCTTGTTGTTGTTGTTGTTGTTGTTGTACAAGCTCAGCTGCATTATCATCATGCAAAAAAAGACTCCCGTCGCCAAACAGCATCGGATCGAATATTTGAAACTCTTCGTTGTCTGCTAGCATATCAAACTGGCCATTCTTATTATTATTATTATCATCATCATCATCATCATCATCATCCAAAGTGTACATTTCAGAATCTCTAGATTCGTCGAGTGTACTCAAACTCGGAAGATCCCACGACAGCCAATTATTTGTATCTGTATTGGTGGTGGCCGCCGCTGGTGGTGGTGGTGGTGGTATGATATTATTCTCGATATCAGACGTTGACAACGCAGATTCTTTGTATTCTTTGTCCTGCTGCTGTTCGCGGCGCTGTATTATTCCTCCTCTCTTGACATTTCTCTTGCTGGTGGTCATGGTGGTTTGGCAGTCTGCGCCCATTTTTAGACAGCGTCGACATCCTCCTCCTCCTGCTGCTGCTGCTGAGTCCAGTCCGCCAGAGACATCCCGGATACAGCGCAGTTTCTGGCCCCGGCAGCGGTCACATGCTGAGCGACGGGATACAGAAGCAGAGGAAGAAACAGATGTAGAAATGAATTGAGAGGGGTGGTGGTGTTGGTAGTTGTGCGCGATGAATTTGTGCATATCTTCTCTGTCTTTTCTTCTGAACCACATGCACAAGCAACAAGAGGAAAAAGGAAGGGTGATGGATGGTGGTGGTTGTCTTGGCAAAGAGAGATAGCGCTACTTGAACTCCAGACGAGGTAATCAGACTATTAATCAATCAAGTCGTCCGATGATTCAAGTACGATATCAACTCTTCAATTATTCTGCCATTATCACGACAATAATCATCCTCGTAATAATTACAACTACCAAGTACGAAAAGCTGACAATATCCGCGCCGTGATTGGCTAGCGGCTTACCTAACTTGGTCCTTCACACTTAATCATTTACTAGTACTAACTACTAACTAGTACGCATACGAAACTTGGAAAAAAAAGAGAATAAATCATCGTAAAATGCGACATTCGTCGCAATATGCACATTCATGTCGTCGTACATATCCCCTGAGACGAATCCTAAGAATATACCCAAGCAATAATATAATTCAGCGATGAATCAAATCGAGTCAAATCAATCCCCAACTCCTTGGGTGTCCGGGCCCTGATCCCGGGAGCAGCAAAGATGAAACCAGCAAGATAAAGAAATAGATAGGAGAGCATAGGAATGAAGAAGTACAGAGAAGAAAAGAAAAGAAAAGAAGAAACCAACTAATTGTCGGTGCCCACACCGACAGTGCGCTTGGGTTGAATTGGTTTCTGGTTTCCAGCCGCATGGGGATCCGTCTGTGTCAGAGGCAAGCTGTTCTCAGGCGGCGGCGGCGGTGGCATGCGCGAGGTCAAGTTGTCGTTCTTCTCGGTGAGCAGATTCTTCAACCAGCGGTTCTCCATCTCGAGCTGGGAGACGCGGGCCTCGAGCGAGGCGTTGACCTCGCTGGCCTCGCGCACCGTGCGCTCCAGGGCCTGCTCGCGCTGCTTCTTCTTGACGCGGAAGCGCGCGCTGGCGGCGGTGTTGCGGCGGCGCTTGTCCTCGTCAGTGGTCATGCGCGACTGCTCTTCCAAGCCCAGCGCCGAGGCGAGCCGGTCGCCCGAGGGCATGGTGCTGTACTTGTTGTTGCTGATCTGGCCATTGGGCGGCGAGATGGACGACGACACGTCCGACGGCGTGTAGTTGCCGGGCGCATGGCCGAGCTCGTCAATCTGATATGGGATTGACGGGTACAGCGGCGAGGCCGAGTACGGCAGCACTTGCTCGGGCATGGGATAGTTGATGTGTTTGTCGCCTGCGGGGTGGGTGTGAGTACGGCACATACAAAGAAAGTCAAGATGAAATATGGAGATAGGGACGAAGAATAAGCTTTCCTCACTTATCCGGAGGATCGACGAATCTCAGCACAGGCAATCCGGGCGCGAGATGGCGTGCTCGCGGAAAGCGCAGCTTTGCATCGGCCGGACTGGGGCTCAAATGAATTGCACCATTTGTGGGATAATGGAGTCATGAGAGAAAAAAAAAACAGCCAAGTTACACTGCACCACCCACAGGCCCCCAGCTGACGGCCAGCGGAGGCCCGGCTGAGGGCGCACAAAAACGAGTAGAGCCGAGGGGGAAAACGAGGATAGGGAACAACATATGATAAGGGAAAATCGTAGCCGAATCAAGCATAGACGGGCACAAAACACACATGCATGAAAGGATGCAATAATAATATAAATAGAAATGCATAGACTTACTGCTAAAGTGATAGCCTCGAATGCCGGGCTCGCTGCGGTCGTCGTCGATGCTCTCGTACGAGCTCACAGACAGGCCACCCAGGCCCTCGGTCTGATCGTAGTCCATGTTAAGGGTCGTGCTCATGGAAAAGCGACGAGAGTCGCGGTCAGTGTCGAACGAATAGTGACGGCGTTCGGGGGCAGACAGGCCCAGATACTGCTGCTGCTGTGGTTGTTGCTGCGGCGGCGCCTGGACGGACGCCTGAACCGAGACTTGAGAAGAAGCAGGAGTCAGATAATTAAAGTGCTGCAGACGAGCGGAGCTGAGAGCAGCCTGCTGCTGTTGCTGTTGCTGTTGGGTTTGCTGTTGCTGTTGCTGTTGCTGCTGCTTCTGCTGTTGTTGCTGGGCAGGGTGTGGGAGGTGAGGTTGAAGTTGATGCAGCGGTTGAGAAGGCAGCTGGCGGCGGTCATCCGCCATGGCGTGGTCGTCAGAACAGAACAAGGAAAAGCACGAGGAAGAAGAGCTCGAATAGGGAGAGGCGCGCGGTCCCCCGGCGGTTTTGTTTAATACTATACGTGCAGCCAGCAGTTCTCGCCAGCGTCTAGACAGAGAGCGTCGCCAACAGCGGCAGCGGCCAGCGCGGCGTGGCCCCGGCGATACGATGATCCCGGCGCCGGCGCGGGCCAGCGCTGCGCCAACTGGCTGATCTTAACCCAGCTGCGCGCGCCGCGGAGGGTCCGCTAGACTGTTCGCAGCCCTAGCCCGATGGCCGAATGCGATGGGGAAATGTCGTGATTTTGTGCCAATCGAGCGTGCACAAGACGCGGTTTCTGGGGAGGGGTTTTGTTTTGTTTTCTTTTCTTGTTGTGCGCTGCTGGCGGAGGCGGCCGAAGGGGGATATACCATTACCAAATTGCGATACAAAAACACGGACAAGTGTACAGTAATACTGCAAGGCGGACCAACTATATGCTTGCATATGCTGTATATGCTATACATGCTATGTATATCAATGGATGTGTCCACTCCACTGTCCACCGGTAGTCTCCTCCCGAAAACTCCTAGAGCAGCTCGATACTACACGGTTCCACCCACAAATTGCCGGCTGACTCGTGGCTTGGAACGCGATCCTGCGGTCCATCGTCGTCTTTTCTTACATCCTCGGTACGGAGTACGGACGACGACGATGTAACTCCTGCGCCGTTTGACTTTTCCCTTAGCACTAGAGTCAGCGGTGAGCCCTGGTCTCGTGACAGTGCGCACGTGACCCTATACCAAAATGGCAAACATTCAAGTCTGATCGGAGCAGCTGAATCACTCAGTGGCTGACTCGTTGACGTTTGCTGCCGCTACGATGCTGGCGACATCTTCCGCCGTCTGTCCGCGCTGCCGCTGGCCGACCTTTTCCTCCCCGAGCACCGTGTCCTCAGCAACCCGTCGGTACACCTCTGCAAACGCTCCATAGACGCTGCTGCCGACCCCGTCCCAGTGGCCCTCGCTGTCAAACGCCTCGCCGATAGCCCGCATCTCCTCGACCCAGCGGTATGCCTTGGGCGCCATCCCCGTGATGCCTCCGCTGCTCAGCGCGCCCGTCCTAGGCGAGAACTCGTCCAGGTGCTCTAGCAGCTGCGGCAACACATCCTCCGCCTGCGCTGTCGAAAAGGAGAGGATGGTCAGTGCCGTCAGCCCCTTGGTCAGCGAGGCAAACGACAGCTTGAGCACCGAAGCCGACCCGATCTTGGGCCCGACCATCTTCATGTTCAGCGTTTCGGCCAGCGCGCTGAACGTGGCCGGCAGCTCGACCGAGCCGGACATGACGACACTCGGTCTCTTCCACGTCTGGCTGGCAGTGTTGAGTGTTGGCGGGCTGCCAATGATACCGCCGTCGAGGAAGTGGGCAAGCACGTCTTCCTCTTTGTCATCAGAGAATAGGGCTGCGATTTCCCGGACTGAGCGCGGGGATATTGCGTTGAGATCAAAAAAGTACGGCTTTGGCGTGGCGCCCTCTCGCTCTGCCCGTCGAGGCAGCGTGTCTGCGAGCTGAGTAGCCTCTTGGACGCGCCGTGCCGTTGCCAGGGCGTCTCGCGGCGGCACGATCGAGAGGATGTAATCCGACTGAATCAGCAGATCCTGGTCTGTAGGAAGGGCTTCGATGGAAGCCGCCTTGATTCGGTCGACGGTGTCTTGGCTGTACTATTCAGCACTTGGACGAACCAACGGGAAACAAAACATTATTGACGTACCTGCGACCAGCAGCCACGGTCAACACTCGGTAGCCGTGGGTCTGGAGCAGCCGGGCCATGCCGAGGCCCATGTCTCCGATGGAGAGGATGCCCACAGATACGGGCATGGTGATGTTGATATTTCTCGTAGATATTTACAGAGTACAGAGTGGTTGTAGTAAGTAGAGAGGAGTGAAGACGTCGTGGGATGCGGGGCTGAGAGAACTGTCAGAACAGGAAAGAGGCGCGGTTTCCTTTTTGGGCGTAGCTCAATCACGTTGTCAACACTTTATCTCCGCTTAATTCCAGATCGCTTCTGCACCTCTCAACTCTTCCATGCCCCTTCTGGGCCTTCTTTCAACAGCCTCAACTCAAATCTGGCTTATCTGGCTTATCTACCAATCGACGGCGCACATGGCCGCCGCTGCTAACCCTAGCCAATCGCAGCGCGCATCGAGGTTACATAGCTCTGGGCGCACTTGTTGGTGCCGCGATAAAATAAATTGAAGCAATTCCGCAACGTCAAACTCGGGTTTTTTTTGTCCTATTTTTCTGTTGCGAACAGGAATTGACACAATGAAGGGCCTTATTGCTTCTGCTGCGCTGTATGGCGCCGTCTCGGCTTCGCTGTATGGCGAGAGCGACCTGAACCATTCCTGCGTCTTGCGTGAGCTTGCACCCCTCGTGTGTTATTTAAAATCCAGCTAATTAATGTATCACAGAGGACCCCGTCTGGTCATGCTCGGCCAAAGCGCAACCTGGCCTCGTCGATACCTGCTGCTCCGAGACCTTTGGTGGCATGTTCCTGAGCACGCAGCTCTGGAACACGTACACCGGGCTCGAGTCCGAGGGCCAGCTGCTGCCTGCCAAGAGCTGGGGGCTTCACGGCTTGTGGCCGGATTTCTGCAATGGCTCGTACACGCAATACTGCGATTTTGATCGCCAGTATGACCCAGCGCCGGCGCCGAATACTACTACGGGTGATGCCAGTGGTGAGTTTACCCTCACATGTTGAAGATGGCAGTTTGCTGATTTGACAGGAATCCCCGTCCCTCCCTACAAGGGCCCCTCAATCGAAACCTTCTTGCACCCCTTTGGCAAATTCGACCTTCTGTCTTGGATGAACAAGTACTGGATCAACCAACACGCGCCGAGCAAGGACCTCTGGGCCCACGAGTTCTCCAAACACGCCACCTGCTACTCAACTTTTGACACGCCATGCTACGGACCAAAAGCGGTTCCTCACTCGGATGTTGTTGAATTCTTTGAAACCACCATCGCCTACTTCCGTCGTCACCCGACGTACGACTGGCTCGCCGCAGCGGGTATCACCCCGTCCAACAAGACCACCTACACGCTCGACCAGATTCAGTGGCCGCTGACTAAGGCTTCCGGTGCGGTGCCGTATTTGGGATGCACTGGTCCGCGGTTCAACGAGACCAAGGCCGGCAAAGGGTCGCTGGATGCTGGGTATACGGTGTTGAGTGAGGTGTATTATTATTTTCATGCACTGGGGCGCCCCCAGGATATGAAGGTGCGTCCTGTGGATGCGGATGCCGTGGGAAGTGATACGACGTGCGCGCATAGTAGGGGAGCGGTTTGGTACTATGAGCGCACCAAGGGGTCTGAGGCGGAGGTTTAGATTTGTGTAATAGGTGTGATGCTGGGGTACATATGTAAAATATAAAAACAAGCATCTGTACATATATATATCTAATAAGTTTTACACTTCAAATAAATCTATACATACATGAAACAATGGAATATTGAAAACATTGAAAATATTCATCCCGGATCGAACATAGCAATTAAAATGTCTATCAAAACACTTGAAGCAATTGAACGAAATAACAAACAAACAACCAATGTCAATCGAATTGATATCGATAACATGACATACTTTCCAGACCCGCTTATGCTTTCCCTTGTTTTATTTCCATAGGCCTGAGGAAACTCCTGGCTATCAAACGCCCTGGGCAGGAAAACGGTAGATATGGTGCGGTTGGTAAGCTGAGTAGATAAATATTTGGCCACCTTTATCTACGATGGCAATAACTTCCCCCACATCGAATCTGGGGTACGATATTGACTAAATATGGGGTAAACCGTAAGTGACCCTGCACTAGGAATGTGGAGTACGGTTTATTTTGCTGGCTATGCAAGTCACCGGACGAAATCACTTTTCTAAATTTGTCTTCATAATGGAATAAACCCCACAGCTAGCAAGCATCAGTATGCTAAACTTATATCAAGCGCCGTTCGCCCTTGCCCGATACCAAGGCCGGTCTCCCCCAGAGTAAGAAATACAAGCAAGGCACCATAATGACAACTATCACTATCCCTCCCGATGCCTTCGACGCTCTCAAGGGAAAAACTGTTATAATCACCGGTGGTCGCTCTGGTATTGGGGAAGCAGCTGTCAACCTCCTAGCATCCCACGGTGCCAACGTTGTTTACGGCGATATCGGTCCTGGCTCCTTCATCCAGCCAAACGTTCACTTTAAGAAGACGGATGTAACCGACTTTGGAACTCTTCAGGAGCTCTTCAAATTCACCGAAGACAACTTTGGTCCTGTTGATATAGTTCTACCAAACGCAGGCATCCACGAGGAGGAAGATTGGAACAGTGAGGAGTGGTTGAACAGTACAGCAGGGAGCAAAGTCGTGGATGTCAACTATACCGGCGTCTTGTATACACTCAAGCTTGCGCTTTTGAGCTTCAAGCGGAGTGGGAAGCAGGGCAGTGTCACTATCACTGGGAGCGCGAGTAGCTACCTGGATAGCTCGCCCGTGTGCATCTATGCGGGCACAAAGCATGGTGTTCTGGGGCTTATGAGAAGCGCCAAGACAGTGGTTGGACCCATAGCGAGAATAAACCTTGTTGCACCATGGATGGTGAAAACAGGCCTACCTGGGGAGGGAATCTTGGAGCTCTGGGGAGACTTGCCTTTAAACTCACGTAAGTTTTTACCGCTCAACCTGCCCGTCGTTAGTTCAAAGCTGACAGGAAAAAAAAAGCTCTGGGTGTGGCAAAAGCTATCCTCTATGCCGCTGTGGAGGAGAAATTTAATGGAAAAGGTTTCTTCGTAGGTGGTGATGATATCATCGAGTTAGAGGAAGGGATTGAGGGGACGAGACCTCAATGGTTGACACAAAACCAGAGTGATCTTGTCCAAGAGGGGTGGATGAAGTTAAGCAAACCGAGACAAATGAACTTTTAGCGGACCAAATATCTGAAGAGAAATTCAGGTGGAAATTTTTTGTATATATAAACCTCGTCAAGATGTATACTTTCACCCGTTTATTCAAACATATCCGTTCTCTATAGTCGGACTCCTAGCACAGTAACCAGTGGCTTATTGAGCCTCTAAATTTAAACTGACATGACAAATTACCACTCATTTAGGCCAATTGAACCCCAGAGATATATACCAATTTTGGTCAGCATACATAAAAATTACATAAATTTCCATAGTACCAGGCAGGTATGCTAACAACGTAAGACGACGGCTCAATCTGCTCAAGATAATGTGTGACAATACCAAGTAATTGTAGTTGCAATAGTCGATATGGATCACAACAATACTCTAAGTAATATCGTGGGGTACTCCAGGAAATACTTACCCCACAACGCCTAAGCTAACCGTGGTAAATGGATATAGGATAGGTATAAGACGTCGACAATTTCCCAGCATGGCAACTAAGGATCCGAATCCATCCGACAATCGTTGCATGCCTCGTCATTCCAGCAGCTTCGACAGTATTGAATCATCATAGGAGTTTTTCTACTCGTACGAGCTTTAGCACAATATATCTATTATCATACCTCATTTTGTAGCTATGGCTTTTGGGATTTTGGAGCCCGCCAGCGCTGGAGATTACGTTCCGGGCACCGCTGTGCTTGAGGATGTTTCTGAGTCTTCAGATGTATCAAATCTTAAGCACGTCAAAGGTTATGGCAAGATCGTGCTCATCCCACAGCCGTCCAATGATCCAAATGATCCGCTGAATTGGCCCTTGTGGCAGCGCGATATCATTTTCGTGTTGCTCTGTTATTGTACTATCCTATGCGCGGGAGTGTGAGTCTTATCTTGCTATCGTTTGTAAATTCTTTTCCCGTTTCACTTCGCAAGTCTTGTATCCATATGTATTCCTTATATCAAGGCTGACATTGGTCATAGAATTGGCCCTGTGATATCTCCAGCAGCTCTGCTTCTGGTTGTGGAATTTAATATAAGTTTTACGAAAGTCTCGCAGCTGACCGGATACCAACTCTGTGCCATAGGAGCCTTCGGTTTCGTTATGTCGACTTTCACTCGCCTTTACGGCAAACGCCCCGTTTTTATCGTCTCTATCCTCCTCTGCCTTGTAGGCACAATCTGGTGTGGTGTCGCGAAGTCTTTTGGATCCCTTGTCGGCGCACGCGTTCTTCAAGGCATAGGAATAAGCGTGTGGGAAAGTATCATGTACTCCGCCACAGGTGATCTCTACTTTGTTCATCAGCGTGGCTCTAGAATGGCATTTTTCGGCGTATGTGCTAGTGGACTTGGAAATTTGGGACCACTAATTGCTGGCGTGGTGGCTGAGCATAAGGGCTGGCGTTGGTGTTTTTATATCCTGAACATCTTCATCGGGGTTGCCACGATTGGTATCTTGTTTTTCGGGTGGGAGATCATGTACAAGCGTCATGATCCCCAGTGTGAGACTCACACGCTGGCTATGATGAGTGTAAGCTCTTCTCTATTTCTGATTGCTTTTAATATGACACTAACATACTTTAGACCAACGATAACAAAGCCGAAAGCGTTCATCAGGAGACAATGACCGACGACGTCCCAACGTTGACTCGCAAGCCCTACATTAAGCGTCTCGCCGTCTTCAGCGGCCGCTATACAGAAAAATCCTTTCTCTCGCTGATCATTGCGCCCATCACCATTTGCATCTATCCAGCCACCCTTTGGTCGGCTGTCACCCTCTCTTTTGCCACCGCATGGCAGGTCGTTGTTTCCTTCGTCCTCTCTGAGGTATTTTCAGCGCCGCCATTTCGCCTTAGCACCGCCCAGATCGGATATATCTACGCTGGCCCCGTTGCAGGGGCGCTTATTGGCGCCGCTATCTGCGGCATGCTCTCAGATCGCGTTGCTGAGATTTGCGCGCGAAAAAACAATGGTATCTACGAGCCAGAGTTCCGCCTTTTCCTGGTCGTGGGAATCGCATTCTTCATGGGCCTCGGCTTCTTCCTCTTCGGAAACTTGATTGAAGATGGGAAATCTCCGGTCGTAGCTGCTGTGACCTGGGGTATATCTCTCGTTGGCTTCCAATTTTGTTCCACGGCGATAGGTACCTATATGGTAGACGGCTATGAGAGAATCTCCATCGAGGTCTTCATTATTTCAATGATCTTCAAAAATTTCTTGTTTTTTGGCTTTACCTTTTTCATCAACGACTGGATAGCGAGATGGGGGCCAGCGCGAATGTTCAACTGCATCGGCGGTGTCCAGCTGGGTATTTGTACGCTCACAATTCCTGTGTATATTTATGGCAAAAGATGTAGACGTGCTTTCGGCCATCATGGCGTATCTCATGAGGAGAAGCCATGTGCTCTTACGAAGTGACCTGTTTGTTAGCATATATATCTTCGCAGAGGCATCTTTTAATTTATATCAAACAATATCTGAGGCTATGTTACTTGGTACATAAACAATTCACAAAGCTAGAGGTGTTGGGGGGAATGCCCACTTAACATTCAGGTCTAGATTTATCATCGATTGCTTGTTTTAGGGCGCTGCAGTCGGGATCACCAAAACTTGTGGAGGTCACAAAAACATTGGGAAACCTATATCCATAACCTCAATGTGGGATACCAACCAGTTGACAATTCGTACGTTAAGTGAGATCAAAGAAATACCGGAGATTTGACGAAATATATATAATTGCAACTATAAACTAGTACAGCCCATGTCCATGCATGTGTTTAAGGGAGCAGAGCTATAGTCTGAATTGGTAGATAGGGTCGTAAAATTCTGTATTGTATATCAATCTGTTTCAATAATTGATGCCAAGCGGTGTGAATTAATGACAAGAGACAAATATATTGGCTTTGACGCTCGTTGAGATACGACTATCATTTTGCATAGTAAGTCAAGATGTCAATCTGCGCTGTCCCTCTTTGATATCACTGCTCAACTGCTCTCCCATCCACGACGGCTGTGTCTCACTCAACCTGTCCTCCAGATCTATAATTCTATGACCTGCCACAAAGAAAGCCTTGCCGTTAATGTCAGGTTGCAGCAGCGGTAGGAGAAGAGCATGAGCAACCCCCCACGGCTGGTTGGCTGGGAGGTCACCCCACAATTCAATTAGCGAGGGAGAGACCATGTTCGTAACTAGAGGGAGGTGGATATTAGTGGTGAATTTCACCAAGTTCTATACCATAATATTGGAGAACCCTTACTAGTCATCCATGGAGCCACGACGTTTATGGTTATGTTCTGTTTGACAAGTTGAGACCTCAATCCTCGCATAAGGCCTAGAACCCCCGTTTTTGCCGCACAGTAGAGGTACAGGGGAGGGGTATCGAGGTAGCTGGCTGCACTTGCTGTCAGGACAATCTGGCACTTTGTCTCCGGCCACTTGCTGAAGAAGTGCACAGCAAGTTTGACAGTGTAAATCGTGCCGACTAAGTTCACATCAATGCTCCCAAGGTTGGGTGGGAGGAGCCTGCCATTGGCATCAAGGCTTTCTGCGAGTAGATCTTCTTTATTCATTCCCGCGTTGGCGAGAACAGCGTGGATCATCCCGTATTCCTTGTACCCCGCTTCAAAAAGCGATAGAACATCATTCCACTTAGAGATATCCGTTCTTAGAAACACAACAGGTCTATCAAGGTGTCAGATAGGGCGATCCCAGTGTGCAGCATGGAGTAGTAGTAGTAGTAGTAGTAGTAGTAGTAGTAGTAATACCCTGGGAGTTCTTTCACAAGCTTGTTCCCCTCCTCTATGTTGAGGTCCCCTAATACAAGGTTTGCACCATGGTCTACATGTCTGTATTAGCACTAATATCAGTTCAGATTTTGGACTTGCATACCATGCGCAATCTGAGCGGCCGCGCGTCCGATTCCGCTGGCTGCACCGGTGATCAAGATAGTACGACCACGCAGGTTTTGGAGCTGCTCTTTGTCAAAAGGATAGGTTGACATATCTTGCTTATTATTTTGGGTTTTCTTCATCTACCAAGGGTCTCCAGCAGTCTATATACTTGCATTGTATTAAAACTGCTCACTAACCCCCCACATTATACCTCCCCACCCCTGCGCTGTCAGCTTCCAAGGTGGGAGGTTATGCAATAATTTGGATTTCTTGTCCACTCGATTGTGGATTTAGGGTAGTATTAATAGGCCACAAAATTAGGGTACTACGTCCGGATCCGGAGCTAACCCCCGTAACGATATTGTCGCTGTAGGATAACCCAGAAACTCTTTTCAGGTAACTACTATACAAGGATAGACCGCTAAAATGATACCTTCGTAGGAACAGTACAGTTTTCTTCAGGCAGTACCATACGTGCAGACGAAATATGGAGATTGTAAGGTGGTCGAGAAAGGAATTGATATAAAGATGGCCGGCTTAGGAAAACGAATATGTAGCATTGCGAGAGGCCCACTATGTCTACTTGGGAGTTGTATAGTGCTGTCTAAAGTCGTATTTCAACACATTGAATCCCAATGCCATTTCACGCGCCAACTTCACATCCTTCTCAGCCTTCACGCACATCTCCAGGAACTTATCTTTGCCCAGCTCGAGCACAGTTTGGGGATCGTTATCAAACATCCGACGTAAATTTTCACTTGAGATAGGGTCCACGATGTCTCTGTACTTCTGGCGTCTGACTTCGTCATAAATATCCAGGATGTCTGGGCTCGCCTGGCCAGTCCAGATGCCGTACAGGCAATCACTCAGCCCTCCGACATCCACGATGCCCCCGGTTAAACCGAGACCCCCACTAGGACGAGCAACGTCAGCATAAATCATAAACTGAAAAAGGATCAACACTGGATAATATTTTTAGGGCAGCCCTTACAATGGGTTACACAGATGCGCTGCATCAGCCGCGAGGAGAAATCTCCCCTTCCTCATCCTCTCCGCTAACCGCTGGTGAACACGGTAAGGACTAAAGTTAGCCAGGGTATATTGATCGGACGACGGGTTCCCCGGAAGAATCTTCGCAAATTTCATGGGCTGCCTCGCAGCAAGCTCCTCATGCGTGATCCCGGCCTTCTCCCCGTAGGAAACCCGCCACATTCCATCCCTGGTGATTCGTGACGCCATGTGCCAATGCTCGGAGTCGATGATGAAATTTGCATCCTCGTACCCGTACTTGTCGAAGTCGTAGTACACGTTTGTGGCGACGATCTGCTCATCCCAGGTCTTTCCAGGGAAATTCTTGTCGCCATACAGGGATCGTCGGATCTGGGAGTTGGCACCATCACATCCAATAATGTAGTCTGCTTCCAACGTGATGCCGCCTTCAGGTGTTGAGACGCCCACCCATGCGTTGTCACTATCCTGCCCGATGCTAGTAATGCGGTGGTTCCATTTCACCTCAGCACTAGGTCCACGCTCTAGGTGGCGGGCTAGGATTTGGCATAAACGGTTTAAAGGGAGACAAACAACTCGGTCTGGGTCATTCCCCAGTACATCGTTGTCGATCCCGGTTAGGTAGGTCCCGTCAAGCTTTCGCCAGCATAACTTGCGAGTAATAAGACCCTCCGCCAGGACGTCATCCAGGACACCCGCACGGCGCAGTTCGTACACAGCTGGTGTTCCGTAATGGGTTGCGCGTGGTCGGTTGTCGAGTTTTGGAGCTGCTTCGCAAACCGTAACAGACATGCCATGACGAGAAAGAAGAAGTGCCAGGAGGAGTCCTGCTGGTCCAGCGCCGACGATGATGGTCTATGAAAGAGTAATGAGCGTGAAGATCTTCACCCACGCTTTTGGGTTAAATTACCTTGAACTTCGGGGCAATCATCGCGATGGGAATGAAAGGGTCGCGTTTGGAATACTTCTTGGGTATAGAAATTTGTCAGTAACGCAACATTATTAACTCTGGAGTGTATTTAGATGTCCTTCACCTCCTGAGCTCAGGGAGCCCCTCCCTTCTCCCCACCCTAGTGAGAAAGGCTGTTATACTTCTCGGGCTCATCTACCACTGCCGTGAACTGCATGCTCCCTCCTTCAAAACTGCAGTTGATCAAGGCTACGACCATGGTGGGGTAGCTACCCCACATTAAAGAACGAGAATGAGGCTAAAAAGGCAAGAGCCTGCGCTGAAAAACTATGACTTTAGGGATATTTCTAATCATAACTTAGAAATTCATTTCATACTGACCAGAGCATAATGAGCGTGGTATCCGACACTGAGCCTAGGGTTGTCGTTGCCACATGTCTCTTCGCAGCAATAGCGCTTCTATTTCGTTACGCCCACAGCTCATACAAATGGCACAAAAAATACAAACTACCACCCCAAGTACCCGGAACTCCGATATTTGGCAACACCTTCCAGATTCCAGAAATCCAGCAAGGCCCATGGGCCAAGGGACTGGCAGAGAAGTACGGCGAGATGTAGTATAATCCCTCCCCAAGATGGGATATATAAAAGGTTGACAGAAAGGCAGGTTCACGTGCAAATTTGGGGGCAGTACATGGGTATTTCTGAACTCCTCGCGTGTGATCACAGACCTCATGGAACGGCGAGCAGCAATCTATAACTCCAGGCCACCATTCCCAATGACGCAAGAGATTATGTCAGGCGGGTCCCGGATTGTGCTCATGCCATACAACGAAAGATGGCGTCTTCTACGCAAGATTATGCACCAAATTCTGAGTTCGAAGAATCAGGATGTGTTTCAGCCATTCCAGGACCTGGAGTCAAAACAGCTGTGTTGGGAGTACCTTCATTCGCCTGACAGATGGTGGTCAGCAAATGGGCGATACGCGAACTCGGTTATAATGAGTGTTGTTTTCGGCAGGAGATCTGCCCTAGATGATCCGGATATCGTTGAGCTATTTGAGACGTTAGAGCTATTTCTGGAAAATCAGCAGCCTGGGGTCAATATTGTCGATGCATTTCCTATTCTCGCTAGGCTACCGAAGATGCTTCAATGGTGGCGACCGAAGGGAGAAGTAATATTTGAAAAGACAAGGAAGTTGGTATTAGCGATCCATTTATAATGAAATACTCTAACTTCATCCGTTTACAGGGTTTACAAGCGGGAACTCGACCGACTCGAGCAGAGAATCCGCGATGGGACCCAGCGCAGATGCTTCGGCGTAGAGTTCCTGGAAAGCAAAGATGTTCAAAAGATGGATGAAGTCCAAAAGCTATTCGTCTTCGGTTCACTGATGGAGGCTGGTAGCGATACATCACGCGTAACTATCGGGCAAATTATTGCTGGAGCCATAACATACCCAGATTGGGTGGCTAGGGCACGCGCCGAGCTCGATGCTGTGTGCGGGGCGAACGCAGAACGGCTCCCTCAATGGGAAGACCGTGTCAATCTTCCTTATATCACAGCGGTAGTAAAGGAAGGGTTTCGTTGGCGGCCGAATATTGCCGAGATTGGAGCACCGACGGCGTTAATCCAGGATGATGAGTACGAGGAGTACCGGTTTCCTAAAGGCACCGTTTTCACATGGAATGCGTGGGCAATTGCCCTCGATCCGGCTGAATATGAAGAGCCTGAACGGTTCTGGCCAGATCGATTTCTTAACGAGGATCTGGATAACCCATTGAAGGGGCATTGGGCGTTTGGGCCAGGTAGGTTGTGTGTAAATTACTGGAAAAAAACTAACATATCCTTAGGACGCCGCGTTTGTGTGGGTTGGAAGGTTGGAGAGATGAATGTGTGGATTGCCATTGCTCGTCTGCTCTACTGCTTTGATTTCCATGAAGTGCCAGGACAGCCAATAGACACCATGCGTATCCCGCAACTGACGCGCAGTACACCACAATTTGCTGCCAATGTTAAGGTGCGCAGTCCAGCTCATGCTAGGTTGATCACGAGGGACTGTGCGGAGGCAGCTCGTACCGTTTATTAAAGGGAGCCATTGCGCTGTTAGCAAATGTATGATAATATATACATGGGTACCACATCCCATGCTTCTGCGTGGCCATGGGAATATTACTGAGTACCCCGGAATAAAAAAAGAGCCATGTCTCTCACCTTGGATTAAGGTTTCCGGTTCCAAATTCCATAGGAAGGGGTAAATCTGGGGTAGAAGTGCCCTATGTGGGGTATGCTCCGTCTATGATGATTACGTATTTTCTAAGAGGTGATACTTCCCCGCATTTTCCAGAGCACCCCAGGAACGATTCCCATGTTTAATCTTTCATCAATCAACATGTCTCAAAGCAAGCGTCTACCTGGAAGGGTTGAGAAGGCTGATAAGGCTGATAAGGACCGGCGACGGTTCAAGTGCGCTACGTGCGACAAGTCCTTCAAGCGGAGTGAGCACTGTGCCCGGCACGAGTTAATGCACACCCAGGAGCGCCCTTTTACCTGTCGATACTGTACCAAGCGGTATGGTCGAAAGTAAGACCCTCTTTTCTTTTTCCTGCTAGTATTTGATGACGGGTGATTGGGGGCTTGGCGCCCTGGGGAGACGTAGAGGGAAATAGGGTTGGCCTATGACAAAAGTATGCTCATTACCCCCAGGGACCTTTTAAAGCGGCACGAGCGAAACATACATGTGGATGCGTACACGGATGAACGAGTGCAGAACGTACCATGCCAATCTCCAGCTTCTGCCTCCACGGGAAGCTCCGTGTCCGAGTTGGATAACGCCAACAACCAGCAGCATCCCACGGCCCCAGACCGTGAAATGCCGGGTTCCCCTCAGAGTAAAGCAAATAGAGACGACCAGGATTCAATCCAACGAGAGGGATTCGAGGTAAATGTATCTTCCAGTCTTAGCCCCTCGTTCATGCAGGGGACGAGCCTCTTTGATGCGCGTCAGATCGCTGGCTCTTCATTACTCCACCTTGGGGAAGCAGATACCCCTCACAGCTCGGACTCTCTGTTCTTTCAAACCCAGACGGGCGGCACACCAGGATCGCCAGCTAATGCTTTTTCAATAGAGAGGCCCATTGGTGAGGGGCTGGATGCCCCTGATAGGTTTCAAATTTACCCATCTACCTACCAGGAGCAACATCACGAGACGAGTCGGCGGACAAGGTCTGGATCTAGGCCAGCTTCTAACTTGGCAAGACAGGAGGGAGCTACTGTTGATCAAGATGCAGCAATATGGAGTGACACAGCAGCCGGAGCCGTATTGGATAACTTGGACCTCAACACCCTTAATTTACAGATGGACCTAGGGCATTCTCCCGTGGATGTATGGTCGAAAAATCCGGATAACCTGACACTGAATTTGCCTGTAATTTTGCAGGAACAGCCCGTTCCATCTCTAAAAAACATCATCGACGCAGTCGGATTTGAATGGTTGCACAACGATGCCTCGGTCCGCCTGGGCCTCTCAGGGCCACGCCTGTTCTATGTTAATGAGCTTCAAGAGTTTACCAATAGCTATATAATTAGCTTTCATCAGCACTTACCGTTCATACACTTACCCTCGTTTTCTCCAGTCAACAAATTCAATACCCCGTCTCCTCTTGCCTTCGCTATGGCTAGCATCGGGGCATTGTACCGCTTAAAACGTCGCCGCGCGCATGAGTTCTACGAACTGACCGAAAAAATGGTGCGAATTGCCAATCAATATTACCATACCATTAATTACAATGAAGGTAGAAAAACCGTAAACTAATACTTACTAGATATATTCTCCCTCGTATCTTGCTTCATATGTGCCGAGTCGATCCCCGCTTTGGTTACTACAGACGAAGATCCTACTGGCTTATTTTGCAGTATTCAGCAACAAGGAAAGTCTTGCATCTGAAATGTTCAATAGGATGGGCTTTATGATGCTGGTTCGTTGTCTACAACACTGGCAGTGGACAATGTACTAATGCATGAGTAGGAATACCAATGGCGGCGCATTGGATTACAAAGTCAAGCAAGCGACCGTAAAGGGATGTCCTGGAAAGAATGGGTTAACTACGAGACGACCAAACGGACACTATGTGCCATGTTCATTTTCAGCAACCTAATGCTCACAACCTTCAACATGACACCAGGATTCGTAATCGACCGAGACCTCATAATCGAAATGCCAGATCACGAGGAGTTATGGGCAGCGGAATCAGAAGATACTTGGACGACACTACGTCAGACCCTCATTAATAACCCCCAGCATACAATACATAGTATTTTAGAATGCATGATCCAGCCCCCAGCAACCGAACAAATCACCCGGGAATCCTACCGCATGTCCGGGTTCACAGCACTGGTTGTCATGCATGCGGTGAATGTTTACCTCTGGCACCTAAACCAACTTGCGCAATCAGTAAGTCGCTTCTCAGTAGGAATTTGGCCGCACGAAAATCTGCGTGGCGCCCTTTTGCACGCCGCAACATCGATGTTGGAGCGTTGCGAGGCAGCCCTGCAGGCTGGACGAGGAAAAGATTATGGACCCGCCTGGGGCGAGCCAGAGTATCTTCCTATTTTCAACTGCGAAGCGTTCCTACGTGTTGCGTACTCGCGACTTCTGCCTCCTTCGCACGCGTTTAACAGATTAGCACTTCTTACGGACGACCGTGGAGTTGTTACGAGGGCTGTGAAGACGTACACAAACGAGCGTCTGGAGCGGAATATTTTTGTGACGAAGGCGGCTAGGAAGGCATATGAAGGGTTCCTGGCTCCGGTGATGATTGGTGGGCTGCTAGTAAGCAAGACGGCGGCGTTTAGTTGGAGTGTGGAGCAGGCTGTTGCTGGGTGGGATAGTGGTAAGTATTGCAGGCCTTTCGTTTTTCTTTCTTACTGACAAATCAATCCACGTGGTGACTGACGTGCTATTTAGCTCTCCTCCTCACGAAGTGGATTAGCACTCTGGAGGTAGACGGGGCTGAACAACCCCCGGATAGCGATGAGCTCCAGATCGTAGATGATGTAAAGGTTCTTCTTGATGAATTAGATCTGGACAGTGATGAAGATAGCCAGAATACTTCATTAGCAGGAATGTTGGCTCGCTCATGGGCATCTTTCCTTGACGATGTACGCTACCATAATCTTGTTTCCCGCACCTCTTCTAGGGGTCTCCTCCACAAATAGTTCTGTTCTAACATTCTCATAGGTCTGGGTGTGGGGAATTACGCCACGGATGGGAGCCGTTTTAAGACTACTTGCAGTGGAATATCAGGAACAGATGGAGTGTGCACATTAGCGTTAGGACTGAGGAGACCTCGGTGTATGATTATTGTGAGATTCAATCCGGGGAGATGGAAAAGGGTAGATATTACCCTTGTTGTGATTTGTACTATTCGTATATAGCCCAGAATGATGACATCTAAACCAAAACTTCTACATTTTGTATTCGGTCAGCATACCCCAGCTTTTTGGACATCAAGTAATGAGGGGAACTAGTCGAACCAGACCCCTTGGGGTTCTGAACTCGGCCATCATGTGTGGATAACGTTGAATTGCTGGAGAAGGAGAATTCTCTCTACCATTATTACCCCCACTCTACGTTCTCCCCACCGTCAGCTAGCAGGCATATACATGTTAAGTAAGGGTCATTCACAGTGATTTCACATATTGTAAGCGACCAATCAAGTATTGTCAGTCGAACAATAATTAAATCGCAAATATGTCCGCCGAAGGTGTTACCCACAAGGAGAATGAGGTCGATGTCTTGATCATTGGAGCTGGGCCGGCTGGGTAAGTGAAAACTATACAGGAAACACTCCATGCATGAGTCCAGGGAATGCTAACAGCTTCCAGATATATGGCAGAACTATGGTTCGCTCGACTAGGAGTAAACACAAGAATTATTGACAAAAGATCCGCTAGGATATTCACCGGCCAGGCTGATGGGCTACAGGTACGGAGTATTCCACAGTCCAAAAAAACAAAAAAACAAAAGGGCCTTGCTAATGTTTAATAGCCACGGGTCCTAGAGGTCTTCGAAACCTTTGGCTTCGCCGATCGAGCGTTGAAGGAGGTAGCAGTCGGCTTTGAGGCCTGCTACTATAATCCGGATGAGAATGGGCACATTCGTCATGTGGAGACCGTTCCCGAAGGCATCCCAGGCATATCTAGGTTCAATGGATCTATCGTCCACCAAGGCCGGATTGAAACTTGGTTGATGGATGCTATTACGGAGTTTTCTGGTGGGAGAACCAAAGTTGAACGGCCGATACAGCCGGAATCACTGGAGTTTAACCCTGGTGGTGGAGAATACCCGGTGCGAGTTGTCTTAAAATGATACACGACGACTTGGCAATGCCAGACCAGTTTGGGCATACCGTGCAGAATGGGCCGTACCGACAGTTCGAAGGTGACCAAGAAACAACACCGTCATCACTACCGGGGGAGAGTCGAGAGGTCGTGCGGGCCAAATACGTGCTGGGCTGCGATGGGGCACACTCCTGGGTTGAAACAGCTCGGAATCGAGAATGAAGGCGAAACAACGGATTTTGTCTGGGGAGTCCTGGATATGGTCCCCACCACAGATTTCCCAGACATCCGTAAGCGGTGCTCTATCCACTCGAAGAACAACGGCAGCATCATGATCATCCCGCGGGAGAACCAACTTGTTCGACTTTATATTCAACTACGTGAGCTGGCCCATAATGGAGAAATGGACGAGGACAACGTATCCCCAGATCACGACAAGACGAAGACCCGTCACGTGGACCGTAACAAGGTCACGGCCAAGCAGATCCTGGACTCGGCAAGGAAGATATTGAGTCCTTATACCCTGGACGCAGCCGAAATTCACTGGTTTATGGCCTACCAGGTTGGGCAGCGCGTGGCCTCAGCGTTCGAGAAGCAAGAGCGTGTTTTTATCGCAGGGGATGCATGCCATACACACTCGCCCAAGGCCGGACAGGGAATGAATGTGTCCATGATGGGTACCTTCAACCTTGCATGGAAGATCGCCTATGTGGCCAAGGGATTCGCACATCCGAGCATATTGTCCACTTATGAGTTCGAGCGCCGGACTGTAGCCCAAGATTTGATCGCATATGGCCATAGGTTATCTCGTCTTTTCTCATCTAAACAGGCGAAATCTCCACCCAGGAGTTCCGTCGTGTCATAGAACAAGGAGCTGCTTTCACGACAGGTTGTACAGTGAACTACGATCGGTCTATTCTCATGGATAAACCCACTGATAAATCTCGCGAGACGCCCTATCACAGCTCCCTGGCGAGCCGGCTGAGCATTGGTATGCGGGTTCCAGACGTAAAACTCGTCATGGAGTCTGATGGACGGCCATGGTTCTTCAACCAGCGTCTCCTCTCAACAGGACAATTCCGGGTCGTTGTCTTTATCGGTGATTATACTAGGGTAAACAATCTGAGAAAGCAGATGTACGAGATCGGCGACTATCTTGGGGGTCTAACAATTTTATCAAGCGGTTGGGATCATGCTGGCACTCTATAGTTGAACTACTTCTCATCCACGCAAGTCCACAGGTCAATGTAGAGTGGGATGATTTCCCCTCAGTCTTCCGTCAGCGCGACGATCGTGGTGTAGTGGATTACTGGAAAATCCTGGCTGATAGACCTTGCTTCCATGACGAGACGGGTCATGTCTACGAGCAATATGGGATCGATAAAGAGGTCGGAGCTATTGTTGTCCTAAGACCAGACGGGTATGTTGCGAAGGTGGCAGAGCCTACTATCGTAGGTATACAGGAGGTGGAATATTGATTTGCACGTTTCCTAGTCCTTTCGTAGCCATCCGTCAAGGCAATTGATCTCGCCCATAAACCATGTCTTAAATACTAGGTGGACTAGATAGTATAACTATGTAGAAGACAATCGCAAACAATACTTTTCTCGGCGTGTATGCTTCGTGTAAGACATATATATAGTCTTTGTATTATTTCTATATTCAAGTTTGACTGGCTAGGATTGGTAAAAGATAAACACCAGTACAGGGTGAACAATCAATTCTCTTCCTTTAAAGCTAACTGCATGGGCCTATATATCAGAAGGTACTTTGATCTTCAGCCTCTCCATCACGTTATGCCGATACCACAAGCTCCTGTACCGTTTACCGAACACATAGACTGGAATAGTAGTCAGAATGAGGGCAGCACTAATACCCCCAAAAATGTAGAACGGATCCGCTGGCCCACCACTTGTAACCCAGTCGTTGATGAAGTAGCTATACCCAAAGAAAAGGAAGTTCTTGAACATGACATTGGCTACAAAGATCTCGTTGCTCATGCCACGGAAGGCGTCAATTGCGTAAGACGAGCAGGGTCCGGTGACGAAGCAAATGCCGACAATGGTAAGTCCCCACATGAAATCAATTAGATAAATGTTTCCTGTAGCCTGTGAAAGAGAGCCGAAACTACATAGACCGGCAGTCAATGATAGTCCAAAGGCGACTAATGGAAGGCGGAATTCAGGCTCGTAGATGCCGTTGTTCCGCTTTGTCATTGCAACAATGACACGGTCTGTCGTTAACGCCACTAGAACACTGCCTATGATGCCACCAAGAAAGGGACCCACAGAGAGGTACCCAACCTCCGCAGTTGAGAGTGAGTATGGTAGCACGGAGAATAGTTGGGCCACGGTGTATGATATGGCGACGTAGAATGATGTGACGATGCCTGTAGTGGTAACAATCCAGAGTGCGGCAACGTTTGTGAGACAGAGGAATGGACCCAAGAGAAGCGTGAGAAGGCTCTCGTTGCTGTAAACACCAGTACAGATTGCCATTTCCTGCCAGAATGTTTTAGCCGGAGGTGGCGAGTGTAAAGAGACAGTGGCAGACTCGATATGCTCAGGCGTTGGACTACTTTTCTCACTTTCTACGGCATCGAGGGATGGTTGTTGATGGAAGCTCGGAGCACGTATATAGGTAGTTTCAGGCGTGAAGAAAAAAAGTAAGATCGCCTGGAAGCCAGAGAAAGCTACTAAGAGGTGGAAGAGGTAATGCCAGCCGAGATTAAGCGTGACTGGCCCAGTAATAATAGAGCTCATGTTTGAAACGCCTGTCAGGGTGAAGGCGATGACATTAATCCAAAACCCGCGCTCATGGACATAAAAAAGGTCGCCAATAGTCGTGAAAGTGAGCGATTCGTATGAAGCGAACCCGAGGCCCTGGATAATTCGAGCAGCAAGAAGGGTGTTGTACGTTTGACTGAAAGATCCGATGATACTCCCAACGAGGCATGCAAGTGATGAAAACAAAAATACAGGTCGCTTTCCATATTTTGTAGCTAACGCCGAAGTTAACGGACATGACGCTCCAGCAACAACAGTGTTGTACCCTGTGAGAAGGGTGATGTCAGCCAGTGGCCGCTGCAGCTCCTGCGCAAGGACCACAATGCTGGTACTAAGCAGAGGGCCAACAGTAGCTGCATTCAGACAAGCTCCCAAAACCAGAATTGCCACTATGGTGACTTTCTTGTAGTACGCCCAATTCAGAGGATCGTTAGGATCATTGGATGGTTGGGGCGTGAGAATAATATGCTTGTGTCTTCCGGTGCCTCGCTTAACCTGTTCATCGTTTCCCCTGGTCTGCTGGTTGATCTCAGTCAACACTACAGTCCCAGGAACTTGGTGCAAGCCTGCCCGGTCGTTCAATATCCCTAGCCCCATGGTGACGAAGTTTTCACACAGATAATGCTGGTTCTAGAAAACGAAGGAGAACGAGGGGCACAGCAAAACGAGCAGAGGGGAAGGTAAACCCTGAATCTGCAACCCAAAAATCCCTGACATGGAGACTATTATATTCCATAAACTGGGGAAATAGCTTTGTTGAGCATGTGGAGGAGGAAAATCCGGGGGCATTGGCATTGGCCGTACCCCAGACGATCTAGGTATTAAAAAGTCTAGATTATCAGCCACGAACTGTCTTCTCTTCTACATTGGGACTTTATTGACTGGTCCGTGCACCCCACTCATATCCTCAACGAACTCGTCTTGGAGGACAGTAAAAGCAAGAGCAGAGGGAGCACGTTATCTCTCGTGTAGTGTTTCCAACGCCAGTAAAAGTGTTTAGTACCATGACCCTTTGGTCTCAAAATTGCAATTTGCACGGCATAGTCACATTCCTACAGATATATCAACGTTTCAGCGACGTGGGGGATGTGGGGGATGTGGGGTGTCCTAAGTACTCAAACCGGGTTTATGTGGACTATGGCTTTTGTTTCTGAAGCAGATGAATTACTGTAATAGATGAATGGAGTATTATATTGCTCCTGCCCGTTTTTCTGCATTACAGACAAACGAGAATTATCCAGTTCAGTTAATGTAATATAAAAACTACTTCATTTCTGATAGTGCTGCTGGAAGTCATACTGTAAGCTGTCCATCCCACTCCGCTGCAAAGCCGCGACCTCGGGGTCCGTCTCTGCCTTCTTGCACATTTTCAAAAACTCGCTATCCTGCATAGCGGTTTCCGGATCCTGTTCAAATAACAGTCGGATATTGCTACTCGACACTGGGTCCACGATATTGCTATACTTTGACCGGCGGATATTGTCGTAGATGTCAAGGATGCTGTCATCGGCCTGTCCTGTGTATATACCCGCTAAACAGTCGTAAAGCCCGCCCACATCCACAATTCCGCCTGTCAATCCTAATCCTCCGAAGGGGTTACACACTGCAATTAAACATATATTTGTTAGATAACACGAGCAAACCGACTTGGAAATTGGATGACCAGGACAGTACTTACAATGTGCAGCATCAGCAGCCAAAAGGAACCGCCCAACCCTCATTTTTGCAGCGAGCCGCTGGTGGACCTTATAAGGGCTGAAATTCACAATTTTGTAATTCTCAGGATTAGGATGTCCTGGTAACATGGCCTTAAACTTCGAGGGCTGTCTGGCCTTGAGCTCATCAAAGCTAAGACCTGCAACCTCGCCGTATGTGACGCGCCACAGTCCATCATTTGATATCCGTGCAGCCATATACCAGTGTTCTGGGTGGATGATGAAATTAGAATCCCGGTTGAAACCATGCTTCTCAAACGGGTAGTATGTCTAAGGATAAAGGAGTTCTATTAGCTGGCCTGTTCTTGGATATGATGCGCCCTGTGATCTAGTCTGGCCACCGCGTAAAATTGTAACATACGTTCGTAGCAACAATCTGCTGCTCCCAGGTAAACCCTGGGAAAGCCAAATCTCCGAACAGCGAGCGGCGAATCTGACTATTGGCACCATCGCATCCAACAATGAATTGCGCTTCGAATTTCTTCCCGCCATCGGATGTTTCAACATCCACCCACGCCTTCTCTTCATCCTGACCTAGCCCAATGACTTTATGAGAATAAAATACCTCCACATGCGGCAATTGATTAATATGCCTTTGAAGAACGTGGTTCAGCTTATTCAAAGGAAGGCAGATCATCGGGGTCGGGCCCGCGTCTTTGCTCCCCGGGGCAGCCATCCCAGCCAGGAAGTCACCGTCAAGGTTTCTCCAGCACACTCCATTCGGTACAAATGAGCCCTCGATTTTCATATCCTCGAGGATTCCAGCGCGGCGCAGCTCATACACGGCTGGTGGGGAGTAATGCGTTGCGCGGGGACGATCGTCGAGGGACTCGGCAGCTTCTAGGACGCGCACGGGGATGCCCTTTTTACCTAGCATTAGGGCTAGTAGTAGGCCACTGGGGCCAGCACCGACAATGAGAACAAAAGGGCGAGACATCAGGATGATATGCACTATTGTCTGTGTGAGGTGCGGGACGTTGGAATATGTACTCTTCACCATGGAACCCAGATGTAGGTATTTTAGATTGACTAACTATCATTGACGTTGACGCTCGACGTCTATACCACGAGTGGGGGTTTCCATGCACCCCACATGGATGATTGGGGATATTTCAGTTTTGGTAGATATCTAGTAAGTCGAGCCGATGACCACCTACAAAATATTTGAAAGCTACAATAAAGGCCTTCGTGCTGTGTTGACCGCTTGTTGTCTTCAATGTTGGGAGGCTGGATCTTGAAAGTAGTGAAGCTGGGAATCAGCTTTGATATATGATTCCATCAATTAACTTTGGTGTAACGAATTAGCAACTTTTTAATGCTCTCCTATATATCTATCTTGATCATATTTGTATTCTAGATTATTGGTGGTAATTCTTTGCTAATTCTTTGGGACACTTTGATGTCGGGTGTCTTCAATGTCTTCTATGATCTCTTTTTAACTATCTATTTCATATCCCTTGATATCTCTTTTGAGCTCTATCTATTGAACTATGCAATTAGTAGATTGATTGAATTGTGGAATTAGTGTACTCCATTAATAGACTCGGGAATTGATTGAAGCATCATTAGCCGACTATAGGTACAGGAAAGAGCCCGCTATGCCATCTACTATCTTTATCTTACCCAGTCCTGTTCCCGCCACCTTTTTACATATATACCATCGTACTACTCACGATGACTACGCCAGGGATTCAATACTCGGGGCTGAATGCCACATTCAAGGGCATTCAGCGTGACGACAACTATGTACCGGCTCATCAATTCCGAGGAATTAAATATGCCAGTGTCCCAGAGCGTTTTGAAAATCCCAAGCCTGTGAATACCTTCGATGGAGCTGTGGGAGCAATTGCAAATGCGTTCAAAACGAATAAGAAATGGGGCACCCAGCTTCGCAAGATGTATCGAGTCGTGGCCGATCGGCCAACAGCTGCGAAGCTCGGGGCTCTGGATTTGGTGAATGATGTGCGGTATAATCTGTGGAGGCCCTCACCGACAAACTACACACAGCAAACAAGTGTGTTTATAAATACGTGGTTGACCAGGCTAATCCTTGGCAACCATCTAGTCGGTCACATCACGCAGTCGACTTACTGTTCCTCTTCGATGGTGTCAATCTATCTTTCAATCTTCGTCGCCAACAAAGTTGGGCAAGAGATGCGACAGCGTTAGATCCAATTCGTTAATGGTGATGGACCTTGGCCTGCTAATCAAAGATTTGCCTTCGGACCTCTGGATGAGTGCAAGGAAATCGATGAAGCGCAGTTTGCTCTTCGTCGCAGAGTTCAGCATTGCAAGGCACCCAAGGAGGCTGGCAGCTATGTTTACCTGCCTATTACCTTTTCTTTAACAACCCGGCGTACCAGCCTGTTGAATTAGAATATTAAAGTATACAATTAGAACAATGTATCATAGTATGGGCACGTTTATCGACGACCGGGTCAGTAAATTGGATAGCCCTATTATTAACCGGCCTGAAAATCAATTCGTGGTCAACTTCATCAACTTTAATATTTCTAGACTCAAAACTCGCATTCTTCCCATTTCGGCAGTTGAATCGGATCCGCATTGATTTCGGTCTTAGGGTTATTCGTCACTTTACACCACATGAATATATTAGTCCCCCACATCTACTGTTACTCAGACCTGACTCATGTGGGGTTGAAGCAAGCCTTTTTTGCGAAACCTCCGCTTTGCCAATTTCTATGGCAACCTGGACTTTCGGGCACCTCACAACTGGAGCCCAGCTGCTGATGGATTTCCGAGCTATAGCCGTGTTTTTCCGTCCTGCTTTGATGGCTTCTTTTCTTCTCCTTCGCTGTAGTTGTTTTATTGACCCCACAGTCTGGCTGTTGAAGTATATAGGAGTCTTGCAGCCCCAGAAATTGTGTACTGAGACAACGGATAGATCTATTACTTGTTCCTTACTTTGACTCGTGCCTTCTGGCTCATTGTATCACTATGCCTTCAACCTATTCCCTGTCGGACCCCCAGGAGTACCAGAAAATCTTTCACTGGGCTGAAACGCAAAAGGATGCTACCATCCCATCCTTCAGCACAAGACGTAATGACCCTTATGAGGTATCCTCTTCTTATCATTCTCACACGCTGGCTGTACACACTAACCATCATATAGTACCAAGCCGGATTTGGTAATTCGTATGTATTCACGCCACCTAATATCTAGCACTTCAACTGGTTAATGTAGTAAACATGAAATAGCTTCATCTCCGAAGCGATCCCTGGCACAATTCCCCATGGACAAAACAACCCTCGCAATGTGCGATTTGGTCTCTATGCCGAGCAGATGACGGCCACAGCTTTTATTGCTCCACGCCACTGCAATAAGAAGGCGTGGTTGTACCGCGCCCGTCCAGCTGTCGCTCACCATGGTTTCGTATGTACCTCAACCCGGTCTCCAGCTTACCGGGCTAACGTCTCCTACAGATTGGACTCCCTGATAACAAAGACACCGAGTCAAACTTTCTTCCCTTGAACCCACGCATCCACGTCTCCCCCACGCAGCTAGCATGGCACCCATTCGACATTCCTGAGACTGGAGAAGTCGATTTTATCTCAGGCCTGAAGACGGTCGCTGGCTCTGGCGACCCAACCTTACGGGAAGGCCTTGCAACACACGTCTACACTGCCAACAGGAACATGAAGAAGAAAGCCTTTGTAAACTCCGATGGCGAGTTCCTAATCGTCCCACAGCAAGGCGCGCTAGACATCCAAACCGAATTCGGACCGTTATTCGTGCAACCCGGCGAGCTAGTCGTCATCCAGCGCGGAATCAGGTTCAGCGTCCAGCTTCCGGACGGCCCTTCACGCGGATATATCCTCGAAGTCTGGGGTACGCAGTTTGAGCTCCCTGAACTTGGACCTCTCGGTTCTAATGGACTTGCTAATGCTCGGGACTTTTTGAGTCCTGTTGCTCGGCATGAGATTGCTCAAGAGCCGTGGGAGATTATTTACAAACTTGGTGGGAAATACTTCAAGAGTACACAAAACCATAGCCCGTATGATGTTGTGGCTTGGCATGGAAACTATGTAAGTTGCTTTGAGCTCGTGGATGAGACAAATCTGCTAATATGATTCAGGTGCCTTATAAATACGATCTGACCAAGTTTGTGAATGTCGGATCCATTTCTGTAGACCACATTGATCCGTCAATTTTCTGTATTCTAACGGCGAAGTCGCGCGATCCCACGGCGCCTTTGGCTGATTTCCTGACTTTCTCGCCTCGGTGGGATGTTGCATCGCGTGAGTCTGCCCTATTACTTTTATTCAATGTACTTTCTCTAATGAGACCAGACACATACCGCCCTCCTTACTACCACCGCAACGCAGCCTCCGAGCTAATGGGCCTAATCTACGGCGACTATGGCGGCCGCTCAGACGCCTTCAAGCCTGGCAGTGTGTCTTTCGAATGTGGCAGTAAGCCTACCTAGACACTTTATCCTACTCCTTGAGCAAGCTAAATAATGAAATAGTGGTCCCCCACGGTGTCGCCTACGAAGAATTCAAGGAAGCGACTGAGAACGTACCTTCTGTGATGCAAATATTCAAGGCATCGATTGCGTTCATGTTCGAGTCTAGCCGTCCATTTACCATTACCGACTACGCGTGGAACAGCGAGAAGAGACACGAGCATGAGCCAAGAATGTGGGATAATCTAGTAGATAACTTCTCTAAGCATGCTAAGGAAGTTGAGGAGATTCTGGCTAAGAAGCCTAAAGGGTTGGCTATTTCTTAGGCTGGGTTGAGTAAAATTTTAGGTGTATATTTGTGTTTAGAATGTCCAGTGATAGTTAATACCAACTCATTCTTGTTGTTTAAATATCATGGAATAGCCAGCCACTCTATTTCAACTGGTATACTTCCTGATATAGTCACAAGGAGTCACTAGAATATCAATTATCTATGACTAAAAGGATAAATTTGTCGAAACAAAAACATCATATCCCTAGCCTAGTGAAAATATTGGAATAGACAATTTCTGAAAAGCTGGACAAGTACATCATTAAAATATGTCTCGTGAAGTATAGTAGCGTCTAGTTTAAAATCGCCTGCTTAATCACAATATATTCTGCTACTTATCCTACTATACTAAAGATTCGCATTTCAATACATAATAACCGATCCTAAGAGAATCTAGTATGTACTAGGGTACGGAAAGGACATGTGATGAAGTGCTATACCATATATTGAGTATTTTATACTAGGCTGTCTAATGCTGCGAATGTTGAACCTAATGTGGACTTAGCAAGCATTTAAATATCTTGGCAAGTTGACTTCCTTCACTACGCAAGTCGTGCTACGAAAGTCGGACGAGTAAGTTATGCAAGGCCAGTTATTTTTAACATAAATATACAGTAAAATTTATGGCATTGTAATTGCAACGCTTTAAAAACCATATTAGTCATTCGTCATGATACGGTATTTTGACCCTCCGATGTAAATAACGTGTCACTAATTATCCGCAGCACCCTACAATACTCCTGAACATTCCATTTCCCCACTTCCTCAAGTTGAAACCCAACATTCATGAATGACCTGCGAGCTGCACCGAACGGATCGCTGTATTCGGCACCGCTGAAGCAAACGGGACCCCCATCTCGGATGAATGCAGCGGCCTCACAAGCGGGGGAAGATACGACTGCGTGAGGGAGATGTGAATAAAAGCCCAAGGTCTCGACTTGGGTCCAATCCACTTCTTCGAGTAGGTTGTAGCTTCGGCGGTCATCCGCGTTATAGGTTGGAGATATGAAAAGATAAAATCCTAGGACTAGAGCCGCATTAAATAATGCCATTTCGGTATGTAGCATGACGCCATCGGATTTACGATGATGGCTAATGATCACGAACATCTGAGCCGCATGCAGGCAGGCGCGACGAGCACCAGGGGACGCTGCCCATGGCCTCAAACCTTCAACAGCTATCTTCGCTGCTTCAGGACCATTGCGACCAGCCGCATCCTCAATTATTCCAAGATCAGCTGTAAGCTGGAGGCATTGAAAATGCCATAGAATCAATGAATTCGTATTTCCAGCCTTGAGCTCTGGTTCATAGACATGAAAGGCCGAAACTAGGCAGTATCCAAGTTGCAGATCAGTGTTGTTGACTGTCTTCTCGCGCGATAGGGTGGCATAGGATGGAGTCTGAGATCCAGGCTCAAAATGCATCTGGCTATCCAACTGGCGATGAGACCTAACAATATGAAGCCAGATTACCGCCAGAGCTGTTTGAAGCCCGATTCCTGTGAGTCCGCCTGGGAGGTTGTGTATATTGAGTACCATAGAAGATGCTTCGCTCCATGGGTCTCCCGGCTCAATGAGAAATTTCCACTTACGAGACGTGTGGGCATTGTATAACTCATCATTGCACATAAGTGGGATGTGTAGCTCCGCAGGAGACAAAATAGGCGAAGTACCTAGCATGTGTGCTGAGTACACGTCAGTCAGAATCAGACAGGCTGTAAGACTGATTAAACATTAGAAGTTGGTTTAGTCGCCGTTTAGGTAGAGATACTCACCGTTGCGCAGACTGAATGCGAGACCATGCCTTCCACGTAATATCATTATCTCCCACGGCTTCTATTAGGCTAGAGTTGTAACTGCATGTACCGAATAGTCCTCTTTTATACGACAACTTTATGGGTTAAAGTTAGCCTGTGTCATAGTGGATGTGCTGAATGGCAGCAAATGGGAAATTCTGACAGATAAGGCCTCCTCGTATAGTGCCTGCCGTTGTTCCTCAAAGGCCATTTCCTGCTCATCTGTCAGTATCGTTTCAAGGGTAGATGGGACGCAACTCACGGCTGTTGACGCTGCGATAAACAAGACTAGGCAAGCGCTGCCCAGGACAGTTAAGACCTCCGGTCCTGGGCAGTGGCGGAGGCTTTGGGATGTGAGTTCTGTTCTGCAATGGCGAATGGCACCCTAAAAGGCTCAAATTATTTAGTAGGTTCAATACTGCGAACATAAATAACTGGAATAGCAACTCACCGGTAGATAATCTGCAATAAACCTGCGAGATGCTTCTCGGTTGAGGATCATCATACCCACTAAACACATCGGAAATAGCAAGATACTAGGAGTATCGCGGGCCTTGAATGTGCCGGGATGCACAAATGGCAGATGAACCTGAAATTGACCAAAGTACATATCCAGATAAAGGTCTAGAATGTCGGTAGGAGGCGGTTCACCATTGAAGGGCCCGTAGGAGGGTGGGAAGGCGCTGTAGGAATTATCCGGTTGCCTCACACTGGCAGAAGCGTAACGGGTCATAGTTTGAGCCAAGCGGTCCCGACAAGCCTCTGTAAGTTCCCATGGTGACCCAGTCGGCCGTGCGCTTCCCAATGCCTTTAGTGAAGTTGAGGAGAAAATGTTATCTTCGGGGTGGAGAAGAATGTCATCCCAACAGACAAAAGACGGCGAGAGCGTGGCTCTCCGACGCCGTGTAGGCCAGAGCCGTCGTACCTGCTCAAATTGTTCGTTTGATATTTTATCCTTCTGGAGATGGGTGAGCCGGTGTTCTCCGGAGGCTTGTGGTGTCAAGAGTACACCATCTAGCAAAAAAGAGCTAAAGTCCACATTTTGGGGCATCATAAGGGACACTTCGTCGGGTACAGATGGTTGCACCATATTCAGGGACGGGTTTATATGTGGATCAAACGGATCAAACGGCTGCCGGGAACTGGGTATAGTTGTTGGTTGTGATAAATGCTGGTCGTCCCTCGATTCCGGGCCATGAGTATTCTCGGCATATTCTGGCAGAGCTTGACTATACCGGATACCGAGTCCCGGAATATCGCTGATATTCGTTGAATTCCATTCATCATTCACTGAGTCGTTCACAATGGGGCCTTGTGGAGTCAGACATTGAGGCTCCGTGTTCTTATTAGCATTAGAGGGAGATCGTCTGACTGATGTATCGCCCTCGTGAGAGTCGACATCTAGCTGCGGAATAGCCACCTCCAGCATGTCATCCACTTCAGGAGACCTTTGCGGACTAGCTGCGGCAGGTTCTTCATCTGCTGAATGAGAATGCTGGATATGTCGGTTCAAAACATCGCTTCGAACGATCTAGTCAGCTGGGCACACTTAACTGCTGGGATAATATATGTACCTTCTCGCGTATGACCTGCCGCAATACTTGCATTTAAACGGTCGTTCTCCCGTATCTTCCAACATTTATAGTTTCAGCGTGACGCCTTCCAGAATGGGGTCGGACAGATACTTACGGGAGCGTTGATGGCGTTTCAAGTGCTCGACTTTGGAAAAAACACGATTACACTTAAGGCATTTCCGAGCGGCGACATCATGATTCTTCATGGCGGTATAGACGGTATGAAGTTGGACTGGATAGGGCGTGGGGGAGAGAAGGCAGAAAAAGTGCGGAGAGGATGTCAGAGCCGGGGAGAATGTGGGGATGCGATACCGACTGTCGTCACCATCGTTCCGGTTGTAGTGGATTAGACTGCGGAGGCCTATAACGTAACTAAGTCCTAACTTACGTATGAACTCCCATTAGGTGTACGCATGCTGGCTTCTTAGGACGTGCATACAATACTGAATATATGCACGTTGCTACTAGACAAATATTCCAGCTCTGACAAACACCCTGTACCCGGTAGAGAACTATACACATGAGCCCCCCAGTATAACCCCAAATTTATTGCTCCGCAATGCCCTTACTCTCAGCCTCCTTCCAAGCTCGCTGGATCAATTCGGCATAGTGTGCCGATCGTGGTGTAATCTCACAGGAAAATGGATTAGGGATGCTGAGGAATCCGCGCACCATGCACGTTGTAGGCTCCAGCAACCGGCCATTCAACCCTTTCTTTTTCTGAATATCAAACCCCCAGAGTGTACGCGCAACATTGATGAACAGGGATCGCTCTGCGACATGCACACCTGGACAAACGCGCCGGCCAGCGCCGTAGGTAAAGTGATCGCGGGCATACGGATCAGAAATGTTGATGTACTCTGCGGCCGATAGGGTATGACTCAGGTATCGCTCCGGCTGGAACTTTTCAGGGTTAGGATAGAGGTCCGGGTTTCTATGGATTGCCCTGGATTGATGGTAATGAGGAAATGCAAGCACTGCCAGGGTCGGAGAGACTTACCACCAGTTCAATATCACGACAGATCCCTTCGGGATAAAATACCCATCATACCAGTCATCTTCACTTGCGGCATGCATCATGCCAAATTTATTCACGGGCCGCCATCGGAAAGTTTCCTTGATCATCGCCCGGATGTAGGGCAGATTCCGCTCATCCTCCCATGTTGGCAGACGATCCAACCCCACCACTCGGTCCAGTTCTTCCTGGGCCTTTTTCACTACTTCCGGGTTCAGGGCCATAGCAAGTAACCAATTATTTAGTGTCGTTGCCGTTGTCTCGCTTCCAGCTTCCACTAACCCCCCGCATGTATACGCAGCTGCTAGATTGTCGATGCCCGCCTTCTCGGGATTGTTAAGATAGAAGGACTTACAGAAGCAGTTCGGCGCCGTGCCTTGGTCAACACGCTTCTTAAGATCCTCCCACAGGTCTAAGTATACTCGTGAATCATGTTCGAACACCCGCTGCCCAAAGCTCTTCCAGTTACCTAATAGCCATTGAGGCATGTACTTGAGGCTTGGAAAGCTGTCGACAGCATGCGCACCCGGGGCAGTCATTTCTGTCAGATTATCAAGAACACTGTAGATCTTGGTAACCAACGGGTGTTGCCACGAAGGTAGTCGATATCCGTAGGTAACGTACATAATGACGCTAGAGGAGTACCGGCGATTGTGCTGGTAGAAATCATCTGGAGTCTGAAGCAGATCAAAGATCAGTTGCAGTGACTCGAAGTCCTGTATTGGTTGGTAGCTGACGGCCGCTTGAGAGTTCAAAAGGTTGTGACTGAATTTGCGAATGCCTCTCCATTGTGGCCCGTATTCCATGAAGAGCTGCCGCCGACTGGCACTTGCCACGTCTTGGGCCAGAGGAAGCGGTGGACGGGAGGAATAGACACCGGACTTCTTGTCCATCAACTCTTTCACTGCCTTCGGAGACGACAGCCATACGTAGTCACTTCCACCAATTTTTGTATAGAAGACATCACCGTACTTCTTAAACCACCGTTGGACTTTCTCCGGGACCAGGTCTGAGTCGGCTAGATCCAGCATATTGCCAATGAAGGGCAGTCCCCGAGGGCCTGGTGGCAGGCTCTTTCGGCGAGAGTCCGTGAATATAGTTGGCACAAGGTAAATGTAGACTGAGATTATGCCAACGATAGAGATAAGGCCGATTGTGGCCCCGAACTTGAGATTGCCGCCATAGCCAGGCAGCATAGAGGGGAGTTTGTCAACAACCATTTTTTGGGATGGAAGATGGAAGAGATTCAAGTCGAAGGAGACCTATTGTAAGGTTAAGCACATCCATCCGCCTTTTGATATATGTCTTCCCGTGGTACAGTCAACTTGTGTAAGGGATGCCCCCCGTATTCCCCCACACCCCACCACTTGCAGTGATGGAGAAGAGGTACATAAAACTAGTTACATCTCTCAACAACACAATAGCGTTATATCCACACGGTCTTACGAGTTTATTCTTTGATATGGAGAGAATTACTGAATTCCCCCACCCTTCCTTGGGCGTTGTGCGAGGTTGGACCTCGCCTTCCACCCGTCAATTTCTAGGTATTCGGTATGCTACCCTGACCGGGAAATGGGCGCCCCCTGACCCCAAAGGGATCGTAAATGCCACAAGTCTAGGGTATTTCATCTGCATTAGTGATGGCGAGAAAGTCCTGATGACCACAGCCCCTATGTCCCATCTCCATCAAACGGTATCGACATTGAGTTCAGTCACATTCAAAAAGGACTTCCGCTTCCTTAGCTGAAACAGTCTGACACCGAATGCCTCAATTTAAACATCACAGGGCCAAAGGATGTCTTAACAGGAGCCAACCTGCCTGTGATTGTCTTTATCCACGGAGGAGGATTCGCGATTGGCTCCAACTCCTGGCCGCAGTATTATTTTCAGCGTATTGTTGAGCTTTCAGTAGGACGGCAACTGCCGGTAATTGGGGTGACCATTAAGTATGATTAATCAGCACTATGGTAATTCGTACTGACGGGTGTTTGCAGCTATCGCCTCGGAGAATTCGGGTTCTTAACATCAAAGGAGTTGGTTTCCCACGGCTACAAACGCAATAATGGGCTTCACGACCAACACACTGCCTTGTTATGGATAAAGAATCATATTGCCGGGTTCGGAGGCAATTCTGATAATGTAAACGCTTGTTGGTGAGTGTGCTAGTGGAAGTTTGTTATATCCCCGTTTTCTGTGTAAGTCTAGAGTTGACACTGATGCCGTTATTTCACTTTCGGTAACACATCATCTGTAGTCGGAAATACCCTTCTTCAAACGGATGGTCAGTATGAGTGGCACAAATCTACTCATGAAACCGCTGCCTAAGCAGGTAACCGAATTGACATACAGAGCCATTGTTGACCGCTAGGTCGAACCTCATTGCCAGCTACTGAGCGAGTCAATGCGCTAGTGCAAATGGAAACTGAGAGGCTGCTTCAGGCCGGTTCCCCGAGTGATGCTTTACTTCCAGCAGTTAGAGGGGACCTAGGTCTCCAGCCACATACATATGCTGAAATTTGTGAAGGCCCCTCTGGCTCGCTCAGCCTCTAAGACAACGGGTGATGTGAAGAAATCATGATTGGCGACTACCAGATGGATGTGAGATTCCTATCTAACTAAAAGCGAAGATTTCACTAACACACCTTGAGGCCAGCATCCTGTCTACAATGTTAAATCGCGACCAAGACGGGATTGCGTCCGCCTTCCTAGAATCCTTGACGTGATCATTGGACTCGACAGACAAAGGATCAAAACAGGTCCTCGCAACATACGCCATCACGGAAGATATACCTGGTGAAGCATTCAAAGCGATTCTCCAGTTTGCGAACGATATCTCATGTTTCATACCCGTCCTCAATTACGCGCGCTGCTGGTCTAGAAAGGCTTTTGTATACCACTTCAATGAGCCTAATCCCTGGGATGGTCCCTGTAAGGGGTATTCAACTCATATCCTTGATGTTGCCTATCTATTCTAGAACTATAACGAGGTATTGTCAGAGCCTCAGCGTTCAGTTGGGATTCAGTTTGCCCATGACTTGATTGCGTTCTCTAATGAACGTGCACCGTGGCCGAAATTTAAATGGGAGACCAAGGAATTGTTTGCTCGAGTGTATGGCGGGCGAAGTACAGATACCTCCGGTCAGGTTGCAATTGTTCTGGCACCAAATTCCCGTACAGAGCGCAGTGGAGCAGTGTTAAATCTGACCCGGAATATCCCAGCGGATGACTTGTCAAGGGCTTGGGGGGTCTTCATGGTCGGCCATTGAGAGAATTTCAAAGTGATAAGAGAAAAATACATAGGTGAATCAAGTTGAAAATGTTCTCTGGGTCATAATGGTTCTATCCAATGTATGCCGCGAGCATTGCTTCACAACTAATTTCCGCCCTTAATCTGGGCCAGTACATCTCAATTGCTCCTTGTGTGCTTCTTTGAGCGCCTAGAGTTATTATAATCCACTAGTATTTTCTATATAGAAAAGCCAATATCTTTCTATGGATATCGTGTCTCCCTCCAACCGACCCACATGGTCGTGCGGGCCCTCCACATCCCTTGCCCTAATATCAGAGAGGATATATTAATTTTAAGATAGTAGCTATATATCTGAAGCTTTTTAGGTTTATATAATAAGGAGAACCTAAGAATTTTTTAATATGCTTTTTAACGGAACTTGTATGCTGAAATGAAGAAATTATAGTTTGTAGAGTGATATATATGCTGTGAAATGTGACGAGTCAATTCCAAGGCACTAAGAGTACTCTGCAACGAGAAAACCAAAAATGGGAAAGAAAACATTTGAAGAGAGAAGGAGAAAAGGGAGAGGAGCTTGCAGGCTTTTATATAATGGTTCCTTCCAGATGTCCTGTGGCAAACTAATCCTTTCCCAGCTCCGCCATGAGGTTATTCCCAACGTAGTATAAAGCATAGCCTCGTCACTTATCAAGGTAAGGTGATGACCCAAACCGCGCCAGGTAAGATGACATTGGAAGGACCACGCGTATATATGTAGTCCTGACATTGCCCCTCATTTGTGAAGTACATGAATTATGCATCAATTGATGTTTCCTCCCATAGGTTGCCTAGATTTCAAAAAAACACAGCATTACATGTAAAACCATCATTTCCTAAAATTTATTTCGTCTATTTTCTGACAATAGATTCTATGAAGCGTTCCCCTTTCAATTCCACTCGCCTCTATTCAATCGCCTAGACCCTATGCCCTCACTCAGCATACTAGCCGGTATAGAGATTGAAAGGATTGTAAAACTGCACACTTCTGTATTAGAGGGAAACGCTAGACTCGAATAAAATTCATGCTTCCTGGCCTCATAACCTTTATAACCTTGAAGCAATCCATGATCTGTTTCTCAAAGCTAACAAGCACCTCCAGATTGCCATTTGGAAGCCGCGGAAGTACAATGGGATATCTTCGAGTTCGCAGCTTCGGCAATCTCACTGCATCACAAAAACCGATCTCATGGCCCCAATCCAAACCGTACACATCTTCGTCTGCCCAAGACACGATGGAGATGTTTGTATCTTTTGGACCAAACTTGAGACTTGTGATGTCTTTCTGTGCCACTAAGAATTGAACAACATCCCTCATGCTTTGTGCGTTCACATGCGATATCGCTTCTCGTATAGCCCCGGAGACCCTTGCTAGTGCCGAGAGGAAAAGCTCATTGTCATTGCACAATGCGATATTGACAAGATCTTCCTCTTTCGCTGTTGCCAATGATACACCAAAGGCAGCCCCCATGAAGTTAGTTGCTAAAGGTGGTACATAGCTACGGCGACAATTGACCGGAATTCGAATAGCATGCATGCTGTGTTGGGGTGGCTTGTTTATAGAAATAGAAGACGTATGAACCGACAGTTCTGTAGATACGATAGAGCTCCATAAAATGGCCGTCAGAATATCCCCCTTTGAAACCCACCTTATTCCATTGATGGGGAAAAGCTTGGCTACTGCTGCCTTTAGAAGATTCAATTGCTGGTCCGAGAACGTGAATATTGATGTGACCATGTCAGTCGCGCCCCCTTTTCCTTAATCCCCGCCGTAAGAATTGGTTCTCTTATAATGCAGTAGATCAGGAAGATCAGTTGGGACTTCTGTGCATACTTCCCAAAAAGCACTTCGATCTAGCTAGCTTTTTGTCGCATAAACGGGCCCTGGTCTGCCAATTCGACAATGGGAGGACCATATTTTGAGAAGAATGCCTAGTCCAGTGATGTCTGTTGTCGAGTGATGGATTTTGACGCATAAAAAATAACCCGTTTGCGCCAGACATAGATGTGCGCGAAAAACTGGTTGCGCATCCTCGTTCCTTGAGTTGGTATTGATTGAGAATTCGATGACCTTGCATAAAGATGCCGGATCATAATTTCCCAGTTTCGATGCAGTGTAGTCCATACTTGTTGATAAATCGGTGAAAGAAAAGAGATCATCTAGAGTCTGATAGGGCTTGCTGAGTGCCACCGAACCTTTTGGTGAACTCCTGTCCACGACTCCACATACGAGGTACGGGACCTCTGTTAAGGTATCCGCAAGCCCATCCCTGAGGATTCGTGGAACTTGTGGACTTGAAGTAGAAGAGCAGAGAACCTGGGTTATGTAAGATCGAGGCATCATCCATTCAATAGGAGAAAGCAGATCCATATATCCTGGCTCGCTGGATGACATGGTCAATTCTTCGTGTATTACCCCGAAATCTTGTCACTGAAGGATGAATCGTTCGCACCAAAGGTGACGACGATACGCAATTTAATAAAACAACGAATACCTTGACGACACCATAAGAAGCGCAAATTTCCCACATTCCTAATACCAATCTGTCTAGCCCAGTACAGTCGAGAGGGTTCTAAAAAGGAGGGGCATGCTTGGGTTGTAAAAATACGTTAGTTAATTATTAATCCTTGCCGAGATCCCGAAGCTTGACGCCCACCTCAAGGCGAGTTGTAGGAGTGCTCTCCGGTCGAAACCACACACTCTGGACGGCTTGTTATATCCCTGAAAGCCCAAGTTCTTAGCGCATGACTTCTTCACCCGATACTGCCCTTTTTCTGCGTCATCAACGTAGCCGTACTGGATGCGTCACCTGCAGGTAATGACAGGCCCAGGCACCATTCCTATTCCACTTCCACTTACTTATGCCACTAGAATCCGTCGTGTCAAATGCGACGAGAATAAGCCTTCCTGCAAACGTTGCACCTCAACGGGTCGCCGGTGCGATGGTTACGCCAACCCTAAACAGCCATCTCCGGCCGGATACTGGCTGGTAGGAGCTGGACAAGCTCGGCCAGAATGTGAACAAAAATCCAGAGCTTCATTCCAATTCTACTACGAAGTATTCGCACCCATTTTGTCTCCGCTTGGAACGAACAAGTTTTGGGGTACGATCGTTCCAGAAGCTTGCAGTGCTCACGAAAGCATTAAACACTTGGTGATAGCTACCTCAAACCTCAGACCATTGCCTTTTCTCAACCAGGCCCAAAGAGATATCATGTTCCTTGTCCATTACACAAAAGCACTACGGCTTTTGCGTGATACCCGGGATGCTAGTGTTGTCGTCATCCTCATTGGTTGCATCCTTCTAGCAATTTGTGATGAGATCCAGCAGCAAACGTTTGGTTCAAGTCCGCATATATTGTTTGGTCAGAAAATCCTGACCAGCCATCTCAACGGGTCTGGGGATTCCCAACGGCTTTACGCAATTGATGAGATCTCTTTGGTCTTTTCCCGCTTGAGTGCGCCTCGGAGGTTCGAAGACACCCAACAGATCGCATCAATGTAGCCTGTCTGCAGACCGTCTGATGTTATGTATGGAAGCCTCCTTGGTCTGTAGCGGTAATTTTTTTATTTTTTTTTTCAACTTTGCTTCTTCCAATTTAGTCATTGTAAAAGTCAGATCAATTGGTTTGAAATGCCCTGTCTTCTATGAGAAGTATCAAATGGATTGATGGTCCCTGGGATATGAGTTCTATGAGCAAATGCTAGAGTGGGGGGGTTTGGGGGTTTGGTCTTCGCCGACACCGCCGACACCATAAGAATGGAGCGAGGCCAAGATCTGCACATATGTGGGCAGCCAGTAGAGGCATCCGGCGGCTCGGGCGATGAATGGCAAGAAATGAAGACAGATAAGATACTCCACAACTGCAAAGGCGGAGAGCCTCGTATCAGCAGAGATGTCAGGGTGGATTACTGAATTTTCTATTATCACTTAGGTTCATTACCGAGTTCAAAGTGTTAAGCCAATTTGTTCAAATACCTGACGAAACCATAAACTTCCGCCTAAAAAGTTCGGCCATTCAATTTCTTAAAAAAAATTACACGTGCTAGATGGTTCCTTTGAAACTATCTCTTCCGTATACCCTAGGGTTGATAGATTGTTTCTTTAGGATTTGATGAACATGGGTTTTGTATTGGATGAAAAAACAAAAAAACAAACTGTCGAATATATGAGATTCAAAGACCTTATTTCAAACTCATTTAGGGGTTTAAAAGTTGAGCTGCTAAATAACCCCTTTAGTAGGGCCTCACCAAGGGACAGGCCCCTCAGTGGCCGCAAAGCTTCCGTGCTGTCCGTCCGCAGAGGCGTCGGTAATCAGGCGGCACGCTTCCAAGGCTCCGCCAGCTGGGTCTCCTCCTTCGTTGTGGAAACCATTGAGATTTGTTTGTCGAAACCCTGGATCAACCAAATTCACTTTGAAGCCAGACTTTCTCAGCTGCTTTGCATACAGGAGTCCGATCATGTTCACAGCTGCTTTGGAAGTGGAATAGGCTTTGAAATCATAGCCGTAATAGGGTGAGAATGGAAGCGTTGTCAAAGTCAATGATCCCAGGCCAGAAGACATAAAAAGAAGTCGTGGACACCCCGCCTTGGTCAGAAGAGGAACAAATGCCTCCGTCACACACGTCGCACCAATAGTATTCGTTTCCAGTATTTTGCGGAACTCGGCGCGAGGAGTGGATTCTGTCACAAACATGATACCAGCATTGTTGAAAAGAACATCCAACCGGTGGTATTTGCTTTCAATAAGGTTGACAGCAGCGTTGATCGACTCGTCGGATATAACGTCCAACTGCACAGCTTCAATGCTTGTATTATTGGCTATTTTTGTCACATTCGAGGCTGCAGCTTGACCTTTAACTATATCGCGAGAGCCGATAATAATCCGGTAGTTAGATTGCTCGGCAGCGAGCTTTTTCACGCATTCATATCCGAGGCCTTGATTTGCACCCGTGATGAGGACTATTGTTTCCGGATCAAGTATCGGGGACATGATGATGGAAATGAGATGGAGTGTGTGTGAAAATGCGATAAGTTCAACAGGATCTCGAGCAAATATTGATGTAAGCTCTTAGATTACTGGCAGAGAAAGTATGAATAATTTCTCGTGGGACCTCGGGGCCTTTTTGGAACTGGAGCGTCGTAAGGTTTTGCGAAAAAAGATCAATTATATTTACGGGTTTAGGGACTATATCCCCTAACGCCGAATACTGACATGGTTCATAAAATAATCTCAAATTGCATGTAACTATTCGGTCACTGTCGGTCTTGTGGATTGCAAGTGGCTATTATCAGAGGCTGTATACACCGGTTACATCTCTCCGATTGGTCTGCTCGCTTACTAGCACCAACCTAATGGAATAGTGGGGAACCTTTACTCTTACTACCCCCTAGAGATACCTATGATATCTATAGGTTCGGCGGATTAGGAGTTATCTGGAAATTGTATAATATATAGTTCGATCTAAAAGGGCCGATCACTTTAGAATTCTGGCCCGACCATCGTCGTCAACGAGGCTGGGATTAGAAACCCGCAACATGACGCCAAGAAATGTTCTATCAAATAATACCTGCACTCATCCAATGCGGTTGTGCTAATACTGAATGAGTTCAGAAACAGACCTGGAGAGATCGGCTTTTTAATTTTTCTTTCTTTTTTTTTTTTTTTGAAAGATAGCGGCTTTAGGCAGGCACTGTTCTTTCTCGCTCGCATCTCGAACGATTTAGCAAACTCATTCTATCTATCCTTTCCGTTAGTATTTTACTAGTAATAGATAACTCTTCTTAGTATATATATGAGAGAGATAATTGAACGTAAATGATGTAACACGCAGACACCCGGACTTACGAGGACTTACGAATCCCCTTATGCCCGAACTCTGGTTCAACTGGCGCCGTATAAAGTCGCAGGGTCGCTTCATCTAGTCAGTGGAAAGCCTTTCAAGTTATGCTCACACGATTAAAGCCTTCACTTTTCTCTGCATCCCCTGTCATCCGACGTTCAATATTCCTGGCCAACATGAGCGGATTTGGCTTTACTACCAAAGGCCACGACGTCATCACCGCCTTCGAAAATCAGGTGGTGGGAAAGACATTTGCGATTACTGGGCCTAGCGAGGGGGGAATTGGCAGCCAAATTGCCATTGATCTCGCGAGGGCTTCCCTATCTCGCCTGATACTTTTTGGTCGGTCAGTCGGGCGTGCGCAAAGTGTCATCGACGCCATCAATTCCTCATCCCAAACGCCGGTGAAAATCTCGTTTGTTGAGGTGATGCTGGACTCTCTTGCCAGTGTTCAGAAGCTGCACGAGAAGTCATTTCGAACCCGGAAATTAAATCTATAGATGGAGTCGTGAACAATGCAGGCGTCATGTCCTTGCCAAATTAAACAACCAGTGCCAACGGTCTTGAAATGCAGCTTGCCGTCAACCACCTAAGCCACTTCCTGCTTACGAATTTGTTGATGCCTAAAATTTTGGCCGCTGAACACCCTCGGGTTGTGAATCTCAGCAGCTATGGCCACCGCATGTCTGCTTTCCGTTTTGATGACCCCCTCTGGTCTGGCGGAGCGACCTATGACCGCCTCTATGCCTATGCACAAAGAAAACTACCAACATACTCTTTTCAGTTTCTCTCAACGCTAAATTGTGGCAGAAATACCAACTAAGATCATACGCTATTGACCCGGGCAGTGTCGCTACAAAGCTTGCAAGGCATATAGATTCGGAAGGGTGGAAGACTAGGCTTAAGTACTTTTCCAAACATAGTATTACCCGTCCTGAACGTAAGTTTCCTGAGCAAGGCGCTGGGGCCCCATTACGTGCGTTGCTGGATCCTAGTTTGGTTACCGAAGCAGGGGTGTATTTGACCGATACCGAGCTTACAACTAATGCAGAGGTAATCAAGCCATATGCAACCGTTCCCGAGGATGCCGAGAGGCTGTGGAGATTCTCGGAAGAAGTGGTTGGCCAGAGCTTCACTTATTAGAATTTTCCTGTGTGTACTTGTCCTTAAACAAGACTTTTGACTACATTAATTTTACTGTAATCATTTGCGTGAAATTTCATAAGTCCCTTGAAGATTACTAATATTAAGTCTTTATAGAATGTGTTCATTCTTTTTTATAAATATTATAACATAGTATATAACTTTATATTTCTTTATCAAAGCATATTCACCGAAACCAATAGCCGGTACCCATGATGCGGAGACACCATATGGGATATTGGCGACGGAAAACAGGGAGTTCTGGCGATCCGGAGCCAGGAAGCCATGACGAAGATATGATGGAAGTAAAGGAGTCTGAGCCCAACGTGTGGGTAAATGCGAACACATAGCCATTGCTGGACGAGCCTTTCTGTGGGACGGAATGAGACTGCTCCTCGCATCCAAGCGGCTACGCGAAAAGGAATGAAACGGGGTATTCTCGAAGATAAAAATGCGTAGTTCAGTAGTGGCATTAGCTTCAATGTTCGTTTTTGAGTTGCAGTTTGGATGCTTGGCAGCTTCTCAAAGGGAAATATATATATATATATATGTATATATAAAAGTACAAAACACACCAGATGACAACCGTCGCCATGCCTGTCACCAACGTTGCCCACCCGGATCCATATACTTACCACACCGACTTCGACTCGTACCATGAGTGAGTGAGTACAGATACAATTTAAGTGTAGCACTCTCTAACTTGGCCCAGGACGGAGGCCCCATTTCTCGAAATGCATTGCTAAAGACAATATATATGGGGCAAACAGACATGGAGAGGGGCGACACATGTTGACTGTCATTGAGAATGTATCGAGAAGGTCAAAAAAAAATAAAGGACCTGCTTTTTGCTGCAATTCGTGCATTTTCCTGGATAAAGGCTAACCTTGGACTTCGCTTTAGGACTGCTTTCGGTCCTGCTAGTCATCTTCTTGCCATCACGAGCAGTCTAGATATTGTTGCGGGTTGATCTCATCCAGCAAAAAAACTGAATGATTGGAGCTGGAAAAAAGTTCCCCTATTTCTTCCTGATTCCTAAATCTGAAGGCCGGACGCATTATTGAACTCACGTGCAGCGTCGCTCAACACATCGCAACCAAGAAGGCTCTGTTGATATTTAGCATCTCCCTAGTTACATTTGCAATGTCCTGTCCATTGACTCAGGCAGCTTTGATCAGATTTGATCGCGTTCAATTTGCTCGCTTCCATCACACAGGTGATAGAAATCACGACTCTGTACGGCTCCGAGGACGTTTGTTTCGGTCCTCTCCTTCCGCAACGTTTCATAAAGCCTTAAAATGTCACTAATCATCGCACGCCATTCCGTTGCAGAATTTGGAAGTACTCGGTGACTTTGTGCCGTCGTCAAGAGCTGTCCTAATACAGAACCATCTTCGACTGCCATTGCCGCCCCCTGCGCTTGGTATGGCAAAGTAGGATGGCAAGCATCCCCTAGTAATGCCACAGTACCCTGGTCACAGTCAGGTTGGACCCAAGGAACATCATAGTATCTGATCAACAAATTACCCACCTTTGTCCATCTCTGGAGTTCCTCATGGTGACAGAGCTTCCATTTCAAAGCTCTGCGGAGGCAAGAAATCATGGTCTGAAGTCTGTCACTGTATTAGTACATATAGCATGATGGGCTTTCATTAATCGTACGCGGGATCCCATCCTTCAAAATTGCTTCGCATCTCTTCCAAATCCCCCTCTGACGTTCGTGACCCTTGTGGCAGGTCATCTGGACAACTGCGATCTGTCAGTCTAGCGCTTTGCCAACATATACGGTTAAACCACTTACAGCAAGACTAGATTGAATTCTGATTTGTTCCTAACAAGGTAAAAAAACAACATGTTTCTCGGGCCCCATCCAGACCTGAACATCAGATGCCTCTACAAGTTTCTCAACCCCTCGGTCGTTTAAAGCAATGAGCTTTTGGAGCGAAAACGTGCCACGATACGCCAAATCCCCAAAGTCAGCCTAACGTAGAAAGACGGCGGGCATTGCAGAGCCTCATCACAAAGCTGACGGGTGCTCCACGCAAGTAAGCGGCACAGGTGGTATTACATCGAGGGGCAACAGACAAGTGATCTCCTTGTTTTTCGCAATACTAACTCTACGGGTCGTCGTGCTAGTAAAACCCTCTAATAGGAGCCGATCATGGAGAAACAGGATGATGGTACTAAGAGACCTTTCCAGAAGCGTTTCATGCCGCTTTCGACAATCCCTGTAACTGCGGACCACCACGAGTGAGTTGCGAAGCTCGATTCGTTGCCTTTCGACAGCGCACGGAGTTGTAGAACCGCACAAGCTGGAACTTAGGGACCACACTATATTCTTTTCTGAGTTCCACGAACAGTAAAAAGTCAAGAATAGTCATCCTTCAATATTATACGCTGTATCCCTGCGAAACACTTATAGACTCTGTCGGGTATTACACAAGGGGGTGGATTGCCCACCGATTTTGTAACAGAAAAAATAGTTTTAGCGAAGTGTGTATAGTATCCCTCAATTCATGTATTATTCCAATCTCCAAGTCTCCGATCCATCCGATTTCGGCTACCTCTCTCCTCAACACAAAGTGGGGTGTCAATCTAAGTGCTACATGGGGTATTTATATTAGTGCCAATCAACCCATATGGCAAAGCCGAGTCGATTAACCACATGCACATATCGAACAAATATCCCGCTATATCATCAACATTGAAGATGGCAGAATTTGCAGACAATGTTGCCTTTATCGGTACAGTTTTCTCTTACCTTAGGAACTCCCCAGGATGTTTATACTAAATCTCACTTAGGCCTCGGCGCCATGGGGTACGCCATGGCAAAGAACATCCGTAAAAAGATGTCGCCAGCAGGAACACTGTACATTTTTGATATTTTTCGCAGTGCGTGCGAACGATTCTACGATGAGATGCAAGCCTGTGGCCCGACTGTAATCGCAGACTCGCCTAGGGAGGCAGCTGAATTATCCAGCACTGTGGTTTCCATTGTCCCTGGAGCGGACGAAGTGCGCCAGGTGTTTCTCGACACTGCGACTGGAGTTATCGCCGCGCGTAGCAATCCTGAGCGGCTGATTTTTGAATGCAGTACCATTGATTCCCAATCTACTCAGGCAGTTGGAGAGGCGCTCCTGGTCCGGGGAACGGGGATATATGTCGATACCCCTGTCTCCGTATGTTTAACGAGAGTCTGTATTGAGCACCGTACTAATCAATATATCATAATTATAGGGTGGAGTTCCTGGTGCAGAGTCTGGAACACTATCCTTCTTAATCGGGCACAGCAAACCCTCCGATACAAACCCTATCTCCCATCGTCTAGAGAAGGTTGCGTCCATGATGGGCGATCCAAAGAAATTCTTCTATTGCGGAAAGCTAGGTGCCGGACTGGCAGCTAAAATCAGTAACAACTATCTATCCTGTTCTGTTTTGCTGGCCGTTGCGGAGGCCATGGCTATTGGGACTAGATCGGGCATCGACGAGAAACTCCTGCACCAGGTGATACACCATTCGACTGGGCAAAACTTCATGGCCGACAATGTCCAGCCCGTTCCGGGGGTTGTGCCCGATGCACCCAGTAGCAATAATTATAGATTGGGGTTCAAGACGCAAATGATGATTAAAGACCTCGGCTTGGCTGTGCAGGCTGGGTATGCGACGGGGATTGAACCTACTATTGCAGAGGCTGCTCTTCGCGTGTACGAGAAGGCAGCTGTCGATCCGCGGTGCATTGTAAGCATCTTACCCTGTGCAACTAACTCGAGAGACTGACGAGAATGACCGCCATATAGGATCGCGACGGATCGTCGGTTTATCTTCACATTACAGACCCTCCCCAAAAACCTACTGAATAATTAGTAGACCAATTTAAATTTTGCAAGGGCATATCGTTACTGTAGATAGTGATCAGTCAATTGAGATAAGCCAGTGAATCACTGAAAAGAGCCTTTGTTGTACTGCGAAATGAATAGACAAAAATAAGGATCAATAAACTTCCAAATAGCTGGGTGGGGTGCGCTATAGCGCCAGCTCGATTTTGTCCTCCACCACATTACCCCCCAATACTACATCCCTCGCCGATTGAATTTTACCAACTGTTCTCCGCTCTGTTTAAACCAAAGAAATAGAAGTACCACCTCCCATGGCTGATTCCCAAATTAATCTCCCCGTCACGGATGCATATGTTCAGGTCCAGCTCCTCAACGGAGGCAGCATGACAGCCGAATACCATAAGCTTCACCAGGGAGAACTAGCGGAACAATTTCGGTTGTATAATTGGGCCTTTTATATATATCACCCAACATCTCAACGTCATATTATCTGGGATTTGGGCCTAACTTCGGTGTGTCTGCTTCCTTACGATGAATCTGGCTAGATACAAAAATTTATTGATAGTTAGAAAGGTCCCAAACGATTACCCTCCAGCGATCGGAAATGGGGTATTGAAAGAAGCCCAATTCAAAGGTCCACGTCAGTCGATTGCAGAGCAAATTGAACGCCGAAACGGGATCACAGCGGAGCAAATCGATACTATTCTGCTTAGGTGGGTATTAAACCCATGCTTCCATTAGCTACTAACGGAGCTCTTATTTCAATTGTTAGTCACGCGCATTTCGATCACTGTCGCCCAGTGCAGCAGACATTCCCCAATGCAACCGCCTTCTTTGGCCCCGGCACGTCGAAATATTGCTCTCCGGGCCACTTCGCGGATTCATCCTCCATATGGGATGGACGGTTCTTTGACCCGGAACAAGCAACTGAGCATTGGGAGACGTTACAGGGCCCATGGGTGCCTTTCGGGCCATTTTCCCATGCGATAGACTTCCTTGGTGATGGGAGCTTTTGGATTATTCAAGCTCCTGGCCATATGCCAGGTAACCTGTGCGCCTGTATTAGGCTGGAAAATGGCGAGTGGGTTATGTTAGGTTCTGATTGCTGTCACTCACGGTGTGTACTGATTGATTACGTTTACTAAAAATCTAGACTAATCTTGATACAGAGCGTTGCTCGATGGCACTAAGGAGTTTGCTAGTTTCAAGCTTCCCGATGGATCTACGTTCTGTCTCCACGTGGACGTCTCCGCTGCAAAGGATACTCTGGCACGAATGAGATCAATAGAGAGTCTGGGAGTTCATGTTGCCCTGGCCCATGACACTACTTGGATGGAGGAGGAGAATGACCCAGTTTTGCTATCTTTGCTAGATGTGGACTTCTTGTCGGAGATGCGTGCTGCTCTGAAACAGCAAGCCCCGTTCTAGCGCGAATACTTATTCGTGCGTGTTGAGTGAACTTCCCTTTGAAGCCCTGGATATAAGCATCTAGTGTTGATTGATTCACTTGGTACTATATTCAAGAAAGGGATGTCAAGGATAGCCGAAGTACTCATATAATTCTTCTTTCGTCCATAATCAGCTACGACTGAGGAACCCTAGGAAATGTCGGTAGAACCCCAGACGTCCAAATCAAACAAAAACTCTTTAAAAGCCCCCAAACAATCCTCAGGCTTGTCAGCATAAACCTCATGCCCCGCCCCATGAATAATAACTAGCTTCGAACCTTTCACCTGTCTCGCAATCTGCAACTGTTCCTCCAAACCAGTCGCCGCGCTCTTCGCTGGAGCAAGGATTAACATCGGCACTGAGATCTCCGATAGCAAAGGGCGTGTATCCAACGACGAGAGAAATTCGGCGTATCCCGCAAGACCCTCGCTGGAATTTAGTGCAATATTCGATATCCACCAAGCTTCGTACTTGGAATCTATCGCTGAGAGTGTGCCTGGGACGCGGGCAAGATGCTCCCCCCACCCTCTAGAACCGAGTCTGCGACATGCCTCAGACCAGCTAGAATGTCCGAAAGAAAATAGTTCCAGAGCAGCAGGTGGTAGATATGTTGGGCTTGAACAGATAGTTAAACTAAACAACCGATTCGGGAATTTTGCGGCAAATGCTTCCCCTAGCATGCCGGAAGTGCTCTCTCCAATGAAGTGGACTTTCTGAAGACAGAGCTGGTCGAGAGTGTCAACGATTTCAGATAATATTGTATCAAGGTTATAGTCGTAATTGTCGCTTGGTTTTGGAGTGGATGATTTGCCATGGCCTCTAGTATCCCGTCGAATCACTCGATATGACCGAGCCAAGGACGGAATCCAATGGTACCAGAAGGCGGAATGTCGTGCAAAGCCGCCTTGGATGAGGATCGTCTCCGGTTCTACCCAGGGGTCAGTGAAGTCATCCACAATTACGTGCGTGGTCTGCTTGTTTGGGTGCTTCAGGAGACGCGAGACGGAGTTAACGGAGATTTCCATTTTCTTTCTAACGTTCGCTTTAAAGATAGAAGCGACACAACAAGATAAATTTGTGGATGTTGAGTTAGTAGCTAGCACTAGCTATGTATGTGGACGGTGCCTCCACTCCCCATATATTTGAGGGGGGGGGTAAGAGAAATACCCCATCCCTGAGCTAGTCAGGTGCATTCAGTCTAATCGGCTGTCTTGAGAGGAACATTCCTTGTGGAAATGGGGTTTCCCCCACACGACTCGTCTAGAGAAATCAAATCCCCAAGAACCCACTTAATCGTTGTTAGATTGATTGTCGATGTTCTGCCAAATAGCTATCATTTAGTCTCTTCTATACACGCCGTCGCCTGAGGTATAGCCTTTTTCACTGTCAAATATGTCTCATCCTATCGCAATCATTACTGGTGCCGCGTCTGGCATCGGCCTTGCCGTGACGAAGAGTCTCATCGCTAAGGGGTGGCGTGTGGTGATGGCCGACGTTGATGGAAAGCGAGGAAAGGAGATTGCTGCGGAATTGGGACAGAAGGTGCTGTTCTACACAACCGACGTGAGCTCATACGAACAACAGGCGAAGCTTTTCAAGGCGGCCTTCGACTGGGGCGAGAATCGCCTCGATTTCTTTGCAGCAAACGCCGGCATCGCCGACACCGAATTCCTTTACGATGCCAAAGAGCACTTCGACGTTAATGGCGTTCTCCAACCGCTCGACCTCCGGACAATAAATGTGGATCTCATAGCTGTAATACAAGGAATCTGGCTGTTTAAGCATTATGCCCGCCGAAACAAAATCCCCGGCGGGAAGGTTGTCATAACTTCCTCAGCGGCGGGACTATATGCTATGGAAACGAACCCCCTGTACACAACTGCGAAGCACGGACTTGTGGGACTAGCTCGAGGGCTGGGTCCTATATTCGCGAAGGAGAATATTCATGTCAACGCCATCTGCCCGGCGTTTGTGCCTACGGCCCTTTGCCCAGAGGAAATGTTGGACCGCTTTCCGAAGGAGCATATTACGCCCATGTCGACAGTCATCAAGGTGTATGACAAACTCATTAGCGACAGCAGCATCTATGGTCAGACGGTGGAACTGAGTCTGGACCAGCTATACTTCCGGACTAAGCCTGACTATCCGAATGAGAGCCAGCGATGGTTAGGAGAGGATTCTGCTGCTTTCTGGGAAGAGGCGTACAAGGAGCCTAAATAGTACCTTTCGTAGCTTTGTATCTACATATAAGTTTAGAATGAATATTCTGAAATGCAGCTAGAAAGTCAACCTGTCTTTCACCGAGAAGCCAGTGGTTTGTTACTTCTATCACCCACGCTGCCTGACTTTTCACTTGCTACCCGCAACCATCCCTTCAGCATCCACTTTGATATTTCCCAGCATATAACCTTCCGTTCGGGCCTTCTGCCATTCTTTCTTGAGAGTGTTCTCCACAGCTGAACTATGCGGGACAAAACGCAGCTTACTAGGTTTCGGAAGTGTGTTCACGCCCTCTTCGTAGGCTGCATCAGAAACATCCACCGTACCAACCTTGCCGTTCTCAAGAGGCGGTAGGATCTTAAATGCCCAAATAATGCACGCGATCGTAATAAAAAGACTATTCTCGGCCAGATGCATACCAGGACAAATTCGTCGACCAGCCCCGAAGTCAAAATGGTCTCGTTCGTAGGGATCAGGATGGGACGCGTACACGCCCGCTTTGTGAGGATGATTGAGATAGCGGTCGGGAATAAAGGCTTCGGGATCTTTGTAGCGGTTTGGATCGAAGTGAAGGGCATACTGATTGACTGAGACGACGGAGTGTTTGGGGATGAAGTAATCCTTGTAAACGATGTCCGCCGTGGTATAATGCGGACTTCCAATACTAACAATATATTAGTGAGAGGAGATAAAAAATAGTTCGAACAACTTACTTTGTGACAGGCCGGATTCGAAGGACCTCCTTGACGCAAGCTCTGATATATGGCAGATCTTGCTCATCCTCAAAGGCGGGAACTCGGCTCTCACCAACCACCCGGCGAAGCTCGTCATATGCTTTGGCCTGAGCCTCAGGATACGCTGCAAAATACTTGACGCAGGAGTTGAGCGCTGAGGATGTGGTCTCCGACCCAGCTTCGATCATTGCTGACATATGTCGTTAGCTGCCATACTATCCCAAGCAGAACATCTATGAACAACATACTGCCCGCAACAAAGCTAGCTTGTAACTCGCTGATTCCGCTTTTCTTGTAGTCGGTCTCAATAAACTGCTTGACAAAGCACTCCGGGGCCAGATTTGAGTCCATTTGTGTCTTTAATCTGGTCCAGTATTTCATCCAAATAGCCGCCTGGCGCTGGAAGGACTGCAAGGCGGACTTCCTCCACCATTGCATCCACGACGGAATTTTGGCAAGAAATGGGAATGTTTCAGCAATGTGCTTGCCCGGCTGCGCAGCCTCACTGAAGTCTTGCATCAGGCCGTAGATCTCGCGGATATCTTCGCAATCCTGAGGGTCCGTCAGCAAAGGACAACATAGAAACAAGGAGAGTAACAGACCCACACAGCTACTCTTCGTCCGTAGGTTGATGTCATTACAACTACAACGTTCCGATTAGTATACTTATTAGTGGAGTGCTCGCAAATTTACTAACCAGACGTGGTATATCTGCGAATGTGCATGTAGAAATTCTCCTGGTTCTCGTTGTCCGTTAGGATATCCCACAACAGCTGCTTAGCTTCGAATAATTGAGATGGCATAAACGTATTCGAGGATTTTGGTGTCAGCAGCTTGTGCACAGTTGCTCGAAGCTTCCTCCACTCGGGCGAATACGGCATCAAGAGAAACCTATCCACAAGCCACGTCAGCAAAACCGAGCGAAGGTCCGATATAGATGCTTTTCTCACCTCATACCGCCAGACAGAATATCCGACACAACTGGACTTGGCGCACGTGAGGAGGAGTTTTGCGACTGCTTGTCGAAGATCTCCTTGACAGCCGCAGGGCTGTTCACATAGATCCACTCCTCACGCCCTAAGCGAACTTTGAACAGTTCTCCATGCTCAGAGGCCCATTTCTGAAGCTGCCGTTGCGGAATGGTACCCATTTGAGCTCCAGCTCCGACGAGAGAGACATCGTGCAGTCCTTTTGGTACCTTCTTCGGGGTAAGGGAAGTGGTGATAAGTCGAAAAATGGAGTATGCGGCAAGGGCCAGGAGAATTCCAACAGTAATCGGCGCCATCGCTCCGACTTAGACGTTACAATTTCCTTACAATTGAGGAGGTGTCTTTTGGATGAAAGGCGCCATGCTTGTAGGATTCATATAATAGCCTAGTTCACCCCACATCTATACATACTCCACCTCCACATAAGCAACCTGAGATATATAATTTTTTTATCATCAAAAACTTCTCCATCTGCATAGAGTGTTGGTCGAAAATTATGGAAGAAAAATCAGCATCGAGCGTTCCTAGTGTCGCCTCACTAGGCCAATTTGGATGAACTGTACGCCAACCCAGACTGCGTCAAAGAGCTGTGCATATATCATTAAATTCATCTCCACATTATTGTAACATCTTTTAACACGGTGGTGCATGTATGAATGTCCTATAAAGAAAAGAATATTTCATTAAGGGACAGGCATTTTCAAGTTTGTGTTGGAAGTATACGCATTGCATTTTGATGTATGTTACCACCAGGTCACAACAAACATTTGAAAGGTAAGGTTCTTATTTATGGCCTATAGAGGCTATATTCTGTTCTAGCAGTTTATAATCAGGCTACTACTGTTATAACCCTAGTTTCTCCTTCCAGTCCTCGTCGCCACCAATATAACGAAATACCACTCGGGAATCTCGATCTCGACATTCCGCATCCTCGCTCGACTCCTCATAGACGGCCAGCCCAGACTCTCCAAGACGCACCTGAGCACCAACCCTTTTCGCCATCTCCACGGCAAGGTTGAAATCCTTTTTCATTAACGGCACCTTGAACCCACCCTGATAGTCCTTGCTAGCCGGAGAGTTTGGGCATACTCCTGGCACCGGATTCCACTTGTCGTTGATAGTACTCTGGGCCGTGCTTGTCGTGAAAACTCTAGCTAGCATCAACGGGTCCATCCCCGACTTTATACCGATATTGAACGCCTCTGCTGTGGCAATGGCAATGAGGCCGGAACAGTAATTATTGCATAGTTTCGCCGTCAAGCCGAGGGAGAATCCACCACAGGGGAAAATAGACGACCCCATGGCTCCTAGCAGCCCTTTCAATAGCGGCAGATTTGGATCGTCATAATTGCAACCTAGCATAAATGTCAAAGTTGCAGCGGCTGCCCCTAGAGAGCCTCCAGAGACGGGGGCGTCATAGAAGGATGCAGTGGCGGATTTCTTCGAAATAGCCTCATGGACATCGATTGATGTCGTTGTATCGATTGTGGAACAGTCAACCAGTATCTTGTTATCAATTTCCACAGATAGCACTCCGTCAGCTTCGTCAAGGTAAACGGCCCGTACGTGTTTTCCTTCCGGGACAATCGTGAAAACAACATCCTATAACCATAGTTAGTCCTACATGCTAATCATCGTCACCTTGCTAGGACGTACAGATCTTTCTGTAACTTCACGCGCACTTGAGCAAATGGAGACCAAGTTGGGAGCTTCTTGTTCGAAATTGTCCAGAACTTGGCTAGACACGTCGTACACATGCAGTTTAGTTCTCGTTTCAAGTTTCTTCAGCAAGTTCACGGCCATGGGATACCCCATGACACCCAAACCAATGAATCCAAGCGCAGGTGATGCCATATTTTGACGTTGTCTTTCTTAATTCGGACAACTCTTTAATAACTTGCGAATAAGGCGGCATATAAGCACTGACATGTATCCAACAGGTGGGGGAATTTCAATGTTGTATGTGGGGGAACAACCGTACCAAATAATTGATGGTAGTAATTTTTCCATCCCATGACATGGAGATAAATAATAGGTGACATCTGGATAATCACCTTTTATAGCTAGCAACTTCATCTTCTACCTATTAACCCCGTCTATCAAGTAATCCATAAAAATAGCTAACAAAATCTCCCCTGCTCTCGACGACGCCCATAAACGGCTTTTCGACAAGGGTCTAAAAGTGTGTTATGAAGTCGCTAGCAAGATCTACGTAGACCAATCCTTATCTTCCACTTCTGCCTTCAACCAGCCAATGCAGGACCTATTCACTGAGGCATGATGGGGCTCAGTATGGTCTCGACCTGGCCTTGAACGCAAACAGAGGTTGTTGCTGAACATCGGCATACTTTGCGCGAGGTGCTGAATTGGCAGTCCATGTACATGGTGGAGTCAACAATGGCTTATCTAAGCTTGAGATCCAGGAAGCACTACTCCAAGTAGCTATTTATGTCGGTATACCTGCTGGCCTGAAGGGGTTCCGCATTGCGGAGAAGGTCCTAGCGGAGATAGAGGAAAAGGCGCAAACTAGCTAGTGAAGATGAGAACCTATTTACTTTTTTGTTGTCTTTCTTGTTTTATTGACAGAAACTCTGCGGAGAGTAGTGCCTATATACTTGGTTTACTTTTGATCACGGCGGGAAACTTCAATGTTACATGTAGCTTCCCATCAGACCTGTCAGAGTAATCACACCGTCCGCGTACTGTATATCAACCCCGTTCACTCAATAGACTACTTGATGTATCGAATCTTATATTCCGAGATTGTGCACTAGATATCCTTCGCAGTTACGTAGCTAGGATACGATGTATCATCAGACAAGTCAGCCGAGGCAGTCCAGTGCTTGTGCATAAGCCGAGGCTTCTCAATCTCGTTCACAATCGCAACTGCGAGGTCCACGGCTGATATGCCTGTCAGCCTCCCATCCAAAGCATCCTCCCCCTGTTGTTCTCCCTTTAACGGGACGTAGTCAACAGTAACCTGGTAGCTTCCTGTCCGTCGACCCGGCCGGTACAGAGGACTGGGCGAGACAAACGTCCATGGAAAAGAAGTATTGCCCTCAAAAAACAACAGAGTCGCTCTCCCAGCCTTGATATATTCCGACGCTCGATCATTCTTCCGGATACTGTCTTCGTACATCTGTATAGTCTTAATGTCTTCAGCCGTACTTGTGCCGGAGTTCTGTGCGAGCCGAGCATTTCGGTACGATCGTAGAGGAGCCCCGATGGGGCCAAGACGCTCCTCCATATACTGCACGTGGGCCTCACTCATTGCCATCTGTCGGCGGTAGGCAGAGAAGAAACTCGGGTAATCAGCTAGAGACTCGTGGGTTCCAGGAACCACAAGGCTGCCAGCTCCCCCCACAAACACGAAGTACTCTACTTTCGCCAGTTTGACAGCGAGAATGAGTTTTCTGACGACCTCCACATATGGCACTGCAGGATATAACGTGAGAGAATATCTAATAGTGAGGGTAGGTACTTGCTTACTGTATTTAAGTGCGTCCGCTCCTTGCGTGTGAGGTCCATATTCGCTAACCAAGACCTCAAGATCGCGAAATGAGGTCGCTAGGTCATCAATGCTCGCTGCCTCAATGTCCACCGACCTGGGCGTATAGCTTTGGTGTGTGCCAAAGGATTGAGGATTGCGTGAGATTCCAACGACCTTGTGTCCCCGTCGGATGAGCTCGACGGAGAGGTATGAACCCCCAAACCCAGCAGGGCCTATCACACCGACCAGCTGGCTCTTCATGGACGCAGACATCTTTTGATGAAAGAAAGGAGCGTGCAAAACCTAATATGAGACCTGATGGCAAGGGTCTAATATCTGATAAAGAACCCGTGCTGAGTGGGATTACTTGAAGGTATAAAGCTATTATAATGTGGGGTTGGAGCATTGGAGGCAGCGCGGAGATGATGATAACATGAGTGGGGTATCACTCGAAGTACTGTTGTATTGCGGCTATCTTCCTCGTTATGCGTAGTCTTCATTGCCTACCATGTGCTAGTGATATATTCGTCTTGACTATACATTGGATAAGTGAGGATGTAGCTAATGTACCGACTATACTTTCCGTATGATATCAGCAACCGAACGATCGTAACTGGGACGTAGCAGAAGGCCTTCAACGATCGGAGGATGGATTAGTCTGGATAGGAGATATCTAGTAATTTGCACACAGCATCATCAGGTCCTTTCGCCGCCAAAACTGAGTTGATGAAAGATATTATGAGCTGTCCAGCTTATTTATTAGGATATGGAGGCTATTATATCACCGGAATAATAATAATTGCCTGACTATATATTGGTAAGGGTATTGTGTGAGTGATTGCTGTGCACCTTTTGTGGCAGAAAGTTTGCGTCCATGTAGTAGTAGACAAGACCACCTATGAGACTTGGCTTTTTGGCAAACGACAAGTTTCTTCGCTGTTTCTTAAAAGTTTTTGAGGTTAAGTTGGAGAGTTCGAGCGAGAAACAGGAGTTCGGTGCCCTTCAGGTTGCCCTCTCTTTTGTCTCCCTCAGCTTTTGACGAAATTCTATCGTGTAATCATCCGGATCCCACTCTAGAACCCTGCTATCCATCTCATGCAGCTTTCGAGCCACCAGTTCTTCCATCTCACACTTTTCCTTTTCATCTAATAAATCCAATCTCTCCTCCCACGCTTTGTCGGTTGTCTGACTGGATCCGAAAAAGCGTGGGTCAATTTTTTGCCAGTAAATCATATCAAAAGCAAAGCTATTCAGGGCCGCATATACGATCCAGAAATCCCCACTCTCCCAACTTCGTTGCATCGGTATTGACAGCCGCTGATCTTCTTGCAAGCGACCCTGTTGGATTTTCACATCCTCACAGGCTTTCATCGCTTTGAGAAATGTCTTGAGGCGATGTTCGAATATTTCTGACCAATCTTCAATGCCTCGAGGCCATAATTCGGGTTTTTCAATCAAAAGCCACCATGGTGGCGCATGAGAAAACTCAGCAGGCGCCGCGTACGTAAACTCCCAATCGACCACGCCAACAACCTGTAAACTTCCGTTCAAGAGCACATTGGCCGGCCGTAGATCATCGCACCAGATTTTGAAAGGCCCTCTATTGAGCGATGGGTTCATAAGTTGCTTGCTCTTTGCAAGCTTACGAAATAGCTTCCGCGCTACAAATTTCCGTCGGCAATCATCCGCCGACTGAATAGCATCGTTTCGCTGGTGCATTAGATGATCAATGTTAAGGTCTGCGAGAGCCTCGAGATACGAAGAGGCTGTAGTGAACGTAGCTTTCGCTTCCGAAAGTGCTGATCGGGGTAATCCTCCACGTCGTACAAGGTCATTCATGTTCATAGACAACGGCCGATGAGTGACATCCCAAGTGAATTCGTCAATCTGGCTGAGAGATCCGATGCGAGGCAAGGAAGGTTCGGAGAGCTGAAGTAAAATGCTTGCTAGCTGTCCATAAAGCATCTGAAGCTTATCTTCATCGATTTTAGGGTCTAAAATCCCACGTTCTTCTGTCGGACAACCAGGTGTATTAAGTGCGTCGTACATTTTTGTCTCATGTTCGATGTAGTCCATGATGATAAATGGGCTCAGCTCGAGGGGACCGTCGTTCTTCGTGCCGGAGTGGAAGACAAACGGAACAGGGATCGGTGTCTAGTCAATGAGAAACCGCATCACGGCGACCTCATTCGCAACTTTCTCTTCAGGGAATAAAACGGCACCGGGCTGCGACAGCCGTAGAACAGCAGCACAATTTCGATATGTCAGTCGCAGGCTGATATTATAGGATCCCTTTCTCAGTACTGCAAACTCAGTGGCAGTCCCCCTGTTATGCTTGAGGATGAAGTCGGCGATCGGTCTTAAAATATCAACATCAAGAAACTGAGCCAACCAGGCGTCAGCTGTTTCCTCTGCTTGTTCCCAGGCCACATCATCAGGACACATTCGCGACATCATTTTGCGCAATAGAAAAAATTCACCGAGACAATGTTTCTATTGAAGCGGAAAAAAATCGTGTAGAATGGCGTCCAGGGGAATATGATCTACTGTAAAAGTGCGCGAGAGAGTGTCAACACGGACATTGGGTTGGGTCTGAGGGAATCTCAATTAGGAATGGAGCTACTGCCAATCCATAGAAATCTACAAAACGATCTAATTTCTTAGTTCTATCCTTAATGTACTATTCATATATAATTATTATTATAAATCTAGAATCTATTTAATTCTTTTTACATAAAAATTACCGTCAGGCCATATAAACAGGTTGGTCCAGATCCTCAGTCAATTAACCCTAGACTGCAACGGGATTAGTGATATTTGACATGATGTCTCCATGGCCCAATCATATTACCCAGACTTTTGGCGGTTGGTTACGGTGCGCCCGTTTTGCATTTAACCGCCCAAGCTAGGTCAACCATGTTGCATGGATATTCAAACTTTTGTCCATGGCAGACTGATAGGTGAGGGATGATATAGAATAGGTTTCCTAAATGGGAGTAGCCACATGGCTGGCTCTCTTCAATTTCTCGACAAATCGAATCCAATCTACTTCCTTCATCGGGCTATTTTGTAATTTGTTTGCTACTAGCCGGTCCTGTATGGCCCAAGTAGGCATGAAAATCTGGTAAACGGTCGACACGGCCCGAACGGGGTCTTTCAGACGCCAATCTTTGTCTAAGACGACGAAGTGTCACTTCAAAAATCTTTGACGGACTAGATCGAGATCCTCGCTTCTATTGCTAATACGGTTTAGATAGCCAAATGTATGAGCTACAGGATCTTCGTCCAGACAGAGCTTGATATTTTTTGAGAAGAACGAAATAGTGTTGTCCATCCACTCTCTCACAATTTCAGGCCCCAGGTCGTTCTTTGCAAGCCTCCGTTTTTTTCCTGGGGAGACAGTTGTCTGCATCACTCGCCGCCACCTCGTGTTCCGAAGATTCCAGGCCGGCAAAAAAAAAGAATAGAGTGGATTTATAGAGTGGAGGAACTAAAATATCTTAGAATGCTCAAAAGAATCGAAGTCGTCCGAACCAACGCTTGAATCAGAAAGTTTGACCTCAACAAGATTGCTTCCAGATTGCCCCACTTTATCATATGCCCTTAAAAGCACATTTATGATTAAAATAACTTCTGCGACATCGATCTTGATAATAGGATGTTTCGTTGCAATGAGGCGGTAACCCCAGAGGGGAGTTTGGGGAAAGTGCGCATAACTGGGGGGTTTGAAGGCCGGCCCTTCATAATACAAAGTGCTGGAACGTTGTTCCCGTAGGTCGAACCAGGGCTGCCTTGGAAGAAGTAGCCAGAACAAGAATAGTAGATTGCCAGCCTACGTGATTTGCGGCACCATGTATCTAACTCCCATACACTGCGTGAATAGAGTTGTTTATCAGTGATTGGCGCGGCACGGGCCGCCCCGCAACAGGGCAAGAAAAGGTGGTTCCCAATTGGCTATGCCTTTCTTAACCCACCATTGCTTGCTCAGGCTACAACCTGTGAGAGAGGGAGCCAGAGATAGGTATTGACTTGGACGTGTTCATCATGGTGAAATTACGCAAAAGTGTATGTTTGGTCATCTTCTCTGAATCGCTTCCTTACTTGATCCTTATACTCCTTCTCTTGTCCCAGCTTGGCTTGGATGAATTCTTCCGCCTTCGGGGTCCAGTATGGACTGACTGTCCGGTCAAAGACTCGCTGGGTGCAATGTTCCTCGCAAAAGATGCGCTGAATATGCTCGTTAAATACACGAAGTAGACCCTTCGGGCTGTGAAGCGCTTGGAAATACCAAAAACTTCCTCTATCCCAGCATTTCCTCATGATCTCGGCCTGGACAGGGACGGAATTCCTTTTTTTCCTGTTCTTCAAATGCATCTATGAACTCAGTCATGATTTTTTGAAAATTTTGAAGATGCTCTCCATCCTCAATATCATCGATAGGTCTACCAGTCAACCAATAGGGTGGTGTTTGTAGTTCAATTGGGAAAATGCAGGCCCATTCCAAATCAATCAATGATGTGATGTGCCAATCTTTATCGACAAAGATGTTACTCGGATGAAGATCAGTGAGTGAAAGAATAAATGGACCGTCACGATATTGGGAAGAAATGAATTGGGGCAAAAGACCCTTCATCATGGTCAAAGCGGCTAGTTGTTCCTGCCCGTCATTAAGGTCGTGAATAGCATTAGGCTGATAATGTAGGCGATTATCGTGACAGTGTAATAGGTCCAGAATATAAGGTTCGACACACTAGTACGTAGAGCTCCTAGGTATCGTTGGAATCCCTTCATTCTCTAAAGTTTGGAGTCGCAATGTGAGTGGACGGTTCGTTAGTTTTATCAAACCATCGTCATCCAAACTTAACGATCCAATCCGTGGAAATTGAATCCGACTTAATGTAATCATGATATTCGCGATATCACTAAAAAGAGTATGTCTTCGTGTCTTGTCCGTCAGAAGATATTCTGCCCAGGTATCTGAGAGCATATGCCCGCTCGTAACGAAGCTGATGATCATATATCCCGTTTTGATTGCACTGTTGTTCCTTGTACGGACAAATGGACAAGTATTTGGGTACCCAAACCATGATCGTAGAGTTCGTTTAATGTGCCAACACCATCTTGTAAATAAATTCATGCAATTATCTAGAGCAAACTAGGAGATAAAATTAGTCGTGGCCCTTCTAAAGCGAGTCAAGAGAACAGGCTTACTTACAGCTCGTCCATTACCAAAGGCGAACCCATGGAGAAAAGGTATTGGAACATCTGGGCAATTCTCACGTATCCAAATATATGTGGCGACTTCACAGCGTAGTTTCTCGTTGGTATTTCCCAGGGAAAGTCTCTTCGCCAATTTTTAAAGGCAGCGGAACACGAAAAAGGACACGTTCCTCTGTTTGCCGACCTATATAGGCCGGAATGCAAACATTATAACTTCCAAATAACCAATCAGCCTCGTTGGCAACCTGACATTGTTTCACACAAAGATGAAACGAGACCAAGGATTCAATGTCACGTTGGTGAGTAAGAAGGTCTGAACAGAAGGCTTTCAGCTTCTGCGGATAGTCTAAGCGGTGCAGGATGTTGTCGTCGTCGGTCAGAGCATCGTCCAAGGAAATAGTGTTCCCCCTCATTAAAGGGAGGCTAGACATATTTAATGCGTCACATGTGTCACGATGGTACAATGAAACCTAATTTTTCGAGTGCAGGATAGGGGATTATATGATTCGGTGCCGGTGAAATGTTTATCTTGGCTGTCCCGGTCCGAACATGACTTGGCAATGAAGTCTAACTATAACCCTAATGTAACTGGATGGTTGTATCAAAATTTGCAAAAGTTTGACCTAGTGAGAGGTTGGAGGAATACCAGGATCATAGCCGCTTAATCACGAGTTTTAACCTCTTTACATCGAGGGAGTGATAAATGAGATGTCACGATTATCGCAGTAGTAGAAGTGTAAGTCTTTTCAGAGTGTGTGGATGGTAGACATTTTCTGAGACCTCATTTACTCACTCTTCCAGTCTCGCTTGATGAGGTCCGCTGCCCTTTCCGCAAATGCGTACACAGTGGCTTGCAGATTCGCAGTGCTTATAAGCGGGATAGCACTCGCATCGACAATCCTCAATCCTTCGATACCATAAACCCTCAAGTTGGAATCCACCACCCCGTCGCTCTCGCGGGGCAGCATGGAACAGGTCCCCGTATAATGCCACATAGAGATAAGATTATCCCGGGCATACTTTTTTGCGGCATCTAAGTCTCCCTGGAAGTCTGCAACTGGGTCACGGAACTTCAGTGGCTGTTCGAGCAGCTTCCCAAGGTAGGGTGACTGTGCTAGGTTCTTGACGCCGAGCAAATGCCGTGCTATGACTTCCACATCAAGAGGATTGGATAGGTAACTAGGATCAATGATTGGAGAGTCTCCTGGAATGACGGAGGTACTTGAATTCTTTTAGTTAGCTATGGCCAAACTAGACTTTGCGATGGCATAAGGCGTGAACAATCAGGAATAAAGAGCCACTCAAATTTTCTAACACGGGAAAGGGATTGAATAGTCACTCACATATGAACGCTTCCGCGTGAAAGCGGCTGAGAGAGCATTACTCCAAGCGTGACGAATTTTCCAAGCGAAGCAGCTGGGATATTCTCGTCCTTGAGGTCTTTGACATAATTCGTTTGCCCTAAGGCAGACAGGTATGCAGCTGATGGTTGCTCGGGGTCAAGGATGATGGTCTTCGCGATATCATAATAGGCTCGTGTCGCACCATGCTCTTGTGTATCTTCGGGTGCATAGTTCGTAAGTAATGTCTGGAGAGCAGTTCTATCTTGTGCGGGAAGAGGCAAATATGCGTAGGTGTGAACCCCGAGCGAAGCTAGGGGCCCAGTCTGCGTTGCTGTATATTCTTTCATTGCCTGACCGAGGGCTTCAGTCTCTTGTCTGACCAGAGAGTCTTTAGTCTCAATGTCATCCTTTGCCTGAAATGCCGTATACGATATCAGGTGATCTATAAGTAGTAGAGGTTGGCTTAAATCTGTCTAAAAGCAGGTGTGCGTCCAGACGGTGAGATAGTTTCAGGACAAATGACCAAAATGTTTTCAATGGACTACAATGGGAGCTTTTCACATACCCTGAAGATTCTGCCCAACTCCGGGGAGGTCCATGACTACGTTGATGCCATGCTCCTGAAGAAGCTCTGCTCCACCAACTCCAGAGAGCTCGAGTATTTTGGGAGATTGAAAAGCACCAGCGGCAAGGATAACTTCGTTTCTTGCGCTAACAGCTTTTGAAGCACCTTCGAGACTGTATTGGACCCCAATAGCTTTGGGACGCTTTCCTTTGTCAAACAGGATCTTCTCGACGTGAGAGTTAGTCAGAACGTGAAGATTTGGTCGAAGCTCAGCGGGCTTATAGTAGGCTGAGGCAGAGTAGCTTCTCTTGCCCTCCGAGTCGATACTAGCAAGACAACTGAAGGAGCCTACAGAACTGTGGATGAATGGATCCCCGGCGTTGCATTGCCCACCGCTGCGAAATAATTCGGCCCATGCCTTGCGAATAGGGTGCGTCACGTTGCCAAAGGATGTTTGGATTGGACCTTTAGCTTCGCTCAATTCTGGCCAGCCCTCGGTTGCCAGAGCTTCTTTGGCATCCTGGGCCACAGCCGGACTGCTGTAGGCCTTGGAGAAATATCCCTTTAGGGTGGTCCAATTCCATCCGGGGTTACCAAGCGCCTCCCATGAGTCAACAACCCCCTTGAAAGGAGGAACAAAGACGTGTGCATTTAGAGCACTAGATCCTCCAAGTGCTTTGCCCTGGTTGGGACCAAGCACTCTGCCATTGAGACCCAGCTGTCAAAGAAATGAGTGAGCCCACAGCCTTTATCCAGACATAGACCTTCCTCACCTGAGGGGCGGAATGGAATTTCCAGTCAGCCTCGGATCCAAGTAGTGCGGCGTAAAAGATGGGGATGTTCACGCGAGTATCTGCTGTCAAGTCGGCGCCTGCTTCGAGAACCAGCACGGAGGTGCTAGGGTCCTCGCTAAGCCGAGAAGCAACCACCAGCCCAGCCGTACCGCCGCCAATAATAACGAAGTCGTATGAAGCAGCCATTTGTACTGTTCGCAGACTCGGTTTGAGATTGTAAAAGGCTGAGAAGGAATCTTAGCGTTACGCAGCAAGTGACTTGTTTAAAGGGAGGGATTATGTAACACCACAGTTTTACACCGCCCTTGTTTCTGCTTGTCCAGACGCCAAAAGAGGAAGTAACATGGATGACAGGTCATTATCGAACGGGTATTAATAATCGAATATATTTATTAAAAAACTCACTCCATCAATAGTACCCGATATAAACGTCTAGGCCCTTGTGCTACGTGACTATCTCAGCTATTATTCTCCGATGCATGACGTGATTTGCTGTCGGTTCGGAGCTAAACTTCGCAATATATGATCCTACCTACAGCATCTATGGGTGCAGATGGTTTTAATAAGCAACTATCTATAGTGTCCGCTGTGTTTAATCTACGGTGGAGGGGTATGGCCTCCCTGTATATCCAAGATGTAATTATTCCTCCCCAGGCTGGAGAAGGAGAAAACTAATGTCATCACCTCATGCTCTTTGATCTATAATGGGCCTAGTTTCTAGACTTCCACCATTCAGAAGGGAGTATAACTATAGGCTAGGCTAGCGCTATTTACAAAATATATTAAAATGACCGAAGTGGTGACACTAGTTCTCAGGACCACTGTAAAGTAAGGAATTGCTTTTGAACTACCCACATTCATCTATCCCGAGATATCAATTGATGTCGATCTCTAAGCATGCAGGAAAGTGGCTTCTGGTTTTCGATAATGCAGAGATGTGGTTCGCCGTTAGTCACGCAGCTGAACCTCTTGAGAATATGTTTTGTCCGTGACAGTGAGCAAGGCCATATTTTGTTTACTGCCCGAAATCGAAGACTCACCATGAAGCTGGCACTATTTAATACTGATCCAATTCTAGATGTGGATAAAGTAACGGCAGCCAAAGTTTCCAGGCAAGACATTGGCACACGAGGGTACTACCATACTTTCCCTGTTCTCACATTATTTGTAGGTCTTTTTGACAGCCTAAGCGTGCCTTCCACCATATATACAGCCATGATGTCCTTGTTATCATCGCCATGCTATCATACATACACTGCCTATCTATTTATTGCAATAACATCAAGGCAAAGTAAAAGGAAACATTACTCGTGATTTCGAACGGCTTGATGATGATTTTCCGCTTCATGAAATGTACATCGGAAGCCACCCTCATGTCGGTTTACCCAGAGATGGCCAACACGTCGTCAATTCCAAGTTCACCTTGAATAATGGGGATAGAACATAGAGCTCGGCCTAAATAATGCATACACGTGTGTCATCTCAACAATTTTGGGGTTCCTTAAATGGCCGATGAACAGTTGGGATATTACCCAAGTATTATACATTTTGATCGCAAAATGTATATCGAAATTCAACGGAACGGAAAGACAGAACGTGTTGTCATCGATGGGCTCACGCAGTCGCTGTTCTAACATGTCATCGACCGTACCCTCTTTTGCTTCAAAAAGTGACTAGTAAAGCTTGTAATCAAGGTTATCACCAGCGATGAAATCATTCCGCGTGATTCAAACTTACTGCAATTCCTGGAAGATTCATAAAAAAATAAGAGACTGGGTGAATGAGAAACAAAAACATACAACAGCTGGGATTCGCTGGTGGTCACCCACCCAACTACTAACCAGCCGGCGTGTGGCTTAAGTACGGCTGAGCGGACGGGAAGCCCTGTTTTCCACACCCTATGGTCGTATGTACTAACATAAAGAATATAACGGGTTATATAGTAGAAGATATTTCATTTCCTAATTAATAGACTCCTAAATGTGGGATCACAGAACGTGGAGAAAGAGATTAGGGCTCCCCGTCCGCTCTTCCTGTAATCTTCACCATGATTTCACCCCGAGCGTTGGCAGTATACTTGGCCTTCTTGGGATACCCGACGAGTCGAACGTGATCAATACTTAGATCTTCAACTGTGGTGTTGCATAGCTCCATCTCGAAAGATAGTACCAACCTGGCGATGGTAATATAAGCCTCGGCAGAAGCCATCCTAAATTGTACAGTGTCAGTTTAATCTCTTTGTAAGCTGCATAAAAATGAACATACTGCAAGCCAATGCATTGTCGGCTTCCCTTTGTGAAATTTGTAAGGTACCTATTCAAAGGGAACCCATCTTTTGCTGCCTTGACCCATCTTCCAGGGTCGAAGGTCCAAGGGTCTGGGTAAATGCTGGGGTCGGTGTGCACAAAGTATGTCGATTGACTGACAGGTGTCTGTCATTTTTAACATTAGGATGGGTTGACATAATTCACTGACGCGTTACTTACTCCTGGAGGAATTATAAAATCCTCGTACTTCAAAGCTTCATCTGCGGCTATACGAGGAAGCCTACAGACTGGCCCGAACGCAAGACGCATGCCCTCATGGACAACACCTGACTAGTTTCTTCAGTTGACACTTCTCATTTGTCTTTAGTGAAAATAATAGGGTTTCTGCTTACCAAGTAAGGAAGACCCTCAAGTTGTTGTAAGGAGTAGTCATGATCCAGCCGGGGCGGTAGGGCGGTAAGTTCTTCTCGTAGCTTTCTCAAATGCATCTTATTATGTAGCAAGTGAAACAAAGCAACACTCATCACTCTAGAGGAAGTTTCGGTTCCAGCAAAGATAATCACCAACCCTTCGTCCAAAAGGCGGTCCAGCGTCCTCTCCACCCCGGGAATGGTCTCATCTCCAAGAGCAGCGATTATTACAGGCTTATTCCCATCTTTCTTGTCTGTGTCTTCTTTCAGAGTGGAGAGGATTCTTTCTTTCATGTCGTCAAGGAGAATCTGTAACTCGGCAACTGCCGGTTGTATGACCTTGAGTAGGAAGAGAGGAGTCTTCTTGAGCAGGGCAACTAAACCGGGAAAGAATCGAGCAAAATGGAACATAATTGAATTTCCCATAAAGGCCTTCGTCACAGGAGAGTGGAAATCCGGTATATCAAGATAATTTAAGTGGTAACCGTAAAAGCGCTCAAAGATGAGATCCGCAGTAAGAGCCGAGAAAGCCGAATCAAGGCTCACCACGCTATCGTATTCCTTTGCCTCATCTAGGCGCTCGCAGAACCTGTCCAACCTTTCGTGCATCATTGTCTCCATGTCGGCAATTGCACGTTTTGAGAAATACGGATTTAGATATGCACGTCTTGCACGATGGTGGTTGTGGTCAACAGTAGCTGCGACTGAAGTGGGCGTTCCTATACCGGCAACAGTGGACTTGTCTTTGTTGACCTTGTGAGAGCCTGAGTAGATTGTTCCATAATATTCCGAATCTTTGATATGAATTTCCTTTGGGCTGACCCGGACAATGGGACCTATGTAAAGGGATGTTGTTCAGTATAGAAGGATGGACATTGTTCGGTTTTGGGAGATTTATACCATATTTCTCATGCATCTTCTCGATTTTCCACAGATACTGGCCGTCGTTGATCACATCGCACCAAAACTCGTACAGGCTTGTCATGGCAGCTATCTTCGGTCCTGGAAAGCCACGAAGTGGGTGTAAAAAGAGGTTGTAAAGCCATTTTCCTGCAGTATAGAGAGAGTAAAGGCCTATAACTACCAGCATATAGTAGACCACTGGCTGTTGGCCATTAACAATTAGTGTTAGAAGGAACATTGAGAAACTGTAGATGCTAGTCAAGAAGCTGGATAATCAACATTGAAGGGAAGGTATGCACCGGAGTGTCTATGGTGGATGAAGAAGAGAATGTGGGTAGGTACTTTTGTCGTAATGGCCGCTATTGGGTCATAGAGCTCTAGGAATGTGTAGCTGGGTAGACATTTTTTTTATGTGCGCAAGCGGTACTGCTTCAGGAAGCGTGCTCAGGTGACCTGATTCCGATCGTCTGCATTTCACACCACGGTGACGACTTGGTATCCACGGTACCAAAAAGGAACCCCTGGCTTAGGTTTCTTGGCAAATGAGTCATTCTTTGTTTCCCATATGGGGTCTTTTATTTTCAAAGAAAATAAACTTCGGTGTTGGCACTCGCCGTACTGATAACGAAATTACAAAATTAGACGGTGCGGCACATATACCCGTATGAAGACTAGGCACTTTTATACTCTCCGATGGGAATACCCTAGTCTGTCGCAGGATCCTACTATATACGGATCAATATCCCGGTTTAAACTTTGGCTCAAAAAGTCTAAAAAGGCCGAAAAAAGAAGCTGAAATATATGGATAGACTAATTGACTTTATGGGAAATTTCCTCATTTACCATACCTTTACTAGGTAGAACAACAGGCCCAATCCGGCAATGGGAGAAAGACAGCCAACGGCGAAGACAAGGAAAAGAAAAGACTCCACTGGTCTTGGGAAGAGTGGAGGCAAACGGTTATTATCTTCCTTGCCCACTTTCTGGCCAATGCGTGGGGTATACTTGAAGTCGAACTTGGTCCCACCCGCCAGCCCCGACTTGCTCTGGATGATACCTTGGTGTAGTGCTCGTTGAAAGAAATTCGTAAGAGATCGGTCAAGACCGGGGCTTATGCACTGCAAAAAGGCAAGCGCTCTGACAAACCAACAGAATCCTTTGAAACAGGCATAGGAGTACAGTCCAGGTTTTCCCAAACCGAGTTTATCGCAAAATTCATCGCCGTTTAGGACCCTGCAACCGGCCTCAATGAATTCGGCGGAGATATTGACAGGAGGCAAATCCTTCAGGCATTGGACAAAGTTGTGGCCCATGATGCGAGAAGTGGAGTTGATTTGCAAACTGAGTAGCATACTCTCCATAGTGGCTTTGCTTCGGGCTACATCAGCGAAGTACTCGTCGGGGGTGCCAATGACATAGGCGACATATCGAAATAGCGCGATATAGTCAGCTGTTTCCTGGTAAGTTGGATGAACGCCCATCTGAGGAAGCTGCAGCCACGAGTGGTTGCAGCAAAATGTAGAGATTGCATGAATACAATCAAAGTCGTTGATCGGTTTGCCAAACTTCTCGACGTCAAAATAACCAGGTTTCACCTTTTCTAGGTTGCTAATGCGCCCATGAACCATGGCATGTAGGAGCCGCACACGGACAGTCGTCACATGTCCCACGCCCCCTGGTTTAATCGCTTCCTCGGATTCCGTGACTTGGAGCAGAAACTGAAAAGTTTCTAAGAGGCGGCCCAGTAACTTGCGCGTTGAGAAACCTCCGGTTCGAATAAGAACTTCTGCCGTACCAGACGAGGCGGCATTCTCGCCCATAAACCCCTGAAGTGCAAATCCTATGAGATTAGCTAGGGCATAACGATAGAAAAATTTTTGGCCTCGTTTGATTTGGTCCCAGTCAACCCATTCGGGCACGGAATGTATTTGACCCCAGAATTTGGAGAGAGTCTCATCTTCAGTATGATGGCTTGCCAGGATGCCGTAGAGATCCATTCGGTGTGTACTCTGTCCAGAGTTTTCGGTCTCTGTTTTCCATATTTCCTGAAGTATTATCACGGTTTCGCTGCCTAGGGTATCGTGTTGCTGTCGCAGCTCTTGCATTCGTTCGCTGACGATATGAAGAGGGCCCAATTCGAAGCTATAGTTCCCAACTGTACGGGTATTCATGATGAGAACTGATAATCAGGATCTAAAACCTTCAAGTCAGTTTCAGGATGAAATGAAAGACCTCTACCATTGTACGTTTGTGTATTTTTCACCTTAGTGGATATGACAGAAATCGGTACCACGTCTGGGAAACTAACCAACATAAACCTTTGACGAGTTCCCTTAGCATGTATCGGAGGGGCCGATTACTAGCTGAAGCTAAACCTTGGAGAAATTTTGAGTTTTAGACTACTTGTGAATCGTGATGGAAGCAGAAACCCAATAGTGAGGTATAGCGTGAAAAGTCAAGTAATCATGCGCACGATTGTGCGGACCAAAATTGAGCCACGGCGTTCACTAATACAGGACATAACAATTCTATGACACTAGGTGCGCCCTATAGGGATTAAATTCCAGTCAATCAAAATCGAGAGTGGATCTAGCTGCATCAGAATGAGTCAGTATTACATTAGAAGCTAACGTTTTCTGGGTCCATTCAGCTCTTGGCATCTATGTGGATAGCTATTTGCAGTTGAATCACGTAGAGATGCAGTATTATAGTTGCATTTAATTGGCTATAGGCATAGATAGACGCCAAGGTCCTTGCATTCAAAGAGAGAATGCTGTCGTCATGTCTAGCGGTCAGTGAAATCAAAAGGGGGGGCGACCAAAATTCCTACATTCTGATATCTGATATGGGGCTGAGGATTATTATCTTTATCGAACCTGTATTTGGTTGGACGTCATATTTTTCGTCTTTTTTTTTAAAAAAAAAGCACTGGAGGACTACGGTACTCCGTATGTACATGGGAAATCTTCAAATACTGAATACAGCTTGAACAGTGACCCCTATCAAACAACCTTCAGTTCTTGGCTACTTTCATGATGGCTTCGTTCTCTTCTGACTCTATCGGATATCACGAGACCAACGATAAGGAAGTCACGGTCAAACTACCAGATCTGTTCCACTCCTTTCTCAAAGATCCTCCAGTCTTAAATCCTCACTACGAGGAGATAGGAAAAGAATCCGAGAAATGGCTCTCCAGGTTGTTATTCAATATTCATTCTATCCATACTCATAATGAACTTAGTCAGCTGATCCGGCTTCAGATTTTGTTCCTTGGCCCCTGCTATGCAGAAAAAGATCAAGAAATGTGACTTTTCTTATTTCGTTGCAATCGCCGCGCCATACGCCCCAGCTACGAAGTTTCGTATCATGTGTGATTGGGGTAACTGGGTATGAAAGAAAACCCCTATAGAAATTCTACTGAAAATATCATTTTCACTAACTGTATAGGATATAGGTGTTTCCTTTTGATGACAGTACAGTACATTACGAACAAATTACCATTTCAGCTTGTTAATAATTATCATAGTGTTTGACGACGGTAACCTTCGCAATGAACCTGAGAAGTCTAAGCACATTATGGCTAGCTTTTTGCAGCCATTCAATGGAGACCAGCCCCGAGACGATGAGAGGATGCGCATTGTGGAAGCCCATGATGATTTGGCAAAGCGAATGTTCTTTGTGAGTTTCTCATTTCCTTCTACTCACAGTCATTGGTCTAATTAAAACGTTATATTACATAGGCATGCTTACCAGGTATGTCTACATACTCATTTCCTAATTAAATTTACAATTTAAACATGCGAGCTTACACTTTTCAAGGTGTAAAACGTCGCTACATTCATACAATGCAACTGTATGTCCTTGGCGTGTTGGCACACGTCTGCGATCATGGAGCGATTGAAAATACTTCATTTGAGAAAATGATGGAACTACGTCGAGACTCTATTGGTGCAGCTCCTCTGTATCACCTCATCGAGTATGCTCATGATCTTGAGATCCCGGATGAGGTTTTTGAATATCCAGTCATTGAGGAACTTGGGAACTTAGGTGCGGATATTGTCTTTATGTAAGCTTTTCTCATCTTTTTTCTCACCTTGAAATGATTTTTTTGTCCCCTTGATAACTAACAAACACTTAGTACCAACGATATTGTTTCCTATCGAAAGGAAGAGGTTGGTTCTCAAAATCGAAACTATACTCCAAAGCATATCACATCTAACTTCAAACAGACGGAGGGAATTCCAGATAATATAGTTGCAACTTGCCGTCTCGACGGTATGTCAGCCCAACAAGCGTTTGATACTGTTGGAACACTTCTTGAAGAGCAATTCAAAAGATGGGATATTGCCGAAGCGAGCGTTCCTATCTGGGGCGAGCCTGTTAACAGCCATGTCAAAAAGTACATTGACGGAATCAAGGCCGTTGTCAGGGCCAACTTATACTGGAGGTAGGAAAACCCGAATGTATCCCTGGCTTTTTATTTTTCTAACAAAATTTTTAGCTTCAGGACGGATAGGTACATGGGCCAGGACCCAGAAGAAGTCCGGCGGACCGGACTGATCACTGTCCTAGAACACCCACCATATCTAAACAAAAAAACATGATATATGGCGCCATAACCATGTAAATTAAGCTACGGTCTTTTTTTTGAGGTTAATGAGAAGTAAAAGGTTGGGATTCTTTAAAGCTTGAGTTCGTTGTTGCCTTTGTGTATAAATTACTATCTGGTCTATACGATCTCGAGATACCGGGGAAGATATTGATTGTTTAGAAAGGGGGTGGGCCCAGAAGATGTAATTAAAACACCTAAACCAGTAGCGTGGCAGGATCTGACTTGAGTGCTAGTCCTACAAACGAAGATCACCCGTCAGCTGAAACACAGCCTTGATCCCTAGATGGTCTGTAACCCAAGCCTTTTCAAACCCTAGCGCTATCAACTTCTCTCTCTGCTCCTTTTCATGTTCTGCAACCTCGACATCAGCGCCGAATCTGTCGAAACTCAGCAGCTTTATTCCAGGGCCGCGGTAGTACGCTTTGTCCATGCGTGAGCAGCCAAAGAGCTGTCGTAGTTCGGATAGTGCCTGCTGTCCCCAGGTATATCCATCGTCGCTATTCTCGACTCCGCCGAGCTCGAGATATGCGTCTTTAAGGCCGTTGTCAGAGTGGAGAGAAAGATCAAACGGCTGAATAGCGTTAAAGTCGCCCGTGACTATCGCACCCACGGCATCGCCCGCATGCATCTGCGATGCAATGATCTGCATCTGGGCCGGACGCAGTGGCGGCTCACGAGCAAGCGACTCGAGGTGCGTGTTGCACACGCGTAGCTTCTTGCCAGACACGGTGACGTCAACAAATAGTGCATCCCGCTCCATCTGCGTCTTGGAGTAGTGAACCCTGAAGCACGAGGATATGTCTAGCCTGCGATCGACCAGTGTAGTTGTGCCGTAGACGCCAGACTCCCAGGTCGAGCTGTCGAGGTCGGTCATGTAGAAGCTGTCTCGGACCCACTGCTTCTGGCTGATAGCAACAAGGTCTGATGGGACACATTCCTGCAGGTTGACCACGACAGCAGTGGTTGAGCCTTGCTGCAGTTCACTCGTGAGCTTCTCGTGCAGGTGAGCCAGTGCCGCGTCCATCCTCGTGTCGGGGAAGGGCAACATAAAGTCAATATTCCAGCTGTACACAGCCAGCGTAGAGATGCCCGCCTGTGTCCCGCTGCTGGTAGATTTTGTAGGCTGCCATTCGTTCTTGTCGTTGCTCCAGGAATAGCAGGCCTGAGACCATGGCTCGTCGTGTTTCCATGGAATCGAGCTTGGTTGTTTCTTTAGAGCTATGGTCTTCTGGATGGCCTCTTGAACCAGCTTGTCCATGGTCGGTGATTGTTTTGATGCAGGCTGTTGAGAAGGATGAAAGTTCAGAAATAGGGGGCGGGAGACGTGAAAAAGAGACTCGTTCACTGTGTGACCAGAGATGAAGTCTGGTGACTGTTGTTCTCCAATCGGTGGGTATAGCGGGCAGGAGCCCCACTACTCCGCTGTTATGTGGGCCCGCCAGGCACCTCCTCTTCTGTCTATCTTCTCTCCATTCTTGATCTTTTGTCAAAGGTCTCTGTTTATTTCCTATATATATATATATATACATATACATATATCCACAAAGTCTCAATTTGCTACCTAGAACCGTCACAATGCGTTTTGGAAGCAAGGGGTCACTTGAATAGGCAACCCACAAGGCAAGTGGGAAAGGTAACAGTATACTAATTTCCATATCTTTACATGTAAAATTACATGTTTAAAAAAGCATCTTACTAAACTCTCTTATATGATTCTGTTAGTGCGCATGTGTCATTACCATCGGTTTAGAGTTAGGTCTATGACACAACGGAAAGGTCACCGTCCGCATTTCTCCGATTATACTTTCTACACCTCAGTGGCATTGACATGTGAATAGATCCATCGCGGTTGAATGGGACGGCATTGCTACAGCCTCATGCACCTATCATTAGGACGGCTACAAAAGCCCTAGTTGATAGGAACATTCCTATTATAGAGTACGGCTTGCAGATAGAGTGATGATATGGATATCCTGCTTGCTAAGAGACGAAATTTAATATTCGGTCATTTAACTTTTATGGTCTGACCCTAACCCTCGAATAAACATGTTGTCTTTGATACGCCATCTTCTCGATTGCCCCATCAGTGTATTAGCGTCATTTCGAGCAGAGTATGATCTTGTAGGTTTCATTTCTTTCTACGTTCTGCGTGAGACACTCCTGAACACGAAAAACAACAAAGAGGGTGAGAGTGAGAAGGACTTAGAAAAGGATAGAAGAAAATGTTGGCTTTTTAAAAACATGGAATTAAAGCGCTACCGACATCTGGAGAGATTTAGCTATTGCTGATATATTGCTCCCGACTATCGGTCTATCCCCTGGTTATCTCATTGCTAATGAGGCAAAATCGGGCTCCATCTCCATCGTCACTTCAAGCAGAGTATAGTATATATATTTTTTTTTTGACAACGTGTGAATTTCGGGAAGCAAGCACGCCTTTTTCGCTGTTTCTAGGGGTAACCCGCAAAACAAATATGAGTGTTGGCTAATTTCGGATTCATCAACGCTGAACACCCAACACCTTGGCAATATTCTCGTGTCTGGGCTTAAAGTAAATGTGAAACGGCACCGGCGATCGCCCAGACAGCCCATCGTACTCCTTCAGATCTATCGGCTGCCCCGGCACAGCTTCCATGTTAAAGGCCCAGAGCATTCGGGATATGGACAGCCAAATCTCGCGCTCCGCCAGGCCGATTGCAGGGCAAATACGTCGCCCGGCACCGAACATCCAGTGGTCCCGCTGGTTGGCGTCGGGCAGGTTGGAGCTCTGCACTGATGAGAAATTATCGTGGATATACCGGTCAGGCTAGGGCAAGGTAAGACAGGAGCGTAAGTAGGAACCGGTGTACGAAGAAACATACATTAAAAATGTGGGGTTCAGGATACCGCTTCTCATCATGGTGCATAGTCCACGTATTCAGGACTAAGACGGTATCTTTCGGAATGAAATGTCCATTATATGTAAAGTCCTCCGAAGCAACATGCGGAGTTCCTAACCAAAAAGGGTTGTGGCATCGTTCGACTTCTTTAATGACAGCACGACAAAAAGGCAGATTCTGCTCGTCCGCGATATCAGGCAAGCGGTCTCTGCCCACGACGCGGTCTAGCTCTTCCTGGGCGCGGCGCTGGACTTCGGGGTATGACGGGATAAGTGCTGAGAACCATTGCATGATGGACGCGCTCTATCAAGTGTCAGCACCAGCAATACATCGTCGTATAGAATGCAGGGCTGTCTTACGGTTTCTACGCCGCCAATCATGAAAGCTGATGCCAACATCGCCATGTCTACATCATCCAGATTCTCGTCCTGACAAACCGTGAGCATTGTTTTGACCAGGCAGTCCGGAACGTCTTTTCCAAGGCTCATGCGCTGACGGATCTCGTTGATCATACCCCCGTAGGTACTCATGAGATCTTGGTGTAGCTGTCGACCACGTGAGTGCATTGTGGATGGCAAGCGCTGCAGCAAAGGTACGTAATCAACGATATTTGACACGGGCCCTGTGGTATTCCTAGACAATATCAGCTGGGCGGATACTATTAACGTCCACACTCTTACATGAACTCCCGGCTTAACCGCAGTGACGTCTGTACAAGCGGGTCTTGCACCGAGTCCGTTCTAATTCCAAAGACAATGGTCAACATGTTATTTAGAGAGCAGCGACCAGCAAATGGCTGTGGATTGACTAGCTCAGTGCCGCCTTGACTTGCTTTCAAAAGATACTGGACCATGTCAGTGGCCTCCATGTCCAAGACGTGTGTGTACTGGTCAACGGCCTTTTGATGCAACCAAGTAGTTGCAATACGACGATGGTCCCTCCTGTATTAAAAAGGAGTGCCCCATTAGACTATTCTCGAAGAATTATGGGTCCGAACTAACCAGGTATCATTGTACGGAGTCGCAGTTATCCCACGACCAGCAAACACAGTCTGGCTCTTCATAAACAAGTCTTTCCGTGAGGAGAAAACAGCGCCATTGGTGACCAGCAGGTCCTTGGCAATATCCGGGCTAGAAATGACCACGAATAGCTGATTGCCGATCCAGCAAGAGTACAAAGTACCGAATTTTTTGGCCCATTTGTCGAGTGTGAGCTCCGGGTAGTGAGTTAGAAAGGGGAAACATCCTTGCAGTCAATACGGTCAACTGACATGACCAGTATTCAGAGATCACTATACACTTACCTAGGATAGGAAGTCCCACTGGGCCTTGAGGAATGGTATTTCCGAATCTGTCACACAAGCGATTCTGGAATAAGGGATTGAAAAATCGCAAAAAGATGATCGACGTAATAGGAATGGCTAATATCGTAATCCATGGGACCTTTGAACCAAGCCCACCACCATCCAGTGGTAGGCTCGGCATGGTGCTATTTAGGTTAAACATTTTCCTGTCAGTAAATAGATTGTGCTAATAATCGTTTTACTTTTCTTGCGAAATTTTCTAAATGATACGGGCGACATCTCCATTTATACCTAAGCCGAAGCTACTTTTGTCCGAAGATATCAATCAAGCTGTATCCCTAACCACAACAGCAAGGCAGTATCTGCTAGAAGCCGAACATCTCCCAAATCACCTATATTGAGCATTGTTAGCAAATTTCGTTTTCCGAACGAACCTCAAAACCGACGATCTCGGCATGTAAGTACAAGTGACATTCAAAACATTTAAAACGCAGTTAAACAACAAATGCCTTTTACAGAAAGACGTCCGAGCTGAATACAATTTGTGGTTTTACTAAAATCGGAGTCCATGCAGAATGAATCATCGACTCCTAAAGGGGACAGAAAACGTTTCCAGCGGCCAATGATCAACTCTTATCAGATATGCAAAGCGCCCCGTGGTGTAACCATCGTTCCTCGCCATGGCCCCAATGATTCGCCATGTCGGCGATCACGGCCTTTATTCCTTGCGGTGATCGTCTCACAGACTCAGCCATATCCCTTTTTTCTTTTTCTTTTTCTATATGCTTAAGCTCCGTTCGCCGAGCTACATGCATACCTCTGAGCAGGTGATTCGTCCCTTGATTCGTGCTACCGCGTACTTGTGGCGGATTGTGCTCAAGAATCGTACGAGCTTGACAGTAAACTCCTTATCCCCTTTTTGAAGCAAGTACTGTACCCTTACTTGGCATTAATAGTGATATTCGTGATACTCGCGATACTTTCCATACCCGCCGTGAAGTGATACAAGCTCGCCATCTTCAGTCTATTAAACGACGGCGGATTCTCGCGCAGTCTGTCTGTCCAAGGGTTCGATTTCGTAACGTCCAGCATGTCGCTCAATACTTTCCAACAACTCTCGCCTGATGAGCGCCAGACTGCCCTCGATGCGCCGGCCCTCAAGCCGCCTGCAGGAATGCAGGCGGATTTCGACAATCCTCCAAATAGGAACATTATCCCACATGTTGTCATTCCTATTTGTCTAATTCTTGTTATATCGACGATGCTTCTTCGGGCTTATGCGAGAGTATTCCTTCTAAAGAGGATAAACGTGGATGATGGTGGGAACCCAAGCTGTTCGCTTTTTTTGTTGCTTTCTAACTCGTCGCAACAGCTCTCAGCGTGCTGGGTTTTGTAAACCCACCTTTTTTTAAAAAAAAACTGTCAATGAAAATAGAAATACCTTGCTAACTATCGTAGGGAACTTACGTTGCATACATATACTGTGTCTACGACGCTGTTCGCATTGTCGGCTTCTTCGTACACCAATGGGATACGACCGTGGGGACCGTATCGCGAGTTGAGCATGTATACTCTTCATAGTCTAGAAGCCTGCAAGTTAGTCTATTAACGTGAAATAGGTCCTCCAACTAGGCGCGACCTTCTACACAATCACGCTAGTCCTGGTAAAAGCCGCAATCCTACTACAGTGGATGCGAATATTCGCTCCAGAAGGCACCCGTGGAGCATTTTACGTAGGTATATTTGACTCCGATCCGCAAGCCACGTTCCTAAGCTCGATTATGTTTAGTGGATATGCCAAGTTCTATTATGGACCAACGTCTTATTTTATCTCTCCGTTGCCGTTGCAGGCAATCTGATTTGCGTGCCGTTTGAGAGAATATGGGACAAGACGGTACCTGGTGTTTGTTACAACGGGCGACCTCTCAATATGACGCTCGGTTCTTTTAATCTTGTGTCTGATATTTTTATTCTCATACTTCCGCAGAGGATTATATGGCGGTTGAACATGTCACGAGAGAAGAAGATTGGTATTGCGCTGATGTTTGCTGTTGGGCTGATGCAAGTAGCTGTCTTTTTCACTTCTATCTTCTCGCCTGCTAAGCTAACATAAAACAGAGCATGCGCCGCTGCTGCATTTCGCATAGGAGTCACGGTTACGTACCTAAAGGATACAGACTGGCTGTACAGAGTCAGCAGTTTATCCATGGGTTGTATTGCAGAAATGACCTGCATCCTCCTCGTCTATAACATGCCCGGAGTCCCTAGAGCCGTTAGAGACTCACCCATGCTATCCAGAATCTTCGTTTCCCTTCGCTCGTCGCTTACCTCAGATAAGGACAAATCAATTGACGGGTTTCGGCACCCTGAAGCACTGCAGAAGAGGCAACAGCAGCAGATGCAGATGCGGACTTTAAGTTCTACGGAGGCTCTTGAGAGTAGTTTAACAAATACCAGTCAGGATTGGATTTTTCGGACGAATCGGGTTACGACAATAGAGCAGGATAATGAAAGCACGAAAATTTCAGAGTCATCACCGCCGGTTACAACTCACCGAGACTAATTCTATGGTGGTTTTTATGCCCCGGTTGAGTGATTTTGTCTTGAGAATCGGTTTAGGTTGCATTATTTACAGATTTCTGTCCCTATTCAGTAGATCGATGATATTTTCTAAAAACTTGGTTTTGGGTACAATTTGAACCCTGTTAGCGAGTTGACACGAAAAATATACAATTTAATGGTCATCACAATCTACAGGACTTTCTATTCTGTCTATTTTCTATTATCGTCTATTCTATCCCAAAAAGCCAGCCAATTCGAAAGAAAATAAAATAAAAACACCGAAATTCTCTCCAGAAATTAGAAAATTTCCATCTTTCAATCCAGCCGTAAACATTGAGAAAAGGCCATAAATCATTTCTTCTCTAAACTCTAAACTTCCATCCAGGACGGCCTCTTCTCATCAAAAGCTTGTTGACCAGGGGTGCGTGTGTTCTGGATAGAACCGAACAACGAGGCTTTCAAGAACCATTTATCCGATGCGATCGACACAGCACTGAATACTGGGCTACCGCATGTTCCGCAAAATTTCCCCTGCATGGAATGTTACTATACGCCTAGGTCTTATTTTCAATATTATATATGTATATATTGGGTGGGAAAAGGGTTACCAAGATTGTCTATCCACTCGAAGTGTTTTTGCCATAATACACACGCAACGATTCAGTAGGATCGTGAATTGTTACTTGTGACTCGGAGACGGTGAAGTTTGTTGACCTGACTGTATTGTCAATATTTCTAGCAACTTCTGACATCGATTGACAACATTGAATTGATGTAGAGTACGTACTTCCTCCAGAACACCGACGACAATTATCACTACGATTTGCACCTGTAGTCAGTGTACTTAAAATAAAGAGAAAAAGAAATATTGAGAATAATACCAGTAACTTAAAGGTAGACCGGGCGTAAGACCAGAAGAGAACCGCTTCCGGATGGAGCCGCAGTTACATCTTCCTTCTGCCTCGTTGTCTTCTTTCTTATGCGTATTATCCATCACTTTATTGATTTGGAATACGACTTTAATTTTAACATTAAATACGTAAGGCAAAATAGGGAGAGAAAGATTCGAAAACTCACCAAAAAAATGCACGGAGAGATTAGTTGACGTGGCAGCGATTTAGTAATCATCATGATATCAAAAACATTCAGTCCCATAGTTGACTTTAAACTTTGTGAACAAATAGCGATGAGAGACCACTAACAATTTCGGCGTTAGCAATTATTGTCCGAATTTGAGTGACAATCATCCTCAAGCTGTCTCGGTCACGTTGAAAAAATTACCCGATTAGGTATAGATGCCTCTTCAACGCCAAATACGGAAGCCCGATACTCCTTATAGAAGTCCGCTTCTCCTTTAGGATATATTAGGACAATTTATACATCTATGCATGTATATAAATTGTCTACTCACTCTGTTCTGTTCTAAATCACACATTCAAACACAGTCTTAAAAAATCGAAAATGGCTCTCCCCACCACTTACACCCGCGCTGTATTCACCTCTCCCGGTAGCCCCCTTGCCCTCGAAACAGTCCCTCTCAGCTTGCCCGCCAAAAACGAAATCCTTGTCAAAGTCCAAGCATGTGGAGTCTGCTTCTCTGATCAGATGGCCCAGCACAATATTATGGGTGGTGGATTGTAAGCCAAGTTCTTGTCCACGTAAAAACGAAGTTAACAATTTAGTCCGATCGTGCCCGGTCATGAGATAATTGGTCATGTTGCTGCTGTTGGTGATGGTGTCGAAGGATGGAATGTTGGAGATAGAATTGGGGGTGCATGGCATGGAGGGCATGATGGTATGTACGTTTTATACTGCCTATTATCTCACTAACATATCTTTTACTACGTCAGGAACGTGCCACGCCTGCAAACAGGGGCTGTTCCAAATGTGCGACAACCGAACAGTCAATGGCGAGACTAAAGATGGCGGTTGTACGTAACAAGTTGCCTTTTAGCTCTATATAAACCATCTTCTAACTCGAGTAGACGCTGAATACTGCAAAATCCGCCAAGAAGCCGCCGTCAAAGTACCCTCTCACATCGACGCTGCCAAATACGCACCCATTCTGTGCGCGGGAACCAGCGTCTTCAACGCAATGCGAAGAATGAATGTACCTGTTGGGTCTACAGTTGCAATCCAGGGCCTCGGCGGACTCGGTCATTTGGCTATTCAATATGCAAACAAGTTCGGATATCGAGTAGTGGCGCTGTCTCGGGACGACAAGAAGGAATCGCTAGCGAGAGGACTTGGAGCACACGAGTATATTGATGGAAGCAAATGGGATGGCGACTATGGTGCCGCGTTGCAAAAGCTTGGAGGGGTGAGCCTGATCGTTACAACGGCGCCTGATTCTGGGGTGATGGATACTTTGCTAAGGGGGTTGGGGTTATTGGGGAAGTTATTGATTCTATCTGGTAAGTTTTAGCCAAGGTAATGACTGGCCTGAGTCTAATTTTCACAGTTCCGGGTGACATTGTCGTCAACACTGCGACGATGGTGAGTATATCTGCTTATAGTTTTTCAAATGGCATATCTAATGGTACTTACAGCTCACATACGGTCTTTCTATCCACCACTGGCCGGCGGGTCACGCGCTGGACGTCGAAGAGGCAATCCAGTTTACGGAAATTGAAGAAATCAACTGCATTGTTGAGAAATTCCCACTCCAGAAAGTCAACGATGCATTCTGTGGGTCTCCTTTATCCCAATTCAAGCTCACTGCTGATTTCTATTATGTAGCTGCCATGGCCAATGGAACGGTGCGGTTTCGATCAGTTATCACAATGGAATAGGCTTGGAATTCATGGACATGTTTATATCTTAAAACTGATGGAACAGAAGTTGTTTATAGTCAATCAATATCCATTCAACTTTGGAGAAAGTCCCCGGTAGCACTCATATCCTGAAACTCTGTGTCTGGATCTGTCATCCAAGGAGACAAAAACTCGGTGGGGTCACCAAAGTTCCATATATCGGAGACATTCCCCAACCCAGTGTAGATTGACTCTAGGCTATTAAAAGACTCATACGCCAACGCTTGCGGAAACGAGTCTCCTGTCAAGGATTCGAGAGCAGGATCAAAAGTTACCGTATTTGTATTATTAGTAGACAGAATGACCAGAAACTCAACTTTTTTTGAGATATCACGCGCTACCTTTGCGGCACTCGACGCGATAAGCAGGTTTTTCCCGATGATATCAAACACCGTCACAGCGGTTGAAAGGGAGTTTTGAGCGGTAGTACTCAAGGGTGAAGTTGGATATGCCGCAATGTATCCAATCAGCGAGATTGCAGCATTCCACTGCCACTGGAATACTTCATGAAACCCAACCAGGATATTAGACTCGGTCAGTACCTGATTGATAATGTTCGTTATGGTAATAGCGTAACTGGCGCAAGCTGCTGCGTTGGCATCTACAAACGGGATTGGATCGACTCTGGAAAAGCAAATAAAGGGACGGTATAGGTTCATAACCAGATTGTGTTGGAGGAGTTCAAGCATCAGCCCTTGTCGACTCAGTCCGGTCGATAACTGCTCTCTGAGGTCTAAAGCAGACCGATCTGTCGAAAAAGTTTCACCACAATTCATCTTTTTGGACTTTATAAAGTCAGGTACTTGGCGCTGCCATGTCTTCAAGTCTTCCATTCTCAATGAGACACATTCTGCAACCTTCTCGAGCTCTTCTAGGTCGTTATACAAGCTCCGGCCGTCATTTTCAGCGAGGACTTCAGCACACTTGTTGTGGAATATAACATAAACAGATCGAGCAGCCAGTATTAATTTGACATACTGTTCGTTGAATGTGAAGTCATTCACTCCTGGAGACAAATGACCCTGTGGTGCCTTTGGGAGACTGCAAGTCACCTGAGACATATTGACTCCCAAGGGCCGTCCAAGATCCATGGCCATCTTCATTTCAAGAGCATAAACCGTCCACCACAGCCGCTTGCGGAATTCTTTGTCTTTCTCTGCAAGGTTTTCTGGTGATTTCCAGTGCAAGCCGAGAATAATACCAGTGCGAATTGCAAAAGCTAGGTGACCGTGCGCCGTGTTTTGAAAAGAAGCATTTGATAAATAGATGACTGAGAAAATGTGACACTGCAAAGTCACCATTGATGGCCCTTCCAGCTCGTCTGCTAGAAGAAGCTGACACCTTGCATAGAATCGTCGGCCTGAAATAGCTGAATCAATGTTGCCTATAATTGGGGCACCGGGTGACGTTGCCTGTGGCATGAGTGCATCGGAATATTGCATACATATCGCAACAAGTATATCTACTAAAGCCGATGGAAACCGCGCAGTTTCCGAAGTCCACAAGGAACCATAATGCTCCTCGAAATCCTGTCGGTCTATCACTGGATAAAGTGTGTGATACGTAGTCCAGAACATATTCAGAAAGTACTCTTCCTGAGAACGTATCAGATACGTGTCCGTTGTGGAAACACCAACAGGCGTCCGATTGGGTGCCCTCCCTGTCGTAACAACGGGGCTGGAGAACGACCGGCTGGCAGAGTCCAGTTGGATCAGATCTTCACAGCTTGGTTGCTGAAGGGCCACACCCAAGTACGAACTCAGCCGGCCGATGAAGTAAAAGGACGAAGATCGGCCATATGACTGGCGTTGATGGGAATGGGCGGTTCGCATGTGGATATATTCGAGATGTCTGTTGTTACCGCCATGTTCTCGTAGTGGATCCAGGTAATCAGGTAAAGATGGCGCTCTATCGCCTATTCTGACTGGCGTGCTGACCAAGTTATTCCTTCGGGGCACTGTTCCTCTTGCGTGAACCTGCGTCTCTAATTGCGTAATGCGGCCTTGTAGTTTTTCAATTTCTCTGGACAGCATCAGCAAAGCCAGTAACTATTGTACTAGTCTATTAATAACATACTTGACGGCGTCTGCATATGTCCGCACTGAATTCGTGCCCCTTGAGCTGCATGGTCGCCCTTTGGCTTCACAGTTCTTGCAAGGATGTCGGCTATCGCATTTGATACGCAGTGTGCGGCACCAATCACACGCCCTCGACACTTGTCTCCTTTTGGGCGGCGGGCTCGTCGTTGGTTGGGTAAATCTGGTTTTACTTTTAGTTCTGTGGGACTGGGATTCGTCAACAAATGCCGTGAACATGGCGCAGTCTGGATGTTTGAGGTGAAGAGACTCAGGAAAGGTCCAGTTGGCAATCAAAAGACGCTTTGTCCGAGGTGGAGGCGCTTTGCCGAATTCGGCAACCCAAACCATATCGATTACATTTTATGCAGATGTAAAAAAACATTGAAATAACACGCTAAAAGGTATGGCATAATAAGGTCGACATGAAATTGTAAAGTGAGTTAGTTTCCACGTCAAATTTAGCCCTCTTCCACGGTTTTATGCCGTAGACTGCTATGCCCTCAAGGCTTGAGATCAACTGGTATGAGAGATTGGTTAAAAGAATCTTTTCAAGATCCTACTGAGGAATACCTATGAAGGCCTTAAGATTATTTCATCGGTCGGTATAAGATGCGAGGGCGATATACATGTAAATCCCCACAATCCAAATTTTCCCCACAGCGCGAGAGCATCTGTGCTGTGGAGAAATTTAATGACATTATCACTACTAGTGTTATACTTATTTACTCACCCAATTTACTCTTGGATACGAAAATCACAACCCAGTGCAATCTCAATATGCAGTCTTTCCACATAGTTGCGTGGTTGGCAGCCTTTTATGTAGCTGTTAACGGCCAAAACCCATCCATACGTCTCAATGTTTCGTTTGGCACTCTATATGCTAATGCGTTTGGCCCGGGAAACACTTCATCGTGCTGAGCTATTGAGGACAAGAAATGACTTGGCAGCAGGGCAGCTCTCATTTTAGTCTCATTGGGATCAAAATAGACGACGTTTTATACATTTCCAACATGAAAATCTGCAGGTGCCGACTGTGTTTACCGACGTCAATCTGATCTATCCCAACATTTGAAGTCTTCCCCAGAAATCCCCAGAATTTGTTTTCCAAAGATGTGTACAAAAAGAGAAACACCTGACAAATATATACTGGTTTTATTATGTAACTACTTTATCAGTCAGATTTACATGTCCAAGCTAGGGGCTCATGTTATGAGAACTTCATAACTTCATTAACATCAACAGCATCTTCACTCATACTTCCACAAGTATTATCCATGTCTTCATGGCACCAGCTGCCTCGGTATCGATCATACCACAGTTCAAGGTGCATGATCACATGGGCATGAGGCCGTAGTGGGGGTTTTCCCAGACAGATCACTTCATGCCTGATGAGGCCGATTCAAACTCGCAAGTTTTGCATCACGTCGGGTGGGCTTAAAATTGCCACGGTACTAATCCCAAACACTTTTATGTAATTGAGATAAATGTTTTCCATGATTTCAATTCTTATATGGCCAGGGTTCATCCATCACCCCATATTATTCCAAATGTTTCCATAAAAGAACTCGCCATTCATCGCCGGGTTATTTCCGCCTTGATGGTGTGCTTCTCCTGGGGGGGTGATATCCATGTTCATCTGGCCCGGATATTCTCCCATAAAAGGAATATCCATATACGGCATTGCAGCGGGCTGGCCGCCAAGTGTCGGGTTCGCAATGGGTGGTGCTACGAACATGTCCGGCAACATCCATGAATATGGCGCCTCTAACTGATCGTCTGGTTGCGGTATCATCTTGTTCAAATCAGCGGTCTCGGGTAACAGTTCGGCACTGCTGGCTTTATTCTGTAGCTCTCCAGGCACAAAGTATCCAGACGACTGTGCTGGAGGGATGCCAGCAATGTTGGTAAGTTCCATGTCGCTGGCTTTCTCGGTCTTGACAGACAGCGCTGCGTTCTGTTTCCCAGCATCCATTTCAGCCTGCCTCCGTGCTCTTTCCACGACTTTCTTGGCCGTTCGCTCCATTATATCGCTCATACTACACATAAACTTGGCGGTTCTAGACGCCCCAGCTTGTGGTTCGATTGTTTTAAAATAAGTCGCCGCGGAGTTTAATAACCCCAAGTTCTCTTCGATAGATCCATGTTCCGAATCGAAAGGCTGTCGCAAAATATAACCAAAAACGAATAATGTCGCTACAAAAAGGTAATCCACGAGACACCTAGGTCAAAATTAGCTTCGTTGCGATTGCCATTCAAAAATCGGTCTACTGACCAAGTATAGCTGACATCCCGCCATGGCAATCCATGCAATAGCTTCAGGGAGTCTCGAGCAGCGTTGATGGTAGTGTTACTGAAAACTTTTGAACGCGTAGACAAAAGCTTGATAGGGTCCATGTTAGGTTTCAAGCGCTGCCAAATTACAACTTCGTGCAAAATCGGCATACGGTTGACCAAGACCAATGAATGACGGTAGGCGAGCAGCTGGCCGCATTTTGCGAGCACTTCTATTTCCTGGTCTCTATCCAAATCCACTGATTTCGGTGGCTCATATCCAAGATAGGGGTTCTGGTTTTTCCATTCGTCCAGCTCGGCATTCAACGAATCAACGGTTTTGCAGACTTCTTCATACGATTTGTAAAATGCTTTAGCAGTGTATAGCTCCTCGTAGATTCTGCGCCGAACAATAGAGTGGGCACATGTTGTGCGAAACCATTTTGTAGACCAATTTAACGTGCTATGCGGTCCTGGGAGAGGGTCTTCGCTCGGCAAGTCAATATCAAACTCGTCAGCGCTTTGCATGCAACTGTAACCAGTGCGAATGGAAATACTAAACGAAATATTAGTCCGGCCCTACTATAGAGTGAGATTTACAGTCTCCTTACTTCTGATCGATGAAAAATGCACACCACCAAACTCTTCTTCGCGTCTCCTGCTCTATTGGGCTGAGATCCGGGCGAGAATTTCTTTTATGTAAGCCTAACGCTTCTGCAGACTGAATCGCTGCAGTGACCAATGGAAGCGCCTCTCGTGTACCACCAGTTATCCGAGCAAAGATTGCCTATGTCTTGGTCAGTATCGATTTTGCAGTTCGAATTTAAGGAGAACCTACCATGGCGAGCAATGTCTGGACACCCAGGAGATCGTTCCGTCGTAAGAAGAGTTCCGTTGTCACCGCAGCAGCATTTTTCCAGTAAATCCAAGCCTTATCTGTGTCTTTGTCGAGCCGCTTATCGTGATTATATCTGTATCGATAGCTCAATGCCAAGAGAGCGTTGATACTAGCCCATCTCCCAACGTCTGTACAATCTTGCTGGGTGTATTGCCATTCGACCATGCGCATAAACGTGTCCTGGTGAAAAATGGGGAAAGTGCGGTTCAATGTTTTAAAATAGGTTTCCAGTAACGAGAAGACTTCGGATCGGGGAGGAAGTGCCCTATAAACCTGACATGCGAATAGATCGGCAAATATATCCGCTCGCCAGTAGTTTGGTGGAGTATTCCAGCAGGGTTGGGATAGAAGGGCTCGCGGCCAGTCGGCTTCACCAGCTTTGTCTCGAATAAACTGGATGCCGTCTCCGGATAGAATGTAATAGCTCGAAGAAGAGCCTTGTACAGCGTCAGAAGTTTGTAATCATGAAATATCGAAGTCATCTTACCATAGTAGATAGGTTCGCCGGTGTCCGACTCTATGAATGCTGGGGGTCTAGGAGGTTTTATAGTGTCGCTAACTGAAGATTGCGGCGATGTGATTGAGAAGGGGGTGATTTCAGTCCGAGACGATCCAGCGTCATTATCATCGAACCCCGTGAAATTGTCTTCGTCATCCGAGCTGTGATCTTGGCTGTCATCACCCGGTCTCGCGTCGAGACCATCGTCGCCGGGATCAATTCCCGCGGAACGCAGCAGGTCTTCCATTTGCTTTAGCCTGGCCTGCAGACTCCGCACATGTTGACTTCTAGAATGGTCTTAGCAAGCAGTTCGGTTGCATCTACTCTAGTACAAGATACAAGTAATCCTCATTCATACCTTTTCAGGGAATCGGCCTTTGGCCGTCTAGTAAAAGTGACAGTGCACCTTGTCCCGCGGTTCAAGCACTGGCTACATATCGGGGTAGATAATTCAAAAGCACATTTGCTTCTTCTTTGGCGACATGCATCACATATCTGCCGTATTGTTCGTTAGCGGCGCCATCAAACGAATGGCAGAGAGAAAGAGAGAAAGAAAAAGAAAGGGATGTTTACCGGATCGTCGCGACAATTTCGCTGTTTAAATCCATCAGAAGGGGCCCTTCTGACATCGTGGGACGAGGCTTTTTGAGACATCGAGCCATGAGGCACGCGCGTGGAGCGAGCGCCACTATGCATCATCTTGATCGAATTCGCCGTCCAGCCGATTCTCAAAGCGGTCTAATGCAAAGCAATCGTCCGACGGCCCGAGGGGAAGGAAACATCCATACTATGGCTAGATTGCTAGATTAGATGAGCCTGCAGCAGGCAAGATGGCGAGGAGTCGACTGAGTCTGGTGGCTGTGCGGGGAGGTCGGAGATAACAGTGCGGCGGATAAGAAAAGAAAAATGGAGATATTCGGAGAGTGCAGCTATACAGCGACTCAGAAAACAGGAACTGCTTCCGAACGCGCTACAGCAAGACACACACACACAGAGAGAGAGAGAGAGAGTACGGTTAACAGAAGAAATCGTTCCTATGAGACGAAAGTCGAGCATCCAGAGCACAGGCAAGTCTTGGCAGCGCAATTCTGCCGCCGGCGGTGGAGCAGCAGATCGACGTGTAAGGCACTCAGGAAGCCACGCTGATTGGGCTGTCACAGGACTTGTTAATTACGTACTCATCCAGTTCGGCCAATCGCAACACAGATTCTAGCTAGCCTTAAAGGGGAGAAGAATCCTACGGACGAAAAGGCCCAATGAGTCGGCTTGACCGGAAATTGAGTGGTCATTAGAGGACGGGTTCCAGATGTAACTAAGGAATTCGGCATTTACTTAAATCCTAAACGGTGCGAGCGGAGGCTAAAGCCTCCGGCGGTGTGGTGAAAAAAGTTAAAATAATAATAATACGTGCGTATTTTGTTTCCAGCTGCACGCTTATCAATCAAATAAAACGCTGCTCTAACTCCATAATCAAGCCCATAGTTCGCGCCGGGTATCCGGATAACAACATTAAAATAACGCCGGTCCATAAAAGCCAAATCCCTCGTCAAATTCATGCAAACGCCTTCGAAACCAATGCTCCAACCGACTTCCCCCATAGTCCTTGGCCCAACTTGGCCGGCTGCGATTTCGACTCTTTCTTTCCTTTGCTTGCTATTCCAAGGTGGTGCAAGATGGCATCTCGCATTTGCCCATCCGATAGCGTCTTTTTGCTTTTAGTGAAGCCGTAGACCTTAGTGAGAGTGACATCAGTGTCCAATGCCAGCTTCTCGACTTCTTTTCCAGCGTCGTCCTTGTATTGGCTGGGTCGAGACGTAATATGAAAGTCGACATCCATTCGAGACTGCTGCTGCACTTCTTCAACACCAGTTGTACCGACAAGAATACAGCGTGCGCGCAATGCTGGGCCGACATCAGCTTTTTCTAGTAGAACAGCCTTGGTGACGCCTTGAAAATTGAGGACGCGGATTTCTTCTTCTAGCTGATAGGCCAAGTTCCACGCGTCAGAGATAAACGTAAACAAGTGCTTAAGCGAATTCCGAGATGGGGTTATGGAGGCGATGTTTGTCTGTAGAGAAGACAGGATAAGTGACTTGGCTGGAGTGATAGTATGGTTAGGAGTTCCAGCTTTTCCTGACATGTAAGAAAGCTCAACGGGCTTCAAGCCGTCCACTTCCATCGCCGATTCTGAGGACGTAAATAGTTTTGGAAGTAGCTTGACCTTGAGCTCGTCCTTGTAACTTAAAGTCAAAGCAGGTCCAGCAGGGTCAGGCCCATTAGCAGCCAGTATGACTGACCAGCCCGTTTGTGTCTCCAGCAAGTCGACAGAGTCTGATATGAGAGGATTTTGAGTTAGACATGATCATCACGCAGTGAATAAATTCTTCCAAGACCATATTTGCTTACCTTTGAGGGTGTTCACTTCCTTGACACTCCATCCCCGACACTCCTCTCTAACTCTTTCGGCATCGTAAATTTGCTCTAGGTATTCGGACTTGAGCTCAGTACCTGCTTCGATGGTATCAAGCTTATCTTGTAGATCTTCCTGCATTGTTTCAAGCTGCTGTTTCTTGGCTGCAATTTCAGCGTCGACCTTGGCCAGCCGCTCTCTAGCCATACGCAATTCATCAGGGTCGCAGTTCTCCATCTCGTCCACCATGTCTCGCAGCTTAGTTGCTTCTGAGTCCAACGAGGCACGTTTGTTGACCAGACCTGGCACTGAACTCTCGAGAATAGCTTCCTGTTTAGAGAGTGAGGCGTTGTCTTCTTTCATCTCCTCAGCGTGGCGATCGAGTCCTTCTTTGAGTCCTTCCAGCAGCTTCATTCGCCATTCATACCACATAGCCTTGCTCAAAAGTCTGGCATGTGTCTTCACGTTGCGAAACTGGTTGTCCATCACAACACGAATGTCCGGGGGTGCAGTCACATATTCACGGAAAAGCGGGGGGTTGTCGGCAAAGGTTTCTGTTTCAATCGAGCGAATAATTTGTCGTCCTTCAGAGATGTATGACTTCAACTCGCGGCAAGACTGCATTATATTAGTCATTGAAAACTGCATGGAACAACAAATTTTTTGTTTAGAACAAAAAGATCACTCACATGTTGATACAACTCAAGCATAGGGACGGTGCAGAATCCAGCTGCTACGCAATCCTCTAGGCTGATGTCGGCCTTGCCCAAGTGGGGACTTCCCACGCGACTGAGAGTGCTGTCGTTACCAGGAACAGTTGTGTGCCGCCGCTTAGTAGTGGTAAGCTCCATGAAATGAATGTTTGTCAGGTTCAGGAAGTCCTGAAGCTGAATTGGGTCCCAGTCCAAGTCGTCTTCTGTCGCGTCTTCATCATTTGTTTGTTCCCCTACAGGAGACTCATGCATAAATTGGACGCTCTTAGAAGGGCTTTTCAATTTAGTAGGGCTCTTCGACATGACTGGCGGTTTGCCGCGAGGCGTGAAACTACCGTGCCTCTCTGGTGAAAGGTCAAATAGTCTTCCAGTGGAAATACGACTCGAACGTCCCACAGTCTCGTCTTTTGACGGAGGGGCAGGGAGCTTGACAGGTTTAACAGGGCTTGCAGCAGCAGCACGAATCCTCTTAGGGGTATCTTCCTCATCGTCATCAAGCTCGGCTGGGCGCTTCCCAAGAATCCCCTTGGCCGCGCCTACATGCAGACTTTTGCGAACTCCTACTTTGCGCTTTTTAGGGGTCAAGCTAGAGATGAGATCTCTCAAACTAGATGTGGTGTCCAGTTCGCTGGCCTGGAGAGGCTGAACATGGGCTTCCTCTCGGTGCTCTTCCTCCTCTCGTTCACGATCAACTTCCTCGTGGATCCTGACAGGGTCTTCAAAACGAAGTCGTCTAGGCGACTGCTCTTGAGGAACGAATTCTTCAGCATCCTCGCCTATAGAGCGTCGACGATCAAGAATCTCAGCAACCTTTGGCGATCCCAACCCTTCTCTGTCGACTCCAAGGCCAGATGAGTACCTCGGATGGGGGCGGAGGATAAATGCTGGCGTTGATTCTCCACCCGCACTATTCTCAAACAGACTACTCCGTCCTGGCGAGCGATGCTTGATAGCTGATGCTCGAATCTCCTCGCGGAAGAGCTTCTTTGGCGACGCGCTTCGAAACGTGATGTTACTCGAAGGTGGGGTTTTTCCAGGGGTGGTTGGTCGATCAGGCTGTGGTGTAAGTTGCTTCGATGGAGTGCGAGGTTTATTTGGAGTTGTCTGTTTTGAAGGCGAAAGACGGGTGACAGAGGATGTAGATTCCCTTCTTGTTCGTCGGGATCGGGTACTGGAAAAGCTAGGGCTTCCAGTCTCTGATGCAACAGTGATGTGTGGAGGGATTAGGGATATCGGAGGAGATTGCACTTGGTGCTGGAAAGGAGAGCTGACCAATTGACCAGCATCAGACTCCAGTTCCATGAGCTGCTTGGCCTGCTCTTTAGAGTTTGTATCCAATCCCGGCGGCAAAATTCTGCCCATTGCCGTCGTAATGTCCATGCCGGCAGTGTTTCCGTCGTGGGATTCGGTTCTCTCCTCGATTGGGGAGAGGATGCGGCCAACAGCTCCAGTGAATTCCATGGCAGCATCGTCGTCTTCATCGCCATCACCCCATTCGGAAAAGTCCCGACCAGTTTGGTCATCGCGCTGGGGAGTTTCACTGAAGAAATCTCGGCTCTGCTGTGTATTCTTGTTCAGCACACCACCGACGACAGATGTGAACTCCATGGTCATTTCTTCATCATCGTTTATGTTACTTTCAGCATCGGACTTCGCAGGTGACGGGGTTGCTTCAATTCCACCAACAACGTTAGTCAACTCCATGGTTTGTTCGTCGTAGTTGGTCTGCTCTGCTATTGATTTTCGACGGTTCAGGTTCTGGCTATTAGGAACGCGTCCGAGGATCTTTCCCACAGCGCCGGTGATTTCCATACTAAGATCTTCATTCTCAATATCAGAATATTGGTAGTCCTCATCGTCACGAGACTGGGCATTGTCGTTCCGGAGGGGGTTGATGTTTTCTTGGTCTTGTAGACCACTCATGTCTTCCATGTCAAAACTAATTCTCTGTCCCTTCTGGATCCATGGCTTGAAAGCACCCGCGATCTCTTGATTTCCGGCTGACGTATCACCCTTCTCGTTGAAATCGATGTTTCTAGTGCCAGCCTCCTGAGCCGCTTGTCGCAAAGCCTCGTTCAATCTTGCACTCGAACTTGTGTCAGAATCGACGGTTCGAACGGTCCCGTTTGTGTTGGCAGTAACATCGTCCAGACTCATTGCCGTGCTTTCCCCATCGAAATCATTGTCACTGTCCGATTCTACATCGTCGACGTCTTTGATTGGGCTTTGTGTTCCATCGCTGCCTCCTACAGAGCTTCCACTAAAGGGGCTTGACGAAAACTCTCTTTGGGGCTCTGAGAAAGTAGGCTTTATTGGAGAAAATGCCGCATCCGGATCTTCCTCGGTGTCGTGTTCTGCTGGGGCTTCAGGAGTATCTGAATGCGCTTTGTTGGTGGAATTCGCCAGTGATGATGCGCGCCTCGTTGAGTTTGCTGAAGAAGACGCTGTTGAATCCTCACCCAACTCGACGACGTTCCATGTGTGAAGTGTTGCTTCTGGGGCAAATGAAACTCGGCGGTTGGCTTTTGGTCGTCAGTGAGATGCTCGCCAGTGTAGAGAAATATAACTCACCCATAGATTTTCGCCGCGCATCTCTCTGTTCAAGGATGGCCTTTCTTTCGCGCTCCCTCCGTTCTTTTTCCTCGCGTTCTTTCGCATCACGGATCGCCGACGAAGCATTGAAGCCATCGAAAGGGTTGTCTAATTGCTCCGTTCCTGTGACGGGGGCCTGGGCGGGAGTCGAAAAATCAATAAGTAGACCTTCTTCGGCCTGAGGCGATCTCGGTGTGTTTCGCGATTTCCTTGGTGACGGACTACGACTCGAATTTCGTTTGCGTGCTTGATCGAATGCTGGGATCTGACGGGGTGGTGAAACCGGTACTGTCGGCTTCAGGATCGACTTGAGAGGAGGAATGACCATTGACGACTGTAGGCATAAATCAATAAACAAGCCCAATGTCACATTAATGAGCAATTGAACATACCTTTCGCCGGTTGCCATTGGAGACTTGCAACGCATCCAAACCACCTGGACCTAAACTCTTGCTACGCGATTTTTTGTCTCTTGTTAGCGCTCTGCCGGTAGCTGATGCATCTTTGATAGCGTCGATATCTGTAGTCGCATTCTCTTTGTCCAGCGCCGCGCTGCTCTTTGGCAAGAAGGCGATTGAACGGCGAGATCGTGGTCGAACGCTCCCCGCCGTGTCGCGCGACGCCATGTTTGTATTCGGCAGATTAACAAAATCAGAATAGAAATACAAAAAGAAGTTACTTGGCGGTACGGTGTGTCATTGACAGGCTGCGACACCGGGCAGATGTGCAAAACGACAGCTCGAACAACAATCAAAACATCAACAGAACATGCGATGATGATGCCAAAGCGCGTCTCGGCCAACCAACGGCAACCAACGGCAACCGCCTTGCCCCGATCGGGCCTAGGGCGCCTTCCGCATGTAAACAAACCAAAAGAAGCCCTAGCCGAATCCCACCATGCTTCATCGGGACTAGCGGCAACATCGCACAACTCCCACACTCAATAATCTAACGCTTGAGCCTGGGCTCCGCACAAATCTTTCTCAACCTCGACGTCGACAATCCCAGCAACTCCCCTCCCCTCTCGACAACCCACACCACAGTGTCGACTGAATCCTCGCAATCATGGCGACCGAGTTGACCGTCCAGTCGGAGCGCGCCTTCCAGAAGCAGCCTCACATCTTCCTCAACTCCAAGTCCAAGGCCAAGAGCAAGAGAGTTGGAAAGGGTGGCCGAAGATGGTACAAGGACGTTGGTCTGGGATTCCGTACTCCCAAGAACGCCATTGATGGCAGCTACATTGGTATGAATTACGATTTTCGACATTGCGCCGCGTGACGAGATTTGAAATTAGGGACACCGAAAAGATTTGAAAAAGATGGTTGATCGACACAAATGATGGAATCTACGGTTGAGGTCAACTTCATGCGAGTTGGCTATTACTTTCGCGAGCAGCATAAAAGACACAATCTTCAGATTTGCATCATTTGCGTTGAAAAAGTCATCGATTCGAATATTTTCGGACCCACAGTTTCTATTCCTTGAACGCGACCTTTTTTTTTCCGGATGAAATGCTAACTGTTGAAAAGACAAGAAGTGCCCCTTCACTGGTCTCGTCTCCATCCGTGGTCGTATCTTGACCGGCACCGTTGTGTCCACCAAGATGCACCGTACCCTCATTATCCGCCGTGAATACCTTCACTACGTCCCCAAGTACGACCGTTACGAGCGGCGCCACAAGAACCTGGCTGCCCACGTCTCCCCCGCCTTCCGTGTTGAGGAAGGTGACCAGGTTACCGTCGGCCAGTGCCGTCCTCTCAGCAAGACTGTATGTTGTTCTATTTGTTTGAACCTTTTTTTTCTCTCTTTGTTGAGCGCCAAATGTCCTGGCGAGTTTTGGATTATATGAGTGAAACAGTTTGGCTAACGCAATTCTCCCTGCAGGTCCGCTTCAACGTTCTCCGTGTCCTTCCCCGCACTGGCAAGGCTGTCAAGGCCTTCAGCAAGTTCTAAACATATCCATCGAGGAGTTGAAATGTTTATGGGTTGTTTTTTTTTACCTTGTGAGGATTTATAACGACATTAAAAAAAGAGGGACATGACAAGATTAAAATCAAACAAAGGATTGTGACGGTCTTTTTTTTAAAAAGAAAGGGCTGTTTGGATAGAAGAGAAGATAAATACCAATTCTTTTATTCTTTTCTTTTCCAAAATGTTTTTTTTTAACAAGCCTGGGTCTCACAAACAAACAAAAAACGGTGTCGTCATTTTTCCACAAATAATGGATGGATGGATTGGTTTATCGGCGACTTGTATGGCAGGTGTTTCCAAACAATTATCTCCTTTTCTTTTGTTATACATTTTAGGTGATGCTGCTTGGTACAAGTAAACTTTTTCATATGCATTAGCAAATCAATTGATTTGTCTACTTTTAATTCTTTAAGACTTTAAAAGGTGCACGGAACATTTTCAGATGTTGGAAAAGACAGGCAAATCCATGGCGAAATGAACCAAAACCCCATTTCCGTAAAATAAAAAAAAGACCAAGAAGCCCTAGCAACAGCGCTATCCAGATAACTGGGCGCGTACGCTCCAGGTAGTAGGTCCTTCGAGGCGAACAAAGTCGTTGAAGAAAAGATATATAATCCGACAAACCACGAAAAATAACAACAAAACCCTTCCACCATGCTAATTAACCTCAAGCCGTCTATCAACGCCAGATCTATACGACCCTAAGACCATAATGCGAATAGAGAAACACTTCGACGTAGATGGTAAGTTTTGATTCTCTTCGCTCAATTGCAATGCAGTTTAGTCCCTGGCGCTTTCTTGGAGTGAATCCCAGAATGCTGGCCAATGGGTATTTATCACGCGGTTAATATGGGACCGCTCCCTTCCAAACCGATCAGTCACTGGCATATCGTTGCCGATTGTGGAATCGCTATCCATGCTACAACTTCGGCTTCTGCTTTGCTTGATGCGCAGAGTCGTCGGTGGTTCGGGTGTCTTGACTTCGTGGTGGTTCTCGGCATCTTCGATGGACGGAAAAACCTCCTCCTCCTTCTTGATATTTCTTGCTTCAGAGTCAGGTTCACAAGTATCTCGAATCGGGGACCACGACGAGGAGTTTGGGTTGAACATTGAAATGTGTCTCGTTGCTACCGTGCGATTTCTTGATGGAAACGAAACACCATCTGTCTTTCGAAATTTCGTTTCTACCGGAAACTGCACCGTTGCTGGGCGTTTCTCTGTAGATCTGAGGACTTCTTTGCCTTTTGAAGATGAGGGACAAGGAGTGTTCGAGACGATGATCATGCTACCGTCTTCCTCGTCGTCGAGGATGCTAAGTCGGTCGATGGACTCTCGAACTTTCTCAGCAGTTGCATGATCGTCACGGAGCTCTTCTTCCTGTTCATTGCAGGCTTTCTGGGATGACTCTACCAACACATAACCCTCTTGAGCGGCGAGGCCTGTACTATTCATCGATTCAACGCCTGACGATCTGTTCGACGACGGGGGTGAGGAAAGGGGATCGGTCTCAGTTTGATCGTAACCAGAATCTACGCCACGAAGAAACTGCGCGGTGTCCTCTGAATTCGTAAATCTCCAAGATTTATTGAAGGCCGTGGCAGCATCATGAGCGTACTCGCGCTGCAGATGCAACAGCTTGAGTAACTTTCCGAGGGTCTTGCCCACTTGGAAGTCACTCTCAAAGGTTTTTGCGGCCAGTCTGTCAAACAGAGGAGTCTTGCATGTTTTAGACTCCGAAATAACATCCAGCTGTAGCATCTCCTTGATATCTTGGTGTTCTTCGGTGATTTCTAGCAGTTCATCCACTCGAAACGACATCAGTATGGCAGGGCGAGAAATACAGCCCCAGATGATGTACTCCTTTGTGCCGTAGTAGCCGCGAGTAAAAATAGAAAACTGTCGCATCAGATCTTGCATATAAAAAATATGGCTGGACGGGATCTGCTTTGGATTTACAAGACTGAAAATGGCGTTTCTGTTTCCGCGCAAAGCTCGATGCATTGGCACGAGCGGGTCAATTGATGTTGAGATAAAAGGGGAAGGAATCCTCTTTTTGTTGACGTGCGACCAAACCCACGCTGGAAATTCCTCGAGTCTCTCCTCGGGATGAGGTATATTTCCTAGCTCAACGGTGAATGCGTAGGCGACATACCCCCACTTGCTATTAATCCCAGCGGAGTCGTCGTTCGAGAATCGCCATAGTAAGGAAGGTATCTGGGTCGGGGGAGTTGGCTTTGGAAATTCCGCTCTTCTGTTAAGCCCGTAGGAACGAATATGCCCTATCGGATCAGTTATTTCTGCATACTGTCGAGGCTATGTTGTTTGTTAGCTGTTGTATATATACATGAAGCTCGGGATATATATAGAGTACTAACCTTGGGTGCGGGTGGAGCTTGACTCGGTTCAGATGGATCTTCCGGACTAACATTGGTTTGCAGGGGACGGAAAGCGATCGGATTTTGAATTTCAGTAGTGGTTGCCCTTGTTGCCTTTCCAGAAGCTGCTGGTAGAGTCTGTACTGGTTGAGCTGGCTGAGCTGGCTGTGCTCGTCGCCTAGTTGTAGCCATCAGGCCAAAACGCGATACGTCCAAGTCACGCGCCCTGGTCACCAGGGCTATATGAAGAGCAGCAGATGCGGTTCTAATCATCTGGAATAAATGATTAAAGTGCTGTGGCCCTTGGTCAAATGGGATGTCATGGTGGACGTGCTTCCAGTCGTCGTGGAACCGTCGTCCCAGGTCTTCCCACTGAGTTGTCACAGTAGACCTCTTGAGCCCTTGTGGAAAACCCTCTGCTTGAATTTTGGTGAAATAAAGTTCATTGAATATTTTCGTTATTTGACCATACTGCAAGTCGAAAAACCTTCGTAGACAGCAAAGGAGGTAGCGTTCCTCTTGACTCCAGGAGTGCTGAGGCCGTCTGGTACGAAAATTCAGGGCCGCGAGAGAAGGCTGAGGATGGGACATTTTGATTGTATGAAACCAAGACGCGATTTTCAGAAACGCTGCTGGCTGTTTTGAGAAGATGATGGTCAGCAGAGGATTGGGTACCTCGTGGGGAGGCCATTACCAGATAGAGAGAGAGAGAGAGAGAGAGAGGCTGGAGAAAGAGAATCTCAAAGGAACAAGTAAATTCTGAACATCCTGAAGATTTGATTTGGAAGTTCGTAGTAAGAGAGCCGAAAGATAGCTGAAGCAATAGCAACGCGTTGAAGAAAGTGTGATACGAGAAGGACTGAGGAATACTGAGGACAGAAAGAAGGGAAGAGTGAGTTGACTTGGTGGAGAAGGTGCACAACAAAAATGCAAATTAATTTCTTTGACAACCTAAGTAGTGAGAGGGGTAAGATAAAAAAATCGAAGGGGTAGTTGTGAGGCGAGAGGTGAGAGGTAAAAGAACAGGGGGGTCTGGTCAAGGGAAGGTGGACTGGAGGCTCGCTTAGGCGGGGTTCACTGGCACATTCGACCTTTGGTTGACTTTGAAGAAGTAAATTCATGGTACATGGTGTATAATACATAGTAAGGACATGGAAAGCAGTAAAGTCCAATATCGTTCATTTGATTGCATTTCTACGTGCATCCTACCAGGAGCATATAGTAGAAACCATGGTATGACAAGGCTAAAATAGGTTTAGGCAACAGTATAATGGTGCATAGAGAGGGTCCAAAACAGACTTAAGCCCAGTCATCACCATACTAGTTGCATATTTAAATATGGTATAGGCAAACGCCAATAATTCTATGTATAGTATACAATGTAGATGTGGCGTGCCAAGAGATTCGGGCGGCGCAGGGTCGGGCCCACTCGCAGTGCCGTTGAGCTGCCGGAATCTTGACAACGACCCCCAAAGTTGCCGGTCATCACTCTCCGCCCTCACGCAGGCTCCGTGCAACGTGGAATTTTTTTCTTCTTCCAGTTCTTCTTATCCTGCTATTTGTCCTCGCTGTATCGCATATCCCATTCATTAGCAGCTCGTCTCCCTCGCCCTGCCGCAATTCCGCGGTTCGTCATTCTCCTTTTGTCCTCTGCGCAGAGGGGTAAACCAAAAAAATTGGCCAAATCGCTTTCCCTGATTGGCATGCTACGCTGGACAAGCACGATGGTTCGCGCTGAGGCATCAATTTGAATCCCATTATCTTACTCTGGCTGTTGTGTTTTGGGCGTTGGTTACTTTCAGGCTGGAGGGGCGCCACGTCTCTATATTGACATCTGCGCGTTTGTTGCCTCGGATTGCACTCACCCATAAAGCACCGAGAGAATGGCGCCAAACTTTGAGAAGTCGGTCAAGGGGGCTACCAAGATCAAGGTGTGTTTGTGTTTGTGTCTGTGTTTGATCATGCCGATGGATGAGGGCTAACTTGTTTCTCTTGCAGCTTGCAGCCCCAAAGTCGAAATACATTGAACATATCCTTATAGCCACGCGCAGTGGAGAGGCCGGGGTCGCCGAAATCTTCCGGACACTGCAGTTTCGACTGCGCGATTCGACATGGACAATTGTCTTTAAATCACTTATTGTTCTTCATCTGATGATCCGAGAAGGAGCCGAGTCGGCGGCATTGGAATACCTTTCAGAGAACCCCAGAAAGATCGCCATCAGCAGTTTTTCAGAAGGTGGGTTTATACACGTTCTGTATTTTTGCGCTCTGCTAATTCCAGATAGTCCAATCGCAAGGCGCAAATATCCGGAGATATTCCGACTACTTTGTGGCTCGCGCCCGCGCCTTTTCCGATTCGAAGATCGACTATGTACGCAGCGGGCAGGGCCGATTAAAGCGCCTCACAGTCGACAAGGGCTTGCTGCGCGAGACAGAGGTTGTGCAGAAGCAAATAAAGGCATTGCTCAAATGCGACGTACGTCAAGCAAGCCGATTACGGCCTTGTGCTTATAGCTAATGCGATCTCTAGCTCCTCACGGATGAAGTCGAAAACGAAATAACGTTGACTGCCTTTCGGCTTCTGACCCTTGATCTTCTGGCTCTATACTCTGTTATGAATGAAGGGACAATCAGTGTTCTTGGTGGGTGAATTTCTTCGGTTTAGTGGGAATATACAGACTAACCATTTCTAGAAAACTATTTTGAAATGTCGCGTCCTGACAGCGAGCGCGCGCTGAAGATCTACAAGACATTCGGCGCCCAGACTGAGGAAGTAGTGAAATTCCTCGGTGTTGCCCGGCATTTCGAGTATGCCACGCGCCTAGAAATCCCAAACCTCAAACATGCCTCGACCGACCTCGTCCAACTCCTCGAAGACGATTTGAACGACCCTGACTTTGATCTACGGCGAACAGATCATCGGGTACAGTCTGATGGGAAGAAAACCGGCCGAAGAGCATCGGTCAGCAAGTCGCCAGTTGCGTCTAGAAACAATGCCGCGTCGAGTGCGTTCCCCAGCAGGCCTCAAACAGCACCGGCTCCAAGGGCAGAGACCAAGGCGCCAGGCGGAGATCTCATTGACTTTTTTGGATCAATTGAACCGAACCCACCGCCAGCAGCTCAACAACAGCCAACCTTCCAGCAAGGCGCGTTTGGCCAGCCCACGTTCCAGGCGCAACCGACTGGCTTTCCGTCACAGCAAACCGGGTTTACTCAACAGCCCCAGACGACATACTCCCAGCAGCCTGGGTTTGGGGGCGGGTTTCAGCGGCAAGAAACTAACCCTTTTGCGCAAGCTCAACAGCCACAGGCGGCGGCCCCTCCGCAACTACAGTCTCAGCCTACGGGAGCAGGATTTGGGGGCTACGGTCCGCAGTCATACGGGTTCCAGAGCACTCTGACTACTCCGAATGGAGTTGCAAACTTTCCCCAGCAACAACAGCAAGGCGTTGCGAACGGCTTTCAACCACAGAATAATTTCCCGCCACAACAAAACAGTTTCCAGTCGCAACAAACCATTTATCAACCCCAGCAACCCGCTTTCCAACCCCGGGCAAACAGCCTGGTGCCACAGCGCACCGCGACAAACCCATTCCGAGCGTCGATGGTTATTTCGAGCCAAACCGGCGGCAGTCCTGGCGGCTTCGACCAAGCAGGGCAGGCCCCTAAGCCATTGAGTCGACAGAATACCAATCCGTTTGCCAAGCGACTCTCGGTAGCACCTCCTTCGAACGCACCCCCTGTTCCACAAATACCGCCCTTTCAGCAGAGCCAGCCCATGCAGCAGCAGCCTCAGCTCCAGCCCCAGCGCACGGGGACGAACCCTTTTGCCAGACAGTCCATGGCGCCGCCACAGCAGCAGCAGCAGCAGCAAACGCTGCAGCCCTTGCAGCCCAATCCCACGGGCAGCACGAATCCGTTCCGTCAGAGTGCTTTTATCAACCAGCAGACCGGCCAGGGGTGGCAGGTTGGTGGACAGCACGGCACAATGGGAGGGTTCGAGCAGTTGGACACGGCGCCGATATTCCCTCGACCGGGGATGACATGACATCAGCAAAGAGGCGGGGTACTAGTACATACTTTTGTTTCTTTCTTGTCTTTCTTTTTTTCTTCTTTCCTTTTCTTTCTCTTCTTTTGATTGTGCGGATAGTAGAAAGCCGGGCTGCATAGCATCGTAATTTGCATGTACTATTTGAATAAATTATTCTCCAGTAATGTTAAACGTGCATGTAAACTTCACGGTTCCGGATAAACATCGGTTTAAGAGCCGATCCAGCCATTAATCTCCGCCAGCAGTCTCCGTAGCACACGTGCAAAAGAATGCAAGTGTTTTAGCAGCAAAGCTTGATCGAGGGCCCAGGCTTGCTCTCATTTGGCCCGGCGGCTTTAGCCCGGGGGCTTAGCCGCACACTAGCGACCGACGTTCTTTCCTTTCTCACGTTTTCCCCGAACCGCGCCACGTTTCTTCGTCAGTCTCGATAAAAAAAAAAGAGGAAGAAACATTTAAACATCAGTGGACGCGATGCAGGGTCGCGTTTTGGTTTGTTATTGTTGTTTGCCTGGCCCGGATCTCACCGGATTGAATTGATCCTGCCACACCTCGGTGGTGGAGCGCCGCTTCCGTATGCGACGGGCGATTCAACATTCTGCGATATTTTTATATTATGGGATATACGATATACGACATTCGATAATTCGACATATATATGTGTACAGGCCTGGTTTTGATCTATCCATAATCCATTCATACATTTATACATCCATCATACATACACACATACCAGTCAGTCATGGATGCGAAGCACTCCTACGAGCAGGTGTTTCCAGTCTTTGGTGCGTCGTCGCACGAGTCGCTCTCGGGGCCAGGTGAATGTTGAAAAAAAAAAAAAAGAAAAGAGGCAATCGAACTAACAGGTAACAGATCAATCAGCCCAGAATGACGAAACACAGCCCGCAGCGCCGCCCAAGGCAAATAGCCGGTCGCCGCTGTTCTGGGTCAACGCCGACGTGCAGTCGGTCAAGGGCGGCTCGCGAGAAGCGACGCTGAAACGCATCAGATCACATGTCATGTCCGAGCACAACCGCAAGAAGCGGTTGGAGAACACGCGGCGGTACAACAAGAGCAAGACGTGGAAGAACCTTGCTTTTCGCCCGGAGACTATCGACAAGTCAAATAGTAATTCCTCGCCTACTTCTGTCAAGTCGCTGTCGTCTTCGTCGCCGTCATCGTCTGGGATGTCGTCGCCGCCGGGGAATGCTAGTTCAAAGGACTCGACGTCGCCGGAAAGCACGCAGGACGTTCCACCGGAGAGTCTGCCCAATTTGGGGACCGAGACTGTTACTACTACCAAAGTCCAAGCACCGGTCATTGAAGACGTGAAATGGATTCCAACAAAGACTCATTCGCCCTGGTCAAACTTGGGCGCAAGCCAGACGGACCCGTTCAATTCGGCCCAGGTGCCGGTATCCAATGCCCATTTCCAACATCTCCGTTTATGTGAGTCTATCTCGATATCTGAATGTATAGCGTATGTATACGAGCTAATTCTATATAGTTTTACACGACCTCGTCGCCCAAGCCGCGCCGTTTCGAAACCATGGCGTCCCCGCGCTGCGAAACCACTGGGTCGCTCTTGTGCGAACGAATCCCGTGCTGCTGCACTCGTGTATCACAATGGCAGCGACACACAAGGCGTTGGCGTGTGGGGTCTTTTTTGCAGACCCGGTTACGCAGCGAACGAGCTCACTGATTCTGGACCGGTTATACCACCGCGGGGAAACGATCAGGCTGATCCACCGGGATCTGTCCATCTCGTCGAGAGCATCGAGCGATGCCTTGATTGCGGCGGTTGCTCTGATGATTGGAATCGAGGTGAGTTTCCTTAATTTTTTTTGGCGGACTTTACTAAGTTTTTAGACTATTGGAGGGCAACCGGACTGGATATCGATACATCTTAACGGACTGCGGAAGATAGTCTCGCTACGAAAGAGCTTTTCCGACATTTCCAAAGACGTGCGATGGCAGATTGAGTGGTGAGTAGTTTCTACATGTGGTGTCTATAAGTTAAATACGGTGCGGAAGTAACTGACTGATCAGGACGGATATCCGGGCTGCATGCAAGAGCATGTCGAAACCAATATTTCCCTTTATTCGATACACGCTGCCAGAACACACGCCGGCCGCGGTGCTCCCAGAAAACGCGGGGTTCCTGGCATCGAGTCTGCGGGCGCTGGGCCAGGTGCCAGGCGTGTTTGGCATTGACATGCGACGAGCAATTGACGACTTGATCTCTGTCACACTGTTTGACGAGATCTACAAGCGACAGCAACACCATAAACACCAACAACCAGAACCACTCCTCCTCGACGCCGAGCTTGAAGAATACTTTAACAACGAAGTATTGTACGTTGAATACTCGCTCTGCACCGACCGCTTCACCGACGATAATATGTCTCGCGCCGACGACCAAACCATTCAAGGTATTGTGCGTCTGGCCATGTTACTCTTCCACAACACCATCTTTTGGGGATTCTACCCGATCGTCGGCCCCTTTTTTTCGTTACCTATAACAACCCTCGAAGCCGCGCTACGCGGAGGCATCGCCACAGAAAATTTCCAGCACACCCCCGAAGTTGTCATCTGGGTTAGCTTTATCGGCTACTGCGCGGCACGGTCTGTGCCGACAAGCCGCGAGTTTTTCCTGCGTACGCTAATCACTACTGTGTACGATTACAACGCCACCAGGGGTAATAGTGGCAGTAGTAGCCAAAGGCGAATAGACTCGTTTAACGCGTTCCACTCACTGCTGCAGCGGTATTTTTATGTTGGACGGTGTTATCTCACAGAGGCGCAGGATGTGTGGTGTCATATTTAGTTTTTTTATTTTATTTTAAGTTGGCATTCTTTTCGGTTAACGTAAGCGATGTTTGGGTCTGGTGGTCTGGTCTGGTCTGGTTAAGAGGATGGAGCAATTGATGGCTTAACGATGGTATGATTATGTATATACTTTATGATTTTTTTTATTGCATCAATTGATCAATTGATACATGTATTCACGTGTAGTCGTGTACATGAATCAATAGATTTAATAACCACATAGCGTACCAACGCTCTACAGTTTCACTCTATATCTTTATATAAGGTATAGAGAGAGAGAGACAAGTTACTTTCGATAAAAACCATTTTTGAATTAAAGCATTATCGATGATTGATGATAATCAATTAACCTGGCAGTTTAACTAGACCCGACTCGAGTAGGTAACATTTCAAAAACAAACAGAGAAAAAAAAGGGACTCATATTAGGCTAGGGGGAGGTGGGTATCGTGGATGCGTTTTGTGTTGTTGTGTTTTGCTGTTGTTGCTGGGTGAGGCTAGCAGGTATGCATATAACCACATTGTATGGCTATGCGACTCAACTAGCCAGCACCATTCTCTCTCTCTCCTTTTTTTAAAAGTTTTTCAACAACATTGACTCCAGTCCTTTTAAAAACCAAAAAGTCAAGTTGTTATTTTTTTTTTCTTCGTCGACGTTCTCAAAAACAGCAGAAAAACATCTCTAAACAACCTCACGCTCAACCTTGTTACGACGCTCACGACCCTTCTCTGACCAAGGGAAGTGCGCCACAGGGATGATGAAGAAGCTGTTGCTCGAGTCCACGATACCTGCTAGAGCATTGTACCAAGCGAAAAACGCGGCCAAGATGGCAAAGAAGCCGCCAGCCTTGATGATGTTGGTGGTGGGGTTGCCTTCGGCGTCTTGGACCAGATAACCGATTCCAAGCAACAAAAAGGCCAGGTCTAGGAAGAAGAACAAGAGGCAGAAGGCGACGGTGGAGCGGAGGGTACAGATGAATAGGAGGAAGGTGAATATGAACCAGCCCTGGTAGAGGGTTAGCATTTCTGACAAGAAAAGAAGACGGGGAAAACGGGAAGGAAGGAAGTATTACCATTAAGAAAAGACCCAGCGAGTTGTTGAATTGCTCCGGTCCAGCTTTATTCAGCGTGGTCTCAATGTCGAAGCCACCAGGAGTCAAAATGATAGCAAATGCAATCCAGAAGCCGCCGTACGAGGACAGCGCGGTGGCACCAAAGGTGTTACCAACGGCCATTTCCCTGTATCTGTTAGTACAAACCGTTCACAAACTCTTTCTCGAGAGAAGAAGGGGAAAAAGAAAGACATACCACATGCCAGCCAACAGCTGCACCAACCCACCATACCCAAACGCAGCACCAATAACAATGCTCGGCGCGGTAATGTCGCGGGTGCCCATGTTGATGCAACCCAGCACAAAAGTAGTCAACGCGAAACCGCACAGTCCCAAAGGAGCAGGATTGGCGATTTTGCGGTCGCTCACAGGACGGTACAGACCAGGCTGAAACTCACCACCAAAGGCTGGCAGACGCGCCTCGGCCGTGTTGACGTGGGCCAGGGGACCATATCCAAAGCGAGCAGCGGCGCGGGCGACCTCATGCTCTTCGTGCGACAGCTGGGGCTGGGTTGGAACAGTGGAGGTGCCGTTGGTGGTGGTGGCCTCCTTGTCGAGGGGAGGACTGATGGTGTCGTTTTCAACCATTGTTTTTGCTTTTCTTTCACAAAAAGATAGCTGTTAATTCTGGGGGAGGGGGGAGCCCGTCAGAGAGGTGTCACAGTGAGACAGCGAGAGAATAAGCAAGAGAGGATAAGCAAGAGAGGATAAGCAAGGAGGGTGAGAGTGAGAGTGAGAGTGAGATCGAGGAAGAGGGGTGAGAAAGAAGAAAGAAGGAAGGAGGAAAAATCTTCCCAGGCAGAAAAACAGATGGGTTCCCAAAGCGGTAGGTTCGGTGCAAAACACAGCGAGCGGAGCGGAGGGGAATCGAAGGATGATATAAGAATGCACTCACCAAAAAACACAACTGCGTATTAAATGTGTAATGATTAATACCAAGGCGTTTCTCCGGTAACAGTCACAGGGAGCAAGTAAGCAGCTAGAAAGAGGCTGTTGCACCAGTGGGCGATTGCTACTGGAGGAATAATTTCCAAGTGATTGATTAGAGAGAAGAGAGGAAAAGACAGCAAGGGGGGTAAGCCCGTAGTTAATATACCCTTTTACAAGAAACAGAAGCCTTGAAACCTTGCTGGGGAGCTCCGGCAAGCCGACCATTGGGCACAGCCGGGTCGTGGGGATCCAAATTTCAGTTTCATTATGGGGTATTCTTCCAAAGAACAGCTACTACTGCTACTACTGCTACTATGAAAGCCCTCGGCAATAAATCGAGGGGAAAAAGAGAGAGAGAGAGAGAAAGAAAGAAAAAAGATGACGGGCTTGCGGAGGGTCCCACTTTTCAGGTGGGGCTCGCCATCGACACCAGTAGATTGGCCACTGCTTGTGTGTGGCACGGCTTCTGATTGGCTGGCGGCAGCGGTGGCACACGGGCAGCGGGGCGCGCCAAGTGGGGCTGCGATCTGGGGTATAGCCTTTGCGGTGGCCAATCAGGAGCTAGAAGTCACGCTTGGTTCTGCTGCAAGCATAGTTTTTGTTGACCTCTTTCAGCAGCTCACCTTGACATCATTTTCCTTTTTTGAAAATCTGGAGGAGTACAGAATACATACCGATTCTTCTGTATCACGTCCACCACACGCGGGCATGGCCTGATGCCTGCAGGGGTCTGTGCCACTGCCACACAACACATAAAAGACTCGACCGGCCGGTCTTCGGGGAACCCCGCTTGATGGTGGAGGAGTCGTGCTCAGCTTATGGCTGGAACTCGAGGACAGGAAACGGGGCTACATACTGGATTAGACATCAGCCTTGCTGTTGTAGGCATGTCCGCCCGCCCGAGCTAGGCTAATTACTACTAGTTTACCACGTACTTTACTAGCCGATGCTCGTCGTGATGTGCAAAGTTAATTGATCCGGCGCTAGCTGACTGCGGTTAGTTGGACTATCCGGGAGAATTAATTACTAATTACTTGCCTGCTTGTAAAAGGGGGGTTCTATTATTGTTTACAATTTATTTGTCTTGAGCCGAGTAGGGAAAGAGCATTCTTTCTCAATAGACAAGCATAGAAAAAAATACAATGCAAAGAGAAACAGGCGTCCAGTCAGGTCGCATTGTGGTCTAGCCAGGATCGTGATCCTTTCTTGCGAGCCTTCTTGGCGGACTCGGAACTATTACCTCACAATGTCATTATTGTACATGGATAAATAAAAAACAATTATCATTGTCTTATTTTTCTTTGTTACTTTTGTCCTATTTTTTTTATTTTCTTGCCGATCAAGGTTCGAGCCTCTTTGCAAGTGGACACCGCAATTTCGTATTGTCAGGGATCAAAGTTCAAAACGTTTCGTTTTTAGCCTATTCAAGTGCCATTCAGCCTAGAATGTGGCACAGACAAGGTCTTTTGTGATTAAATTAAAATGATTAATATATTTAAAACAACTCCGTGTTAGAAATGGTAGTAGCCGTGTGACACGACGGCCTGTACATGTACTAATAATATGTACATGGTTGTTGTACTTGGTAACTCGCGCTGCCACGAGGGGATGGGACTGGAGGTACATGTGTGAGTTGATGTAGCACTACATGTACTTACTGTACATAGGTTCTATCTAGCTGATGTAGCTGTAATATATGTATATATATAGTACTATTACGTACGTATATATGATACCTAATAACATGCGCTGTACATATGCATTTATATTTAGTATAAATGTAGTTAGTACCATGCACGCCAGCTGGCATAAAAGTACATGTCAACCGGTATCAATGATACATCAGATATGCACCAAATACATGCACAATACATACACAATACATAGGCAATACAAATCTCAATATTCGACTCCCCGAACCATGGAACATCTGAACCTCCTACCAAATTTCGCATAAAATTGAAATAAATCCGGGGCAACGGAAGCAAACCCTATACTTACTAAGTGGCGACCAAACTTTTGGGGCAGACCGCGAACTATCAATCGGCCATAGTCTATTTTTTTTTAGTAGGTATTATTATTGCCAATCAGATCGGCCAAATATCTAACCGAGTCACTTGCCGATTTGTTGTTGAGTGACGAGTTGCGGGGGATGTAACAGCAAAGGAAAATGGTTGCCGGCGCTGCCGCCCATACTAAAACTATTACTCATTGAAGCGTTGGATTTGCGCCGACGAACCCATTTTTGGCTCCGATCGACGCCATCCTGTGTGGTAGAATGCTTTGTGCATAGCTAATAATTAGGATGTCCTGCCTGACCTGTTCTTGATTTCGATGATGTCACTGCTGAGGATCTTCGCGTGTACTCGGTTCATCTGTAAATACTGCTTCTGGAGATACTATTCCAATGAACGCCGCCATGACTGCGGCAGTATAACATCGACTGGAACAAAGCAATAGTTCTCATTACCGGTCGCCAAGGACGTGAAACTTCTGGACTGTCAACTAGTACTATAGATGACTATGGAATGCATTGTACGCTGGGAGAGACCTAGTTTCATAGTTATCCTGCTTACCAAGCTCGGAAAAAGAGTCCACTATATCTAAGGTGCCTAAGATTACCAACCCGAATGGCTATATTCCATGAACACTGTAATGTGGGTGGTGCTTGAAGATGCACGCCAATTGCTGTCAGGATGCGTCACAGACTGCTGCTGAACAATTGCGCATAGCTTTCAAGATAGTTGTGCCAGGTCTGGATGGAGTTTACTACCCATCTTCAGCGATAAAGTTATACACCAATGAACAGAGAGGCATAAGAAATTCACAACATCTCCAAATATCACCGTTTGTTAATTGAGAGTTGAGAAAACTCATGGTGTCTCGTTAGTTATGACTCAATGTACAATGCATATATTAAATTAATAGCTCTGAGTAATTATACGAGAATTATATTTTTTGAAAAACGTCGAGTTTAGTATAAAAATTGAATAATTGAATTATCTTCATTTTTAATCCTTAAATTTGTGGTAATTTGTTGAAAATATGCCACTATAAACCATTGGCTAGCTCCCTCCGTAACAAGATGGCAACATATCCGAAATATGGTGTTGTAAAGCTTCCAAATTCATTCTCACTAAATGGCCAAAGTCGAATTCCTTCCTTCACTGCCAATATTGGTCCCAGCATTTTTTCCACTCCATCTTCAGCGTTTCCAGCCAATCTTCAAATCGAATCTTCTTGCCGCCGTACTTTATGCAACCAGAATGTATTCCATCCCACTCATCGACTGGTGCCTCAATGTGATCGTGGCCAATGGGGCAGACCTGGATCCAATCCGCCGGTAGTTCCTCGGTTTTCCGGCGTTCGTAGCACTCACCGCATAGGTCGCAGTTCGCGCAGTAATAACATAGGTAATACTTCGTATCCTCGAAACCACTTGTCGACTTCCCGCACGAGTGACATTGGATACTCCAATACGTATCTTTGTTGTCATTGTCCTTCTGCTCCTCCTGTTCCTTTTCGTATAGATCTCTGTCAACAATAGAGAATTGGCAAGAAAGGGAAACTTTAGCAAACTCCTTGTTCATGTTGGGAACGAGGGACAGCGTTTTCGCAAGCATACGAAAGCTAAACGGATCGTTGTCGGACCGATCATCTTTCAGTGCCTTAAGACAGCCGTCAAAGGTATCTTTCAGATCTTTGAAGAATATATCGGCTGGTCCCATCTTTTGTCGCATAATTGCTAGGGGAATGCGCGTGTGTGCCCGCTCTGCTTGAAACTCTGGCCCGTGTCGCTGTTTAGTGACCTCGATGAGCTCTTCCATTTCCTTCAACGTTTTCTGCTTGCCGTTTGGGTCACACGATGTGCGGAATTCCTCAGTTAGAATATCGGCAAGTTGCCTGCTGGATTCTCCAACCCATTGCAGGCCGTCACGACTGACGTTGAAGATCCTCTGGGTCAGCTTTTTAGCTGGCGCCGGATCATTTAGGACTAGCCATTGAAACTTGGCAAACCACAGCGATATCTCCAGTATTTTGGACTCTGCTCCGTCCAATTGGCTGGGGGTGGCCTGTTGATAGAGTCTCTTGACCCTATCGCGGTCCTCGGGCTTTCCTGCTTTTGCTGCCCTCTGAATAGCCCTGTGGGTTATTTCCCATAAGCCATCCTCGAACGGATTATCGTTGTACAATATTTCTAGCAGCTCATTGATTTCCCGCCACATTCTCTTCTCTGAAAATCCTTCGATGAGGTTGTTGAAGAAGCGGACATAAGTATCCGAAGTCCTCACTTCCATCGCCTTGGCCATGCTTTCGACAGCATTCGCAGTCTCCCGGGATACAGTCAGCGTCTCGAGTAAGGCCTTCATCTGATAAGCTCCGTTGACGGTAAACATAAGATCGGAATCCAATTTCTCTATCTTTGGTTTATGTATACCTAGAGCATTCTCGAAAAGTCTTTTGACTTCGATAGCCGCATCAATAGCAGACACGCGGACTTTCGCTATATCAAGATCAGACACGTCATCATTGACTTCCGCCACATCAAAAGTAGACACGCCATTTTCGTTGGCATCGACAAGTGAGTAACTCTTGTGAGCTGCCTCTAGTTCAATAAAAGACTTGTCCTCCGGTTTGAAGATGTGTTTCCAAACCGAGAACTTTGTGCGGGCAATTCTGTAGCTCAGTTGGAATTTGTCCTCGGGAGATTCAGCTTTACCTAATCCTAGTTGGGCATGATTCAATGCTTTGCTGGGATTGTCCACGAAGAATAAAACTAGGGAAATCTGTTTATGTATATGCGCAATGCGCTTTTGGAACCGAAACTTAGGAGCTTCTTCGGCCGACTCTGCAGTGATGTCCTTGGTTATATCTAGCTTCTCCAATAAAGAATCGTTTCCCGAACTCGCAATAAAGTCGGTGAAACAATCCGCACTCAGGTCGCAGAGTTCCTGATGGGTGAACCAAAAATTAGCATCTCCTTCGACTGACCGTGCAGTGATGTCCTTGTTTATGCCTAGCTTCTTTAATAAAGAATCGGTTCTCGCAGTCGGAATCAAGTCGGTGAAACATTCCGTACTCAGTTCACAGAGTACCTGATGGGCGAACCAAAACTTAACAACTCCTTCGACTGACCCTGCATTGATGTCCTCGGTTATGCCTAGCTTATTTAATAAAGAATCGGTTCTCGCCCTCGCAGTCAAGTCGGTGAAATATACCGCACTAAGGTCGCAGAGTGCTTGATGGGCGAACCGAAAGGAGGTGAAAGCCAAAGGGGCGTCCTCAGCCTCAAACCAGTTGTTAATGTGTTTCAAAGCGATGTTCTTCAGAACGACATGTCCATCTCCAAGATTTGTCTTGGCCCACTCGATACCTTCAAATAGTGTGTTGTCCTCGGCTGTCTGGGTGATATTAGGAGCTAGCCCTGCAAGCTTCTTCAATACCTTCAATGGCTCTTTCACATCTACTCCAAAGATGCTGTAAGGCCCGTGGTCCTCGTATGGGTCAACAATATCCTCTAGTTTGGTTAAGGCTCCGTTGTCATTCGCCAGCGCTCTCAAAAGACGGTTTAAAACGGGCCCTACTTCCTCGGCGCTCACGTCCTGCAGGGCGAGCAGATATTCGAGGAACGACTTTGATGCATATGAAATGAGTTCTTCTTCTGCATCGTTGTATACACCGTCCGCTCCCGCCGTTGGGTGCATTACCAGGATATCTGCTGACATCTCGAACATCATGACGTAGACATCATGTTTCGAGAGGCCAGGATAGCGGTCTGCGGGGTGTTGTTCGAAGAGCTCGCGGAAGTAGGTTTTGAAAGAACGCTCTCGAAATCCAAGAAGGCCTTTAACCTTCTCAGAGCTCGTCCCGCTTTCGTGGTGGCTCTGGGTGTCGTCGTCGGTGGTATAGATATCATGGTCGTTTTCGTCGTAATGGTCCAGGACAGAGAAAACTCTGCCAGCACAGTTAGCTTTCTCCCTTGGCATTATATTCCGCTCCGGCTTTTTCTCACCTCGAAAGTCTCCCATCTACCTCCTGCTCGATGACCCGCTCCGGAGTAGGTGGCCTGCTTAGGGCTAGAAGCCGAGCCGCAGCGCCTAGACTCAGTCGTTTAGAGTAAGCCAGCCAACAAAACAGCCGTGTGAGCGCCGTTTTGTAGGCTTCAGTTTCACCATCCAGGCATTCTAGGAACAGCTTATTGCACAGCTCAATCGTATTGTCGGGCCATGAGCCAAGCGAATTGGAAATAACCGAAGCACTCCCAATCTGGTTGAATCGGCGGAGTGTATGATCAACATAGAGGAAGCCTATGGCATTAGTATATTTGTGTTATATGCAAGCAGAGCTAGTGACTATCAGAAACGTACTGTCTGCATTCTCATCCATCAGCTGAACGATTCTCGTTTTCATGCCTCGTCGAAACGTCGAAAGCTTCGGGAGGGTCTCTACACGCGCCTGAGCGACCTCCCTGATGTCTTTGCGCATTTCTTTGCGCATCCTCTTCCGATCCAAGTCGGTTATCCTCTCCTGATTCAAGTCAATCATAGTGGCTTCTAGACTGTCCAGTTGTGGTTTAGGTGTTGCGGTTAGAATGAATTGGATTGACAACTTTCTCGACAGAGTGTCTGGAAAACACTTGGTCAACTTTTGCTTTTCTTCTGATGTTGCGTTCGGGAGCTTTTTCACAAATTCGATCACCAGTTGTGTTCGCTCCTTCTCCGATGTTGTGCCCGAAAGCTCTTCCACAAATTCGTTCACCAACTGTGTTTTTTGCTCTTCCGACAGTTTGTCCGAGACAGCTTCTTCTAAGTCCTTTCTCAACTTTGTTGTCTGCTTCTCTTTCGATAGCTGTAAGGTAGCGTCTGTCAAGTACGTTATCAAGCCACTCTGCTCTTCTTCCGGCAGCTGGTCGAAGCCATCCAAGATCATGACAAGCCTCCTCTGTCTCCAGTTAAATCTCCCTCCAAAGAGTCTTTCCCAGCAGTTTTCGCCGCGATAATCCGCGTTCGAGTCGCGCCGAATGACTCCCAATATTTCGTCCACGTATGTAGAATCCTTCCTGGCAACTTGAGCAGCGCAATAGCAGAGCATATTCTTGACAGACTGTAGGCTCTCAACCTCGTCGTCGAATGGGAAATATGCGACTGACGTCGCGGCATCGTGTTCGAAATATTTCAACAGCGTGTCGTAAAAGTAGTACGAGAACATGCTCTTTCCCATGCCAGAATCACCTCTGATAAAGAGAATTCTAACGTCCTTTGACATGAAAGAACGGTAACCCTCTGTATCTGTGATCCAGTCGAACGTGTGCGCAACGTACGACTGCTCCAACTCCTTCAAGCGTTGCTGAACAAGGTTCTCTACACCGACCGCCAGTACCTGCGTGACGATTTCAAGGGCCTGGGATTTCCGCTCCATAGGGTCCACATTCGCTGGGCTATCCAGACGGCGGAGTAGACGAAGGGCTTCCTGCTGGAACTTGTTGTCATCTTTTTCTCGCTGCTCCATCTTGTGATGGTTTTTTTCTGTGGAGATGACGATGCTACTTATTCCCCCAAGTGTCTCCTCGATTAGTGTGCGTTGGTTGTTGAGATTAGTTTTCATATCAATGACTGAAGTTAGCGTCACCATGATGGTGGCCGAATCCAAGCCTGCGATACAACGTATGACTTCGTCGTACGTAGCCTTTAGGACTGGGTCTTTTCCGTTTATTAGGGCTTTAAACCACGTCTTCATCCGGTGGAGATGCCGTCCTGTACCAGTGCCTGTCATATACGTATGTGTCTTGCCGCAAAATTTCAAGATGGCGCTGAACGTCATTGTCACTTGCTTTTGGTAGACTGGTTTTGCCGGCAAGCTTCCCTCTAACAATTGGAGTCGGTCCACGAAAGAGTGTATCACTAAGTAGAGGCCTTCGATGGAGTCGAACTGCTCACTCACCTTGACACACGCTCCAATGATTTCTGTGAAGACTACTAAGATGACCGGCGCAGCGGGACAAGCTGCGTCTGCTGAATTGCTAGCAGTAGTTGCCAGTAACTTCAGAGGGTTTGCCATCCTGAATATGAGGCTTCGAGCCTTATCCAATTTTTTGTTGTCATGTCTCGCCTTCTTGAATTGCGTGGATTCTTCTATGAGATACTGAGCGAGATCCGCCAGCTTCTTCTGAGGCTGTCCTGGCCCCCTAACAGGCTCCGCAGCGTCTACGACTTCTTCTTTCCCCCAGCGAATACGAACTCCTTTGAAGATGTCATGTTTGTCCTCTAGGTTAATATTTGTTTCGTCCTTATAATCCTCTAGTGCCTTCGACCAGAGCTGGCCGATGTCGCTTGTCGTCATAGGAGATAGGTCGAGAAAGGTACTGTACAGAAGTTGCTTTGTATAGTTTGATGTTTTTCAGAGCAGGCGGAGCGCGATGGATTTCGCTCTCTTTAATAAGCGGCTAGAAGGGTTATGAAAGGTCATCTAGGGTGTCCAGCCAGCCATTCCAGTTAAACGTATCCAATGACCGCAACCTTGAATTACTGCCCGAGATATCCTGTATGGACTGTTACATATTCCTACGAACTAGCCTTCATGCAGCTAGCCTAACACGGATAAAATAGTACAAAGTTTTCCCTTGTAGCGTCTTACACAACAAGGATATGACAATGGTCTTCCTCCAAGAAAAACTAAACACATGTCCGTGACATCTCCTGTGCAGTAGTAGCACTATTTCAAAAAAAAAAAAAAAGTTAAGAAGTACTATTTACATACATATGATTTATTTGGCAGGAAATACAGGCTGGCCGGCAGAATCTGTGAGGCTCAGGCGGCTTATAAGGGCCCTTGAGAACCAGGCCACTGTGGCCTGATTACTAGTCGTACTTTCAATATGCCAGCTGTAAATATGCCTGACAGACGCTTGCTGCAGGATGTTTCTAAGTAGGGATCATATGGACCAACGTTTCTAAGTGGGGGAGTTACGTGGCGCTTACTGTGGCATGCTGTCATGCGATTCTAAAGTGATTTTAAATATCTCCAAGCAGTTTACTACATCATTCTTTAGTATCTAAGCTATTTTCTATTTTAATCTAATTCTAATTCTATAGTGATGCTAAGACATTGATGTCGTCAAGGAAGAACGTTAGGGGGGGCTAACAACCCTAAGCGTCATGCCTAATTGGGCCAAGACTGGATTTCCTGGAAGCCACGGAATTATGTGAAATCGCCTTGCAGGTGGTATATCACTTTTTTTTTATACACTTCCCACGCCTAGTTTTATATTTCCTATCACAGCTAGATTGTAGCTATTCAGACGAGGCCTAAGAAGCTGGAGATCTCGCAGGGATGAGAAAATCTGAAGCGATTTATTCTGTATCGAGGTTGAACCCATATTTCTCTATACAATTATATACTGCTTACCTCTGTCTATTCTAATATGTTTGAGAGCGGTTCCGGCCATTTTATAAATAGTCTAATTCTAAATACTTTTAAACAGCTTACTATATAATTTCTTAGTTTTTAAGCTACTTTCTATTTTAATCTAATTCTAACGAAGCTTTAAGCTATAATATATAACAAACATCGAAGTATTTTCAAACCTTGTTCAGTAATTTTCTATATCGATTGATATGTAATTCTTAGTATTTGAACCATCAATGATTTTCTATTTAAATCCAATTCTAAAGTAATTTTTAATATCTCCATGTGGTTTACTATATGATTTGTTAGTCTTTGAGCTATTTTTTACATAATATTTCAAAATGTTGACCCCGCCGCGTGGACCGCGCTGATACCCTCTTGTTATCTATATAATGTATCTAGTTAAAATTAAAATAGTTTATTAAAAAAAAACCCCCCCGGATTTAGGATGATTCCCCGCACTACCAGACAAGTAATACGTACACTCAACAGTAATATTTCCACTAACTAGTACCAAGTACCAAGTACACTACATGATGAAAAGTTCGATCACTGTTTTACGAAGGATATAGACTAAGTAACTAACAGAGAGCAGAAGCTACCCAGATCGGCAATCGTGTGGCCGCATGATCATCGTGTCTATTCGAACTTGTCAGACTTCTATACTCCATTACTTCAGTGCTGGAGTCGACTGGCTGGAGTCGACTGGAGTGCGTGTCTGACAATTATATCATCAGATGTAACTAGCACGGCTTCTTCAAACACATCGACTAAACTAGTCTCCGAATCCTTTTGACTTTCTACAAACCTAGCGCTCTCCCCGTCGTCTCCAGCTGCGCGTTAAAGGCGCGGATCTGGCCGAGCAGCCCGCCGTGCGAGCCCTCTGCTGCTGAGCTCACATCCTCAACTACTGTTCGCAGTGTGAACTCGAGGCCAGCTATGCCATTGTCGTGGTTGTCGTCGTCGTCGTCGACACTCTCGCCTGGACGCGTTCGGCTGCGTTCCAGCGTTGACTCGAGTTTGTGTAGGGAGTTGTTGATTGCGTTGCGCGACTGCTCGTAGTTAGTACGTTGTAGAATATACTTGTAGAAACAAAGACAAACCATTTTGGCGCTCTCCTCGGCACCATGCTTCTGCCGCACCGCATCCATGCGTAGGGCTACCTCGTGTCGCTGTCGCCGCACCTCGAGCAGGCGGTTGCGCATCTCAGTCGTCTCGCGCTTGGCCTTCTTTAACTTCACGCCTAGCGCAAAGTTGCTCTCGAGGAGCTCGCTTAGCTCAAATAGCCGCCCTTGGAGCTGGCTGCCGTATGCTTCAACCGCCTTGCGCTGCCGCCCGGCCTCGCCGCGTTTCGTCTGGTTTGATTCATTGGCCACGCTGTTGGCCAGCCCTGCCAGGTGCTTGTCGACAATCTCCTGGCAGATCTGGGCCAGCACATCGGCAGCGTTGACCCCAGCGCGCCGCGGGAATGTCTTGCGCGTGTCTAGTTCGTCCGTTGAGACTTCATTAGACGACGCGTCCGAGTCTGGTGCTGTCGCTTCGAGAGCGCTGGTGTCGGCCAGACGGTGGACTTTAATAGCCACAGTGCCTTCGCGCCGCCGCTCGCCTCCGTCCTCGCTCGACGGTCTGCTGCGCCTCGTGCTGGGCTCGCTGGCTGCAGACGGTCTGCCGCGGCGACGTTTCGGTGGTTGTGCTGATTCGGCTGTCTGGTTTGGTTCTGGTTGGTCTTGCTGGTCTTGCGATTGATCGTGTTGTCTCCTTGCTGGTGCCGCTGACTCTTCTTGCGCGGGAACTTCGGATGCTTTTTGTTTGCCTTTTCGTTTCCTCGTTTGTGCTGGTTCTGGTTCTGGTTCTACCTCTTCTTCTTCCTCTTCCTCTTGCTCTTGCTCTAGCTCTAGTTCTTTATCGGCGTTGTTTTTCACCGATTTTCTGCGCTTGCGCTTCGGTTGCGCTGGCTCGTCTTCATCTGCATCGACAGGTTCGGGTTCAGCAGCTCGCGGTGGTTGTTGCTTTCTCTTTGATCTCGTTGCCGACACTGTTTCTTTCGGACTAGTATCGGCAGTCGTAGTAACTTGGCTAGCAGGCGCTCTGCGCTTTCGTTTGGGTTCCGGCTGAGCTTCCTCATTCTCAGCTGGATCGTCAGCTGGCTGCTTGTCTCGCCGACTCCTTGTAGGCTCATTCGACTCGACTGGTTGCGTGTTGTCTGTCTTCCGGCGTCCACGCGTTTTTTTAATGGGAGTATTATTTTGGAGGTCGCGCGTGCTGGGCGATTCCTCGATGGCTTCTTCAGTTGCAGGCTGAGCAACCTTTGGCGCGCTCGACTTGCGCCTTCCACGCTTGGGTTTCGCACTGGCTTCAGGCTCTTCTGTAGGAGTAGGTGGGTTTGCGTTTTCATTTGTCGTCATGGAACTGCTTTTTTCAGTCTCTGCATTCGTAGTCTCGGCTATATCTGTACTTTCTGTCTGGCGGCCTTCGTTCAAAGTTGGCACTCCATTCGTAGTCGCGACAGGTTCGTTTCGAGTACCGGGAGAATCATTCGAGTCGTCATTTCTGGAATCTAATAGTTATCAGCACACGAACGCGACTCAGCGCCGACACCAACACCCACCGATTTTCCTGCGCTTGCTACTTCGGCCTTGTTCTTGATCTGCAGCGGCGTGTCCCGCCGACAACCTCGGCGTCTGTTTTGCTCGTGCGCTTCGCGGTTGACTCCGCGGACTCTGCGCTGTTGTAGCTGTTTCATTTCTGGCTTGTGGCGGTGTTTGCGTCTGCGTCTCTGTCTGTGTCTGCTCCGGCTCCGACTGCTGCACGACTTGATCAATGCTATTTGTAATTTCTGCCGTGCTCTGATCTCCAGCCGCAGAAGCAGCGGCACCCGGCGACCCAAACGAGAAGCCAAAATCAACTTCTTGAATCTTGCGCGTGCTAGACAACCTTTTGTTAGTTGTTGTTGTTTCTTGTCGACGCGCGGGGAAGCTTACCCAGCACCGCGCTGGCGCATCTGCAACCGCTCTTCTCGGCCTATTGCAATAATTAGCTTGGACACAAAATAAATAGTTGTTAGAAAAAATCTCACTTGATGCCATTTTCTGTATGATGACTCTCCAGTTGGAGTTGGTCGCGCATTCACGCGCTGGTAACAGAGCATGGACGGGCAGGCGCGATCGACGCTGATTAGACGGCGGCGAGACGGCTTGGCGCGGGATTTCGCTGCGATTGCCGCAAAACTTGATATTCGATATAACTCTACAACAGATTTTATATCACGAGTGCTCGACTATATCGACATATACTTCAACGCAATGGGCTGGTTCTGGGGCAGCTCGACGCCGAGCGATCCCACCAAGAAGCTCGATCCTGAACTGCGAGACTATCTGCAACAAGAAAAGCCAGCTCCCTACACAACGACATCTTCAGCATCTCGACTAGCAGCAAACGAATCACAAACAACACATAACCCCTCCGCTTCCTCCTCCTCCTCCTCCTCCTCCTCATCATCAACAGAAAACCCCGTCCCCGCCGCTTCACAATTCCCAGACGGCCGATATGCACACCTGTGGAAAACGTACAAGCCGCTGGCCGACATCGAGGGCGCACAACCACAGGCGGCCGCTGAGCGCGCCATCAATGCATTCAAGAACCGCAAGGATACCGTGCACGACGCGGCCATGGAGAACTGCGCGCTGGAACATGAGTCGCTAATGACCTGCTTTCACAAGGGCGACTGGTGGAGTCTGGTCAAGGCAAAGGCGACCATGTGTGGCGACGAGAATAGGAAGTTCTCGCGGTGCTATACTACACAAGCTGTGCGTCTTTTTCTTTTCCCCTCTGTGATACTACGGCTAAGACTAATACTGATTGTGTAGAAATTTTTGCAAGCCCTTGGATATGCGGCGTCGACCGATTGGGACGCTCACAAAGAAGAGCGCATCCAGCTGCACGCCGACAAGCTCTATCACCAGATGCTCGACTACGAGCAGCGTGCGGCCGAGGCACGCGCTGCCGGGCGAGAGCCGCCTCCAATCACCTCTCTTTTCCGACCAGAAGCTCGGCCAGTTCCCTCACATATTATTCACAGCGCCGACAGTGGGAATCAAAATGACCAGAAGGATATGGTAGTTGTCCCCGGCGGCGAAAAGCTCCCCGAGGGCTACACGCCGCACACACCGCTCAAAGACCTCACGCCGCACGAACGCGAACTAGCGATTCGATCGGTCAATGCCGAGATTGAGCAGAATAGGGCGTATGCGGACGAGGCAATGCCGTTTGTGCAGAAGCAGCAAGAGGCCCGCGCGAGGAGACAGGAGAGGGCCAAGGGGTGGTTTGGCGAGACGATTGGCAAGTGGATTACCTAGGTTTCAATCCAACCTTTGATGTACAATAATAGAGCATTATTTTATAGTTTCTGGCGTTGAGCAATGGTACATATCCAATATTTGTTATTATCCATCAGATAGCTCAGCTCCTGTTATCGTCTAATGCACGCCACAATGCGTTGGCACTTGGCAGTTTGCAGCCAGCAACTCACCAGGGCAAATGCTAGGAGCGAATCACACCGAATAACACGGCCGGCCGGTTTTGCGAGCTGCATGACTGCAGGTCCGTAACATAACAAGTCGCCAAGTGCGTAGTAGTCGATGGGGGCGAGTCGTCGAGCAATTCCGGTAATGATGCCCGTTGCGGCCTAGCGATGGACAAGGGTCTCACTCTCAGCGCGCGCGCGTTCAATGGTAATAACGCGCGCGGGCTGGCTACGGCGGGCGGCGCGGGCCCGCTGCGACGATTGCTGGCATGGTAATAATGGGTATGATGATTATTATCCCCAACACCACTCTTGCGACTCCTCTTCTTGTCGTCTTTGCGTGCCGGTCTGCACTCGATAACACGCCCGTTCCACCCATTGATCCATTGATCTAATCAACACCTATCGATTGATTCCCCGACTCATTGATTGATTCGTTCGTTATCCCTCGGCCTCCTGGCTGACCCGGTTTCTCTATCCTCGAATCCACCACCGCTTGCAATCACTGCATCCACGGCAATCGCTGCAAATCACTAAAACAAGCTCTGTTCGAAAATTTCCTGGCTGCTGCATTGTCAGCCCAATTGCGTTTCCCCCCAGCAGTGCTCTCCGGAGCACTGTATCGTCACCAGACGCCATGAAAGCCACTCCGGTGCTTATCGCCTGGCACAACGACAACGCCCCCATCTATTCTGTACATTTTGATCCCCATGGCAAGGGACGACTCGCAACTGCGGGAAAGTGAGTCTCCCCCCCCCCCCCCCTTTTTTTTTTTAATATCTAAATTGCTGTTTATTTATCTGACGTGCCCCGCAGCGATAATAATGTCCGAGTATGAACGCCCTCCTTCGAATTTCCCCCCCTCTTCGAATCTCCGTCTGACAGTGATACAGCTTTGGAAAGTCGATAGCTCTGGCGAGGAACCAAAAATAAGTTATTTGAGTGCTTTGGTAAAGCATACACAGGCCGTCAATGTTGTCCGGTTTTCTCCAAAAGGTCCTTCTAGTCTTGTCTTTGTTCGATGTGTATCTCCTCGCTAACAAACATACAGGTGAGATGCTGGCATCGGCAGGAGACGATGGAAATGTTCTCTTATGGGTGCCGTCCGGCCCGTCCGAACTGGGCATGACTGCATTAGGAGAAGAACACGCCGATGACAAGGAGAGCTGGCGAGTCAAGCACATGTGCCGCTCATCCGGAGCCGAAATATACGATTTGGCCTGGTCTCCAGATGGCGTCTTTTTCATCACGGGAAGCATGGACAACGTCGCCCGCATTTACAATGCTCAAACTGGTAGGATTTTCTCTCGATTTCTCTCGATTTTTGCATGCTAACTTGCACAGGACAAATGGTTCGTCAGATCGCCGAGCACTCGCACTACGTCCAAGGCGTGGCGTGGGATCCCCAGAATGAATTTGTAGCTACCCAGTCGTCGGATCGCTCTGTGCATATCTACAGCCTAAAGACCAAGGATGGCCACTTTTCCTTGACCACTCATGGCAAGTTTCTCAAGATGGATCTCCCCGCACGTCGAATTCCCGCGAGCAGTCCTGCTCCGCCAGAGACCAAGACTCAACCAGCTACCAGCGCCATGTCGATTGCCTCTCCGGCCCCGTCTACTCCGGGAACGCCCAAGACAATGACGCTCCCGATGGATCCTCCACCGGTATCACACAGTCGTCGTTCGTCCTTTGGGTCGTCCCCGTCGATTCGTCGATCTGCTTCGCCTGCACCTTCTCTGCCACTGCCGGCCGTGAAGCCTATGGAGGTTTCGTCGCCGAGTTTGTTCGGAGGACTGGGAGTGCGGAATTCAAATCTTTATGCTAATGAATCGTTCACCTCGTTTTTCCGGCGATTAACTTTTTCTCCCGATGGCAGTCTGCTGTTGACGCCGGCTGGCCAGTACAAGACCACGCATTCGTCAACGAGCGACCCGACCAAAGCAAGCGAGGATGTGACTAACACAGTTTATATCTACACGCGAGCCGGGTTTAATAAGCCGCCCATTGCGCATCTACCAGGACACAAGAAACCGTCCGTGGCCGTGAGATTTTCTCCGATTTACTACACCCTCCGACAGGGGTCTCGACCGACAAACCATCTTACCATCGACACATCGTCTGGCGACGAGTCGTTCCCGGCCTTGCCCGACCCGGTTGTCAGCGCCAATATCACCAGTAACCCATCAATGGATCCTCCCCGGGATTCAAAGACGAGTGCGTCTCCAAAACCAGAAAGTGACGCATCGGCCAACTCGGCCTTTGCGCTGCCGTACCGCGTAGTGTATGCAGTTGCGACGCAGGATGCGGTGCTGATTTACGACACGCAGCAGCAAACGCCACTCTGCGTGGTCAGCAACCTTCATTATGCTACCTTTACCGATCTCACCTGGTATGTTTCATTTACTTGTGTCTTATTCAATTCGCTAACTTGGATAGGTCCTCGGATGGTCTCACGTTAGTTATGAGCTCGTCGGACGGCTTCTGCTCGACGCTTTCTTTTGCTCCTGGCGAACTGGGCCAGCTCTATACGTCGACTGTGCCAACAGCCTCGGCCAGCTCATCATCGAATAGCACGCCTCTACCGGCGGCGAGTGCATCCCCTTCGCTGTCCAAGCCTAGCCCAAACACACAGACTACTGGCAATGTCGTCAACAATCCAACGCCAACTCTTGGCTCGGTGCCACTGGTGACCGCCACCAACTCATCGCAGCCACAGAGCCTCCCTCTGACAACACCGCCGCAAACCCCAATGCCGGGGGTGTCTCACAGCGCGACTAGCTCGTTCAGCAGCACAGTCCTGGGCAAGCGGGATATTGGCGCAGCCAGTGAATCCGAAAAGGAGGACACCAAGGCTGATGCCAAGGGTGTCCCCGAGCTGGAGAAGCCGCCCAAGAAGCGACGTATTGCGCCAACGTTAGTGTCACAGGAGGAAGCCAAGGAGAATTAGTTTATTATTATTATTATTATTTATTGTTATTACTGTTAGTTCGGACGGTCTCTTGATTACGAAGCATGGTTGGATAGGCGTATGGGAGTTGTCTGTTGGTCCACTGTTTATAGTCTGGCCGGACTGCATTGATGTTAGGATACTGTTATGAATAGGATGACTTGGACTGAGCATTAATTATTATTAATAATTGCGTGTGTAGAACATGTGTAAGATGATGTGTACTCTATTGATTGCATTATATAGGCTACTTAACAAAATGCATTTGATATCTAGATGCAAGGAACAACAAAAAAAGCATATCACGCCTTGGCCTTGATAGCCACCGGGTTCTGCGCAACAAACTCCTCACTAAACGGATAATCCGTCAACCCAGTCTCAACCTGAGGCAAATAAAACGTATCGCGCACATACGGCGTAAACTCAATACCCCGTTGGATTTTAAACGGCAGATCCGGGTTCGATATAAACCAGCGACCAAAGGCGACAACAATGTTGTCCTGACCCCTTTTGTGGCGTTCTTCAATCGCATCAGCCGTGTTTTTGGCATCGTAGCCACCGGCAAGAAGCACCGGGGATGCCTTGTTGTAAGCATCGAGGAAGAAATCGAGTGAGTCCGGGGTGTCGATAATATCAAATCCTTGCGACCGCGCCTCAACCAGGTGCACATATGCGAGCTTAAACTTTGCAAGCTGCTGAGCTAGATAAGTGTATTGCGGCTTGGGGTCATCGATGTGCATTCCTTGAAAATCGCCATAGGGACTAAACCTGATTCCCGTACGGTCAGCACCAATAGCGTCAGTAACAGCCTTGATAATCTCCAGCGCGAAACGTGAGCGGTTCTCGATACTGCCGCCCCAGCGATCAGTGCGTTTGTTGGCGACTTCCTTGGTGAATTGATCAATCAAGTATCCATTTGCACCGTGAATCTCGACACCATCAAACCCAGCAAGTTCAACAGCATCCTTGGCAGCGGTTGCAAAATCCTTGATATACTGCTCAATCTCGGCCTCTGTGAGCGGTTTCGGCGTAGAGTTTTGGCCCAGTGCTATATTGCTACTGCTCACAAGCTCGATATCGTCACGGCCAGTCTCCTTTTTCAGTAACTCGAGGTTCGCCGTCCGGCCCAGAGCCCAGATTTGCAAGTAGATATAGGAACCCTTGGAATGCACGCTATCCGTGACTTTGCGCCATGCATCGATTTGCTCGCGCGTGTAGATTCCGGGGATATTGGCATATGTGCCGCTTTGCGCACTGATCAGGGTGGCTTCGGTGACGAGCAGGGTTCCGGGCACCGAGGCGCGCTGCGTGTAGTAGTCCTGTACCATGGGCAAAATGGGCACGTGGTTTTCGTCCGCGCGGAAGCGCGTGAGCGGAGCCATGGCGATGCGGTGCGCCAGCTCGACGCGGCCGACCTGCAGGGGTTTGAAGAGGGCCATTTTGGACTTTTTTATATTTATATATATATGTATGTATTTCAAGTGAAGCAATTGATATGATATGCAGGTTTAAATTGAGGGGACAAGCTACGCTACTTATACACTAAATGATTAATAATTGCCAAGATCATTCCCGCCGTTTCCACCGAGGTAAAAACCACAAATTGCACAATAATACTCATCATAATAAACTTTCACGTATGCCACCACAATCTATTTGATTTATAAGCTATTATCTAGTACTTCTACGTTACCACGTTACCACGGTACGCACTACTGTACCGGCACGACTATGTGCCGAGGTATTGCCCAATCAGCGCATACAAATACGCAATTTGTCAGCACAATGCACGTAGGTTTTGTAGTTAGAAGTGTCCGAGCGAATCAAATCACATAGCATAACATGCATAATTTAGTAAAAACGTGAAGAATATGAACAAACACACCAGAATCCTCAATGACGAGGTCCCTTTTTGGTAAAGTGGTAATTTTAAGATTGACATATTTCATAGGTCATGTATCGTAGAAGTACCGTAGACAATTGCCCCATCGGGAAAGTTTAATAACCACAACAGTTTGATTATTATTCTCATCTATTCTATTTGAAAATGGTCAACTGGTAATATCGCCAATCAGCCCAGCGAGCTCGTCAATCGACACCCTCGCCACACTGACTACGCCCTTGCGCCCAATCTGGCTTGCCCACCGAAACACCGGCTCATCGACGCCGCAAAGCACCAGGAAATCAAGCCCACTAGTAATAGTAGCACGAAAAGCTAGGTCTGCTGCTGCAGCAAGGCTTATGCTCGTAAGTTCCACAGTTACTGCATCGTCCCTCATGACTGCCCGGATCGGTGCGTTCCCTCGCGAGCCGTTGATTTGATCCGTCAGTTCGGACGAATGACGCAGCGCGAGTTCGCGGTCTGGTGCGTCGTGCGAGTGGAATATTAGTGAGAATTGGCGCTGTTCGATCGAGGTGCCTTCCGTACGCTCTCGATAGAATCGCATTAGCTTGTGCACACCCCAGCGCCAGTCCGGTGTGTCTGTCTCGCTGACTAGGGTTTGCCATTCTATTTGTCCCGGTTCTCGTAAGAAGGCACCGTTTTCGGCAATTAGCCCAGTATCTGGAAGAAGACTGGCAAGAGACGACTCGAGTTGTTTTGGCGTTTGTGAGCTGGTGAGATAGACGGTATTCTGCGGGTTTGACGAGAGGTATTTCAACGAGGCAAGTTTAGACAAGCCATTCTCGGCTGCGGCAAAAATCGTATGCTCGTCTAGGATAAACATCCTCCGCGTCGACGAGTTGTATTTTTCTCGCACAGCGTCGCTCGAGAGTAGAGTCACTGTAGAGTCTCTTGATGATTCTATTTCGTAGGCTTGCCGGAGGCATGCCAGGTACGATCTGCACCACATTGAGGCCGTGTTCCGCGCCATCCTGCCCATCAAAAACATCCAATTCTCTTTCCTATGCTGAGGCGACATGACCAGCACTTTGTTAATGGCATCAGCACACTGAGCATAATCCCACGGATTCACAACCAGCTCGTGTTTGCTCCAGATCGAGGCGCTGCCGGTGAATTCACTCAATATCAGAGACCCGTACTTTTGCGGAACTCCCGAGTTCCCATCTTGGCACAAGACAAAGTCGTGGCCCGACAGATTCATGCCTTCGCGAAGACTGGTGATCATGAATATCTCTGCAACCGACATCAGGGCAAGGAACTGCGCAAATGAAATGTCCTGCTTTAGTAGTACCAGCGGTTGGTGCGTCAATGTCGAATAATTCGAGTTGATTTTCATTGCAATCTTGGATACCACTGCCTCGAGGTCTGTCGCCTCGGATGCAGACGATGCAACCTGGACCAGCACGACCTGTTCTCGTTAGTTAATATTAAACTTGGGCTCGTATTGATGTCAACCTACGCTTTCTCTCCACTCAGGATACCGTTTCAGAAACTGCTCGTACGCTAGGAGTTTCTGCTTGATACCGCCTGCAGCGTCGAGTCGATCTCGAGCCACGATCAGCCGCTTTCCTTTGTACTTTTCGCTGATTTTGACCTCCCAATTCTTCACTTCTTGAGAATTTCTCTGGGTGTCCAACGAAGCATTGTCGACGCCCATGGGAAACGCCTTGACGGGAATAATCCGGTCCGGCAAACGAATACCCTCCGCAGGCACCTCTAATCCCAATATCCTGGTGCAGGTATGAAGGAAGTGATACACATACTCGCCAGTTTGTAAACCAATGAGACTGGCTCCCAGGAGCCCTTCCAGCAAGGCCTCTCGATGAGTCAGGCATCGAAAGACCTCTGAAGAAGGAAACGCAGTGTGCATGAAGAATCCAATTTCGGCGTCACCAAGCCTACGTCGGAGCAGACCGGGAAGAAGCATGAGATGATAGTCGTGAATCCAGATGCGGTCCCCTGGTTTCCACTTGCTCGCAATGGCATCGGCAAAGTGCTCGTTGAGCTTGACGTACTGGTTCCATGAATGCTCATCGTAGTCCTTGTTTCGCGGGCTTTCTTGCATTTGGTAGTGGAAGGCCGGATGGAGGATGTTTCGACAGTAATGAAAGTAGTGTCCTTCAAATTCACTATCCGTAACAAACACTGCCAGCGAATCGTATTCCTCCTCTAGCCGATTCGCAATGCTGGCACGAATATGATCCTTCAACAAGTCTGTGGGCATGCCCAGCGTGCCAACCCAGACCTTATCCTGGACAATATCTTCTCTGACGGCTGCGTTGATGGCATTCCGCAACCCCCCATTGCCTTGCACGGCTGATTTTATAATCCAATCAACGTCGGATAGTATGACTCGTCGAGTACTGTCCTCCGAATCAGAGTAATCGACCTGAGTTAGCTTCTCGTCAGAGACAGCGGGACCACTAAGAATGGAAGAGCCCGGATAATTGGTGGCCTTGGACAGCGGCTGGTTGAATTTTCTGCTTGATCCCCAAGACTCGACGGGCACTTCGGTCGGCGCAGGTCGGTGAGGGTCATCTGCCACGGACCGTGATGCGTAGAATGGTTTGAAGATTTTTTCATCTTCTGTAATAGCGCCGGGGGTCAATGAAAGCGCTCTTGCGCGCGCCTGGCGATGCAGATCCGCTAGGCGACCCTCGATCACTACCGTGTCGGGGTCATCTGGTGGGCTAGTGCGAGCTGTGTCTGCCTCAAAGTCTATTGTATAGGGAAGAAAACTACCGCGCACGTCAGTCAGCATTAGCACTAATGTGGACCGAGCGTATACTCACAGGGAAGCCACGTAGAGAGTCATGGCTGCTACCCCTAAAATGTCTATATTCGATCGAAAAATGATAAATCAAATTGACCGATTCTATGCTCTAGTCACTTCTACCGCTCAAGGGCACTCATGAGCGACAATGAAAACGCAGTCCCATTGCGACCCGAGTCCACCAGGTCTGCGACGGAATGTGGTATGTTTAGCAATGCTATAGTCTGTAGGCTATAGCCATGAAGCGCGTCACAGCCAATAATGGCCTAGAGGAGGCTTTTGAGCTGTAGCTAACCGGCGATTGCATGTGAGACGATTGGGATGTTACTCGAGACGTCGGTCGAGACGTCACTCGAGAGGTTCCGCGACAGTCGACAGCCTGGGACTTGGTTGCACAATGGCTATAGTGATCGAGTTTTTGAACTCCCCTCTTAGCCTAGAGAAACCGGATAATTGCAGTGTGCAGCTATTTGCAACAGCAGTGGTTGTCATGGGATGATGCAGTGAGTGAGTGTAAAGGGAGAAGGAGCTGGCTGTGGCGACGTCAGTGTCGGTCCGTCCTGCTCCCCGCCAACCAGAGGCCCGCATCAGGCACAAACACACGAACTGTCACCGCAAGCTTTATTTCGCCGATTCCTTTCGCCGACACGGTGTTTTGCACCAGCACCCTTCTCTTTTATTAAGGGAAAGCTTTTGTTTTGATCTTTTTTTTTCCTACTGACGTTGCACAAAACTGAACAAATAAGTAACATGTCGCCCGCAGTAGCGGAAGAAACACCCCCGGATAGCGGCAGGCTGCTGCTGGTGTCGAATCGCCTCCCCATTACAATCCGCCGGTCAGAGGGTGGCAAATATGAGTTCTCCATGTCGTCTGGCGGCCTAGTGACGGGGCTGAGTGGACTAGCCAAAACGACGACCTTTCAGTGGTACGGCTGGCCCGGTCTGGAGGTTCCAGAAAACGAAGTCGACACGGTCAAGACGAGGCTGCGAGAGGAGTACGGGGCTGTGCCAGTGTTTATCGACGACCAGCTGGCAGATCGCCACTACAATGGATTCTCAAGTCCGTGATGTTTAACTTCGTGTAAAGCCATTGGTGCTCAATGCTTATCTATTGGTAGACTCTATTCTATGGCCACTTTTGCACTACCATCCTGGTGAGATTGTCTTTGACGAGGCAGCCTGGGACTCGTACAAGGAAGCAAACTCCCTGTTTGCCCAGACTATTGCGCAAGAGGCGCGGGATGGGGATTTGGTATGGATACACGACTACCACTTGATGCTGCTTCCTGAAATGCTGCGCATGCAACTGCAGGCCCTCGGGAAGAAGAATATCAAGATTGGCTTCTTTTTGCATACCCCGTTCCCAAGCAGTGAAATCTACAGAGTGCTACCGGTTCGGACCGATCTCCTCAAGGGACTGCTGTACTGTGATCTTATCGGATTCCACACTTTTGACTACGCTCGCCATTTTCTGAGTAGCTGTTCCCATCTCTTGTGTGTGGCCCTTTCACCATACATAAAATATTGGCTAATATGAAGAAAAGAAACCTGGCCACGACACCTAATAGCGTGCAGTTCGGCGGCCAATCCGTGGCCGTCGGAGCATTTCCTATCGGAATCGACCCGGAAAAGTTCCTCGATGGTCTGAAAACCCCCAAAGTGCAAAGCCGCATCGCCAGCCTCGAGGCCAAGTTCCAAGGCATGAAGTTGATGGTCAGCGTTGACCGGCTTGATTACATCAAGGGAATCCCGCAGAAGCTGCACGCGTTTGAGGTGTTTCTTTCTAATCACCCCGAGTGGGTTGGCAAGGTTGTTTTGGTGCAGGTTGCAGTGCCTAGTCGGCAAGATGTCGAGGAGTATCAGAATCTGCGGGCCGTGGTGAATGAACTGGTGGGGCGTATCAACGGGCGATTTGGTAACATTTTACTCCTATCAGACGTTACGTCAGTGTTCTAATGACGAGCAGGCACGGTGGACTACATGCCCATCCATTTCATGCACAAGTCGGTCAATTTCGACGAGCTGCTAGCGCTGTACGCCGTGTCTGACGCGTGCGTGGTGTCGTCGACACGGGACGGCATGAACCTAGTCTCGTTCGAGTACATTGCTAGCCAGCAGAAGCGGCAAGGTGTGCTGATTCTGTCCGAGTTTGCCGGCGCGGCGCAGAGTCTGAATGGGAGTCTGGTGGTGAATCCGTGGAACACGGAGGACTTGGCCAAGGCGTACCACCAGGCGGTGTCTATGGAGCCGGACCAGCGAGCGGTCAAGTACCAGAAGCTGTGGAAGTATATTTCCAAGTACACCAGGTATGTTTTTTTCCGTTTTTTTTTTTCCGTTGTTTATGTGTGACTCGTTAACTCTGTTGCAGTGCATTCTGGGGACAGTCTTTTGTTGCCGAGCTGTCTCGCTGCTCGGCTCACGAGTAGTATATTCGACAATGATGGTTATGATTATGACGACTAACGAAGCAGGGTGGCATGACGTCAGATATAGTATGCATTGACTAGCATCGGTTTAAAAATTGATAGGAGATATATTTTCCGATACTATATATAATACCAGCATATTACCTCTAGTAAATATGTCGATTGCCGGACTAGAATTTAGACGTACACATCTGCTATAATCGCATTAATTGATGTACTTTGCATACATACTCCGTTGTAACAAATGGCATCACCAAACAATGACGCGCATGCATATATACATACGTCAACCGGTTCGATAAAAGTGTGACTATATGCGCTCTTTTAAGATCTAGTTGAAATATGTCGCGCACATATACGTATCATGCGTCGTTTGTGCCACGTGGTGAGCATGGATTTTCTTTGGGCAGAAACGTAGGCAGTGATAGACTAAAGTAGACTATGTCTGATGTTTACGTAGTGCTCTGAACATTGGCAAACAAGGTATCTACTATCTACATATTTTTCATATATTCTTATTTCCAAATTGTAGGTGAGAGAGAACCAATAGCATCGCTCGCGGCGGGATTGCGCGCTAGGTGGATTGCCAAGAGGCTTGGCGACCCACTTGATTTTTGAAGATTGCGCGTCCGTTTCTGAACCAAGAAGCCAAGAGCCAACAGTCACAGGGACGGTTTTTTAAGTTTTTTTCTCAAGGGCTTATACCCACTACGTACATACTTTTTAGTAAGCAGTAAATATTTTGGAAAGTATAGGTTGGATGTGTCGGAATTTGAATATTAATTTTTTATTAGGATGTATGTGTGGCTTTTAGGGTACTAGGTATACTTAAAAGGTAGTCAATCACACCTAAAAATGACCTGACTTGATCAAAAGACCACATATGAATATAATACGGCGTATCCTTTGTGAATGAAAATTAGTCTGTACCTCTGTTATCAACCAAGGCTTCGATTCGTGGATCTGACGTGGAATCATCTCGCGTGGGCGGAGGATTAGACATGGCTAAATAGTTGCTACTTGGCAAGTAAGCTGTACGACCATGACGTGTCAGCCGTGCGGCTCGATTCGTATAGCTCGAATGGGAGTTAGTAGGGTGCACTAACCAGGAGCTCGCTTATTATCAAGTCTTGGTTTATATTAAAGTTATAATGATATAGTATACGTATAAGATGTTGGTTCAAAAGCTGTATAGTAAATATAAGGAAAGCGTACAACTAAAAACCACATGAGATGTAGCAGCTGCTGAAGAAATAGGATTATATCAATATCAATATCAATATTATTATTGTATGCGAGGAGAAGTAATAGCATATATATTGGAGGATCGCCAAGGCGCATTCACAATATAAATTCCAATTCGGACTAGCGCGGCTAATGCGGCTAACCCAAAAAGGACTAGTTTGAGGCAACGCATCCGCCGTAGCATCGCACGTTATCAGTTAGTGGACCGTTTTACAATTATCATTGCGAACTCTTTGCTGGTCATGTAATTAATAAACGGTGACAATAACCGGCTACTGAGTACATGAAAGACACACACAGAAGAAGTGCAAACAAAAGGATAAGATTAAGATTAAGGCAGCCGCTGTTGGGCGGTCGGGGCGGGACACGCGCGGCCCGCCTGCTGATTGGGCCGCGGCGAGCCCGCGCTGACGACGCTCTCACGGCTTGCGTGTCTTGCCTCTTTGGATCTGCAGCGAATCTCTGTATGTACAGGGAGGGAAATAGAGGGAAAATGTTTAAAAAAAAAATAAGAAAAAGGAAGAAATAAAATGCCCAGTAAATAAAGACAATAAGAATCATCAAATGCATAATAGTTGTGGAAGAAGAATAAAAAATAAAAGGCTATAATTAGGTCTTGGCACCCGCCCGGAAGGAGGAACGAGGAGGCTTCGTAATGCCCGCCCACGGCGCAACCCACCGAACCACGTCGAGGTTTACGTTGCTCCTCTCGTCTGATCTACTAGAAAACTTCCAGGCGCTCGCTGCTTTCCCTCTTCTCTCCTCGCCGGCCGACTTTATCAACCACAACTGTTGTCTCTGCCACACCTGCCATCGCCCTGTGCGAGACTGCGACTGCAAGTGCGAGTGCGAGACCTGAGACTCCGGATTCATCAGCCACCCCTAGCGCTAAGAGTGGCGACCTCTCGTTTGCTGTGCTCGCTCTTTCCGCTTCAACTTCTTACGACATTGCTCGTGAACTCGCCACAAGAAAGAAAAGAGAAGAATCATATTCATCGGCGTCGTGGACCCAGCCAGCCCTGGCGCATCCGACCCAATGGCGAACAAACCACAACGGGCCCCTAGGGCTTCAGTTTCGACCGGCGACTTCGACGTGACTGAATTCTCCAAGGAATTCGAAAACCTGATGCGCAGCAAGAAATTCAATGCCTTTCAGCTGCAATCACGATGCGACTCGCGCACCAGCTCGCCAGCCCCTTCGCAATCGCCACACTTTGCTGCTGCTACCACCTCCCCACGATCGACCTCATGCCCATTGCCTATTATGCCTCACCCACCGCGAGATGCCGTTTCCGTTAAATTCTGCAACCTCCTGCGCGTGCTTTCAGTGACGCCGACAAAATACGAGAACCCGGGTCTGCTGGACGACGCTCTGACGGCCATCCCGCTGGACCGGCTGTACGCCGAGGCCGATGACGAACACCAGATTCATCAGGCACAGAGCGCCAGCGTCGGGAAAAAGCCGCAATGGGGATATCAAGATTTCGTCATCCAGTCTTTACTTAAGTAAGTTTTTTTTTTTTTTTGGTGTTCACAAATCTGCCTCCAGCTCTAATACCTTGTAGGTGGTTCAAAAAGTCCTTTTTCACTTGGGTCAACAATCCACAGTGCTCTAGATGCTACATGCCCACGATCGTCCACGGAATGGTCCCACCGACACCAGATGAAACCGCGAGAGGCGCTACCCGAGTTGAAGGCTACAAGTGTGCTGGTTGCGGTGCGTTGGAGCGATTCCCAAGATACTCGGATGTCTGGCAGCTTCTACAAACCCGGTGCGGCCGTGTGGGTGAGTGGGCAAATTGCTTCACCATGCTCTGCCGCGCATTGGGCAGCCGGGTCCGCTGGGTGTGGAACTCGGAGGATTACGTCTGGACCGAGGTGTACTCGGAACACCAGCGAAGATGGGTGCATGTCGACGCCTGCGAAGGCGTGTGGGATCAGCCCCGACTCTACACAGAAGGTGTGTTTTTGTTGCCACAGATGATATTTTTTTATGGAAATTTACTGACAAAAATTCTCAGGTTGGGGTCGAAAACTTTCCTACTGCATCGCTTTTTCCATTGACGGAGCCACCGATGTCACCCGCCGTTATGTTCGCAATGCCGCCAAACACGGCCTACCTAGAAACCGAGTCCCCGAAGACGTGCTTTTATGGGGAATTTACGAGATCAGGAGGATACGCAGAGAGAAGCTTCCCGAACATGAACACCAGAGGCTGAGAAAGGAGGACGAGCGGGAAGAGCGAGATCTGCGCATGTTCACCATGTCTGCACTGGCGAAAGAAATCACCTCTCTCTTTCCCGGCGCATCGCGACCGGTCCGTGGCGACGAGCACAAAACACCGCTCACCCAAGACCAAGACGCTGCCCAATGGGTTAATCCGAGACAACAAGGCGAAAGCGAAAACTCGGGTCCTGATGGTCACCGGTAACGCGCATCGCAACTTTCTTGCCTGTCTCTAAACACCCCCTATTCGACGGCTTCTTCTCATCCGACTTTTCTACTATTTTATCACCGCCGATTCGTCCTCCCTCGGTCTATGGGTACTTGATATTCTCGACGTCGTATAGATTCACGACCGGTTTTTGAATGGAGTTTCCGGTGCTTGGCGATTTCTGGATTGACCATTTATTCTTGATTCACACGATACAACTCAACCGTGGCTAGCCTGCCTTTTTTTCTTTCCTTTGAACCGCTTCCAGCATTATCTTCTCGACTGGATTTCTCGACTGAAAACTTTTCTATGTTTTGATCGTCTCGACCGACTATTTTTTCTTTGTTTAGGTGCTGGCATAATCCAGGTTTCAACCTCGTACTACATTGGTGGCGTTTTTTATTGGGTTATATTTATTCACCTGGAGGGGTTTTTTCTCTGCTTTGATGGTCTCGTCTCGACTCTTTTAAGATTGATACCAATTTTTTGTTCCGCTATGTGCAGGCGCCTGTCATGTGTTTATTTTGAGTAATTTGCTCGAATCAAGCTTTTTCAATATATTAAAAAAAGAAAATTGTCCGATAAAATGGTTATGCATATGCAGTAAAGTACATGGGATGCATTCAATTGTTGCACAACATGCTGATCTGCTGATCTTGGCGGAGAATTAATGCGTCACATATTATTACCATGGATTATGCCCCAAATAATTCGCCAAGCCAAAAGCCATATTTTTTTTTTTTTTTTTTTTTTCATCCAATCTTCTCTGTACGACCAAATACCTGATTCTTCACCGCTTCTGGTTGGTGTTGTCTTGAAACAAAGGAATTAATTCTTCGGGCCCCTCGGTGTGTCTCGGCCCGAGTTTTGAAACATTGAAAAAGCGTTCATTTTATTCCTGCTGCCTGATCGGTCTGTTAGCCTCTTATACACTGGCTCGAGTTCTGAGACGTGTAAAAAGTGATCAGCATTCATTAATAGAAGAACTGAAATTGAGAAATTTGGTGCCCGTGAAAGGCTGTATACTGGTGCAAGCATGTTGTGTGATAGAGGGAGGTGTGTTGTATTATTACTAACTTATGGAGTAATTGATATAGATACATAATACCAGCTTCCTATGTATTCTACTTCCCGTTCAAATTTACCAATGGTATTCACACTATATAATTTTGCCTCTGAGATTATTCTGAGGTGAGTCCTAGGGCTAGCATTGGATATCACGCTAGCCGTGTTTGAACTTTGAAGATATACATCAACCTTAGAACCATCCTATGCTACTACCATATTGAAACAAATCAAGGATAATAAGCCTCCAAAATCGAAATATAACTCTCATACGCAACCCCCGTCGGCGGCTCAATCGAGTAGATATAATCCGCCCACCATGGACCCGCCGCCCACCACGAGGCTCCCAGCCAGACATCCGTGTTACTCGACAAATGATCCAGCAATCCCTTCACAGCCGTCTCACAGGTATCAGTGGCGCCACCGGCAAACTCGCCCAAGAACCCCAATTTGTTGTTGTCTTTCAGCCATGCGGTAGCCGACTCAACACGGCTTTCGCCAATAGTGCTATTGACGCAGTCGACCGATGTGCCGGAGCCGTCGGAGTCGAGGTATTGGTGCATCTCGTAGACGAGCAGGTTGTCGACCGAGTCTGTCAGGGATTTCATGTCGTCGTTTACCGTTGTCCAGGTCCAGGCGCCGGTGTACGAGTTGCCCTCGACAAAGATGTACTGGGAGGTTGCGCCGGTGCCACGGATGGCGTCGATGGCGGCCTGGTTGAGCGAGACGACGAGGGATTCGTCCATGTCGTGGTATTCATTGTCTAGAAAATTATTTAATTTTGTATACAACAGATCTGTGATATGTAGGACATACTCGTGTCAAAGATGACCTTGGTGTTGTTGGTAAACTGCGACGCAACGGTTTTCCAAAACGCGCCAAAGTCGTCTGTAGAGCTTATGATCTCTCCGTTGCTATTTATCTTATTGTTAGCAAAACCCATGCCATGAATCCAGGCGTGTAAAACTCACTATCGACCATAGTTGTGAGGATCGAGTATCGCCCATGCACCCTTGCTGGTAATGTAATTAATCACCTTTCCCTAGTTAGCGTGAATCTTGAATAATAATTTTTTGAAATACCCACCTCATTGTATCCCTGAAAATAAGCAGAGTCAAGAGTCCCCGTCAACGACGTCGGAACCATACGTTCCATCAGGAAAGGAACACGGAAGATATTCATCCCGCTATCGATGAGCGTCTGGATAGCGCTTGTGTTGGCAAACGTGTAGTCGGTGCCCTAAGAAAACCTGTATTAGCAGAATTTCTTCCTAATGGATTTATGTAAGAAAAAAAAAGAGGTATATACCTCTACTCCTGGAATGTTTCCTTCTCCAAACTCTGCGCCAGACTCGTTTGCGCCGAACCCTGTTGATTAGAAAAGACTGCGTTAAAACTGTCATACGCTTTAAAAAAAATGCTGTGAAGGTGTGTGTGTAATTACATTGAAATCCAGAACGCTTCTTGAGCGGGCCGCCAAAGGCGACCCCGGACACAGACAAAATCGCAGCGAGTGTTTCGGCCTTCATGTTTGATATTCAATTGCTTCTGAATAAGAAGAACTCTTGTCGAGATAGAAGAAAAAAAAGAACTTGAAATGAGAATCCAACTTGATATTTATACTAGACAAGACCCAGAGAGGGAAATTAGCAAAGTACGTAGACTTAGATCGACTATGCCTTGCATCAAATTAAAAGTACTATATCCAAATCAACAGCTCGTAAAGATTCGACAAGCCGGTACTCCGCGAGAAAAAAAAGAGGGCCGACTTGAAACGAGGCCGGGTATTAAGCGCTTATAATATTTCTATTATGCAGGTACCCAACTACTTGTTTATGTCAACTACATGCAACCAACCAACTTTTACCGGGTATGGAAATGTAACTTCAACAGGTGTTTTAGACTGATACATTCCATGCATGGCAATCTATTTACTAATTCTATAAAGTAACTGTTTCTTCAAAGCCGTGACCTTTTAAGCTTAATTAATGTAGATCGAGTTGCGGGGAACAGGGGCATTAGCGGAGTCTCGCTCCTTTCAAATGGTGTTACAGATATATTACTGCAGAAATAAGTGGGTTAGTCAACTATTGATGCTAGGTAAAATGATCAATCAGTTCATATTTTTCTGGATTAACTTATAGTAATCTCTTTAAAACTTTAATACAAAAAAGGCTGTATGGTAACTAAAAACATTAAAAAATAGCTAAGTTGAGCATCTAATAACAAGGAGATATTTCTAAAGTACAATCTACATTTATCCAAATTCCAAACTTGCCTTAACCAAGAACATTGACAAGCTTCTCAATTTCCTCACCAACATCCGTTATCAACCTTTCCGCCTCTGATTCCTCCATCAACCCCCCTTCAACACGAACCCCAAAACCAATAGTATTTGTGCGCGAATCCGGCCCAATGTCAATAAAAATGTTTTCTTTCGGAAGGTAAGACGTATCCAGTCCGGCGACAGATGTCTCTGAAGCATCTGGTCTTGCAAACCGCGATTGCGGCATGAAATCTGTTGGAACTCCAATAGCTAGTGGCTCGAATAAATTCTTGTCCTCGCCATTAGAAGCTGTTTCACTTGATGTATGCTGCTGTGTCCAAAGCAGGTTCACCCAGACATTGAACAGAGACGACCCTGTGCCGTTTCTACTGCTCCAAAGGTTAAGAATCTCACGAAGCGAGCTTTGCTCATAAGAGACCCGATGGGCAAGGTCTGCCTGGATGGAGCGAGCTTTCTCAAGGGTGCTGGCAAGATTATCATCCTCCAAAATATCTCTCGCAGTGAATGGCGTGACATTCAAGCATGGTCCTGTCAGCCTCTCGATTCCAGAGAAAGCTGCTGAGCGACCGGTTTGATATAAACCAAAAGTTGGAGATGGAGTCTGCGTCAGACGACCCAACACACGAGATACTGCTAGGAGAACTAGGCTCTGAAGACTGATGCCCGACGAGCGACAAACCCGCTCTAGATGATCCAAGTTTCGCACCTTTTCCCAGCCTCCTACGAAGAGCTGCTGGTTTTCTGTATCGGAATCCGTGGTAGTTGTAGATGAAGGTTTAATCACAGTTGAAGTGCTGCTCCCAACCACAGAGTTCCAGTAATCAGTATCATCCACATCCTTTAGAGAATTGACAGTAAACTGGACAAAGGATGAAAAGTCCGGATTTGACTCGACAGTCTTTTCCTGATACTTGGCCGCTAATTCGTCCACGAGAATGGGCATTGACCAAGCGTCGTATGAAGCATGGTGTATAATAAGAATGACCCCATCCCGATCGTTCGCCTTCAACAAACGTAATCGGACTGGCGGTGTCGCCATGGAAGATGGATGTAAGGCTTCTTCTTTCGCTTGGGTTTGGGCGGCCTCAACCAAGTTTGTTGAGTATTTAACAACCTTAAAAGTCTCATCATCCCGGTTAGCAGTCTTCAAAACAATTTGTAGTGCCTCTGACGAAGACACGGCAGCGTAACAAGTTCGAAGGATTGGGTGTCTCTGTCGCAGCTCTGACCAAGTGTCTTTCATGCGATCTTCATCAATACGCTGAGAGCAAGAATATGACCACGCAGGTTCGAAAAGAGTCCTGCCAGATTGTAGCCAAGAGGCAAGGTGGTACATTTGTCCGCTGAGACAGGGAATGATATTTTCAACCCTATCAGACGTGATCCCTAGGTGGATGAGAACGCTCTCCTCAACGTCAGTGTAGTCAGTAACTAGAGGCTTTTGCAACGCCTCATGTTTCTGAGAATTAATCCGAATCCTCAAGGAAATACCGCGAAGTGTATTTCCCTGGAGAATGTCGGCAACACCGGCTGTCAAGCCTTGTTCTCGACATTGCGAAGCGATTCGAATTGCGGAAAGAGAATCCAAACCAATACTAAAGATGCTTGTGTTGGGCTGAATAGTTTCTACAGGCAACCCGGCAATCTCAGACAATATGCGTTGCACGGTTGGTTCGTGGATAGGTGCCTCGGAGTCGATCGTAACTCGTTCGTTTGAACTTGACGATACGATAAGCGTCGGTATTCTGTCAAAATAGTCTGGAATATCAAGCACGCAGCGCGTAGGGTAATTGATGATATCACAAAAAGCTTGATTGAAACCTTTCAGAAGACTGTCAAGAATTTCGTGTGTCAGAAATTGACCTTTGCACGAAGCTCTGGAAACCACGGCGTTATCACCATGATCAATTTCGATATTTAGCTTGTGCTCGACCTGTGAAGCATTCGAATCCTCCTCCTCCACATAAGGGGCCCACAGCTTATCTTCCTCCAGCAAGGCCCCCGAGGCCAGTGCACTCTTCTGGAAGACAAACAGAGTGTCAAATAGCGAAGCTGCCCCAAAGCCATCAATCTGCCGAAGGGAGTTTTGAACAGTGCGCAAAGATGCATGCTGGTGATCTTGTGCATCGGTTGTAGACTGTTGCAAGTATTGTAGTGTTTCACGGTTGCTCATAAGTTTTGGACCAAGTGTCACTCTCTGAGCAACTGTATTGAAAAGAGGTCCGATGATATGCTCACTCTCTACACCGGAGAGCGAACGTCCCGCGAGGACATGGCCAAAGACGACATCATTTCTGCCAAACAATTTGGCAAGAACCTTTGCATATGCCAAGAGAGCAATGGTTTGAACTGTAACTTCCATTGCCTTGCAAGCCTCGAGGATGGTAGGAGTACCAAGCTCAACCACAAACTCAGACAGGAACAGAGTTTCTGAGAACTGCACCTCTTGAAGAGGTGGTAATTCCACAACGTCATAGCCAACTAATTTTTGAACCCAGAAATCACAGGAATCCGCTTGACCTTCTAATAATCGATGGGCAACATCTGCGAACTGATGACGCTCCGGTAGGGAAGACTCTTGGTATGCGAGTATCAAGTCGTCAAATATAAATGGAAGGGAAACACCATCATATAAAGCATGGTGCATGATAATGGCAAAGATCCGCTCATTACCCTGGTGGATGAGCACCGGCCGAAGCGGTGGAACAGAGAATGCAGATTCCTCGTTCAACTGCAAAACTTTCATCATCTCAGTGCTCACGTCGGAATTAACTGGAAGCGTTATTTCGTGCCAACGAATAGGAAAGTCAGTATGGACTGCTCCAACCCATGAATTTTCTGGCTCAAGAACATGCAGAAAGGAAGTGCGCAGAATACTATTGGCGGCAATGATTTGGGAAAGGGCGGTCTTCAGCTTGTCGGTATCTACAAAGTCAGAAAGCCTGACGACGTGCGGGTGGATATAAACACTTCCATCCGAACCCAGAGTTTGTGTTATCATGGATGACTGCAATGGAGTGCACTTGAAAATCGTTTCAATCGAGTCCGTCGAGCTAAGTAAGGGAACCTGCAATGCATGTTTTTTGAGTTCTTGCACATCCACATTGACGATCTCTGGAGAATCCACAGCAGTTTCAGATGCCTTTTGGTGAACATGTAGAGCCAATGCTCCCACACAAGAGAAACGCATTATGTCTGCCGAAGACACCGATATATCGGTGGCACGAAGTTTGCGAGAGAACTGAATTGCAGTGACCGAATCAATACCAAGACTCAAGAAAGAAGTCCCCTTTGAGATGTCATTCTCATCCAAGCCAGAGACTTGAGCCACTATCTCACGAATCTTAACTTCTACTGGCGACCAGTTGTTATCATCCCAATTTTTCTGAACTGGTCGAGACCCAGTAGGCGATGAAAGATTGAAGTCCTTCAACGATATTGACTCTCTCGCGATAAGTTTCGACAGAACAAAATCCATTTTCCCAACCATGTCTTCTGCTCGGGATGGCTGTCCAAATGACGGTGTGAACCCGATATGAATGTGGATTTTGTTGCTCGCCGAATCTGCTTCTACTTCCATTGCGAAAGGATAATCTGCCGGCATTTCACTGTTCAACTCTTCCCAGAGACCGTGACTCGACGGCTCTGCAGTTTTAATAAAGGAGAATAAGCAGTCAAACAAGGGAGTCTCCGACTTGACCCAGCGCTGGATATGTCTCAAGGACGTATGTTGATACTCAAGAGACAGGGCAGAGGCCCGTTGCACATATTCAATTGTTTCCTCGACTGTTCCAATATCTTGAGTATTGAGGCGACTTGGAATTGTAGTAATACATGGTAGAAGTACAGACTCCGCACCAGAGACCGACGCAGCCCTACCGGAGAGTACGAGGCCGTATGTTACATCCGATGTATTGACAGTGTCAGCAAGTAACAAGGCAAAAATGGCTTGCATGAACGAAGGCACAGTCGCTCGAAGACCAGCCGAGCAGCTTTCAATATCCGAGAGAGCTATTGAAAGTGTATGATTTAAGAAAGCCGATTTTTCGGTAACAAAAGCGTCATTCCTGAATAGAGTGGGTTGACAACCGGACAAGACCCGCGTCCAGTGAGTCTTGGATCTTTCGAAGTTCTGTGAATAAACATGCTCGACGAATGTGGACGGCGATCCTCGCTCAGGTGGACTTCCATTTGCATAGCGAGTTGCAACATCATTAAGCAACATCACAAATGACTCACCATCGTAAAGGCTGTGGTGGATGGAAATCATGAGTATCCAGGGATTTCCAATCTGCGTAGACTTGGCGAGCCGGAATCGTACTGGTGGAGTCGTTGTGATGTTCTGGATAATCTCACTGGATATAGTTACTCGTTGGCTCTCTATTTCTGACATGCCCTGCTCAAAGCTGGTGAATTCTTGTTCTGTCCAGTGAATACGATGGTACTCAGCCGCGAAAACCATTTGGACTATTTCGGATTCGAGTGCAGAGAATGCAGTCCTCAAGATATCACTTTGGTCTGCCGTGGACTGCCATGCAGATTTAAGCGCCGTCGAATCAATAGAATCATTAAGCTTCAACAGAATATGATTGACATAGAGCTGCGTGCTGTCGTCGTTGATCGAACGAGCCACGAGTCCCTCTTGTAGAGGAAGGCATGGTCTGATGGTTACCTGAGTCGTATCGATACCTTTTGGAGGTCGGCTCAAAAACTCAGAGTTTAGTCTGGACAGCCTTTCCTTCAACTCGTGCTCAGAAATATGTGTGAATGATTGCTCCGAACGTTTTGGCAGGCGAGCAAGCTGTTCAACCGCGGGATTGCTCATGACCACAGCCACCGAAGCATTGTAGCCAATGTTGCGAAGACGGACAGACAAGTTGATTGCACTAAGACTATCAATTCCAATTTCAAATATGTTCGTCTGATGCTTCAAGGATGATCGGTCTATCGGAATTGTGCTACAAATCTCTGTCACAACGGCCTCTTCATCGACCGTAAGTGCACGGCTTGAAGCCTCCAAGGCTTTGTTGCCGGAATAGTGATTTCCAGCGAGAATTTGAGGTAGTGGAATATCACAGAATAAAGCTTGCAACTGTTTAGTATTGGCTTTTCCGGACATCGCAGCCAGAGGAATGTGTGTAACAGGAAGCACAATCTCGGGCACCATGTAGCCGGGAAGTTTGCTTTTGCATGCATCCTGGAGATCCCTTGCCATTGTTGTAAGGTCAGAGCTAACAATCGAAAGATCGATTCCCTCATCCATCTTTCGACTTTCTGCGCGGGCGACAAATGAGATAAGTTGGTTCCTAGCCAGAGCCGGGTGTTTTGCAATCATGGAGACAACATCAATCGGAACTTGAGAGCAGCGGCGAAGAACTTCTGATACTTCGCCTAGCTCCAATCTTTGCCCACGGATTTTTGTTTGGTCGTCTCCCCGGCCGAGGTACTCTATGCTATCATCCGGCATCATACGCCCTATGTCTCCGGTTCGGTACATCTTCGTACCATGCGGATCTGTCACGAAGCCCGCGGCATCTGGTCTATTCAAATAGCCCTTTGCAACGATACTTCCCGTAAAACAAAGTTCCCCGACTTGGCCGCGGAGAGCATAGTCGAAGGTACCAGGAAGCAATACGTGGCAAACGCACGAGGAAAGTGGAGAGCCAATGCTCCTAAGAGTAGTATTTTCGTCCACGTTTGCAAATGTGCACCCAATAGTGACCTCCGTAGGCCCATACGCGTTGATAAGAGCTACTCCAGGGGCTGAACCCCAAGTATCCAACACTCTTTGGGAGATTTTCTCACCTCCGACACTGAGATATTTCAGCTTGGGACAATGGTGGGGTAGAATGTTGGTTTGATCAAGAAGAGAGGGAACGAAACTTGCGTGTGTTATATCCCACTGGACGAGTGTCGATCGAAGGTCATCCATGAGTAGTGTTCGCTGCCCTGTACAAGTTGCCATGCCGAACCGCCATGGCAAGAACATTTCTGCAAGATGGGGATCAAACGCTCTGCTGGCCTGGGCTAACCAACGGCCCTTTCCCCCGAGTTTGAGAGTATCGGGTGCAGCGCTACAAACAAATTCAGAAAATGATTCCATGAAAGAAGCAAAGTTAGCCTGAGTAACTATCACACCCTTTGGCTTCCCGGTGGAACCCGATGTGTAGAGAATGTAACAAGTATCGTCAGGGTTCACAGGATACACCTTTTGATCCGAAGGCATACTTGACAATGTATTTTCAAAAGCTAACTGGTCAAAACACACAACCTGACACGAATCTGGAACATTTGCAAATGTTTCCTCAAACGCGGATTCCGTGAAAACAATGGGACAATTGCCGTCTTCAACCAAAAAGGCCTTGCGGTCATCTGGAAGTCCTTCATCGATTGGCAAATAGGCATTCCCGGACTTGAATATTCCCAGGGTAACAGAGTATGAGGGAATGTTCCGGCCAGCGCAGATAGCGATTATCCTGTTTCGAAAACCCTGTGAATCAAGGTAGGCAGCGACTTTGTTCGCTTTGGAGTTGAGCTCGCCATACGTAATGAACTCTTTTTGAATATGACTCTCAGTGATTGAGCTTGCCACTTCGACGGCCGTCCATTCTGGGTGTTGAGCCGCATGAGTTTCGAACAAATGTGTTGGGCTCAAAGTTACTGTTTCCTTTTCTTCGCGACTGACTTGCGGTTTGGAAACTGACAATAAACCGCTAGACATGAACCTAGAGAGCTCCGTAACTAATGCATCTGGATGTTCTAACATAATCCCGATCAAACATTCGATTTGACCAACAAACAGCTTCAACTGTTCGGGGCTCATGACTGTTGCCAAAGACGACGCTTCCAGGACTAGAGAACCATCGGATTCCTCATAAGCATTGAGTGCCAGCGGATGTTCAACATTCAATCCAAGTTCATCTTCCTTTTCAGTCCAAATGTGGGGGTTTGGGTTTGATGGTTTTTCGCTAGTTGAGTGAAACGTAAAGATGCCAGGATACAGTGGTTCGCTGCGAGGCCTCCTCAACATTCTGCGAACCTCACGGGCGTGAACATGGCGATACTTCCAGGAATTCAATGAGAGGCGGTTTTGTTCTACAAAAACCTCTCGCACTGTACCCTTTGGATGGAAAGGCACTGGAATAACTGAGATGAACGGTCCAATGGTCTTGTCTATGTCTGCGTCTAGCACGCGATCGGATAGGGTTTCAGCAAACACAGCTGCAGGAGTACCAAAGTAGCTCAGGGAGACAATCCCCCATGCAACTCTTATAATAGACGCAATTGATGAGACGCCAAGGTCGGCAGCCTTTGAACGGAGAGTGGACGTGGAATCTGCCAGGAAAATGCTTTCTGACATGAATTTGCGCTGTGGCTCAGTCGTCCCACTTCTCGCTCTCTTCCCTGTGAGATTAGGCCAAAGAGGGAATTCGAGATCCGCATATTCCTTTAGTTCGGCTTTCCAGAAGCTTTCAGTTTCATTCCTCTTTTCTTCTGTGGACAGAATGACAGATAGGCCATCCTGTAACTGAGGCCTCGAAGGGGCATTTGACGAGTAGGCATGGCGGACATCGTCCCTAATGAACTCCAGGGATGAACCATCATGAATAGAGTGATGAATAGTGAGTACCATGACGCGATCCGCATTGTTATCAAATACTGTGACTGCCCAGGGAGCTCGTCTGAAATAGCTGTCTTGGTGAGTGGTCATAATTGCATTTAGTCTTTCTTGCAACAACGCTCGATAGTCATTTCCTGTGCATCGAACGGACTCCCAGTCGAGTTGAGCCTCATTGTAAATTATTTGCAACATGGAAAAATTTTCCGATTGTCCGGGAACTTGCTCTTGAATCTCAGCAAGAGGAATAAACCCGGTCCGTAGGGCTTCATTCTTCAGACACACATTATGCCAGGCTTGTTTCAGCCTTGCAATATCGACTGACGGCTCAAGCTCAAAAAAGTGATTACTCCAGTACATGCTTGACGTTCCCATAGTTTCACTCAAAAGAGCTTCCTGGATTGGCGTGGCTGGTGCAACAAGGAAATCGTCCGAGACCGCGGCGGCTGTTACACTGTACCATTGGTGGTTAAACGTCTCGAGGTCATATAGTCCATTGCTTTCAAGCTTTTTGGATGAATAATCCACAAGTGCCAGAAGGTCGTGAACTGTTTGGCAGTGAAGGACACTGACAACCGAAAGCTGATGGCCGGCTTCGTTTAAGCGGGATGCTAATCTGATAGCCCGGATAGAGTCAATTCCCAGACTTCCAAGACGGCTAGGTCCAGTGATCGACGATTCAGAGACATTAGTAAGCGAGGAAATAATAGAGATAACCGTTCTAGTTTCAGGGGAGTTGGAATTCAATATATCCATCTGGGGTGCTTCGTCGTCGATCTGTTTCAATGATTCCTCCCAATGATTTATGTCAAACTTAGCATAAATATTTTGAAGGGCACGTCTATCTGTTTTTGCAGATTGTGTTCGTGGGATGGACGGGACAACCAAATAGACAGATGGAATCATATGAGCAGGAAGGTTTGCTGAAGCGCGTTCTTTGGCTGATCGAGCCACTCCAATGGCTGTCTCGTTAAGCAGAATGTTCTGGTTCTGTTCAGTGTTTGACGCAGCACCAGGCGCCGACAAGAAGGAAACAACTACTTTAACAGGCCTATCCGGCCTATTCATGACAGCAGTTTCGACACTTTCCACCAATGGGTGCGAGTTACCGAGAGTGTAACTGATCTCACTGAGCTCCACGCGGATGCCGCCGAGCTTCACGAGATCGTCAAACCGATCAATAAACTCCATTGATCCATCTGATAACATACGGACAAGATCTCCGGTATGGTAAAGAATCTGCGAGGCCTCGTCGTTCCACCGATATTTTGCGTTGGTTACTTCTTCCTGGTTGAGATACCCCGGGGAGAGCTGCGGACCGCCCAGAGCAAGCTCTCCAACGGCATTCTTCATGAGTAACTTATCATTCGAAAGAATAAAAGCTGAAACGGAACCAAGGGGCCAGCCGATATTGGCACTTTTGACAGTCTTGTGCTGATTACCGAATTCACGAACAGTTGAGACAATGGTCACTTCCGCTGGCCCGTAAGTATTGAATGCTCGCATATCTCGACCCCAGTCGTCCGCGACAGGCTGCGAAAGCTTCTCTCCAATCATTGTTACGACTTCCAAGGTCTTACAAGCACTCCTCTGAACCCCAGCTGCGAAAGCCGGGGTCAGATGCGCATGAGTCGCATTGGTGACGTTGGCAAGCTGAGCAAATGAGCCTAGCATGACTTCTCGAGGTGCAGAGATCAATACACCACCACAACTCCATGTGTAGAAAATGTCCTGTATCGAGACGTCAAAGGTGTATTGAGAGAATTGCAAGCACCGGACACTTCCATTAATGCTCTTCGGGATTTCCTTCAGCAGTGATTTTATGCTAGTGACCCCAGCAGAATGCGTAATCGGAACACCTTTGGGAGCTCCAGTTGTACCGCTCGTCCAAATCAAGTACGCCAAATCGGTTGATTTAGCAAATGGCGCGTCAACAATGTCGTTTCCTTCGATGTGCACAGAATGCGATTTAGTGGTGAAGCGAAACACGTCGATAAGTTGGACGCCATCAGGTACAGATGTATCATGTTGTACTGAGTCAATACTAGATGTCAAGAGGACTTTTGCTCCCGTGCGTGCTATAAGGTCACGACGACGTTGTGGTGGTGAGAAAACGTCAACGGGACACCACGCTCCGCCCGCCTTCAGGATTCCGAGAAGAGCCACATACAGCGCAGGGCTCTTCTCGATACACATGGGGATGACAGAACCTGCTAGTGGACCATGCTCTGAAATAAGATAATTCGCCAAGGACTGAGATCTTGAGTCAAGTTCATGGTAAGTCCAAGAAATATTGGTAGGACTCGTCTCGTCAAGAACATCTGCTCTATAGAGCAATGCGATATCGTCAGGATTTGATCTTGCATGAGCCTCAAACTGACTATGAATATAGACGTCATCTGGAATTTCACTGTGGTACAACTCAGCCGGGACAAGTGCAGACTTCAAAGCGGCATCGTCGATGCAAGGTGTATGCAAAAAGTTTTCTTGCGGTCTGTTCACAATCGAGGCAATAATGTTACTCATTTGAGAAAGCATAATTTTAGCCGTACTTTGGTCCATGACTGTGTCTTTGAATGTGGCCCTGAGAATCAAGCTCGAGTCATGACTTGGCCATACTTCAACCATCACAGCAAAATCATTGGTCATTGGAGGGTGGTCTATATACGGCCAGAAATCCTGGGAAGAATTCGATCCGCCGTTGAAGTCTTGGAAGGCTAGAAGAGTATCATACGGAAGACGCCCCTCTGCCGTAACTACTGATCCGAGTTGAGGTTGAAGATAGGACAATGTCTCCGCATTCAACAAAGTTAGATAACGTGCCACTGACAAGCTATCGGGGATTTCTCCAGTTTTTGGGATTTTTGCCAGGGGAATTCGAATAGGAACAGTAGTGAAAGTGGGCCCGATGCAGATTTCGGACTCAACATCTAATCTTCCAGATACCACACTGCCCATGACGACGTCTTGGTCTCGAGTTCCAGAGTATGCCAGCAGGATAGATCCCCACGCTGCTTGGAGAACAGATAGTGTTGTGACACCCATCAGTTTTGAGGCACTTTTTAGATCGTTGTAGCCAATAGCGGAAGGAATTTCGATAGCATCGGTTTTTGGCGAAGATGAAGGACGATTGGCGGTTAGAGCAGGAAACTGAACAGGCGAATAGCCCTCCAGGTGAGTTTCCCAAAACTTGGTAGTGCTTGAATGTTCGGCCTGAAAGTGGTGTGTCACAATATGCTCTAAGGATGTTCTTGATGAGAGTGGTCTGTCCTCATAAATAGCAAACACATCTTCCAGCAGGAGCTGTAGTGAACCGCCATCGAAAATTCCATGAAACATGCTAAGTATTAAGGAAGATTTGTGGTCCGAAGTGACCGAGGACATTTGCCAAGGGTTCTTCTCGATATTTATGTTTTGTTCGGCATTATCAAGCGCCAATTGGACGGTGTTTTCTTCTGATGTTTCGCCTTGGACGACAGAATAAGTATTCCAACGAGGCTCAGAGAATGCATCCGATGTAAGTATACACTGCGCAAAAGGCGACATGTCGTCGTCTAACCAGCAAAACACTGTTCTAAATGCATCGTAGCTTTGAATGACGGTATCCCAAGACTTTTTCAATCGGTCAAGATCCATACCAGTACTAACTGGAATCACAGAGTGATAAATGTAAGCAGGGGCAGAGTTCTCAGTCTCTGATGAACTGCGCAGAAAACTTGCTAACATTCCCGACTGTGTTGCCGTTGTCGGCAAGACCTTGTGAATTTGTTCCTCGCGTATTCCAAGTCGGTCCGCGCAGGTGGATAAATTTTTGCCTGAAAAAGATTCGAGGCTATGATGAAGGTTCACAAGAGAATCTGTGTTGGGTACTGATTTCCTAGAACGAGCAGCCTCGGCACATCTAGAGACAAGGGTCTTGAGATTTTGAGCCCGGAGAACATCGCCCACATCAAGGCCATGTATTGAATGGTCCCGGAGTTTCTGAAGAAGGCGCATTGCTCGTAGGCTATCCAGTCCAAGAGCATACAAGCTTGTCTCCGGCATTATCCTCGAAGTATCGTCCTCCACAACGTCGGCAAGAGCTTGTATAACCAAAGCACGAACAGAATCATCAGCAACATCCCATTCACTTTGATCACTGGCTGGTACATCCGTTTCAGGATAATAAAGTCCCAACTCCGTGCCTTCCTTTTGCAATATAGCATTTATTGCTTGTCGGTCGATTTTTCCAGAGCTCAATCTAGGCAAGTGACTCAAAAACAAGTATGCTGATGGGCACATGTATGAGCTAAGATGGCGACTGGAGGTACTTGAACAATTTCCCACAATATCCGGCTTGTCATTTTCACACCTTTCGGCGAGAGCAAGACAGGCGACGACTTGTTCACTCCCACTTCGACCTGCCTCTCGTTGAGACACTACACAAACAACCTCAGAGACCCCGCTCACAGTGGCTAGCACAGACTCGATCTCTCCAAGTTCAACCCGACGACCGCTAAGTTTTACTTGGTCCGAGGAAATTCTTCCCAAGAACTCGATGAGCTGACGGCCGGATTCGTCCCAAACAATGCGGGCCATGTCACCAGTCCTGTACAATCGTCCGAATTCGGCACTGTCGACAAATGCTTTGGCGGTCTCTGTTGGTCGATTCATGTAGCCCTTGCTCACCTGTGGACCACCAATAGCAAGCTCACCAGCGCAACCAGCAAAAATAGGCTTCGGGGCATGGCTGTTTGGGTCCAAAATAAACATGGAACAGGTTGAAAGAGGTTCGCCAATGATGGAGCCGCGCACGTTATGCTTAATGTGAGCTAAATATGTGCAGTTGATTGCACCTTCGGTCGGACCATAGGCGTTGACCAGCGTAAAGTTCGAAGTCGATGTCTCTCCTGCTACTCCATCACTACCAAAATTGTTGATGACAGTTCGATTCAGCTTTTCACCCATCGTCCAAAGGTATTTCAAAGTCTTCAACTTGAAGGGCCGCAGTAAGGCGGCTAGACTGGGGGTCGCCATCATAATATTAGCTTGAATTTCATTGATAATCCCCTCCAAATCCGTCAATATTAGGTCTCGAGAGGCAGAGCAGAGCGTTCCGCCGCTCCTCAGGGTGACAAAGATCTCCATAAGCGAGGGATCAAACGTGGGAGCGGCGAACTGGAACCAACGCAAGTTTCCCCGTGGCAGAGGAATTTGAGACAGGTGAGATTCAATCGAACATGCAGCTGCTAGATGCGATATCTGGACACCTTTGGGCTTGCCCGTCGAGCCGCTTGTGAACATTAGATAGGCAAGCTCGGTGTCTTCAATGCCTGGCGAATGGAAGGTGCTCAATCTAGCCTCCTCCACCAGTGGTTGTTCGTTCTGGTTTGAGAGCTCTTTCCATCGCGATACTTGAGTCACATTAACCAAGTCTGTACAAAGGCCTTCTGGGCACCATGAGCCAGATGGCAGCTTATCCTCAATGGTCAGTATAACTGAGGATTGGAGTTCGGTGAGAATCTCTCGGGTGCGATCTGCTGGAGCGTCAAGGGGAATTGGGGAGAAAGCGAACCCGGCTTTGAGGATTGCAAGATATGAGATATAAAGTTCGGGTGATGTAGACATGTATACGGGAATAATTTGGGGCCCCTTTTTGGGAGAAATTAAAGATTGCAGGTGAATTGCCAGATTTGTCGCAGCGGTATTGAGAGCGCCATAGCTCAAAGTATGGTGCTGAGCGGCTGTACCCAGCTGGTCAAAGGCAGAAATAAAATCCAATGCCGGAGCATGAGGCTTTCTGGCGGCCCAATCCTCGAAGGCGGCGTGCAGCAGAAAGGGGCCATCGTTTAAATTCGTATTGCGTGCCGGTGGCTTGGCGAGAGAAGGAAAGTTTAATATTGAAGATTCGGGGATATTGCTCGAGTCAATACCAGTGCGATTCTGGCAGGCCGATATATATGATGCAACTACATTTAGCAGTTGAGAGACAGCTAAATGCGGGATCAGGGTCTGTGGATATAAAAGCGAGATCTCAAGACGATCTGCGGTGCCGCCAGGCCTGACGTTCAATGTGAAGCACTAGTGCAGATCCTGGTCAGTTTTGGCTTTGGAGGATCAAGGCCATCCTTTCACTCACATCATCAGTTTCACAATCGAGTTCATTACTGCGGGTTTCCCAGTCTATGTCCAGGACGAACTGAATGTCTTCTTTTCTATAAACAGGAGAGTCGATTTCCCGCCAAGAGCACAACGGCGTGCCATCTTTGTCCGATGAATGTCGGCTTGCTGCTTGGGTTGCATGAACTATAGTGCGTGATGATTGCGACTCTCCGCTCGGAAGCGAGCCTCGGGCAACCACGAAAGCAACTTCTTCCAAGCCCGTGAACCGCGCAATAAAGTCTGCATAGCCCTGGATAATCTCCGTGGCCAGTGACTTGTCTGAGCTGCACTGCAGCTCAATCGCATCACTGCGTCCACGTGGAGCACACTTCCGGCCTACCACATATTGGTCGACAACGTCCAGTGCGGGCAGTTTGGTGACTGGTAGAGGGGAGAGCTTCGATGCAGCATCAATCGGCGGCATTGTGGAGACCTCGTGCATGTATTTCGGTCACTAACAAACAGCAACAATCGCACCAGCACAAGGTGAAAAGTGAAAATTGAAAGTTGAAAAGCAGCTGGCCGGTAGATAGATCAATCAGTCAACCAGGCTGGGCGACGTACACGGCCATGAGAGAGGACGCGTGCTGATATTTATCCAGCATCGCGTAATACGAACTCGCACAGCTGGTGTGGGTTGCAAAATCGGCAGGAGCCAAAATCGGGCCTGTGGCCAGTGGCCTGATCTGGCAGCTCTGGGTGAGGAAGGTGGGTCCGCGGCCGATTGATTAGATTGATTAGATCACGCCATTGGCTTTCACTGGCTAGCGCGCCCCACCGGCGGATCAGATAAAAACGCGACTGGCCCAGGCCCCGCTGCACGGGGTCTGCTCCTGCCTGTTTTGCAGTGTTGCACCACCCACGCGCCTGCACTGTTCGTGTTGCTGGCGCTGATCGGCACAGGGCTCCTTCCCAATTACATTCAAATGCCACCCCGTCTCATCTCACGTGCTCCACTGCCCTCGCTTGCGCTCCTCTCCTGCTCCACTTGCATCATGCTCCGTCACGAACGCGACAGCCGGGATCGGACCTTGGCTTTTTTGCTTTGTTTTGCCGTGCTTTCCCTTTTTTCGCTTCGTCTTTCCTGATCCTCTGTCTCCCTTTCATTCGCCTTCCGTATAATAACCCCCAAGTCGCTTGTATCCATATGGACGAAAAGCCCGGTGCATACGATTCGTCTCTCCTGCGATAGTGCACACCTACTACCCATTGAACTTTCTACTGGCCTTCCAGAGTTTGTCAATTGGTGCTTCAACCTGGTCGCTGCGGTGGAAAGCATCAAACAACTCTTGGTTATCCTTTTTTGAGGGTAACTGAGGTCATGCCGGAAAGCACGGAAAAGGATGTGGCTGCAAAGCAGAAATCCAAGGTACTGCGGACATCTAGCTGTGGGCACTAGCTATGGTAGCGTTATGCTGACCAGCTTTATAGTTTCTGAACACAGACACATACAAGAAAGGCATATCCAGATTTTTCACCTTCATTGGAATTTTATTTTCACTGGATTATACCATTACCGATGTCTTCCTCATTATCTGTGGCGCCTTTTTCTCCATAGCATCCGGTGTTCCTTTTCCGCTCTTGGGTATCGTTTTCGGTGAGCTGATCAACGACCTCAACACAGCCAACTGCTCGGCATCGGCCACGTCGAATAGCGATATAACCGATGGCGTGCGGCAGAAAGTGCTCTACGTAATCTACATTACCATCGCCAACTTCGCTTTCATCTATATCCATTGCAGCTGCTGGAGCTATGTTAGTGAACGCATTGCGCGGAGGTACCGTCGACGTTACTTTGAGAGTATTATCAGGCAGGAGACCGGATACATTGAGGGACTGCCCGCCGGAGATGTCATCTCGCGGCTGGTTAGCGACATTGAAGTGCTGCAGTCTGGAACATCAGAGAAAGTTGGAATAGTGATTGCGACTGTCTCATACTTTGTTACTTCGTACGTCGTTGCATTTATCAAGGTCCCTCAAATTGCCGGAATGCTGGTCTCGGTGGTGCCTTGCTACTTTCTAATGTCCTACGTGGGAGGCTATTTCATCAAAAAATACGCTGGGCGGGTTACAGAGCACGTCAACGCGGCTACCTCGATTGCTTCCTCCAGTCTTTCCCATCTTACACTGGTTCATGCTTTCAATTCCAACGAGCGTCTGGAGAAACTATTCTCTGACCACCTTTCAGAATCACGGATAGACTCAGTTAAAAAAGCCGCCACTCATGCAGTCCAACTGGGTCTTTTGTATTTCATTGCATACAGCTCAAACGCCCTAGCCTTCTGGGAAGGTTCACGCTTAATTGCCGACTCGGTGGAATCAGGTAACTCCGGAGCCTCCGTGGGCGCAGTCTACACAGTCATTTTCATCTTGATCGATGCCTCTTTTATTCTTAGCCAAGTCGCCCCATTCGTCCATATCTTCGCGTCAGCTGCTGGTGCATCCGAACGATTGCTAGCTGTCATCAATCGCGACTCTCAAATTGATGGAACCGGAGAAAGCGGTGACAACTCTGCCCCATTCGACTCCCAAGATATCATCTTCCGCGATGTTCACTTCACCTACCCATCGCGGCCGGACGTACCTGTTTTGAAGGGTGTCAATTTTGCCCTTCCGTGTCGGAAACATACTGCGATCGTGGGACCATCCGGTGGCGGAAAGTCGACCGTGGTGTCTCTTTTGGAGCGCTTTTACGATCCGATTTCTGGGGAACTATCAGTTGGCGGGCAGGACTTTCGAGAGTTGAATGTGCGATATCTTCGTGGAAACATTGGATTCGTGCAGCAGGAACCATCGTTACTCGACCGTTCAATCTTGGAGAATATCGCTTATGGACTGGTAGTATCTGCTGCCGAAAAGCACCAAGCTTTAACGCCGGTAATTGTCGGCTCTTCATTGTCTGAGTTTACGGAAAAGATCCGCAGCGGGTTCTCCGAGGCAGAAGCACTTGAGCAATACGACCCCAAGGTCGGTGAAGTCGTGAGACTTGTCCGAGCAGCTGCGGCCAGCGCAAATGCTCTGAACTTCATCGATAGTCTCCCACACGGATTCGCTACAAGCGTAGGCCCGTCTGGAAATCACCTGAGTGGTGGACAAAAACAGCGAATTGCTCTCGCCCGAGCCTTGGTTCGCGAGCCCGTACTTCTTATCCTTGATGAAGCAACGGCGGCATTGGACTCAATCAGTGAGCGACTAATCCAAGAAGCTCTCGCAAAACTAGCCGATCAAGTCACTGTGGTTTCAATCGCTCACCGACTGGCCACTGCCAAGGACGCACACAAGATTATAGTACTTCGAAATGGCAACGTTGCTGAAGAGGGTTCTCATGTCGACTTGGTTGAGAAAGGCGGTGCCTACGCTGAGATGGTACGGCTACAAAATCTTGGGAGGCTTGATCCGGTGGCGACGCCTCATGACTCTACAGTGGACGAAATCAGTGAAGCAAGACTAGAAGAACCATCCACAGATGCAAGTGAGACATTGCCTGGTGTGAGCAGTACACGTTTAACAAAAGATTCGACACCAAAATATGCAGTCGAGAGTATCGATGAGAAATCGAACGAAGCGGTCGAATCAAAAGACGAAAAAGAAAACGGGGATAAGAAGCGGAAACGCTCGCGTTGGTTTACAATGAAGTTTACACTCTCGCTTCTTCGCCCTAATATGGGTTATCTGCTGCTAGGCCTCGCAATGTCGGTCCTCATCGGCGGCAGTTATATAGCAGAAGCTGTGATTTTCGGTCACACTGTGCACAGTTTGAGTCCTTGTATAGGAGCCGACAGTATCCGTCACGGTGGACACCTGTATGGGCTTCTGTTCTTCATCATGGCTATCGTCGAATTCTCGGCAAACGTGATAGGTGGCAGTGCATTTGGCTGGGCTGCGGACAAGATTTTATATCGGATTCGAGTTCTCTCTCTTCGATCTCTTTTGGGCCAGACAGTCCAGTGGCACAGCATGGAGGGTCGCACTCCAAGCACGCTCCTTACCTTGATTACTAGCGATGCGACTGCACTCAGTAATATCACTGGTACTACTATCGGGCTACTCCTAGCCGCAGCCGTGAACCTAGTTGCTGGACTTCTCGTCTCCTTTATAATGGCATGGAAAATTACCATTGTTCTTCTTCCAACAATCCCAGTGCTACTAGTGTCTGGGATGATGAAGCTTCGGACACAAGCTAAATTTGCCGAACGCCACCAGAAGGCCTTTGCGGAGGCAACCGCTATCACAGTGGAGGCTGTTGAAAACATTCGAATGGTATCAGCGTTTTCATTGGAGAAGCAGTCATGTGCGATATACGAGCGAGCTTTACAAGCACCGTATCGGGAGATACTAAGCTCAATCGCGTTTGGCAATATCTTTCTGGCGCTGTCCTTTAGCGTCAGTAATCTCGTTTATGCTCTCGCCTACTGGTGGGGTACTCGACAAGTCGTTGCTGGACTGTACTCTCAGACACAGTTCTTCATTATTCTACCTGCACTTCTATTCAGTACCCAGTCATGCAGCCAGATGTTTGCACTGGCGCCTGATATCTCAAAAGTGGGACTATCCGCATCGAACATAACAGAGCTCCTCACCACTCGCTCCGCTGATGAAGAGGTGGCCCCGGGCTCTTTGAATAAAGCTAGTGATTATGATACTTCCCTCTTGAAAGAAAAGCTCTATGACGCAGAGGCAGCACATCCCGAGCAGCAAAAGCTTGACTCGGCTACACCTCCATCTACGGATGGTATTGGCATCGAGTTACAGAATGTACATTTTGAATATCCGTCACGCCCAGGACATCCTGTGTTACGTGGACTCAGCCTGAAGATCCACCCAGGCCAGTTTGCGGCTTTAGTCGGCCCCAGTGGATCAGGGAAATCTACAATATTTGCGACCCTGGAGCGGTTTTACCGTCCTGAGTCAGGATCCGTGATCTTTGACGGGGTCGACATTATGCGGCAGCTCGGCACTGGGTTTCGCGATGATGTAGCTCTTGTCCCTCAGGAGAATGTTCTCTTTGAGGGATCTATTGCGTTCAACATCGGCCTGGGCGCTCGACCTGGTTACCAGCCAACCCAAGAGGAGATCGAAGAGGCCTGTCGGAGGGCCGATATTCACGATGTGATAATGGCCCTGCCTGAGGGCTATCAAACACAGTGTAATAACAATGGAAAGCAATTTTCTGGTGGTCAGCGGCAGAGACTGTCAATTGCACGGGCTTTGGTGCGCCGCCCACGCTTGCTGCTGCTGGACGAGTCTACAAGTGCCCTAGATGTTGAATCGGAAAAGCGAATCCAGGAAGTACTCGCTAACCTGGAAGGCCGCACCACCATTGTGGCTATCGCACACCGACTCAACACTATTCACAAGGCAGATCGAATCTTTCTCATTGAAGAAGGGCGCTGCGCTGACCAGGGCACGCACAACGAGCTTGTTGAGCGAAGTGAGATGTACCGCACAAGCGTCATTCACCAATCACTTCAGATATAGAATTGTAATTTTGTTTTAAAAAAGTATTTAGTTAGAAATTTGATTGGATGTACTTAGCGTTACTAGAGTGTTGAATTTAACCCCTGATCTTTCCCCGCACCCCGCTATGGTTTTGAGATCTTCATGCATATATCCTAGATCTGTTGTGTATGTCGCCACATCCTCTAGGCTCTAGAAGACACGAATGAAGTCATGAGCTCTGCATTGTTCAATACTAACATTTTGTTGTTCCGACCAAGTCCTCTGCCACTATACTGCAGCTAAGAACTGCATCTCGTGATTCTTGTCTCTCAAAACAACAAGCAGTCCTTTCATTCTTGCGTGAATTTCGGCGAGAAGGGTTAGAGAACTTGGGGAATTCAGTGGAATTAACCCCGAATTTGCATGTTTATTGCTCAAGGTTTGTTTTGGGGTTTGATTCAGCACTGCCAACCTGATTCTGCATATTCTTGATGCAACTAATCCTCGTTGGTATGAATACTCCCAAATACTCCCGACATCTATTGACTCTCCGCTCATATATAGTGTGGTCAATCAAGACGGCGATATTGGATTCCTCTACCACGCACAACTCATTGGCACCAAAGATTTTGACACAACGGGTTCTGCATACGGTGAGAATATAAATACCTGTTGTGAGAGCTCTGGGATACACACTGTTGGGACTCTGCCTGAATTCATCTTTTCAACTGCCCAGAATGGGCTATATATCAATATTTTCCAGTCTGCAACCATCACCTGGCCGCTGGATGGTCAAAACGTCAATCGCAATTCCATTCGACAACAACGTGACGCTTACAATGGCATCAATGCCGACTTCTGCCAGCGCCAACATACGTATTCGGATTCCTTCGTGGGCTACCCAACAAATACCCATTTCCATAAATAACAACACTTTAGGAGAAATAGGAAAACTTTCGTTAATCCATACTTGGAAAATCGGAGACACGGTGAAGTTCCAATTACCAGCCGAATACATATACCGGCTGGGGCGAAATCCAGGGTCATACGCGATACGGAATTGAATACGGGCCGATTTTGATGGCTGTGACGGGGACCATATGAAACTTCTCTGACGGTGGCGGGATCCAATGCGGATGCGCTTTTTGAGCTGCTAAGCCCCATAGCGGGAGAGCCGTTGCATTCGAGTATTGGGGACAATGAGGGATATACTTTGATGCCTTATTGGCAGATTGAGCCATGAGAATTTTACATGCTTGCCGGTTATCGATGTTCAGTAGACGTAATTACAGTTCAACGTTGAACTGGGAGATATAAATTAATATCTCAAGACGAGAATTGTACATATTACATGTATGTGCAAGTGAATGACATTGAAGTTTAAAAAATATATCAACTGATATTCTGTCGGTATTTGGAAATACGATTTCCTCTGAAAAACTAAATTTATATCATCCACATCATCTATGAGCAAAGCAACGAGTACAACGCCATACCAATAAGCCAAAAAGAATAATCAAAGACTTAAAAAGACAATCCATGTCCGAAAGGATTACCATCCGAATTCCTGAGGGTCCGTTAGTGTTTGGTAGTGCATTAGAGGAAAAGGAAGAAAACATACCTCGTTATAATATGTGACAGATGCTCCGTCTCCCCTTCCGGCATTGCGCGATGCATGCTTCTTCACGTCGCTCATCAACGTACTGGGACCGCACGCTCCGACAATGACTCTCTGGTTCGAAGCAGCGGTGGCCACGAATTCGCTCAGCAACGAATCCACGTCTGGCCGACCAAATTCGATATTGAGACCGGCGTACTTGCCACCTTGGTCAAAGGGCTCCGGGGTGGTAAGCTCGATGGCCTCATTGTCCCCATTCGAAGTTTTAGTATTTACATGCTCCGAGGCGGCCGTTTTTGTCGAGAACGAGCTAGACCCATTCTTCGCCTGCGAGTTGGTCACGTAAACCTTGAGGTCGACGAAGCCGGATGCGAGAATCTCCTCGATTTCTGGTCGGTACCAGTTGATAGACTCCTTGGTCCTGGTGGCCCAGAGGAAAGTGATGCGGGTCTTCTCAGCGAGCTGGCGACGGATAAGGTCCAGTGCCAATGGGAACGTGAAACTGCCGCCACTGCCACCGGAGACTAGGAAGACGTTGTCGTAGTCGGAAAAGCTCTCTGTCGGGGCACCGTACGGACCGTTGATGGAGGCGCGCAGTTTGGTTTCGGGGCCGACGGCTTGGGCCTTTTTGTGTAGGGCTTCGGTGAAACCGTCGTGGGCACGAACCACGAATTCAACGGGGCTGGTGGAGACGAGGGTGAATGGGTGCGTTTGGAATAGTCGCACAGAAGGAATCCAGAGATAGGCGTGCGAGCTCTGTGCAGCGTTGATGGAGCGGTGGAGGCGCACGCGAGTTGCACCGTTGGGCAGTGCTCTCAGCGTCGCGTAGTTTCCAAAGGAGAAGTAGACCAGCCGCGAGAAGCGGAGGGAACGGTCAAGTAATGTGACCGCAGCGGCCATGACGATGGCTATCAGGACTTTGCCATCAAACTGGGGGCGATGAAGGCCAATTATGATGAGGATTGCAACAGTGAGAAGGGCGTGGATAACATGGAATACTGTTTATCTCCATGTCAGCCCAGGTATATAGTAGAATAAATGAAGTATCTTACATTCGTAGCCTCGTTTCATGAACCAAGGGAGAGTGGTGAGACCAATGACCGCAAAAACGATGAGACCGGACAAGCCATAGGTCAGGATATCCTCGGTGACGACTGCATGGAGCTCTCCTTCATCAGATTTGATTTTAATAAAGACAATTCCGTGGGCCCAGGCTGCAATTATAGTAGTGTACCCGGCGACTTTGTGTAGCGGCATCAGCTTATCGTAATTGCTGACTGACAGGAGTGCAAGTGGAGTATGTTTGAGACTGAGGAAAATGACGATGCACAAGTTGAGAACAGCCATCCTAGAATATATTAGATACGTGTTGAGTGAATCGAGAATAAAACACACCATCCTAGACGCAATACAACCTGTTCTTGCATGTTAGAGAAATCTCAAGATAGTAAGATACCAAGATATTCACTTACGGAAAAGAGGCTGTTTAGTTCGACATTGGTAAGGTAGCAGATGAGGTTGACAGCCCAGTATGTGAAGTACAAAAGCGTACGACCTCCATTGAATCTGCCGAGGATGAGTTTCGAGGTCACAACCTCATGTGTTTGTCTAAGGAATATTAGCAAGCCCAAGTAAAACATCAAAGCGTATTTACGCACCTAAGTGTCTTCGCGACGGAGCCTTCAAATGAGCCACCGACCTTGGTCCTCCTACGCTTAATGTAGAGAACCCTTATCCAGTGAAATATTATGAACAGACCGACGAGTCCCGAGAAAACGCCGGCAAAGGCATGCTGAGTGACTTGGCTCTCAGGAGTTTCCTCTGGACCTGCGCGTTTAAAAACGCTGCTGGCGATGGCAGCAGGGCTCTCGAAGCCCATATTTACCAGCTGATAAAGTAAAGAGGCGAGAGACTACAGTGTGACCGTGGTGCAAGAGGTATTTGATTGTCAGGTGAAGATGGGCAGTCAGTGCATATATAGTGAGATGAACTTTAAAAAGGCCCATTACCCACATGCTTGGCACCACGGCATCGAGCAACATCTTTATCAGTAGTTTCGGTACTATACTATTATAGCAGATGATATTGGACCGAGCGTGTCATCGACTAATCTGCCTGGCTCGACGCACTGAGGTGGGTATGGTAGCCTTAGGTACTGGGCAGTACGTAGTGGATACTAGTAATACGGCATAGTGGTACAAAGTATACACATGGCTGAACTAGTAAAAACGGCTTAGCTCTTGCTATGACACGTACGAATCCCCATACCACATGGGCACACTGACGGACGTTTTCCTAGTCTGGTCTGGCTGCTAATCACCGGCCGTTTCACCTACTTCTGCGCCGCCTTGTAGTCGTTTACGTGATTGTTAATCTATTAGGTGATCACGGAAGATCTCCAGGACCTTGCCTATCCTAGAAAATCAGTCTCCAATGAAGATTGTATCATTACTACATGTCATGGACCCGACTGGCCTAATGGGCTAATAACAACCTGCAAAGCCGGACCCTCTAGCTGGAATCCCCAGTATATACAGAATACATAGTTGTTATGCCGAAATTTTGTGGCGCCGTAGCTGTTTGAAGGGTAAAGGGGTGCGTATTATTCTATACAGACATATCTCTCTTCTGCGGTATCACTGCCCAGGAAGCTCTGGCTGTAGAACCAATTTTGAACTGGAGGATAATGTGGCTATCGCGGCCTCGCTACTTGTCCCATTTCTTCGAGAACACCATGTATTTTGCTGAGTGGATCCTATCTACTAATCATAGCTAGTTTTGCGTCTTCAGCTGCACGGATAGACAGAGGCTCTTGGCAGTGCGGATTCGCCAAGGGGTTCCCAAGCGTATAGCTGCTTTAGCTCTTGCATTTCTATACGTTATTTGTTTCTTAGATAGCGTATACGAAATTGAATGAGCCACATTTGCAGGATATACGATGGTTGTGCTGTCGCGTGGCCCCGAAGTGTTCTTTTCGCTGGTGATCCCAGAGTCGGGGGGCCCAGATATTGGGGGCGCGCCCCTAGACTTGGGATTCCTTTAGGCAAGAAAGGTAAGCTTATGTGAACGAGTTTGGCTTAAGTCGCTTTAAGAAGGGACATAGACCCCAAATATAGCCCTAACGGGCCGAGGCTATCTCAAAAAGCAAACACAGTGGCTGTTTTGAGGCTTTTGTACTCAACGCATTCTGCCCGGCTAGTTATCATGATTAACAATCATGTCAACATCAAAGCCGCTGAGCAACCCTCGATATCTGCGTTTCTCGTACGAGATGTGCCTTCGTAGTAACCGGAGCTTTCACCTATCTTTTTCTTGCCAGCGATTCGAACTGACGGCTAATGCAAGGATGGCGCTTGGTGACAATTGATGCCATTTAAGCCGACGATTGTAAATTAGTAGAAATACTACATGGTTGATACTAGACGTTAGTTAATGCACGTGCACGGAATTATAGCTGCAGCATGCTGGATCCTGGAAAATCGCATCATTATTATTATTAGTATCAGCATGTCGTGTGTCGCGTGCGGCGTGAGGAAATTCTGCGGCGGATTGATAGGGATTAATAATAATACGAGAATGTAACGAGCTCCCGGACTAATACGCGACTTGTTTTATGCCGCGCCTCTTACACACCCACCCGATTGGCGCCTGCAAGCTGATCTCTGCAGATCAATTTCTCCGACTAAAAATTCTGCCGCCTGGCGAGCGACAGGCGTCAGGTCGAAGGAGTTACTTTAAGTCCTTAGTCACTTTTTAGCGCTGTTTGGGCCTAGATGGGGGCGTTAGGGATTAACCCCTGCAAGGGCCGGCAAAAAGGAAAAGTTAGGAATAATTAGTCAGGGCTTTGAAAGCAGCGGAAAAAACGCGCTCTTGTGTCAGCAGTACTTCTAATTCTCTCACGTTCCTGGCCTGTGTTCCTCAGCCGACTGCGAGGGCCAGTTTCCCCTTACGGAAATGTTGGATGCAGAGTGGAGCCCCGTTAGGGTTAGGCTTAGGGCACAACGTGACATTGAGCAGTACTCGTGGAGAAACAGCACTTGCTCCTGCGAAGCCCGTACGCAGAAACAAGGTTACAATTCATAATAAAAGTAAATTATATCTAACAATGATGAAAATTCATCCTAACCATTATCATAAACGTTACCATCGCCCGCCTGTATATTCAACATCATGCACTAAGCTATTCCGGGGAAATGCAGATTCGCCCAAAGAGGCTACACGTATTGCGGCTGTGCTGGCATCCATTGGCTCTTGACTCTAGACCTCGAGCTCCAGATTCCAACGTGGGATTCATCATCCCACTAATGATCTGTTATCAATCAGTGATAACAAATAATGCCTTTGTGGTACCCATTCACGCCATGGTCGGGTGCAGTCGCGAGTAACCCGTCTTGGTTACATCGCTGCCCAATAAAACTTCACATACTACGTACCCGGCTTTGAAATGCAAATCATTCACACTAGCCGGCCCACTGACCCGAAACCGATAGGAGCGAGATCCACGCGAGTCAGGTCAGCTCAAGCTGGTGTACACTGCCACTGGCATTAGAAGAATTTGATTGAGCTGTCGTCAGACTCGTCACCAATCGTCAACGTAGGCGGGAAATATTCTCATCAATTATTGTGGAACTTTTTGTTACACGGTATTTGCTGTAGTATTATATACACATGCCAAACAGCAACCAGGCTTGGCAGATCTTACATGGTATTAAATGGCACCCCTGTCACCCTTAACGGCTCATGAATAATCGGTGGATGCTCGCCATGCCCACCCCCGAGTCTGCCTTCCATTCTCCCAACCGGTGCGGGGATATTCTTCAAGCTCAATATTTCCACTCTCATCGCACGGTACCTGCCAACCGCCACGACGCCGACGCTCAGACACCACGTTCTGCTCCGCACGAGCCCAAGTCCTCAACGGAGTGTCGGCATCGTGGCGCAGCTCGTTCAAAAAACGCTGTGGGCGTTGTTTATTTCTGATTAGAGTTCGGACACCGTGTCGATCCTCTTTCTGCATTCTTGTAATCAAAGCCGCCGTGGCTTTGTGGCTATGACGGGTCTCGTTTCCTTTTGAGGAGTCACCTCCGAGCTCCAGGCTTGCCGTTCCACGCATCTCTGAGTTCAATGTCCCAGAAAACTCAAATATATTAGAATTGTCTTTGGCGGTGGTGCGTTGTCTTTTGGTGCTACCCAGTTGGCTTGGCTCGTCTCTTTGGACCGAGTTTCTATATCCGGGCGAGGTACCAGAGTCAACTGCCATCATGTCTTGGCTCTCAAACGTAGCCTCGACAGCAACATCCGCCATATGCGGCTTGCCAGAAGAGATTCGGGCATTTGTTACACGGTCCATGTCGACTTGTGTCTCCATGTCGACCATAACTGGACTGCTCGGTCTAATATCGGATTCTGAGATAACGGCATCAAGCGTATGCGGGACAAGACTTCGTTTCTTGAACGAGGGCTTGGTGACGAAATTGGAGCAAAAGTAGTCTTCATAGTCGTCCCAGTGTCTACCGGCAGAGACACAATTTTGCACATAGGTGCCGTAGTCTCCAATGTGTCTCATAATAAAGTCATCCCAAAAGAAATAGTTCTGTAGCAGCCCAACACGGCGCAGTAAATGCAACTTGCAACAGAGATTTTTGAAGTGTAGAAATTCACCCGTGTATGCCGGGTATGATTTCTTGAACATTTCAAAGACCCTAGGAGCTCCGTCGGGTGTCACGTCAAAAGTATGTCGGTATTTATCGTCGAGTAATTTTTGCTTGATTGCTGTACTAATTGGACTTTGCTGTGTTCTGATCATATTTCGATCAGTCACGGCGCGTTTAACAACACGTTTCAATGGGCTTTCGTCATACTCAAAATGTTCGGCATTTCGTTTCAAAGTTATTGCAGAGGGCACGACGGCTGAACCCCTAGAACCACTTTGTGTCGTTTCGTTTCCCGTCTCGTCAAGTTCCATATAGTCCTGCGTTTGGAACCCTATGGAGAAAAGAGAGCTGCTAGTGACAACCTCCAAGATGCGTTGGCTGTCTTGATGAGAAGGAATGCTGGAATGGGGCTCATCAGAATTGGTATTTTGAGAGTCTACCACCAGAGAGTCGTCTGTGGCTCCTGGTTCATTTTCATGGACTATGAAACGTTTTCCCTTGCTATCCACAGAGTTTGCAATCACTTGCGAGGATGATTTATTCCCATCAGACGAACTCTGTGGAGCTGTTGATGGTTGTATGAAACCGCTTTTCGTAGATGCATGAACACCAACTGATTGTGTATTTTGTATTTGAATCTTGTCGGTAGGTGCGGAACTGCTGATAGGTGCTAAACTTGAATTTGACAAAGCCGAATCGCCTATCTCATATGACTCAACTTGACTAGCGATATCTTCTTGAGCGCTGGCATCCAATGCAAGTGGAATAGAGATTTCCATGTCAGATTCTTCACTCATTTCATCTTTGTCCATGTTTTGCTGTTCATCCCTTTCCAGATTATCATCCTTGATAGGTGAATCATCCATGGGTAAATCTTTCTCTTCGGTATGGTCATCTTCATTGGCGTCGTTCGTTTCTTGGACACCGTTGACTTTATGTACTTTTCGAGGTGTTTGAGAAACCCTTTCTAGGTCACCATTATTGCCATTGGTATCGATAGCATACCTTTCCGTGTCCTTGTCCTGGTTTCGGCGTTGGTAGCCTGCTGTGACGGGGAACCTGGGCTGCCCTACCGGACTGCTATCTGGTGGCACAGCCAAACGCCGTAGGTGATCAGGTGGGCTTGCACTCCATGAAGCTCGGGATTCTGGATCCGACTCGCTTTCATCTTCTGACTGTGGCACGAACTGGGAGGGTAATGGCGAGTCTGCCACTTCCTGTTCCTGGGCAGACTGTAGGCTTTTAGGAGATTCAACTGCCTCCTTGGCGCGTGTCATCCGTGTGTTCCATTCCTGAAGTAAGGCTAGAGGAACATGACCTTGTGGAGTAGGATGGCCTACATCGGGAGGTATCCAAGAATCCCCACTATCAAAGAGGGCTCCCTGGTCTGGAGGAATCTTGACATCTCTCCGCCTAATTTTGTGCATACCAGCCCAGGGATGATCCGACTCGGATCTATCACGTTTACGTGCCGGTTCGATCGGCTCCGTCGTGCTGGTTTTGATAGTGACATTGGCTGAAATGGCCGGGTCATTTACTATCGGCGTTATATCAGTAACATCACGATGTGCTGAACTAGGACGTTTCTCGGGGGTGACAGAGCTCCTTTTTTGATGAACCGAAGGAGGAATAGGGTGCGGTTGCGAAGGAGGAGACCCCTGAGCCAGGCCAGATTGCCGATGCGATGGGTTCGTGGGGATCGAGAGGATCGAGGGCACTAGGATTGTAGCCTCATTATTTGCAATGTCACCAGGAATCTCAGGGTCTTCCTCGGGGTTCAATAGTGCATTTATAGTCAAACCGCGTTTCGTGGTTGTAGTTGGAGTTTGGATTTGGTGTAATCGCGCCTTTTCTTGGGCGGCGTCTTTTTTGCCAGCTCGGAGGTGTTGTAAAAGAGCCATTGTCTTGTTTGAGCCATCGGACATAGCTGTTTTGAAAACAGATATATTCGGTATAGAGTAATTTGGCTCTCTTGGTAGAGCCTGGGTCGATAACTTTTCTTGGTCTTCTTGTCCGTCTTGCAATTTGGAGGGTGAAATAGAGGACTCCTCCACATTGGCACCTTGTGACTGAATAGAATGTGCAGAAAAGGGCCTTGGTGGTGATTGCATAGGGAATTGTGTTGCCAGCATTTCCTGTGACTCACAGTCAAGTGTAGATCTGTCCATTATCCCCGGATTTTGAGATTGGATGGAATCTGACGGAGATGGTTCCCTGGCCTCCTTGTGTTCGTCGATATCATTATGTTCATTGATCGTAGCCTCATGAGCTAGGCTAGCATCGGCATGCTGACCGGCGCCTTTCGAGCGCTTTGATTTGGGGTGAGTCATTGTATGTACTATCTGCTGAATTTGTAACATTTATCTCAAACATGTGAGATGTGTAGTCTAGAATCCCCAGGCATCTCTAGCCATGTTGGGGTGGTATCGGAATGGAAAATTTCTTTGGCAACGAGTCACATTTAAGGCCTTGGTTGTCGTTTTCACCATTTTATTTTAACTTCGCGGTGAAACGTGTTTCATACGTTGAAGTGGTCACCCAGTGTTCTAAAGCGCATATCCACCAAAAACAAGTATATAAGTGGTATTCGCTTCGTGAGGGTATATAGTTGTCCACGTCCACGTTGACGATGAAAAGGCGCTGAGAAAGCGCTTTCGAGGTATCAGAAAGTCGGTTTGTTGCAGTCCCTGTCGATTCTTTCGAACAGATTGTTCTCGCCGAACTCGACGGTCCACGCGACGTCGACTTGACCAGCGGACGAAGGCCCAACGCACAAATCTTCGGATTAGCCGTATTGGTTAGCCTTGGTGCGAGGTGGATGCAACGGTATTCCGATTCCGTTCCTCGGAGGGAAAGGATCGCGATGTACTGATTGTTTGAGAAGGCGCTCCGGAATTTTGGAAGTACTATTCATCTAGAGAAATAAATGAGTTAGTTGGTCGGCGCTTAGAAAGTGACACATGGCGGGGTTTTGATTAAGGATCAAGGGTAAAAAGATACCAAACACACCAAGCAATGGATTTAAATCTGTGCCAATTTGGATGGCCTTGGAAAAATGCGAGGAATTCTGAGGTACGAAACGGAGGGGGAAAAATAGGAGTGTCAACTCCAACGCGTGTAATAGGTCGCCGTTTGGTAAAGGATAATTTTATAGTCCTAGAGAGTCCTGTGAGGTGAATTTTCGAGACACCGTATCAATTGCGACCACAGTCATTGAAATTGAGCGAATGCGCAGGCTACGGGCCTGCGGAGAGTGCTTCAGTTGTTAATGCGCGCCTCGGGCACGCGCGACTGAGCCTAGTCCTAAAGGGGAGATATTGCAGCCACCAGCCACAGTTCGCGTGTCGGCGTCGAGCTGCTGGGCCACACCCCACGTCATCACATGCACCAACATCTTTGTTGGGCCCAGAACCTTGTCGATCCAAGACAACTCCGCATCACAGCACGAAAACTGGGCAGGGTTGCTGCTGCCTTGATCTTGCAACCATTTCACTATCTTCTTCATCAACGACACTCAAAAAGCCATCTCTCTGAATGCTGAAAGCTCACGACGCAGCAACGCCTCGGTCCTGTTACGAAGTCCACAGAATGACCCTGCTTTGTCCTTTGTTATTCCCAGCTCATAGGCGTTAGCCCTGCCATTCACAATGGCTACGCACAAAGTGGGAGAACCGTCAAGCCCATCAGCATCATCGATATTCCTTCCGCTGGGGAGACGCGGTTCGCGGGCGTCTTTGTCAACTCAAGCTGAGCGTGAAACGTTAAATGAAGCCCTCGACCAGATTCATACGGCGGCTTATCAATCCGAGTCGCTGACCGTCTTTAACGAGTTCACCCATCCCCCGGTTCCTTCGTCAGCCACGGAAAATGGAAATACCGCGAACGATCCTCACAGTGGCCTCAGTGGGCTGTATAGTCGATTACGAGCATCCGTCGGCGGCGTCAAAGAAGTTATGGGCAACACTGGCCGAGGGCTTGAAGGTTCACACCCCGATCAAGTGAATAAACCCACGGGGTCAGGCAAGGAATCTGTGTCTTCTGTAGACGCACATGCATCACAAACCAATTCAGCCCATGCGTCTAAAGTGCATTCTCCATCTGTGGGAGCTCTTTCTCCCGTCACGGATATTTTCAGTGCCGCCCCTGGACCAAAAAGCAGCAAGCTTGCTTCAAAGCCTGCTAGCGTATCATCGAAAGCTTCCGTGGCATCGACGCCAGCCATAAAGTCGCCTGTTCCGCCGGTAACAAAGACGGCGAATCCTGAAGTAACCGAAATCAATGTCAACGCACTCCGGGATGGTGCTCTTAATCCAAGTTCTGGTGGGAAACAGTCAAATGGCGTGGAATCTGCGGTAATCGAGAGATCCGAGGTATCTTTGCGGTCCTCTATCAGTGAGAATGCTAGTGGTTTCTCAAGTCAACGATCTTTTTCGCCCGTGTTGACGGGGAAGTCTCTCAACAACTTGCGAGATGGCCATATCTTACCCGATTCATATCTCATGTCACAGACTGGAAACGATGTGACAGATTATGATAAGCCCCAAAAGCCTGTGTCAGAATCAGTTGATCATCGCGACCTTCCTCAAATAGACACATCCGTTTCAGCTACTTCGCGGAAGACAAAGGAGATTGAAACCGGTGATCAAGATATAAGTCTCACTCAAGGAAACGTGAACACAAATTCCTCGAGTTCTCTCATTGCGGACGGGTCGACGGCCGCAACATCATCTAACAATAGTCTGACTCGAGAATCCAATGATAACGAATCTCATCCTCCTGTGCATAACTTGACTACTGCGACCACTTCGATCCCCGCAGGAGACCGAGCTTCGAGGCCTTCTGTATCCTCAACATCCTCGTTTGATAAGCCTCGCGAAAAACTAGTTTCAAGAGTTAGCACGGGTCGGCTACCGGGTTATGTGATGTCTAGGGCATCCTCTAGCGAAACTGCCACTACACGGTCGGCGGTACTTGAAACGCCCATGAACCAATCTTACCGCAACAGAGTCCTGAACAGAGCGGATGATTCCCAGAACAGTTCCTTTTCTCAACTAAAGAGTAAACTGCTGAGCAGGGAATTCTGGATGCGAGATGAGAATGCCAAGGACTGTTTTTTATGTGGAGAATCTTTTACCACATTTCGACGGAAACATCACTGTCGGACATGTGGCCAGATTTTCGATTCTAAATGTACTACATTGATCCCAGGGGCGTTATTTGGCCAAAGCGGCTCTATCCGGGTCTGCAAGCCCTGCGAGGATATGATTAATTCACGTGAATATGATTCCTCAGACTTGTCAGATATTGAACAAAGTCCCGTGGTGACAAGTGCCGCCGGCTTTGACTTTCCGACGAATGGGGCAGCCAATCGTGCTAATGTTGATGAAGATGACGATACTTCTTCTGTTGTTTCTCAATCGGTAGAGCATGTCATGAAAACCCCCACCATGGCGATTCCCGCCACAAGACGCATGGCAGAGAGTGGTAATAGACGATCTGCTGTTCTAGAGATTGGCCCTGAAAGGCCATTGACTCGCCCAACATCATCGCGGTCACTTAGGTCATCGACGAATATGCGAAGCCATTCAATCAGCCATAAAAGACATCACTCACGACAGCAACTTTTAAGGGGCTTCAAAGCCTCTCACGAGGACCGCGCTCCGTTTCAACGACGTCATTTGGACGATTCGCAACAAAGTTCTCGATTGCCAGCTTTTCACAGAGACAGCATTATTGATCCTGACCTGGCTCAATATTTGTCAGACGATGCATCAAGCGGGGATGAGCAGCCTAGCTTACTTTCAGTTGTCTCTGACAATAGCTTACCCAAAGCTAACGAGCATGAGAAAGTCTCATTTGGGGGTCTACTTGCGGCCGTCAAGAAGAGTCGATCTCGCCTAAGCGATCGTAGCACAGCAAATGGCCCAGGGTCCATACGCGAAACCGATGATGTTAGCATTACTAGTTCCAAGGCTGTCAACTTACCTCGTACCTCTCGAAGGCGCAACCTTAGCGTTGCTAGCAGCGTTCATCAACGTCCGTCGTTACGCCTTGCCAAAGATAACATTCCATTGTTACACGACCATCATCCACCGAGCACTGTTTATCCTACCGCTCCGCCATCGGGGAGTGGCTTCAAAATGACGAGGAGCTCGTCCATGAGAGGGGCTAGTGCACCCGCCGTTGAGTTGAACCGAGTCAGCTTAGATCACGTCCATAAGCTTCTTCGGCAGCTTCTGAAAGACTCCTCAATCCCCCACTCAAATAGCTGGGAGACCGCGTTGATTCCAATCCTACTAAAGGCTACAGACGAAGTTGACCCAGATGTGCAAGGCGGGGATGACATGGATATTCGACATTATGTGAAGCTCAAGAAAATACCTGGTGGGCGCCCTGGAGATACTTCATATGTCTCGGGATTGGTTTTCACTAAGAACTTGGCCCTGAAGAGCATGCCACGCAGCATATCTCGCCCCAATATCCTAATTATCACATTTGCTATCGAATATGCCCGTCACCAACAACACTTCATGAGCCTTGAACCTGTGATTCGACAAGAACGAGAATTTCTCGAGAATCTGGTCAGTCGTATCGCGGCATTAAGGCCAAGCCTACTTCTCGTCGAAAAAAGCGTGTCAGGTCTAGCTCTTGAGCTTCTTGAACGAGCCAAAATTGCAACCGCATACAACGTAAAACCATCTGTTCTCGAAGCCGTGTCGAGATGCACGCAGACCAGGATAATCACTTCTATGGACAAACTAGTCACTACGCCAGCTCATACCGGCCACTGTGAAAGTATGGACCTCAAAACGTACGTATTCGGAGGTCGACGAAAGACCTATATGTACATTTCCGGCTGTCCAAAGGAGCTTGGTTGCACTATAGTTCTGCGCGGTGCAGACAACAATGTCTTGTCGAGAGTTAAACGGATTACCGAATTCATGGTCTACGTTGTGTACAACTTAAAACTGGAAACTTGTTTGATGAGAGACGAGTTTGCAAAATTACCAACGTCGGAGGAGGTTAACAAGAAGGGGGTTCAAAATGGCGAGAAGCCTGCAATTCTCAAGAGCTTGGCCGCAAGCGAGCCAGGCACAGTCCATGAAGACGCTACTCAACCAAATGGTAACGATGGATCTTCTCGAGATGGTGCTACTGACTTAACGACTGCAACCGTTGCCGCCGATGTCCCCGACGACGTTCCGATGCCCACTTACTACGAAGACATGGTTGAGAAACATGAAACTAAGATTCTTTCGGCTTCCCCGTGCGTCAGATTCGAGCCTCCATATCTACTTATGCGTGCCCGTGAACTAGAGCGCCGTGTATCCTATCTCAAAGGTTTGCGTGATCGCGATCCAATGAAAGAGATGCCGGATGAGAAGAGCAAATCTCAAAAGTTCACGCTCATTACGTCTGAAATGGTTCATCAAAACCCTGGCAATGCCTCGGAAAAGGTAAAGGAAGTTCTGCGGGCTGTACACGACGCAGAGTTTGATAGGGCAATGCACAATTATCAGACGCAAAAAAGGCAATGGGAGGCTTACCTTTCGGGAAACTCGAATTTGTTCGACCCGTATTCTCACCAAAATGTGGTTGTACTGTACAGCTTAGTTTGCACTACGACCTCCATCCCCTGCTCTGGGCCCGATATCTTTGCCTTGGATTTTTACAATGAGCATGAAAGTGAAGATCGTGTATTTGAGGCAGATTGCACCCTGGGACAATATGTGGAAGATCTATGCTTAGAGGCGAATTCAGTCTGTACCGCCAATGGATGCGAAAAGCGCATGTTTGAACACCATCGGCAGTATGTTCACGGAGAGGCGCAAATCAGCATTTTTGCTCAACCTTATCCGTCAAAGCTACGAGGCCTGCAGGACAGGATTCTCATGTGGAGCTCCTGTAAAATATGTGGTAACGAAACCCAGGCTATTCCTATGTCAGAAAGCACCTGGAGGTATTCATTTGGCAAGTACTTGGAGCTTTCCTTCTGGAGCAGAGATCTTCGCGTCAGAGCAGGGGTTTGCCCTCATGATATCCACCGCGACCACCTACGCTATTTTGGGTTTAAAGATATGGCATTGCGGATTCATTATGACGCCATCACTCTACTAGAGATCATTGTTCCTCGAACGAGGGTCACTTGGAAAGTCGATAATGATCTCCGCCTCAGAAATGAGGTTTATAACAAATTTGAGCATCGCATATCCAAATTTATGGGCTCTGTTAAAGCTCGACTCCAGAGCATCAATGTGGAGAGTGTCCTGCCAGAAAAAGTGGAAGAGTGCAGGGAAGAAACAGAGATGCTCTTCAAAAAGGCCAACGAGGATCACGCCAGCTTGACCAAACATCTACAGGAAAAATACACGAATTCGCATTACTGGGAGGTCATCCCACTAAATGAAGTTCTTCGAGCCGTTCAAGAAAAGGTTGTTGAATGGGATACTCTCTTTGCTGATTTCGAAAAGAACTTTTTCCCGTCAGAAAAGGATATTAGAAGACTGGCTTCGTTGCAGCTCAAGAAAATTTTCCTCGACAGAGATGCTTCGGCAACCAGTGTGGCATCTTCTGAAGAGGCCTCAACAACTCCAACCGAGCAAAGTCTTGAGGAGGTAGACGAAAAACTGGAGCGGCCAAGGTCCGTACGTCGCATGACCTTGTCACCAGAAAAGGCACAGGACGTACTGGTGTCTGTTGTTGAGGAACATTCGGGTAAAGGTGAAGGGGGCCCTGTGGAACCGAAGCAGAACGAATCCTTAGATCATGGTCTTGGTGCCGTTTCAACAAGTAACTCTACCTCGTCTCATGCAAGCATGGCTGAACAGGAAGAAGTACAACATCTTGATCTTGCAGTTTCAAATGCCATGTCAGAAGACCGTCCACCTGAACCTCCAACGCCTACAGACGTACACGCGAACTCCCGAGCTACCACGCCACCTCCTGAACTACCAGGGCGTCACGAGCCAACGCCGAAAAAGCGTTCACGGTCTGGAGATAAAGCAACCAGTCCGCAACCAATTCCGACCTCTTCCAACATTCCCCGACTTGTCGATAATGGCGGTGGTCGCCGTGTTGGGAAAGCAAAATCACCCCCCTTAATCCGGTCATTTACCCAACCTCCCCTTCGCGAAAAAGGCACTTCTGGTCCAATGGCTGCGTTGAAGTCTGGCTTTGGTACCCCAAGCAAATCCCCAAGCCCTTTGCCCAGTCCACCAGCCAATGAGAAACACAAAGCCAGCGATAAGAAACTGTCAGATCGCTTAGGGCTTGGTGCCTTGAAGTCAGGCAAAGGACCGTCTGGGCATTCGTTGATTCCCCGATCTATTCCGAGCAAGAAGAAGAGTCCTCGTGTGTCCAGCCTGGCGCGACATTTCGAGCAACTGAGTAGGGAATTTGAAAAAGAAAGACAGCGTGAAAGATTGCAGCGAGCCGCCAAAAGCAAACACTCACGTGTATATCCTATGACTTCTTCAAAAGCAACCGTAGAGGTCTATAAGAATGTTAGGGAAGCTGTGGAAGAGCGAGAACCTTCTGGGGACGGAGAAGAGCTGCTCATTGGAAAGCCGACAATGCCCTTCGATGAAACCTCTGTCAGGGGTAGTGACGAACTTTTCAGAACAGATACAAATCTCAGCAAAGAAACAGTTCCAGAAAACACGTCTACAGCCTCCCCAGAACCCGAATCCAATGCGGGCGAGGAGGTACCAAGTGACGAAGACAATAGTCTAGCAATTCCTGAATCACCAGAAGAATCGATGAAGCTTGAAGATGAAATTGACCTGAAAGAGCTTCCCAAACATGAGAGAAACACACTGGTGAAGATGTTGACAAATTTCTGGGCTGAACGATCAGCAAGCGGCTGGCAGCCCCTTGACTATCCACTAAAAGTATCCGATCATGTATTCGCCGACTGCGATATCATTGTTCGCGAGGACGAGCCAACGTCGCTAATCGCATTTGCTCTGGGCTCTACTGACTATAAAAGTAAACTTGCGAGCATTCAAGCCCATTATGATCAGCAAGATGGGCAACAGTCGCCCTCAGAAGTCGGATTGGAGGCTCGGGACGAAGTTAGCGTTGAGCACGCGCTCCTCAGACCCACGGGAACGCATTTGAAATACCAATTCCAAGAAGGTCAGGCGAAGATGCTGTGTAAGGTATTCTACGCGGAACAATTTGATGCTCTACGTAGGAAGTGTGGAGTTGCGGATCGCATCGTGGAGTCGCTTTCTCGATGCGCCAAATGGGACTCGAAAGGCGGAAAAACCAAGTCCTTGTTTCTCAAGACTCTAGACGATCGATTTGTCCTAAAATCGCTATCTCAGATTGAGACCCAGGCATTCCTCAAGTTCGCGCCAGCCTACTTCCAAATCATGTCCGAAGCGCTATTCCATGAGCTTCCGTCGGTCATTGCAAAGATGTGTGGGTTCTACCAGGTTATCATCAAGAATCCTGTCACGGGAGTTGAATTTAATTGGTTCTTGCTTCTCATGGAGAACTTGTTTTACGATCGAGAACCCACCCGGATCTTCGATCTCAAGGGGTCCATGCGAAACCGAAAGGTCCAGAGCACTGGAGAACGCGATGAAGTCTTACTGGATGAGAATATGGTTGATTTCATCTACGAAACTCCTCTCTTCACGCGCGAGCATTCGAAGAAGTTGCTTGGTCAGAGCGTATGGAACGACACGCTCTTCCTTGGTCGACAAAATGTCATGGACTATTCTTTGATGATTGCAATAGACGAGCCCCGCAAGGAACTGGTTGTCGGAATCATTGACTGCATTCGGACTTACACTTGGGACAAAAAGCTTGAATCGTGGATCAAGGACCGTGGCTTTGCCGGCGGGGGTAAGAACAGACCGACTGTGACAAGTCCGAAGGAGTATAAGAGCCGGTTTAGAGAGGCAATGGCGAGATACGTCCTTCATGCTCCAAAGTAAGTATCCCTATTTACTTTTTTTTGTTTCTCCTCCCTTGGAGAGGACGTTCCCCGGCTAACTCGAAAAATAGCTGCTGGCACCAGTTTCAATCAACATATTTAGATAATCGTCGCATCGAGAATCATCTCTCTCATATGCAACCGCCCATCGACATGGAAAACAACGATATCACTGCTACTAACGAATAATTGCATCATAAAGCCATTCTATATTTTGCTTTGTTTTTCTTTTTCTTTTTTACGTGAAAATGACCATACATTAAGATACCCTTTCCAATTCACATTATACAGAACAATGCAATATCGATGGTTAATGACCTTAGATTCCTTTTCTTTTTTACTTTCCCGCATTTACTTAGATGTAACCCTACTATATCAATTGTAGACAAGTGTGATAATCAAATCACGTTCAGGTGACCTCACTTCATAGTTTAATAGCTGTAACATTTGAGCATTTTGAAGCTGGTCAACTGGTATATTTAAATAAAATAATCTGAATATGCATGCTCTATGTAGTCTTCGGAGGTTAAATACTACATATAATCTCAAGTTTTTCCTACATGTGGTTTATAAAAAGAAATTTAGTGTTGATAAGTTTTACCAGTGTATGACAAAGTTTTGTCCAATTTCTCTAATCGTCCGCCGTATTATCCGCATCTATTTTTAACTAATTTCGAAACCGGCTTCTCCTTAAAGACAGAACTCTCTCTTCAACTTAGACTCACTGCCAAGCTTTTTCAGACACCTTAACCCTATTCTGTTAGCTTTAACGTGGATCTGAGATCTTAATATATATCGTATCTTTACATTTTCATGGTTTTAATTGAATCCCTATAACAATGTATATTTTTAGATTATAGTATCAAGTATTCCAGTCTAAGCAACAGCAGGACAGGTACCTGGAGTGCATGCCTGAGGCATCAAGACATAGGCTCAAGAAACGGTCCGGTGGATTGTGGAGCATCTCGCTGCGCGGGAGTCCATCCATGATCGACGTCGCTAAGACGAACATGGCTTTAAATTGGCCTTACAATGAAGATTTGGTCGCAGGGAATAACCCGGACATGTGGCTGGAAGCTGTGATTGCAGTGTTTGGCTAGGTTCTCTGTCTGTTGCTTGCCTACATTTACGCTTTGATTTTTCCCTCTTCATTTATGCATAGTTCTCTTACCTAAGGATAGCTCTCTGCTCATCACCAATTGGACGAGTTCAGATGTGATAAAATCATTGTCGCCGTCGTCAATTTCTACCTGGCTTGTCTCTTTACTTGTTTCACAACATCTCGTCTGTCCGCGCAACCTACCGCTGTGTCGTCTGCGATTCTTTTGTGTTTGCATTTACGTTTACCCTTGTACATTTTTAAAAGCCCATGTGTTTTACGAGAGAATGGTTAGTTCAAGGCCCAACAAGCTAATGACCTTCTTGCCTCAGATCCCCAAAATTGATCTTCCGGATAACTACACTTGCATGATCCTTAAGAGCCTCAAAGCCGCACATAAGCTCCGCGATATCGTAGTCCTAGGGCTGTGAAAAAACAAATGTTCACTTGTGCCAAAAGAACAATGGACTCTATGCGCCATAGAGTATACAAAAATGCTGAATTCGAGGACCTGAAGAATAATGGAAAAATCACGCCGGAACGACCAAAATCGTCACGGGAAGCTCCCACCGGTGGCGCACACTTCTCTGACCTCCAAGCCTTCCACGTCTTAGTCATTCACCAACCATTTTAGAACAATCTTCAGAACAGGTTAGACCAGACCTCATCGTACGTTGTTATGCTGAGTGAGATCAACTAGCCACAATTAGCTTGGAATTGGAGGACTGGATATCTCGGAACTTCGAGTATCATTGACATATGATTTCGGGGCCGACATTCCACGATGCAGACCTCTCACCTACATGCATCAATAGTGTGCTATTTTTGATTTCAACCACATGCTCATGTCAAGAATTCACCCTTACTATAGTGCCTTAAATTCTCAAACGTTTATTCTCGTTAATCTCGTTTTTACTCTGTGGGCTGACTAGTGAGTCGACATGTCAGGACCCACTCCAGACATGGCACGATTTTTTGTCAATTTCGAGGAAAATGCCAGGGCTTTACGTCAGACTAGTAAATTCTATAAGGCAATAATTCATTTTGGATGAAAAAGAAACTCACAAATATCATACACCTAGCCATTATATTATCGCCAAGAAATTTCTTGAAATCGAAAGTAAGCCAAGCCAATTAGAAGCTTTTGTTTGATCTATTTCAAATGGCGCTAATTGCCAAATTTGACACTGACAGACGCTGTCAGCCTGTCACTACTACTGTGGACTATATTTATTCAACCTTGCCATTCTGGTCACGCTGTTTTTCCGTGTCAGATACGGCAAGTTTGTTGCGGTAGCAGGAGAGTTCCACCCGCGTTTTACCTGATTAAGAACGGGGCAACGGCTATGAGACAAAAACAAGGACAAAAATTTGGTGCAATAAGCTTAATGAAACTAACCTTCCCCTTTTGAATCTGGGGAGCGAGCGGGAGTCATGTGGTGTAGACGCCACAATGCCGGGTTAGGCAAAAGTGAAGTTAAAGAGTTTCAATACGAAACTTTGGCTCATCTGGCTATCACAACCAGGGGAAATGGAGGACCACCTTCGCCAATGGCAATGAGTCTAATTAAGAGAATTCAGGGAGAACGTCGCCGTGGAAAACTATATAAGAAGCCGCCCATACCCCAGAAGTCTTCTTGTTGGAACACCAGGCAAGATACGAATTAAGATACTTACCAAACATCTTCAAGATGAAGCATTCAATTCTCTTCACCTCTTCCTTGATCGGCTTGGCCGCTTCCCAGACGGCAAACTACGGTCAATGCGGTGGCCAAAACTAGAGCGGCTCAACCGACTGCAATACTGGCTGGTCATGCCAATATCAAAACGCATGGTATAGCCAGTGTCTACCAGCAAGCTCCTCATCGTCTGCGGCATCAGGTTATGAAACCCCATCTAGTATATGTTTGTCTATAAGCCCATTCAGCTGACCGTGGGATAGCATGTTCAGCCCCGACCACTCTGACGACAACCACATCGGCTTCGTCGACTACGACCTCTACCTCGGCAACCAGTGGCTCAACTGGTGGATCTTTGCCCTATGCAAAAGGTACCAGCTTCGTAGTTGATGGCAAAGAGGGGTATATTGCTGGCTCCAATTCTTACTGGATTTCCTTCCTAACCAACAATGGTCATGGGTCATTTACAGTCATCTGGCCTAAAATTTCTACGGGTTTGGGGTTTTAACGACGTTAACTCTGATCCTGGCTCTAGCAAAGTGTGGTTTCAAAAGCTTGAAAACGGTCAGCAAACAATTAACACTGGCTTTAATGGGCTACAGCGTCTTGATTATGTCGTGAAGTCTGCTGAAGCCCATGGCATCAAGCTAATCATTCCTTTTGTCAACTACTGGAATGATTACGGTGGTATGAATACATATGTTAACAGCCACGGCGGCAACCTGACTGAATGGTATACAAACACTGCTGCACAAAGTGCTTTTCAGAATTACATTAAGGTTGTTGTTGGTCGCTATATTGGATCTCCCGCCATCTTCGCCTGGGAGCTGGCCAACGAACCCCGCTGCCGTGGGTGCAGCACAGATGTGATCTACAACTGGGCTAAGACGACGAGTGAATTTATCAAGACGCTTGAACCTAACCGCATGGTGTGTATTGGTGACGGTAAGTGACCTATATCTGAATAAAATGAAACTGCATAACTAATCATATTGTAGAGGGCATGGGTCTTACAACAGGTTCAGATGGCTCCTATCCCTACACGTTCTATGAAGAAAATGACTGGGAAAAGACTCTGACAATTCCCACCATTGATTTCGGAACTTTCCACTTGTACCCGAGCCAATGTCAGTTTTCCCCCTTTGTCCCATTTTTGCTCCTAGACATATAAAGTCCTAACAATTCAAATCAGGGAGCGAACAAGGTTCATGGGGCTCTTCATGGGTCACTACTCACGGAACAGCCTGCAAGGCCGCTGGGAAACCATGCCTCTTCGAAGAGTACGGTTCGGATACCCACCCAATGAGGCCCCCTGGCAAACTACTGCCATCGGTAGCGTTGCTGCCGATTCCTTCTGGCAGTGGGGTGATACCCTGAGTTCCGGTAACTCTCCTAACGATAAATATGCCATCTACTATGGTAGCAGCGACTACACTACGCTCGTTACGAACCATGTTGCAGCCATCAATGGGGCAGCTTAAATCCGTAACCTGTAGTAGTATCTGCGGGATCTGGTGAGAGCCGGTGAAGAGTTGAAAACTTGTCAATTCATATTCTTCTGATTCTCAATGTCCTTTGATCCTCTGTTGCCGGTGCTTCCACGTTCCTTGATTCATTCTGATAATACTTCAATGTTTCATTTATATATTGAGCATGTAGTTTGAGGAAACCAAAATTGAGAAGAAACTCACCATATTAATAAGTGAATGCTTAAGTGTACTAATCTTAATCCTACAGACGTGTAACACAAACCTACATATCTGGAAACCAAGATGTTGCGATGGAAAATTCTTAGCTAGCAGCGTCTCCGTCGGCCGCAAAATTCATGACACTCTTGAAAACTGCGCCAAGAGTGTCATAAATTTTGAAACTGACAGATGGTGGGGCGTCCGGCGATCCCAGACTGTGCATGAACTTATCAGATTAGAAAAAAGCATTGTTATATGTATTATATTACTACGGCAACTTCAACTTCTCTACAGGCGGCATTGATTTCAAGGTCCGGTCCGCAGAGCCCTCGAAAAAACAAGAATGGGACTGGGTCTCGATCAAAGACCAGGTTGAGTTTGAAGCCATTTACAGCTCGGTCAAACGTCAATTCGGAGTGAATATCGACAAAAATGACAACGGAATTGGTTTTCAGATTTATGACTCTTTTGTAGAAGAAACTTCGTCTTTAGCCATCATGTCTCCTTTCTCTTATGGCTACAGATCTGCCATCAGGTCTATATCATTGAAACCCCATCTGGTACCAACTCGGGCGAATTTTAATTCGAACGCCTGGAAAAACCTGGCATTATCATAGGTTTGAAGGCACACCTTATCTTTTCTTCTTCTCTCTCCCCTCTGATATTTTAATATAGAATAAGCAACCGTAAAAAGAAATCTCGTAGTTAAGCAATCAGATAGCAATAACCGTTTGGAGCAAACAGAAAAAGCACGTTAAACATATCAGGGCTAAAGATTGAGCGGAGAGTGGAAAGCTTGGCGTTTTGCTTTTGGCACAAAGCTGGGATATTCGAGAGACAACCTTCACTGAGATCTTGATACATGGCCACTGCAACAGCTGAAGCAGCAGCGATGCGCTCTAGCAAAGCCACACCAACTAGACCTTCTTCACCGTTTTTTTATTACTGGGAAACGGTTATTTCATGTATATCGGATCGAGGCTGGCGGTCATGATAAGGACGCAGGCCGCATAGCTGCTTATATAACAGCTGGGTCGGTACAATGTGGAAATAATTGTAAATTTAGGTATATGCATGGTGGAAAATTGACAAAAAAAGGATTGAATATTGTAAAACATCTTTATAATTGATATTAGGGATACATAAAATGTGTTTGAAAGAAAGAGAAAGGCTTATACTTCATAATATCCGTGGTGTTCCGTAGAGTACGCAGGTAGCTCAATAACGTTTTCATGTCCGGTAAGTACTTCAGCTCGTCTGGCCGTAACACTTCTACCAAGGTAACCATTTTTTTGTTTCTTTTGTTTCATCTCGTCTAATTTTAGCACGACACCTACGGCCTTGTGGTCTTCAAAGAGTTTCGGGTGATGTTGCACAAAATGTTGGGCATATTTAAACAATGACCAGTAGAAGCTCGCAACATTTACAAGAGCGATGAGAAACTCATATGACGGCTATGTTTCTATATATCAGTAATAACCTCTAGTAAAAAGAAGAAACAAAGCTTACAAAAAGTAAAAGAGCTCTCCAGTCGATACGTTCATCCTTTGTTCGCAAATGATATTCATTGAAGATCATGATACTGAGCAATCGTAACCCAGTTGATATTATCAACATGCCAAGGAAAATTTTCGGCTCAATCAAAAGCGAAATTAATAGAGCTTAAGGACCTATCATGTACAAACGAAGTTGGTAGACCTGGCCATGTTGGTGAGTCTGACGTTTCAAACTCAGTATAAAGAAAGATAGATGTACTTCCTGTAAAACGAACAACTTTGTGCCCATTTCCCATTTGCCCAACTTCCAGGAACCTAGAAGATAGATTAAATTATGCCATATGCCATGGACGAGAAAAAAGTTCCAGCGAGAAAATCTCTGCTTGACGATCGTTGTTTCTCCAAATCCACCTATCTCTTGTTGACTGACAAAAAGTTGTGTCTGTCAGGGACCCACTCCTGACAATACCGATCCCTACGTCCGACCAGCCTTCTAAACACCCACGGTACCTTTTTACTAAGCCCTCACCGGGCTTCCAAATCACGACACAACATCACGACACATCACCACGATGGCCTCTGTCCACATGCTGGTCAATGGTGATATGGAGGATGTGAGATTGGTCGCCTTTTCTGATGAAGACCCTGAACGCGCTGCAAATTGGAGTACGGTACGTGGAAAAGTCGTCATCATATTTAGCTTCTCACTTTCAACAGAGCAGGAAGATTCTCGTCCTGATAATCGGACTTGCACTCGCATCTAACAGCACACTTGGTTCCTCACTCCCAAGCGGCGCTTCTCGCTATCTGTCCAAGTACTGGATGATGCTGGCAGGCGTGACGGAAGAACCACCAAGGAGCGACTTTGAACACTATACAGAGACAAACTAGGAGACAGCCCAAGACGCATGAGTCCTAGTATCTGCGTCTGGATATTAATCCTTTCAAGTTCTTCCACCTCGTTATATTTCTCTTGACTAGAGAGCATATGGCCAAGATTATTAATACTGGCAAGTATGTCAGGATGCTCACACCTAAGCACCTTCTCTCCTTCTCTTATACTTCAAGTGCCCATCAATATATTGTGAGGCCGTGAGACCTTCGGGACGCACCGGATGCCGTACCTTGCTATACTAGCCTCACAGAGGGTTGCTAAGCCACTAATGAAGCGATAAATATAATCTGATCTGTATATAAAGATTGTTAAAGGTTAGTAATTAGTTTAATTACCTAGGAGATTATAGTTTTATTATTAAATCTAACTCTTGTCTACTTTTTATATAATATTTTTATATTCTGATTGCTTTTTATCTTTATAAAGAAGACTACTAAGTATTAGAATTATAGTTACTATTAAAAGCATCTTTATTTTTACTAATATTATTAAGTATTCTATACTAATAGTAGAAATCTAATTTAATATATTACTCTAATTAGATTCCTCCCCCATGTTTGTTGTTTTAGAGAATCGCACCCATAGGTAGAAATCAAACATCTTCGGAAAGGCACGTCACAATAGGACGTATTGCTAGACTTTAATAGCGTCAAGAGTATTTTAGAAGAAGATAATATTTGTATATATTAAAAAGGCTAGGTGGTAAAGATTGAACTAATATAGATTATAAGATACAGGACATACATGAGATCCTTTACTGTATTGGTATTAAATAGCTTCAATTAGAACACACAATTGAATAATATGATTTTACCAGCTGGTTAATAGACTACTTGTATGCACATGTGTAAGAAGTGCACCCACAGGAACATATACATTCTCAATTTTGCCATTTTCTTTCAATGTTATCAGTTGACACATAACCCTCTCCTCTTCCAGTGTTGTCAGACTATATTAGACTAAACACTCCCTTACTAATAACGATCAACTGGTTGGTTGCTCTCTTTTTAGTCTGGCAGTCAACTCGGTAATTAAAAACGGAACAGGCAGCAGCAGGCAACAGGACTACTTGCGAGGTGTTATAACCAAGCTCACTAAGTGTTTACTTTCAATTTTGCGTTCTTGAATAAAAACAAGACAATTACTCATTCCTCGCTTTGTGCCTAATTTCATAGATAAGCTCTCTTTGCAAAAGCCTGCCCGAGACAAACCCTCACGTCTAAAGGGAACAGACATAACTACAGCTGCAACCCTTCTCAAGATGAACCACAATACCACCACCGCCACCCCCGACCTCCGCAACAAGACAAAAGCCGAGCTAGAAGATATCGTCAACAACTATACCAAGAAACACGGACCACCAGACGAGTCTCAATATGATGGCGCGAACAATACGCTCTTCGGCTGGCCAGAGGACGGCAAGGGCGTCTGGGTTCTGCCCACCACCAAAGCCAACCTTGAGCGTTTCGAGGAGATAGCTAGATTGCGGACTGATCTGGGACACCACACGCGCGCTCATTGTGAGATTATGAGGTTGGCCGGTGCACAGTTTTTCGCGGATTGGAGAGACTCAGACAGAGCGAGAGTAGTGAAGGGAGAAGAGAGCCTGTGAAAGCGCGATAGGGGAGGATGATAAAGCCTCTAAATAGATCAAGCCAATGATAATATATATAGTATTATGAACATTTGAATAGTATCAACTAGTTTTCTTCTTACAATCTCAAACTTGTTTGATTTTATCTATACTTGAATTTAAAATAAAAAGAAGAAGAAAACAAGTAATAGCGCCCATTCACTAATCTACCCTTACCAGTCAAATAGTTCTAGAAATATTATTAGATTCTAATTATTATTGATAGACGCTCGCAAAAGTTTAAGCCCGTAATCATCGGCAATTTTCGGGGGAAATGGACCCGAGGCACTATCAACCTCGGGATAAGCACTATAAAAAAGTAGAAAGGCCCGTTTTTATTTCAAATTTCATTTTATTTCATTTACATTTAAATTTTTTTTTCCCTTTTCTTTCTCATGATCAGTAATTTCTATTTTCAATTACAAGATTATTTAATCTTGAAAATAATCAAACTCATTTGAGTTGATGAACTGAAAAGAGGCTTTTTAATGCAACCGCACATGTTCAACATGCTCTAACTACATGATGACAAAGTCTTACTTTTCATCCTTTTGGAGACAAGAAAAAAATTGTTTTCGGCCTACGGGGTCCATTCTAACATGAAAACGTGAAATTGCATAATGATGCTCGTGCTCTCGAATACAAGATTGAAATGACTAACGGTTTATTCCAAAACAAGCCCAAAACTGAAAAAAAAAAGATGTATGGCAAATCAACAGGTGTCTGCTAACAATGAAAAGCAATGATCTAGGCAGTGCTATTCTGCTTTTTTTGGGGGGAGGGGGCGAGGAACCTCTCAGGGCAGAAAGTATGCCGTCTGCCTTAAGTGCCGAGGGGATCCTACGCAGATAGACCCCGGGCCGCAAGAGATGCACAGCCGAGGCGACTGCATCTCCTAAACGGTGTCGACAAGAGGTCGCACGGAACTTTCTGGTCTAGATCTACATGGGAGTAGAGTAATTTACTGCTCAAGACCCAAGTCATCTTCGGCAGGGACCACACGGATAGTGTTGGTGTGACCCATGCCACCACGCCAGCCCTGAACACAGACAATGCTGTCGCCCTTGTTGATAATACCGAGTTTGATACCATTGTGGATACCCCACTTGAGACGTCGGTCAACGTCCTCCTGCCAGACCTTGACATTGAAGTCGGGCTTTGTCTCGGGGAAATAGAAGGGATAGACACCCCGATACAGGTGAGAATACCGGGATGCGGTGTCGTTACGAGTGATCATGATAACGGGGCAGACGGGACGATACTTGGCCACGAGACGCGCGGATTTACCACTACTCATATATTAGCAGCTGACGATATAGGGCAAAAGGAAAAAGGGCGTCACATACCTTGTGGTCAGCACAACAATGGCACCAGCGTTCAATTCCAAGCTAGCACCGACGGCAGACATGGCAATTGCCTCAACTGTATCAGCAGGGCGCGGGCAAAGAGTGCGGAGCTCGTCGAAAATGCTGAAGTGTGGAACCGACACCTCAGCGATCAAACAGGTGTCGTGCATCATGGTAACGGCCTCGGATGGGTAGTTGCCCTTGGCAGTCTCACCAGACAACATGACACAGTCAGCACCGTCAAGAACGGCGTTGGCAACGTCCGACACTTCAGCACGGGTGGGGCGAGGGTTGTATGTCATGGACTCCAACATCTGAGTAGCACAAATGACAGGCTTGCCTTTCAAGTTGCACTTGGCGATCATCATCTTCTGGGCGAGGAAGACCTTGGGGGCAGGGATTTCGATGCCAAGATCACCACGAGCAACCATGATACCATCGGTTTCCTGGAGAATCTCATCGAAGTTGTTTACACCCTGTTGGTTCTCGATCTTGGCAATGATTTGAATTTCACGACCCTCTTCGCCGAGGATCTTTCGGATTTCTTTGATGTCTTCACCCCGGCGAATAAACGAAGCGAAAACCATATCGACCTTGTTTTTGACACCAAAACGCAGATCGTTCTTGTCCTTCTCAGAGAGGGCGGGGAGATCGACGTCGGTGCCAGGCAGGTTGACACCCTTGCGGGAAGAGATGTTACCGTTGTTGAGGCATTTTACGCGAACGGTCTTGTCATCAACGACGCGGAGGACTTCGAGAGAGAGAATACCGTCGTCGACATAGATGAGCTTGCCCGGAGAGATCACCTTGCTGATGTTCTTGTAATCAAGATACCTGCAAAAGCCATTTTGTCAGCGACCAAAAACCTCTTTCGTTTCAACGTCCAAAGGGTAGGTGCAGTAAGAAGCTGCAACAACCCTTTTCTGGCTGAATGAAGCACATACATGTTCTCATTGTCACTGGCTGTGGCATATTTGTCATCGGTGGTCACATTGAATTCATGGCCAGCAGCGATAGGAATGTCCTGGTCGCCAACAGTGTTTCCGGTACGGATTTCAGGTCCTTTCTATGAAACGGAGATGCTTTGTTAGAGGCGAGGGCTTAGTGGCAGACGACACAAGATACCAACTCACGGTGTCAAGGGCAATAGCCACTGGACGGCCAGCCTGGGAGCTCTCGGCCGCTCTAGCGTTGTCAATGACAGATTGGTGGTACTGCCCATGATTGTTAGTTCATCGTCGATCCACGTGGAGACTTGCGATGGGGGGAAAAGCAAACCTCGTACGAGCCGTGGGAGAAGTTCATGCGAACAACATTGAGACCGGCTATCAGGGACAGTTAGTAAGGCACAATGCGATTGGTGAACGGAGAAATACCTTTACGGAGCATGTTGATCTTCTCAACGGAGTTTGTCTTGGGACCTGGTAGCCAGCCGTCAGCGGGGGGGAACATTCAGGATCTGCGGGAAAAGGGCAATGCGACCGTACCGATGGTGCAAATGATCGAGGTGCGACGATAGTTGCGGTGCGGCACCATCTCGGTATGAAGCTGGGAGAACCATTCCAGCTTCATCCGGTTGGTTAGGTGGTCGAAGGAGTTGGCAACGGCCATCTTGGAAGTTGCTGCGGGGAAGGAAGACGATGAGAAGGCTTGTTTTTACGAGGCAGGACACTAACGACTGCTGTCACTCGCAGAAGATAGCGAAAGTGGGAGAGAGAAAGAGATTTATGAGGAAGCAACGAGGATGCGCGAGGGGTGAAGGTGAAGAAGAAGAAAGGTGGTGGTGATGGGGAGGGGGAGGAGACGTGGGCGCTTGGGAAAATGTTGTTGGCCCATGGCTCGATTGGGAACAGCGTCAAAAGAGCTTCCCTGACCCGCCGCCCAGCAGACGCTGCAACGAGCTCCGGTGTGCCACTTAGGGAAACCGAGATTATTGGGGGGGGCCGATAAAGGACTAATTGATTGTGTTGAATTGATAATACGTAGCAAAAGCAGTAATAATAGTATGCTACAGAGATTCTCTCCGGGCAGCTTTCCCCACGCCATCGACGAGCCATATCCTACGAGTATACAACATACTATACACGACCTGGCGAAACAGCCAGCAGGCTTGTACAGCAGTGAAAAATTCATTATTATTGAAAACATGCATGACTAGTTGCTCGCAAACTCCGAAGGCCAAGATGCCGAGATACTCATTGGTGCTTGGCGAGCCTATGAGACGCTGACTGCTGGGCATGAGCTGACTGGCTGCCCTGGTGGCTGCAAGGTCAATTTATTTTTGCATTTTATCGCCACCTCTGGTTACAATATTATTTTTTGTTGAAAAATTTATTCAATTTGAATTAAATTTTTTTTAGATCGATCAAACCACAGCGGGGGAGGGGGGCAGCGCGCGTGTGATTGGCCGGATTTCCGGCGAATGTTTCTTATCGATAACGCTAGCGGCACGTGACTCGCAGTCAGGTGATCCGGGCTGCCAAGCCTTGCGGGGCCACATGATTGGCTCGGCAGGAGCGGTTGCCCCCGTGATCTCGTGGAGCTGGTGCGATCGGGAAGCATCTCGACTTGTGATTGTTATTCCAGTCGTGTCCAGCTCACACAAGCTCTACTCTACTATACATACTCGATACGCAGCTTTCTGTCCTGTCTCATTATTCCTCAGCCCACACACAGTCAACATGGTGGTAAGTGCTCCGACGCAAGAGGTAGCAAGCAGCCCAGACCGGACGACGGATGGGGTATCAGCTTCCGCTTTTCTGCTTCGATATATAGCTAATCAACAACACGTTGCAACGCTGTTTAGTTTGGTCGCCTCACGCACTATGCCTTTGATGCGGTCCTGAGTACGTTACTCTCCCCTTATCAGCAGCAACCCAGCCAAGCAAGAGCCAAGTGAAGCTAACCTTTGAACAACAGTCTCCGCCTTCCTCGCTGGAATCAAACGGTCAACCGGTCTCACGTATGTCTCTTCCCAGCCCCATCCCGAGCATGTCCGGCCCGGGCACCCTTGTCGCTTTCTATAAAATGAAAAAGAAAAAAAACCGACTAACATTCGCGCGTCCGCCCCCAACATCGGATCTCCTTCTTTTCCCCCGATCGTCGCGGTGAACGAACAAGGAAAAAGAAAAGGTAGCAAGGATATCGTTTATCCGGACGATCAGGGGAAATGAATGGACAGAGCCGATGTTTTCTAGGACCCTTGCGCACAGCCCTAGTCTAAACTCCGACAAAATCTCCGATAGCAAGGATATCAAGAAATGGGTCGAGAGCTATCTCGGGGTTGGCGAATGGGTTATGGACCAGTCCGTTGCCGTCTTGGGCTCGACTTCGTACTTTGAGCGACGACGTTGATGCGCCGTCCTCGCTTCTCCCTGACGATTTTTGTTTGATACGAAGATACCTACCTTCCTTTTGTTTGTGTGTGTGTTTTTTTCTTTCTTTTTTTCACTGGCGATTACGTTCTGAAACGATTCATACATGTTGCTGTACAGAAGATGGAGAATTAGAGGTACAGACGTCATCGAGACACGGGGGAAGATGAACACGTTGCTTTGTGAGGTCTTATGAGCTATGCTACTTGGCGTTTGGATCTTCTTTTCTTTTTGCTTTTTTTATCACTCATGCTCATCTCAGCTTACGGCGCAAGTCATCATCATCATTATAGCAAGGATAACTGTCACTTTTTTTCTTCTCCTATTGGTTTATCGTGAATCCAATCAAGGTGCTATTCAGAATCGCTGCCGGCGTTACCCTTTTCTCGTGTGGGTAATTCAACCCGGCTGAAATAAGAAAATAAAAAATAAAACAGCCAAACATATAATGTATATAACCTCACAAACTCCCCAAACATGATACAACATGCAGATATGCTTCCCGAGAAGAAGCAGAAGAGAGAGAGAAGAAAAAACACCCACATACCAGGAAATGCTACTCAAAATCTCCTTTAAATAATCAAATGCAACAAAATTTCACCGGTATCGATCAATTAAGGATCCCAGATTGACATGTTAAGAGAGTTGACATATACAAGAAAGGAGACAATTTGCCAAACCGTTCAGACGCGGGCAAACTGGTCGACGTCCACCCGGCGAAAGTAAGAGACATGACGCATGGGCTTCCAATACTGCGCCACACAATCCGGGGATATGAGGATCAACTCTGTGTTGACCCATTGGTCTGCAATGGCCATGTCAGTGTCATCCAAGACATTGATGTCGAGAGAACATGGGAGAACCTACCATCAGTGAATTGCTGAAACGCAATGTGACCCTTGCTGCGCACGACGCGAGCGCCTCCGAATTCCTCATCGTGTGAGAAATAAACCGTCCCACTAGGGCCAATGTCCTCCGCTACAAACGATATCTCGCCCCGGGGAATGTTGGGGTCTCCAGTTAGCTTGATTCCTTCCAAACGCCCGCTCACTCCAGTGTCCTCGCTGCCGTCGGCTTGGGTAGTTATCTGAGTTTCCGGCAGGCTAGCTCGCTCCCATTCATCAACGCCATGCGCACCACCACCATTGTTTTGATTGTTGTAAAGGTTGTGGAGGCCGTTCGATATTAATCGTGTTTCGCGTCTAGCAGAGTTGCTTAGTGGTGTCGCTGAGCCAGGATCTCTCTGCAGGAAAAGAAGAAATTCGCAGCCGTGGAAGTTGTAATCGCCTACCCAAATTCCTTGATAGGGCTTTTCCTTTGTCGGGGTGTATATCTCAGGGTCGAGAGTTGCAAACATCGACAAGTGAAACCCCTGATCGTGTGGAACAATCGGCTGGCCGAGGCCAAAGTGTAGCCATTTCCGAAGATAGAAACTGGTTTCCGAGAGTGCCCTTGGATCTGGTGACTCTCTCTGGGCCTGCAGAAAGGTGTTGGAGTTCTCGTCGGTGAGACGTTCTTGGTTTTTACGTAGCGACCTTTCGGCAGGAATCGTAATGGGCGGCCAGACCAAATCGCTGGGTAGTGATGGATCTCGGCCAACATTGCCACGACACAATGCAAAAGAGCTATAAACACCTTGTCCATAGCTTGACATGGTCATCTTGAATTGGTCCGGACAGTATTGCCGATTTCGCGGGAGCAAGCCTTGAGGATTTCGCAGCTCGATGACAGGATCGTCCATCCAGAGCCTCAGCTGTGGATTAAAGGATTGGATGATGACTTCCGGATTTGATGACCATTGTGTAAAGGTCTCTTCCTTTAGCTCCGCCAATAACCGAAAGGCCTCGATAACGCCCCTGCGGTTGTCGTAACGCGCAATAATCAGTCTGCCCGTGTATTCGCCATCCGAAAACCAGATCTTGTTTTTCGGTAGAAACCAATATGGGTGGTGAGCAGAATACAGGTTGCGGAATGAATCAAATGGTCCGGGATGGTCGATCCTTTTAGGGAGGTTCTCGTTTACGAGTCCCTCCCAGAGCTTGTCGTCCTGTGCTTGTTGATAGAGCGTTTGACACGTGGACGATATAGAAACGACGTCCAAGGCCGAAAGGTATGAGAGAATTTGCTGTATCAACTCATCGGGCAATGCGATTAGGAACGTAGCGCGGGCTGACGGGTGCTTCTCGGCCATCATGAAGTTAAGCGTATTCCGAGGTCCAGGATCTTGAAAATGACATCATCTGGGGGTTTTCGGCGATCTCATGGCAGGAGTAGTAGCTCTTTATCAGCAAGTGCGGGGGCCACATTGACACCAGTAGATCATACGCATGTTTGTCAGGAGCATGCAGCCTGCGCACATAACAGACGTTGCTGGACGGACGAAGCGCTCAGCTCGTCACCCGCGGTTGCTCATCCCGCAATTGTTTCCGTCTTACTGCCGGTCTTATTGTTGTGGGCGGCGAGGAAAGCGGTGAGTGTCTCGGGCCGGAAGACCGGAAGTAGCAGACCGGAAGCTCCACTTCGATGTTCATCTCAAATTTCCTCCGACTCTTTTGTTCTCGTTGCAGATGCAAACAAAAGGCCGTCCAAAATACTAGCATTACATCCTGGCGCATAAACTCTAAGCCCGCGTGGTGCGAAGGCGCATACGGCAAAGCTTAAAAAAGATATTTCTAAAATTTTAGCATTATTAAGTGGAACCCAGCGCTTTTTAGTTTGCGGCTGTCAAAAGACTCAAAACCGGTTGTACTGGTATAGTGGGGCTTCGTACACGGTTTATCTGAATCTACAACTTTTGTCTTCAAGGTCATTGGTACTCTCATTATAAGGCTATGGTCCCTATGTCATACCATAGATTAACTACCCAATAGACCAAAGGTCTGTTAGTGCAGCTGTCAAATCTGACCGTGATATGGACTCCGAATCGGAATTCAAAAAGAAACTGGACACCAACAAACGGTGATATTTTCGAACCCCTGACACACAACCCACAATCGGTCATTTGATGGATGTGAGCTAGGAGCTCACGCAGACCTGGAGAAAAAATGGACAAGCGCAATCTGGTTTACAACCAAACGGCAGTATGCATGGACTCAGATTAACATGCATACATACTATCCGATCGCGTTTGAGGTGATTACGACCGGCCACTTGAGTAGGTATATGGAGGAGGATCCTCCTGATACTCAACATCTCCCACAGATCATCCCCCTTTATTCGCCTCCCTGGATAGCACCTCTGTCGTACCAGACTACATTTCATATCTTCTTTCAGGCTGAAACCACAAGTTCGTATAATTTCTTACGCAATATTTCAAAGGGACCAGTGCTAACTTATCTTTAGAAGAAAGGGATTGAAAGCTGTCGGTTTCAGTCTTTCAAGCCCGAGACGTTATGGCTCTTGGTGTCCAGTCTCAACGTAGCTACGCACAAGTCGTTGGATCGCCACCGGTAAGATGTCATCTGGCGCGTTTTTCCTTCGAGAAGGAGCGGTGCCGTCGTCGCTAACGGGTTTAGAAACATCAGCCATGGCAAGCCATTTTCAGAATCGAAAATATCCAAACCCCGCCACCACAACCTCGAGGATTACAGCAGGTTTCCGGTTACCTGACTGAGCACGTATATCCTGCGCCGGGAGGGCTCATATTTCAAGACCCATCGAAAAGAATGGGCAACCAAGACGGCCTTGATTCATTCGATCGCCTTTTCCGGGAGATGGATGAGATGAAACAGCAGCTTCGTGCCATGGGCGAGGACAATAGACAAACCAAGAAAAACTTTTTGGATATGCGAGCCTGGGAGCTGCAGCAAGCCGCTCGAGCCGCCGCTCAACCTCAGCGTTATTGGCTTCCTGTTGGAGTACGAGCTGAACGGAACAGGTTTGTGCACGGGGGCAACGTTGCCCTGGATATACAGGCCATCGAATCTCTGCATGATATGAACCAGCGAGCCGGCGCCACTGCCGGATTTGAGGTCTTTTATGGGCGCACTCTGGCTGAAGTTGGACCCCGCTTTCACGACGTTCCTGACGCGGTGGTATCCGCTTTCAACTTCAGGGGTGATCTAACTCGCCTCGAAGTTTGGAAATACCACCCAGGCAAGGAAGAATCTGTCCGTCTTTGTGATCAGATAATTACCGCGTGGTTGAATGGTGTGGGAAATCCTGCTCTGGATCCCCAAATTGGTAAAATGTACGACCGGCTCATGCAGATAATGCCAGTCTAGATGTCATGTACATACCATACCCACCAAATGAGAATAAAGTGTCGTTTCTAGGAGTAATATATCAATTCTACCTCTCTTGATCTCACTTTTAAACCCTTTTCTTTATATTTCTAACTACCAAAAATTTTTTATAGGTGTATTGAAAGTGCCTCCGGTGACGCTGTAAGCAGGCAAGCCGTCTTGCTGTATACATTCTGTGATCTCTTTTTAAGGACTTCGAATATCTGGTATTACGTAGCTTCTCATTAATAAAACATAATTGATGAAAAATAGTAGTTAACATAATAAATCTACACTACAACTTATCATTGATTCTTCATATTCACTGGTGTCTTGAGGTTGATTTTGAAATTTCAACATTTCGGCATTTAATACCTTTACTAAATTATTATATCTAGAACGTATATACTCCTGTATTCAATAGTACTTGGTCTAGATGCAAAATGAAGGAAGCTTAAATGGAAACTAAATGGTTTTTTGGGCCCCAGCTGCTGCGATAAAACATGCCCGAAACCAATATGAATAGCCAGCATTACATCCCTTGTTGTTTTCTATCCAGATCACTTCTATTTTTATATTTTCCGGATAATAAACTGTCATTTTTAGCCTTGAACTGTATATTCTGATTATGTATAATTTTCGATTCGGGTTTGAGACGAGAATGAACCGGCAACTGACGCTTTCTAATTTTAGATGTTGGTGCATCGCCCTAAAAGTGTCGGCACAAAGACTAGTATTCAAAGATGCTGCTCAAAAAAAAAAAAAAAAAAAAAAAAAAAGAATTATGTGACCTCTTTGATGTATTATGATCTTGTTGAATTTTGTAGAATTTTTTTTAAAAAAATAAGTGGAACAAGTATGAGTTTTTAACGGTACCGGCTGTTTCCCTCGAAATGTTGAGAGAAAAGATGCAGTCAACTGGTATATATAAATCACAGTTGCCCCTCTAATTTTCCTTTCAGATGTTTCCTTGTCCCTTTTTTTTGAAAATACAGGACCCAGTGATATCTCCTCAATTATCTCATATATCACTTTTCTGTGAGCAACATGAAGAACCAAGGAAATTTTGATTTACTTGATCGCCTTTACCAGAGCATCGACCAGGCCGAGTCAGAAAATTTGAAACTACGTCAAGAAATAGATTCTTTAGAGTCAGAAGGGTCGAAAATCAAGCGAGATTTCAACGAAGTGCAGGAATGGTACCAGAATTCCTGCACCTATGAACTAGATTATGTTGGCAAGCTGGTTGACATCGGGGACTGTGTGGAAAAATGTCTTTTCAGACATGGTGGCAATGTGAAACGTGATCTTGAGATCGTCCAACACCTTCGTAATACAAATTCCAGTGTGTTTCAGTTGACCAACGTATCTACAGGATTCAAGTACGTATATGGGTATGATGCAACCTATATTAGGCGTTATTTACACAAAGCACCAGTGGAGGTTGTTGATAGCCTTGACCGCAGGGGCGATCTAATTCGCCTTGATCCCGACATTAGCAATCGGAATTTTAAATCAAAAATCAAGCTCTGTGACGAGATTGTTGATTTCTGGTTAATGAACCTGACAACCAACCCTGATTTGCGCGCCAAAGTCGACAAAGAGATCAAGGAGCAACACCAGCGACTGGTGGCACAAACAACAATAAGGTCATAGTATTTAACTCGGAATTGTAAATGGATGGACTCTGGAAAGTGGACAGTCTTCCCTGTTAATTTTGCTCTAGTGCCATCTCTTTACAAAATAACACTCTATTAATTAATTACTAAAAATCAATAAAATAATCTATTTTAAGATATATATATTACGAAAGGGTCTTTTCTATTTTCTATTATAAGCTGTTTAGAGTATTGTTATACTAACGTCTACAAGATGATCATAAACAGGGCAAATCCAGGCCCTTGACGAAAGGTCGTGGCTGGTGGGTTCCACCCTCGTGATGCAAGATCCAGAGAATCGTGACGTATCCAGAGTTGCTCCGACGCCACATCAATCTGTTCTCGATTTCTAAGCTTGCATGGCGAAAATCTTGATCGTGTTATATTTCTATGTTACGCGAAAAGTGCTGCAACGATGTTTAGGCGCCCGAGAGAGACCGAGCCTGACTACCTTTCAGTGGAACTCAACACAATACTTCAACCTCTCACTGTGATTCCTTGGGGGGCGATCGCAATGGGCTATCTTGGAGTCCCTATATGCATTGGTGTAAGAACTTGTACCATTGAGAGTAAAACATTCAATTCTTCCTCGTTCCTGCTAACATATTCCTGGTCCTTTAGGCCACCATATTTGTGGTGCAAGACGACGACTACACAGCTGCGATTGAAAAGCTCAATAGTGCGGGGTTTGTCCAAACGGTCCCGAATCGCACCCCTCCCCCTGAAATCATGGAGCGTCATCCAAACCCACAAAAGATGTTGGAAGAAATAAATGCCGGCTATATACGACTGGATCGATCTTGTGCAGTATTTGATTACCCACCCGGCCATTCAGCTGGAAAGGGCACGCAGCTGTACCTTTTTCCAAACTCCTTTACGCATTTTTCTCTACAAGAAATTCGCCAGTCCTCGAACAAAGTAAATGACACGGAGATAATAAAACAATTTGATACCTATGGCAATTTACACTACCCATTAGAAGCAGCACTGGTTGAAAGCTTTATTAAGGCTGCAATCGACGAAGAAAAAGACATCGGCTTTTCTGCATGGGGCATGTCACTGGAGGCTTGGGTGGCTATGATGAGAGGATACTTGGAGGTCAATAATGATATTTTCGATCATTGTCTAGATGAGCAGGCGGTGAATTGGTATAGTACTAAGTTTGGTCGAATCTACGAGGCCAAATTTGGTCCCAGAGACCGACGTATTTCAAAACGGCTTGGCTCGGGCAAGGAGATGCCAATAGATATGAGGGGAAATCCTATTTAATGGTGGTTTGTATTCAGCTAGATGTAAGGCTAAATTCCCTATACCTGAGGGTTCTACCCGGCCACAGGTTTCGGTAATATCTGCAGCACTCCGTGACGTTCCAGAAGGCCACCACACTCGGTCAATAACCTGGTTGCGGGATATGGGCAGAGACACTTACTAGTTTTGGAAAACACTGACTAGAAATATAATTTACATCTTGATGTATATATCAATTTGATTGATGTGGACTCATCCGTGTCAACTACATAACACTGTTATGTAAGCTCATGCAACTTACGAAGTTCCTCGCTGTGTTAATTGACGTAGTCGTCCATCCTTATCAAAATATACCTTTAGAACTATTTGAAATACGGCACGTGAAACTTTAGGGAAATACAAGACTCTTACACGCGTGGTACAATGGTATATCTTTGAGGGGCTTCAGAGATATTGAAATCTTGGTTTTCTCTTTGAGGGGCTATATATACAATTGAAAAAATGGAAGTTAGGTCGGGGGTACAATGGATAAATATATGCAATTTTTATACGTGTATTGTTTTGGGCGCGCCAAATGGCCAATTTTTTAATATTTTAGTACATTCAAGGAATGAGCATCAGTTAATATGGAAAATTTAAATATAATGAGATCAAGTAAAATCAGCTTGCAAGATGTTGTTTTTTGTTTCAAGTCTATGTCTACTTCTTTAGTCAAATCTCTCAAAGACGTGGCTGGATTGTCGAGATAAAGAGTCGTTTTTGAGCTTAGAAATATGTATCTTTGAATCACAAAATGCATCAATGATTTTCCATCAATTTATCTCATTTCTTGCAGCAAAAATGAAATAAAACTATCTAAAGGTCATATGTGAAGCTCGTTTGCCACTGCCTCCTCCGCCCAAAAAAGAGGCGTAGTCATTAATCTCAACCATAAGTATGGACTTTATGTAGTAGTGAAGAACAATTTTTAAAAGCATCAAAACCACTCGTCTCAATTTTCCTGTCTGCCCTTCTCGATACCATTTTCCTATTACATTCAAGATGGGTATGAGACATCAATTGCCCGGGGAAACTTACGAAGAGTTCCAGCGTTCAACCATGTCTTCTTCAGGGGAGTCTAGCGCAAGTGTTGTTGACACACCTGGTTTTCATATCCCTGGTGCTGATAGCCCCGATGTTGACAGCCCCGATGTTGACAGCCCTGATGTTGATAGCGATGCGTATTCAGGCCCTTATTTCCCCGCGTCGATACCCTCTACTGGCTCAAGTATACATGCATATGACCCAGCAACAATGAGCGACAGCGAGGGTGAAGAGTGCATAGATGACAAGGATTATTTCCTAGATGTCTACGGCCAGATAACAGACATTCGACGCTCGCTTGCAACCACGTCGACACCCAACGATGTTGGCGTTTATGAAGGCCGTACTCGATCTCACATAATATCCTCCGAACTCCGTGGTGTCAAACACGATTTGTCAGTCATGCTAAAGGTTCTTTTCAGGTCGCGTTGGAACCAGCTGGTTGCCGTTGGCAGCGTTTCGGAAGACGAGCCCGATGTACAAAACCGAGTGACTCAGCGGGAGCACGATGATGTTAAGCTGGACCTGGCATGTATTGAGTACGAATACAACATGGCACCCGATGGTCGTGTTGCAATGGATGAAGAAGTCCACGTCCGAATCGCGCTGGACCGGCTGTATGGACAGCCGGATCTTGTGTTTTTTCAACGGGAAATACAGGATGCACCCCCGGAAGTGATTAGGGCTTTCAATCGGCGTAGTAAAGAAAAGGTGTACTATTTCGAGCACCATTCCGATTTGAACACCCTACTCATCCAGGAATGCGATGGAATCATCACGGAATGGTTACAGCCGATAATGGACCAGAGGCGCGTTACGGTGCACGATACAGTCAACCCATTCACAGATGGGGAACAACGTTATCAGCATCGAAATGTGCGACTACTTCCATAAATTCCTTTTTGTTAAATTATTTACAGCACAGAGTAGGAGTACTTTGCGGGGCATAGCCATAGTTGACTTAATACACGTCTTTTTGTTATCAATCTACTATCCATACTTGAATAGAGACTCGGCCTGCATTTATGTTGTTGAGCGAAGTAATAGATAACGTAGTCGAATTTGATAGAGAATATTTTGAACATAAAAGTCTACAGAACGACAAATACAACTACATGTACAGCAACGCTGATCAGACTACCAGGTACTAAAACTAAAATTAGAAATATAAACACAAAGCAAAGCAATAGAACAAACCAACAAGGAAGATTTAAAAACAATGGAATAAAGCTGAATAACATTAATGTCATTGATCACAATGGGGCTGTAGAACATACAATGCAAATGTGGGCCCCGCGCCCCACTCAGGGTTTGTTTACTATTTCCTAATCTGGAAATCTTGAACAAAGTCCGTGCTAAGCACTAGCTACATGAGACTTGTGTCCTTTGTTTGCAATGCTTGGCTGTGAGGTGTTTAGTCAACACTGCTGCCTGCATGGTGGCTTGACTAAAAACCACTAGTTAGTTGGTTAAGCGCTTTGTCAGAGGGTTTGCTGCTCCGTTTAGTAGATCCCTTGCTAACCAATTTGATATGAACGCGTTTGTTGACTTGAACAAAGTAGGCACCGGGCCAGTTTCAACACTTTGTTAAGGACTTGCTGAAAGAACTGGCGCGTTTTTTTCCCTCTTCTTCCTCCTCCTCCTTCTTTTCTCTGTCACGCTCCGGAGACGCCCTAGCCGTCTATTTATACGCGTGGAATCCCCCCCTGGCTGATGGAAAGTTTTCTTTTCCATGATATACTTCTTATATACACAAGCCATCCTATATATACAAGATTTTATTTATTCATTTTGAATACAAGGTATACAACTAGGTATGTTTCCCCCTTACCAACACAACGCGGTTCATTACTGACCACACCCATAGAAAACATTTGAACATTTGAACAGAAAACAAGACGCGTTTTTGCTTTTGTTTTTCACTTTTCATCATGTTGACTCGCTTCGCGAGCCGAAAACTGAAGAGGCACCGTAGTGCTTCACCATCGCCATCTAGGCAGGCTTCGTCTGCGGAAGAAGGCCAGGCTCAGGTAGCTGAGGCCACCATTTCTCAGCCATCAACACGGCCAACGACACCACGCCGAAGCGCGAAGCGAGTGCGCGTTTCGGATCCTGGGCCCTCTACTACTAGGGCTGCTACCCAGGGAAACAACACCGGGTTGACCCCGGCCATCTCTCGCACCACTATAAACGCGTCGGATGTTAATCCGGAGCCTGCGACGCCGAGCCGTCGTCGCCGTCGTCGTGGTGTTGGACCACGGCGATCAGCGCCGCTGGCCAGACAGGGCAATAATAATATCTTGATCGACCCGGTTCTCCCATACAGTGACAACAATGGCAACGCTCCAGTCAACATTCAGTTTACGCCACTGCGCCAAAGGCTTGAGAACAGGATGCGGCGCAGGCTTTTCCGGTCTGGCCTTAGCGATCATATGAATGTTCTTGAACATGAGGATCGAGACTTTAAGAGAGATATTGCGCAGCTCAAACAGGAATTGGAGGAGAGACAGGCGGTCCAAAATATTGCGGCCGCTCAACCCGACCAATTCGACACCATGGTGGTAGATGACAGCATCATGGACGAGGATATCTTGATGTCAAATTCTCCCATCTTACGACTATCTCATCCAGATGAACCCTCTGTGCAAGGGCCCATCGATACAGCTACATACCCGGTCATCATAGAAGAAGATGTGACTAGAGAAGCGACACCCCAAGAGCAGACCGCATTCGAACTGCAACGAGTTTCTGCTGATCTCGAAGACGGACAACAACAAAAGGAAAATTTCTTCAAACATTGGCAACGATTGCAAGACACCGAGATAGGCACTGCAATCTGTTCCACGCTGCCTCAAGTACCAGAAACACCAGATGAGCTAATGCACCTGGGGATGACAATTATGGAATTCATGTTTCAACAATTTTACGATGCGATGAAGTCCCTGGAAGAGACACGAATCGCAATTTCAAACATGGGGTTTGCGGGAAACAATGTCGAAGAATTGCTGTACAACATGCACGAGGCCTTCTTCTCTGCCCATCGATATCTAGAAAGTCTTGTGCCTGAAGGTACACTATCGGACCCTAGTAACGGCAAGGCAACCCTGGATGATCTTCTGACGCGGCTAAAGGAAGTTGCCGAAGGATTTGTGAAGGTGCAACACGATAAGCAAATTCTCACAAATGACTACAATAGCATAACACAGCAATATAACGACACCCTTCGTATCGTCCAGCAACAGACAGCACAGATAGAAGATCTAACGAGAGGGGTGGCGGCTACGACTGAACAAAACCAGAGTTTGGCACAGGACATGCTGCACAATAGGATGCTAGTTCAGAGACTAGAGAACGATATCCATAGAAAGGACACCGCCCTTGAGAGGTTTAAAACAAGCCTTGCGAAATACCACGAAGAAAACAGGAGATATCAAGAAACCATCGAGCATCTAGAGCAAACTTTCAATACTGGCGCCGAACAGTATGAAATGCGGATAGCCGAGTTAGAGACTCAGGTAATAGCTAGACAGGAAGACTTCCGTCGAAGATATGAAGGGCAGTTAACAGTGACCACCCGGCAACAAGATGATGAGCAGCCCCAGGCCGAGGTTCACTCTCTCGAAGAACAAATTACCGAGACTTCGGAAGAGCAAGACGAGAAGCTAAAAAGCTTCCAGGTGCAGACAGAACAGCTAGAAAAGCTGTCACAAGCTCTTGCCGAGACCCGAGAACTGGCCGCAAGACTGGAGCGCGCCAACGAATCCCTCGCTAGCCAAATCGAGTCTCAAGCGCAAGATTTCGAGGAACTGTGTTCTAAATACGATGCAGTTATCCCAGAAGAACACAAAGGGTCCATCGCAGAGACACAACGGATAGTGGAAACGAAGTTTTCCAACTGGAGCTCTGAATACCAGAGGCTTCTGCCAGGCGAGGCACACAACGCTGCCACACCACAAAGCGAACCGCCGACTCCATTTTGGCGCGGAGCTACAGACCAGGGCACGAACGTGTTGGATACTCCGGGCTCCGTTACGTCGGATGATACCGATTCGGGGCTTCCTTTTCCTTTGCCTGGGAGCGAGGCTACCACGCCTTCTCGTCGCCATTTGTTTAGCAACATTCGCGTCGGGCGTGGAAAGGACCATCGCAATCTTGACAGTGGCATTGGCCTTTCCAGTGAAGCTGGTTTTGGCCAGACAGGGCCTCGATCTCCCCCAAAACGCCGCGGAGGCTTGTTCGGGTGAGGAGGGGATCACTCGTCTTGGAAGTACATACCTTCAATGCTTTTCTAGAAGTGTTGAGTACTATGTTGTCGATATTTCTTGTGATTTATCCTGCCATATATTTTTCTTTTGTTCTGAACGTTTTTGTATAAGAATCAGCCGTCGTTGTTTGTTTTTCCTTCAAGCTCATCATCTGTGCATCTCCAGGCGTAAGGGGGTTACTGGACTAATCGCTCGTTATATTTCGTATATGTACATTATCCAATAAACGGCATAATAGAAAATCTTTCACCTTGATTATCTCTAAATTCATGTAAAATTCAAAAGTAGCGACTCTTGAGCCCAGTCGATGCTGTCAAGTTCCGCCATCATCTCCAGGTCAAAATCATCAGCGACGTCTGAACCATGCTGCAGAAAAGCAGTGCTTCCCATCGGCGACATTCCATTCGTATCATGCTGTGGTGCTGACAAGGATGTGTCGGAACCATCCATAGGTGCAAGGACGCGAGCAAGGATACCGCGAATGGCGTCGAGACCTCTCTTGGTAATAACGTCATTCCCCTCTGCATCAAGACAGTTCTCTAAATGAGATGCGAAAATGGTCAGGTTTTGTACGATTTCGGACCGAGGAAGAGGTGGCTGTTGTTGTTGTTGGTGCCGAGATTGTTGAAGAAGCTCGCGTGCAAGGACGCCGGCGCATGGGAGGCCGATATAGTGAAGCTAGATTAAACATTAATAAGTGGCACTTTCGGGCTCTTGGAAACAGACTTGCATTCCGTGGTGAGTTACAATAGCCACGCTCGGAAACAGCACGAGAGATGATCGATAACAATTTGCTTAGGATTTCTTGCGCCAGTTTCAAGAAACTATCTTTATTTTGAACCCTGCCTGTTTGCTTTGCAAGAGTACGGTAGATCATAAAGTCGTTGTTGAGAAATTCCAGATGGACATTGGCAATGGATTCTCCTGTTGAATCGGGGTTGATGAAAGTAGCCTCTGGAAGCAAGTTACATTGGAAATCCAGCGATGGCGGCAAATTCCAACGCATCTGCTGGTGCTCCGCATAAATTTCCCTATCATTGATTTAGCACAAGTAGCTCCTGGAGCCAAAAAAAAATTGGAGGTCAGACATACAGCAATTTCTGGACCTTGTTACCCGAATGAGGCGACAGCGATACCTCGAGGATTTTTTCTCGTATCGTCGAGAACATCAGTTTCAATCTCCCACGAGATCCCGAGTTGATCTGGCCGTCGATATTCCACCCATCAGGTCCGATCTTCTGCAGGTAATACTTTTCTTGGTCTTCGCTAGTTGAAGCAGCAAAAATGTCGTCAAAGGAAAGATCAAGAGGAAGTTGTATATTGCAATATTGCCATGCAATCCGAGGGGGTCGGCCGAGATGTGTAGCTAGCTCTTTATCCAATGCATATGCTGCAACCATGACACGTTTGCGGATTTCACAGAGGAAGAATGGAATATTCAGACAATCTGGTTCTTGGGGCTGGTGCCAACCTAAAGCGAAGACCATGTTTGCCAAGTCGCCTAATTTTCGCCATGGTCTCAAGTCTAAAGAGAAAGAAAGTTAGAAACCAGCCAATATAAAAAGCTGGGAATAAGGGACTTTACGGCTCTGTCCATAGACTGCATCAAGCATCAGTGTATTCCGGAGCAGCAGCCATGATAAAGGATCAGTCATAGCACCAACGTCATCGCAAAAGGCTAGACAGGTTTCTGCAGCCTCGACAGCGACATTTTTCAGCTCATGCTTATCAATCAGCCCATCCTTTAATTGAAGACATTCATGTTCATCAGGAATCAGCATCATTGCAGAAGCCAACCACGAAAACATTAATCCAATAGTCTCCCATCGCCTTGCAGTCGACGAGAAGTATTCAGAAGGTGTCATGTTTCGGCGAGACTCTACTGGGTTGGCAGTGTTCTCAAAAAGTTTTCTTGACAAGGAAAAAGCGTTTTTCCTCAAAGACTTGTCAGCTTTTGATGATAACTGATGCAACTCATCCCGTAGAGCGTAAAGCGGCATGATCACTTCGTTTGACAGCCTTTGACTAAATACCCAGGGCTTGCAGGTCGAGTAGCGAAAGTCGAGCAAACGGTGGTAAATGGGTAAATCCTCCAACAGAGCTACGATCCTCGCTCCGGACTCGATTTGATCAGAATCTACAGGAAGCGTTTCTGTTTTGACACACACGTTTGTGCTAGAGTTGCAGTTATGTTCCGGCTCCTCAAACGCGGCCAAGCAGTTTGAAGGGCCAAAAAAACCGCCAGCAAAGATAGAAGCTTGATTCTGGGCCGGATTATCATACTGGCTTGGAGTAGTTTGTTCAGGGTCACTTGCAGCCGATGTTCGGTATACTTGTCGGAGATTGGCCAGTTTTTTGCCCCTTTCCCGAAAAATAGACGGCCTCTTACTTTTCTTTCTAGTCCTTATAGGCTCGAGGCTATCGAAAATTTTACTCCGAGTCAACGGTGCTGGATGATAGTTGCATGCATTGCTTTGGCCCTTCTGGAGACATCGTCCGCACACGGGAGTGAGGTGGTCACAGCGGAGTTTCGACAGTCTGCAAGGCTCACAGGAGGAGAGCAAGCCATTCCGTCGTTTAGCGGACATTATAAGATTGATATCAACGTGGAGCCCATGGGAGGAAGATTTCAGGATTAGAAAGTTAAGGCTGTGGTGATTGTTCGGGGTTGTTTGACGTCCATGGGAACCCCGACGCTAGACTCAAAAGGGCAACAGCATTTATTCTTACAAAGAGTTGCATCCTGCTAGAGTCGTTATGTATAATGAAGTATATTGACATTAGGAACGAGAAATAATGTGTGTTAATTAAGCGGCAATAGAATTGCCCAATACAAGAGCCCTTCGTTTATGGAGAACAAGAAATAAACTCGCGGTGGATCGGCATTGATGACGTCGTGCGCTCTGGCTGTCTGGAGAATAATCCAACCTCCCATGCTTCGAGGCTCGACCTGCTTCTTGACTTTAATCTGAATTTATTTACGGAGAATCAATAAGAAAAACCAAGACAAGAAGCAGCACGCCTAGTCGTCTGAACGTGATCCATTCCGACATCGAATAGAAAGCGACATTAGCGAATTGCATCACCATGTCCGGTTTGTTTGGCAAGCATCAGCACCAAGAAAACAAAGAAGGCAACAACACGGCCAGCTATCGCCTTCGAGTCACAGCAGGGCCCGAGTACGACGTCAAGACACATCAGATCGTCCCCGTCAACTCGCCCAAAACCGTGCGGTTCGAAAACGAGCAGGCCACGGTCAATGTCTGCGTGCGAATCCAAGGCTATACAGGTAACACTCTCTCCAGCGTGTGTTTTTACATGTATCATTTGAGAATATTGGCATCACCCCCTCCAAGAGGCCCCAAGAGGGACATTATCACCAAGGCTGACAGCATGTAAAAGGCTTACCGAACGGCTCCCCCTCAACCAGCGAGTACTTTTCGCATCCGCTTCACACAAACGACCAATACTCCATCTGCTTCAGCTTCGTACCCAAGCACGACATCTGCGGCGCCGATCTCCTCTTCGGCAATGACTTTGATCAGCCGATCCGCGACAACATCCCGCCGGGCTTCAATACCGCGCTGAACATTGTGAAATGGGCGATTGATCCGGCCCTGGAAGGTGATCCTTACGCGCATAAGCCGTATATGTACAGTCCTGGCATTGCGTCCTGGAATTACTTTCGTATTGGCGAGATGGCGAGTCCGGAAAAGTTGAAAGAGACGTTGGATATGCATAGTGAAGTGGTCGAAGAAGGGGCCGACGGGACTGGCGCAGAGATCAGACGCAAATTCCAGATCCCCGACGACCAGGCTCAGCGGAGAAAGCATTTTTTGAATGAGAATGCTCGCAAGGAGTTCGTTTTTGAAAAGGGTAGGGAGTATCTGGTGGATTTTGGGAATCCGTATTTAGGATTCAACGGTAAGCTCAACTGCTCCAAGTCATCTACATAGCGAGAGAGATATTAATGTAATTTTTTTATTATTTAGATTTCTCTCTTCGGCTTCCTGGTTTCAATCTTCAAGTGATAAAATATATCAGCGAGCGAAACCACAAATTGCGATATACGTTAAAGGATAGGAAAACAAACAAGGTAATACTGGCTGTGCTACTGAAGCTGTTACTGCACGACACCGCCGAAGAGATTAGTGAACGAACCACTCCTGAGTCTGAGTGTTGTGAAGAGTCGTCAAAGGCTAACAAGCATGAAGAAAAGTAGACTTATAGAGTCAACTACATATGTAGTGGATGGACTAGCGTTAGAAGAAACATAAGACTTAGAGTCTTCGGCAACGGAGTCCAAGGCCAAATAGAGTTCTCATAATATGAAATATACATTGTTTCTGTTTAGATTTAACCAATGATCAAGTTAATACCAGAGTACGATATTCTACCAAAACCATGATTTTATTCGGTTGATCAAACCACGTTCAACAAATGGCAGTACCTGCATTAAATACTTTACAAGCGCTTGAGAACATCGTCAAGAACTTGCTGAGTAGTGGCCTTTCCGCCGAGATCAGGAGACAGCAGCTTGTTCTCATCCAGGTTAGCATCAACAGCAGCGTAGATCTTGGCGGCAGCGGGCTCTTCGCCGAGGAACTCGAGCATGAGCGCCACACTGCGAAGAGTTGCAATCGGGTTAGCAATGCCCTTGCCCTCGATATCAGGTGCACTGCCGTGGCACGGTTCACCAATGGCGAATCCGTCGCCAACATTGGCACTTGGCACAAGTCCCAGACTGCCGACAAGGGCAGCAGCGCCGTCAGAGAGGATATCGCCGTATAGGTTGGGGGCCACGACGACATCGTAGTAGCCAGGCTGGCGGAAGAGCTTGTAAACCATCGAGTCGACAATCTGCTCCTCGATCTGAACAGACTGGTACTTGGGGTTGGAAAGGGCCTGTCGAGCGGCTTCCCGGAAAAGTCCGTCTGTCTGGGACAGGACGTTGGACTTGTGGGTGATTGTGACCATCGGGTTCGAGATGTGAGACGTCCCGGGGGATACGTCACGAATCTTTTGTCGTCGCAGGGCAATTTCACCGGCCATGGTGGCGATGCGGGAAGAGGCACGCTCGGAGATGCGCTTGATGGCCTCGGCGACCCTGCCATTGGGGCCCTCGAATGTCTTTTCATCTTTCACGTACAAGTCCTCGGTGTTCTCGCGGACGATGACCAGGTCAATTGGGCCGCCATTGGCAGTGTTGCCGGCAGTGGTCTTCACGGGACGGACGTTGGCGTACAGGTCGAGACGCTTGCGCAGGGCGACGATTGGGGAGGAATAGCCCTCGACTTTGGTGCTTGGAGAGCTGTTACACGAGGTCTGTTAGCTCAAGTGTATAGGTATATGCACAAGCAGTCACATTCGTACCTGACCGCCCCGAACAATGCACCATCGCATTCTTTCTTGAGCACCTCCACCGTCTTATCGGGCAGAGCGGTGCCGGTCTGCTTGAAGGTGTCAAAGCCGGCATCTAGGTCCACGAAAGAGAATTTGAGGCCCAACGAAGCCGGCAGAGACTCGAGAAGTTTGCGGCCAGCCTAGAATTTCGCTGTTAGCTATCTGGATAGAATCACGAGTAGCAGTGTTCGGAGCACCAACCGGGATCACCTCCCTCCCAATGCCGTCTCCGGGGATAAGACCTAAAGGGGCATTTCAATTAGCCTGGAGGCAAAAACATGGGATACATGCAGGGCAATTGACCTATTCGCAGGGTTCTGGCAGCCATGATGCTTTTTTTGTCTGTTTTCGAGAGTCCGCTGTCGGAGCGCCGCGCGGGCAATATATCGGAGCCCCGGGACAATATTTTTCCGCAGCTCCGTTCCGATTGGCCCATGTACAGACCATGCTGTAAACAAAGCACAAAGGGGCACTTTTTATAACAATTAATTCTTATTTAACTGCCCCAAAGCCTCGGCTTACAAGGATTCGCAGGCTGCTGACTCTCCCGGCCCAACTAAATGCCTGAAACACAGTAATGACCAATGAGTCTAATGGTGCAGGCGCCGGGGCCAAGCGCAATCCGAAACGAAACGTGCTTTGTTAGACCAATGTTATTACTAGTATCGCTATTGCATCTGCTCCGAGCACTAACTACTAAACCAAGGGTCAATAGATCCCGGAGTAGCTCGCTTCCTGCCGGGGCTTCATATTGATTAATCAATCATCATGGGTTCATGGCAGCTCCTCGCCCATATGCTGAACCGCTTTCGAAGCAATGCCCTCGGCAGCATTCAACCAGTGTAGAATTAGATAGAGATATTATTCTCTCTCGTGCGTGAACGTACCACTTACCAGACAACTGGGTCTCCTGGTGGGGATCGCGATGATCTTCCGCGACCCCTGGGCCGGTTGAAGCCTGGGCGGAACGTTAACCAAGACCGCCGCCGCGCTCGCCCCCTGGGGAACCAACCGTCAACAATAATCCACTCACTCACTCACTCCTTCAACCTGCTCACACCACATCGCGACCTTTGCCTCTGTGTCCTTTTCTTTTTGCTGTCCTTCATCGCACCGTGCCCCGTCCACGAGACGGTGGGCGCTTATACCTCTCCACCGCGACCTCGATCTCGACCGCGACCTGGCCACTTGGCATCGTCAACACCCCTCCTTACCGTTGCAATGGCTGCCCTCCCAACCTCTGGCGGCGTCCGAAGCCTGCTGGCCAAATTCGAAAATAGCAACAGCAGCAATAACAACGAGAACAACGCCAATAACAATTCGGACATCTCTCCTCCTTCGCGGGGACGCCCGTCTGGCGACTCCGACGACAATGCCTCCAACCGGCCCCTGTCCAAGGTACGGGCCAGTTTCGTTTCTGTTGAGAGAAACGGGCAGGGCTCGCCTACCCCAGGCCTGCTGAGAAGGACAGACAGTTACGGAACGGACAAGGACTGGTCTCAGCGATCGGCTACTGTATCGCCGTCGACCCAGCTGGAGACAGCCTCGATCACCTCTCTCGGCACCTCGCCTCAGAAGATCCGCACTCCTCTCGCCTCCTTTCCACGCAATGAAGCTAGTGAGGCCAGTGAGAGTCGCCCTGTCCCGGCTGTGAAAGAAGCCCCAAAGCCCTCCACTGCGCCAAAGGCCGACACTGCGAAGCCCCTTGGGCATAAGACGACGACAAAGCCAGCTGACAAGCCGGTGGATTCTGCTACCAATAAACATCTTGCACCTACAAGAACAATCAAGAAGAGTGCATCCGCAGTGGCTATCTCCAAGGATGCATCGACTACCAACCCGACCGCCAAGCCTGTGTCTACGAAAGAGAAGAAGCCCCCTGTGCCTACATCCAGAACCACCACCGCCTCATCTCGAACCACGGCCCAGCTAGATAAGCCTGCTGCCACTAGGCCTACCGCAGCCAGGAATGCAGCAATTGCTCCCAGACCCGAACGTGCCAATACACCTTCTCGTGATACTGCTAGGACATCCACTGCACAGGCCTCTCCCAGGACAAAGGCTGCAACCAGGTCACCGACGCGTCCAGTGCGTCTCCCGGCTTCTTTAGTAACTCCCACTGCCGCCTCATCTGCCAAGACCGGCAGTCTTGCACGCTCCCAAAGCCATGCGAACTTGAAAAGCTCTCCTAAAATCGCCTCTCCCAAGACCCTGTCTCGCAAACCTTCCACTCTCAGACCAGATGTATCTCGTCTTGCCGCGCATGCGATTCCTGACCGACCCAAGTCTCGAGTCAGCAATACCTCGTCACGTAGTGGGCAGGAAGACGGCTTCCTTGCTCGGATGATGCGTCCAACCGCAAGCTCTGCAAGCAAGACGCAGGACAGAGTCGAGCCTAGAAGCCCGCCAAAACTTGCCAGTGCTGCCAAGATCGCCCGCAAAAACGACGCGGTCCCCCAGGCTCCCAAATTGGCAACCGAGAAGCTACGGAGCTCGGTGTCTGAGCCTGTCTCCGCGGCCGTGGAACCTAAAGTGGCAAAGGTAGCTGCTAAGATGGACACAGTTGTCGAGGTTGCCAGCCCCAAGAGCAAGCCAGATGTTGCAAAGCCGGAGCCAGTTGCCGAAGTGATCAGTGTAGTCCCAGAGCCTTTTGTTGCCGAGTCTCCAAAGATTGCTGTTGAGGCGCCTCCCGCCGCCGTTCCCGCTACTGACAAGCCAGTTGAAGATATTGCGGTTGAGAAGAAGCCTGTTGATGAGAAAACTGAGAAGAAAGTGGAAAATCAAACGGAAGAGCAAACCGAAGAAAAGCCCGCCGAGGAACACCCTGTCGAAGAGAAGCCTGTCGAAGAGAATCCTGTCGAGGAGAAGCCTGTCGAGGAGAAGCCTGTCGAAGAGAAGGCCGTCGGGACGAAGCAAGTTGAGGAGAAGCCAGTTGAAGAACCGTCTTTGGACATTGCCAAAGATTCTACCCCGGAAGCCGATGCTTCTCCTGAAGTGAAGGACCAACCCGAAGAACCTGTTCCCGAAGTCAAGGTTGTCCAAGAAGAACCAGAGCCAGAAAAGCAAGAGCAACCAGTCAACGAGCCTGCTGGAACCACCGATATTATTCCCACTGAGCCCGAAACTTCTTCCAAGGATCCAGTCTCAACTGCTGAGGAGCCCACATCAGTAGAAGTCACTACCGAGAAAGAAGAACCCAAGACCGGAGTTCCCACTGAACAAATCTAAACAAAAGACGCGAAACATTGAGCATTTTAATACCCTTCTCGAACGTTCTTTGGACGGTCACCTTCCAAGAGACTTTATTCTTTTTTCCACTTCCAATTTCTTGTCATGTTCTATTTGGCGCTTCCACGGTGTTTTGAGGTATACCGCGGTACATGGAAACCGTTTTTGCATTGATAACTGCTGTGTAGCGATTATTATTTGTCTTTTATTTTTCTTCTCTTCTTGTACTTACATTTCCTTGGATTCTGTGCCAGGATTTATTATTACTTTTTGTCTTGCTGCTACTTGTTTTCTTGCCGTTCTGTGTAGCTGTTCTTTTTTTTCTTCTCTGTTTTTTGAAGTTTTGTACCGCATTTTCACATTGGCGAGGGATTTGATATTTTGTCTTGTGTATGTAAAGGTAGTATAAGAAAGTTTTGTTTCCGTAAACTGCTATTTCTATTGTAGATATTTAAGTATTTGTATTTCATGCAATAGATATTAACATGTGCGAATCATTGGGTTACATCAATATATTGCTGCGTGTTATCCCATTTTTACATGATTTCAGTGAGCGATTAGATGAGTAGACATCTAGTAGATACTTGAAGGAATTGCAACGATTGTAGCAGATTCCAGGCAGAAAAGACAATACATTTCATAGTAAACATTAGAGCTGCCCCATCGGCACATGTGCTTCATAGGCTGTACAAATGGGGTGCATTTAGGCCGGATCCAAAGACGCGGTATTTCGAGCTTTTCCGTGAACTCGAGACAGTTGATTGCTAACGAACGCTGAAAGACAAAAACTATTTCACAAGAGCATGATTCCAATAGCGAGAAGAATCAATAACAAAAACATTAATTGCAGGCATAAGGTAGGAATAAAAATCTTGACCGCTTCTAGCAGAAGCTATGAACTTTCCCAGTGGCTCTTATCATTCTCTACTATCACCGGGGTGTCTGAACACACCTCCTCAATGCCTTCCAAATTCGGCATTGTGAAGCTGTTACGACCATCCAGAATCCAAGTCGAGAATGATAAGACCAGCACCAACACAACAGCAGCGATACAATAATTAAAGTTCTCTGCAGTGATAGGCGCTTCACTTGGGAAGTTGAAGAGCACGATGGCCACAAGCAAGAAAATGGCCCCAATCCAGTTGCAAACCAAGCCGAATTTGCCAAAATTGAATGGACCATCCAACTTCACAGGCCGGCCCATGGCGTGAGACAGAATTCGGGCAAATAGGGGCACAAAGTAGGAAATATAGAACCCCTCAGTTGAGATGGACGTGACCGTCACAAACCCAGTATACGTGCCAATATAGATGGTGTTCAACGCGGCTTGAATAAGCATACACACCAATATCGCAATGACAGGTACGCCAAATTTTTTGTCAACCTTACTGACATATTTCGAGGCTGGCAGCCCGTGGTCCCGTGCAAACGCCCAGATGGAACGACCTCCTTCTGCCATCAACGAGTTGGCCGCTACAAAGTAAATGACCGTGACAATGGCAGCAAGAGCACATGCCCCTCTGGCGGATCCGATGCTATCATGGAAGATCTGGATCAAAGGAACCCCGGTGGGACTGTTGGCTGTCGTCGCGAGGTCACCGGTGCAGAAGAACACCACGACAAGGAAGATAAACCCTGTCACGGCTCCCATAACAACAGATAGAATTATGGCCTTGGGTGCGTCACGGCTAGCATTATTCATTTCTTCGGTCATATGGCCCGGTGCTTCGTAACAGCACATGCCAAAAAGAGTCTGAAGTAGACCAGCAATCACACCCAAGGCTGGCGACATACCGGTGTCATTGCGAAAATCGGTGAAGACAAATGAAGCTGGTTGCTTATGATCATTCATCACCAACAGAACGATTATGACCACAACGAATGCGCAGATATTCCAAAGGAAAATACCTTTTCCAAGCCGATCTAGGATCTTTGGAGTGAAGATATTGACCATCCCGGTGAGGAGGATGATCGCATATGTTACAAGACTTGTATGCCATCGTTCAATCACGTATGAAGGATTGATTAGGTTTGCCATACCGAGGACAAAGTTTGCTGTAATGAAGTTGTTTGTTGCGCCCATAGCAACGAGCCCAATCAACATAAACCATCCTGTCACCCAGGAGAGCCCTCGGGCCCATTCCTTAGGTGCGATGGCAGCAACCCAGGAATATTGTCCTCCAGCCAAAGGGTAGGCCGAGCACATCTCTGCAAAGGAAATTCCCACGGCAAGGGCTCCGACCGATATTATGAGCCAGGAAAATACCATAACAGGTGGGCCCCCCGAAGTAAGTCCAACGGAGAATGTACCTCCCAAGGCACTCCAGCAAGAAACAATGCTAAAAGAGAACCCGATCATACCCAGGAGATCAAAGGTACGATGGAGCTCTTTAGGGAGGTTGATTCAATAACTGCTATCAAAAAGTTCTAGAGTTATCATTATTTACCTGGTTCATAGCCTAGTCGCTGAACAGCCAAGTTTTCTGCCTTAGTTCCATCGCCTTGGGAGACCTGCGCCTCGACTGCGGTGACATTGTCACCCATTTTAAAATCGATGTGAGTGTCAAGAGAAGAATGCAATGAACGAGTAACGAAAGAAGGAAAACAGTGGAAAGGAAAAGGTAGAAAAGAGCGTACTATTTACAGAGAACGTCGTGTAAAACTATCTACACGCGTTGTTATCCAGGAATTGGAAACATGATGCATCTAGACTAATCTTATCATTGATATGATTGACTGCAAGGTTGTCGGGCCATGGCAAGCAGTAAAGTTGCCCGATAGTGGAGATGATGGTGGCCGATAAGGCCTATGCGGTTGGGATTTGCCCGATTGTCTATAACCCTAAACCGACGAAGCTGCCCGTGGACAGATAGATGTTGAAGGAGAAATATGGGGACGAGCGATAATAAATGCACCCGATAAGAAGCCAGATGAACTTACAATGTAAATAGCGATACTTCTATTACTTAGAAACAAAAATTCTTTTGATTGTAAAACGATTTCCTGCTCTTTCCGACGTCGCCAATATGGCTACCACCAATGGAATCGACTCGCCCGAGTTTCATTTTCAAGATCAACCCGTGGACCAGGGACGTCCAATCAATGTTGTAATCATTGGTGCCGGAGTATCAGGGATCGCGTTGTATATTCGCTTGTTGCAGTACGTACCAAACGCATCTGTCACGATCTTTGAGAAAAACCCGTCTGTCGGCGGAACTTGGTATGAGAACCGTTATCCTGGTGTTGCTTGCGACATCCCAAGTCATGTCTATCAGTATACTTTCGCGCCAAATACAGATTGGTCGAAGTTGTTCGCGCCAGGAGCGGAAATCCTCGAGTACGTCAAAGGTGTTGCGCACAAATACGGAGTTGATGAGAAGGTCAAATACAACACAAAGGTAGTCCAGACAGAGTGGTTTGAAGATGAGGGGCTATGGCAAGTGACAACGGAGCGCACTGAGAATGGAACGACTTTATCCGATCAGACAAAAGCGCATGTGGTAATTAGTGCCGTCGGAATTCTGAATAATTGGAAATGGCCGGAAGTCGATGGACTGCATGACTTTGAAGGAAAACTGCTCCATTCTGCTTGCTGGGATACTGAATGGTAAGTATTGTTTTCTACCTAGTACTCCAAAGTCATATACACACCAGTGTTCAAGGACTAGGCTGATTAGGTGGTGCCATAGGGAATATGATAGAAAACGGGTCGCCCTTCTAGGCTGTGGATCATCGGCCATTCAAATCCTGCCTCATTTGCAGAAAAGAAGCGAAACTGTCTATAATTTTGTCCGAGGTGGAACTTGGATCAGCCAGCCATTTGGGTCAAAGTTCATTGAAAACATTATCGAGAAAAGCGACGAGCCCGGCAACTATACGTACAGCGATAAAGAATTGCAAAGCTTCAAATCGGACCCAGTCAAATACAAAAAGTTTCGCAAGGATATGGAAGCCTCCATCAACAAAGACTACCCTTGTCTTTTTCCGGGCTCTGCCGAAGAGAAATATTCGACTGAGAAGATCAAGCAAGTCATGAAAGAAAAGCTAGCATCAAAATCTGGTCTCTACGAAGCCCTTGAGCCAAATTTCATTCCAGGATGTCGGAGGCTAACACCTGGCCCCGGCTACCTCGAGGCTCTGACTCAGGATAATGTAGAGCTTATCAAGACTCCGATTGTTCGAGTAACGAAAAATTCTGTTATCACTTCCGATGGAAAAGCTTGGCCAGTCGATGCGATTGCTTGTGCCACAGGCTTTGATTCGAGCTACATGCCGCGATTCCCCATCCTCGGCAGAGGGGGTGCCTCGTTGCAGACAAAGTGGAAAGATGATCCGGCCTGTGCTTATCTTTCCCACTCAGTGCCTGAGTTTCCAAACTACTTCATGGTTGGAGGCCCCAATTCTGCCACAGGAGGTGGCTCTCTGCTTCTGATCCTTGAATCCGTGATGGGATATGTCGTCAAGGCTGTGCAAAAGATCAGCCGGGAGCACATCAAGGCAATTGAAGTAAAGAAGTCAGCACTGATATCTTGGTCATCATACCTGGAGAAGTACTTCCCACTCACAGTGCATGTAGATGCTTGTACCAGCTGGTACAAGACTGGCAATGGACATATCACCGGGCTGTGGCCAGGAAGCAGCATGCATGCTATGGAAACGCTTAAAAATCCTCGATGGGAGGACTTTGAATATGAGCAATGGAATGGACATGATAAGTTGGAGTGGTTAGGAAACGGGTGGACCTGCGAAGATGTAAAGCGTGGGGATTTAGGCCATTACCTAGACAGAGTAGATTATCCTCCGATACCGTCAAACGAGATACTCCAGCAACAGCCCTAGGGAAGACATTAAAGCATCCCTCGTTGTCATTATGGCTTATGTATTTCCGCAATTGTTATTCGCTGTTTTACGTTTATTACTTTCGATGTTGCACTCCACTGCGATAAGCTTTTTGTATAGATGATATACTGATTAATTACTCATATACCTAGCTAGATACGCAATGTAATTTCAAATAAATTTAGAAATCCTGAAAGTCTTTCAAGAACCGTACTACCTTTTATTAAAACATGGTTTTCCTCGTAGCTCAAATAAGTATTATCAATTGGTGCAATTACTTTCTGAGAGATGCAGTGCTGTGGAGCCTACTCCGAGTCTTTGTCTTTATCTGAGAAAGATGCTTTAATACATCTCACCTCTAGACGGTTGTATCGGCAATTCTGCACATACAGTGATACTGGATGCACCCCACCATGGTGACACCATACCACACTACATACTTTATAAAGCAGATATGGAATCTACGACGTAGCTAATCACGGAGCTTTGAAATTTGTAAACGTCATTCGGATATGGATTATCATGCCTGGAGAAGGTATTAAATATCATATGGACTTGAATTGCTCAGCGATGCTTATAAGCGTATCTCTTGATACAGTCTCGGGTAAATTGGCCATCACGTCTTGCCTGTTTACTTCCGGTCCAAAGGGTTTTGTTGAATCTTTTGTCATACATCCGGCATGAGTTGGTCCGTAGAGGCGCAAGTGGAAATTGGTTCCTGTTGCAGGCCATGGTTTTAACCCGTGGCAAAACTTTAAAATATCTTCGGCGAATCTTAAAGCAAGCTCATTTTGCTCCTTTGAGAGGAATTCGGAGAAATTCTGAGTTAGGTAGGCTATATCCAGGAGGTGGGTTGCTTTTTCTTGGTATGGACCATCCCATGGGTTTCCCTCGTTGAAATAGTAGAGATGGGCGCGGTTGGACCAGCCCATAGAGAAGGCCAGAGAAGGTTGATTGAATGTCACATGGTTCAAATAATCGAGTATCTTTAGAAATGCCTGAGAGTCACTATCTTCATCCAGAAGGTGATACTTCTGGAGAAGAGCAACGGCTGCTGCTTGTGGGAGGTTAGTATTTACTAGTTTGATAAAACGGGCGGCGCAATTGCGTGACAGCTCCGGTTGAACAAAATCAATGATACTGGCCTAGAGAGATATCAGCAAAGTGCTATTTTGGTCTCGTTCTTCGTACTTCAGAACGTACATCCATAGCAGCGTCACCGATGAGAATCGATTGGCACCATTTTTTCCCAATCGGATGTAGACCATCTGGGTCAGCGACTTCGGCAAACGAAGTGTCTGTAGGAATTAGATCTCCATCAATCGATGGCATTACTGAAATCGAACAATTTCTGAAAAGTTCCTCGGCAGGAGTTTCTAGTAAGTACCTAATTCTTTCGCCTGGCGTTGCGGCCGACAATCCCCATGAGTCGAGGGCCTTTTGGTAAGCGCGTTCTTGTGCGTCGAGAGTTGTTGGTCGCAGAAGAAGATATGTACCACTCAGGCTAATGAGCTGTCGGAAAAGTGGAGTTTCGGAGTGAAGATGCAACAAGGCACTTGCTATAAAGATTGTCAGTAACACTTATGATTCTTGAGATACAGTGCAGTGTTGTCTCACCCCCACCAGCGCTTGAGCCTGCAATGGTGATATTGGATGGATCGCCGCCAAAACATTGGATGTGTCGATGCACCCATTCAATAGCAACGCGCTGGTCCCTGAGACCGTTGTTGGGTGAATATCCTGCCTCGCGTAGCTCTGTTGACGTGAGGAATCCGAATACACCTAGTCGGTAGCTTTTCATTCGTTAAGGAGAGGCCTCATGCGTATTTCCATGGGAAAAAAACATACTTGATACCCACGGTCACAACAGGACGATTGCAGCGAACGGACAATTCATTGAGCCGTTGTAGACTATATTGGGGCCACGAATTTGCCCCCAGAGCGTACCCTCCTCCATGGATGAAGACAAACACAGGAAGCTTGGACTTGGATTGTAGAGAAACCCGGGGCGTGGTAATATTCAAGTTCAAGCAGTGGCGATCCGACTGAGGCAAATCCTTTGGTGGAAGTGTATGTTGTATTGCCTCCTGCTCTAAATGACAGCCTTGTCGGGGAGAAATAGCGGTTGGTCTACCTGAGGTCAGCCGAGGTTATCGCGGTTCATTAGGGCACGTAGTACATGGTACATACCCATCCTTGGTGGCATCTAAGATTCCTCCCTGGCGAGTTTTGATCAATTCTGCGTCCGCCAGCCGATCTCGTAATTCGGCGTATGGAACGCCCAAGAATTCCACCACTGACTCGACGGCATTTCCACGCAACACTCCGTAATGCGTGGTGCTCAGATCAAATGTCGAATCCATGGATATCGGGAAAGTAAGATCATTAATTGATTAGACTTTTAGAATCTGCTACTTCTATTTGCCACAATTCTCCGTTCCTCAAATAGTTGCCCAACTAGATCACGTTTCGTAATAAGGAATATAATAAGGGGACATGACTAGGACATAACTAGGACATGATAACGGATATGATAGGGATATGATAACGGATATGATACTAACCGACATGATAACGACGAGATAAGCCATCGTCTCGGCAGTTGCCCGACGTCCCTCTTATCCCAAGCTGGCTTTGAACAGTCTAGACTCTAGAGGAGATTTAGACTCTCGGAAGGAGGAAGAAATACCGTAGCCGATAGACTGTCCACGTTCGTACGGTATACTGTGGAGCACATAGAGAGCTTTGACTCGCGTCTGCTGAGCCTTGACAATCTCCTCCACTTCCCCGTAAATTGCTGCAAGGATAGCAGTCGGAAACTGACAAACTGCTATGGATTCTCGAGCAACAGAGCCAGCGCCTCCGCGAAGACCATACCGGTCCAGACGACGTCGACCGTGCGATGTATGTCGTCGACGAAAGCAGTCGTGTCGCATCGAAGGAGCTTCTCCATGCACAACCTGTCGCACATTAGGAACCCCTTGTACATTTAATGATCCCCCATGTCAGAGACGTCGGCAGGTAGTTCGCGTCTCAGCGGTTGCCAACCAGCCAGATGAGCTCCATGCTGCATCTCAGCAGGAACCAACATGGCCAATCGACGATGGACTACCCTTGCCGCTGGAGTCGATTGATGCGACCCTATTTGCCTCTCACGATAGCTTGTGGCGTGCACCGTTCTCCCCGAGTGAACTATTCCCTCTGGAGGAAGTACTACCAAACATATCGCGCGATCCTGCTGTCAACCGCCCCGTAGAGCCTTGGTCCCAGTCCGAGAAATCCAACAACCCTGCTACTACTGTTCCTCTAGCCGCACGAAATCAGTGGGCAGAAAACCATGAAGAAGAATCATTTTCTTCCGGACAATCACCTTCGAGTGGCTCTGAACGAGATCCAGATGAAATGACACAACCATCGCTACCAGTGAAGTCGTTGGATCACATAGAAGGCTTTGCTACGCAATACCTTGGGCTTTCAGCAGATATGGATCCATATTTGCTACGTGATCTTCAGCGTGACGATGGCGCTTCTAGGTTCCCGAAATTTCCCTACCGTGGAATACAGTCTGGAGATGCCATCGCTGAGACAGAGCAAATCCCAGTCCAGTTCGTTCTCAATAGCACGCATGCCCGCACTGATCCACATAATTCCAATGCGCAACATGTTCTTGACCCGGAAGCAGCCGCTCAAAATAAGCTTGACGCCATCGTATGTCCTGAAACTGGCGTTAGACTCATGAGCCTGTGAGAAGTTTGAAACTCGCAGCGGGAAACTTGTACTGATATTCCGCTAGGTTCCTTCGATTTGTATTCCCTAGCTTCCCTGTTCTCTCGAGGACCCGGCTCGACTTATCAGGGGAAAAGCTGGTTCCTCAATTAAGCTGTTTAAGACTCACTCCGTCTTATCTCCTCGCTGTTATATATGCGTTGGCCCTACCATTTTGGCGCCAAGACCCTCTACTTTGTGTTTCACAATCTCACGCCAATATACCAGTGAATGAATTGAGAAAGATCGCTCTAGAGGGGGTCTTGAGCGAATCTCAAGTCCCAAAATTGAGTGTACTGCAAGCGACACTGCTCTATTTGCAGATTACGGAACCAGGCGCGCCTACAAAAGCACCCGAGACACATTTCCGTTGGTCACTATTAGGTTTCGCAGTTTCTTTATCCAATACCCTTGGGCTTCACCTGGACTGTCTGTCTTGGCCCATTCCGGCCTGGGAAAAGAGATTAAGGCGACGTCTTTGGTGGATTACCTTTTGCGACGCTACTTGGCGCAGCTTGCTTACGGGCTACACTAATCCCATCGTCGCGGACCAGTGGGAGGTATCTCCTCTTTCCGAGCAAGATTTTGTGATTGACGACTTAAGTTGCCCTACGGAGGCGACAAGGCTCAAAGAAACTCCTGAACGATGTGAGTTCTGTCACCGAGGGTACGATTTTCTCTTCACCGCTGCCTTGTCTATAATCGCCTATGATGTCTATACATCATTCTATACTCTTCGAGCTACACGAAAATGTGCCTCGGATTTCAAGTTATCTTTCGAAACGGCCAAATCGCTGCTACAGAGAATAGAAAACTGGGACAGGGAGGTTCCCTCATATCTTCGACGGGATGCTGCTAGGCAACCTATCGCAGTTAAAACCACTTTTCATTCTTACTCGTCGGCTTATCTGAGGCTGGCATGCTTGACGCTTGAGGTTTTGGTTCATAGGGCTGTATTTCGGTCAATGAAGACAGCTTCTGGCGGCCCGTCAATAGATTTGTTGCCAAACTCGGTTCAACCCCCTACTTGGCAACAGGATTATCTCCGGGAAGCAAGACACAAAGCCAAGACGACTCTGATGAGGCTAATATCATTTGCGCAAGGATTGTCGTGTAAGGATGCCAACTCATTTTGGCACTCATGTGAGTTGGGAGACTCCGCATCTACCTTCCCTATACTAGATCTTGTGTTAATGTATACAGGGGCACGAGTATGTTTTTCGGCAATCTCAAACTTTATTATACTGCAACTTCTCAAGTCCTCAAATCGCAACGAGGCTAAAGAGGCTATAATAATACTGGACCAGTGGAGTGCCGTTCTTCGCGAGCAGTCAATACTTTTCGATCAAATACACTCTGGTCTCCACCGTCTCGATACCATACTGCTATCAGGATTTGACAACTTGTTTTCATGTCGAGGGTATATTCAGGATGTGTTGCAAGAACGTGCTAATGCGGAATCTGAAATACCAACAAAGCGTTAAGGCTTGCAATGGAGACTGAGCATTGGATTGCTATATATCCCGTATAACATGCTTCAACAATCATACTTCCCATTTCTGAAGTCAATTGTTTGCACTGCACTGGTAACAGTGTCACTCCACCGCACAAATTCCAAGTGAGCCGGATCAGTCAAAGCATAGTAATCTCGATCCGCCACGTTCTCGAATTCAACGACAAAAACGTGGGACATTCCATTCTACCAATCGTATTAGACAGTCATTTAACAGTCAGAACTGCATCTCCCTCGTACCTGTAGACCTTGGACTGAATTATCCTTTCCACCGTAAAATGATTTGATGTAAGGCTTCCCAGTCTCAGGGTGCAAGCAAGTGGTTCCGAGTGCCTCCATTTTTTGGCACAACTTTGACAACTTCTCGTTAATGCCTCTGATAAAAACAGCCTAGATTTTAGATATCAGCGTACCTCTTTCACGTCTTCGGAGGCCGAAGTGTCTTTAAATTTAAACATAACAATGTGGGTAACAGTCATTTTGAGTAAGAATTAGGTTGATGACAAACGATGGTCAAGTGGCTGTACGAAATCTATAAGGTAAAATGATTATTGCCCAAAACTCATGTTTACAGTCGTCGTTGGATTCTTATACTTTTGTTGCCGGGCGAAGTGAGTACTCATCGGGCACCAGCGGGCAAATTTCGGCAAAGGATATTAACATCATATCTGACCATATCTGCTCCACGGCTCTCGCGATAAAAAGCTGTCCGGGGCTAAAATGATAATTTTTCATACGTAAAACCTCTATAAAAACTAAATATGTAAGAATAACGGTCAACAGTTCAACTTTCTCCCGCCAATGTCTTTTGAACTCCTAGCCACGCGGTAGCAATATCCTCGTGTTTGCAGAACTCAACCGATTCGCCAAGGCCTTGCAACCAAGAAATAAATCGATCAACCATTCCAATAATGTGAGCCATGCCAGTAACATCGGGATGGATCAATAGCGGGAATATAAAATCGGCTACTTCACATCCCTCGCTGCTATGCTCCCAGAGCCACATGAATTTATCTTTCCACATCTGCTCGACCACACGAGTTGATACGTATCCCATACTATTGCTGAGATGTGGTAGATACTGCATGGGCATCATATCTTCATTATACCATCCACACGGTAGTTCCACAAGAGGGTGCTGCCCGTGAGGGTATCCCTGAGACGCAATAGGCGAGGGTTTGAGCCATGAAGACGCTGGTTCGGACCACTTAATGTGTTGTATGGGTGGGTCGTTAGGTGTGAAGTATGGCTGCGAGTCATGATGCATCAAAGATGAATCATAGAGGAATCCATGTTCGCGAAGGAGCTTCACCGTCGTTTCCCGTACCGTGTACATCGGGGCGCGGTAGCCACGAGGGCTCTTTCCGGTAAGTTTCGTCGTTACATCGATGCTAATCATAGTAAAAAAGAGATATTAGACACTTGTCTCCCCGGTCATTTTAAGGGAAAGAGGAATGAATCGACTCACCACTTCAACAAGACCTCTCTCTCTTGTTCTTCGGTCATCTGATAGATCCCTTCGTGGGCATAGCCATGAAGACCAATTTCTGCGCCCGATTTAAGCACTGCCTCTGCAGCTGCAGGGAAGGTCTCGGTCGTATGTCCGGGGACAAACCAAGTAACCTTATCCGCAATCTTATGCGATTTGAACATATCCAGCAGACGATATACGCCAACTTGGCCTGCGAATATACCCGAGCTATAGTCTGCCATATTGTTATCTTTATGGCACCCCGTTCCGAGCCAGTGAGAGACTGCGTCGAAGTCCACGGACATGGCAACCTTGACTCTTCGGGTACGCGTGTGCGTGGGTGGGACTATCGCGAGCGGCGACTCGCTGATGCCACTAATGAGGTACTCGCAATCAGCGGGCTCCCCAGCATTAACAGGATCAATGTCCTGAGGGCAAGAGCTCATTGCAACGATCAGATCTGCCTCTGCTCTCAGTGTGACGAATTGGCCTTTCTCGCTTGTCGGGGGTCGGATATTCAGGCCGCCATGGTGATCGACCGCCACGTTCATGAAGATGTTGAAAGGATCTGGCACCCAATCATTCGCCATGGGGAAATCCGGGAAGTTCTCCTTGAGTGTCTACATAAATTTCTTGTCAAAAGCCCGATCTCAAATATCATGGGTGGTATCTATAATTCTATATCATCCACAAGCGTAACCATAAGAGAAACACTCACATTGTGTAAATTATCTGAACAATTGTCATGATAGCCCTGGACCCCCTGCATGCGATAGCGTTCTGAATCACAAGCTGACCAAATAATATCATGGACTCCCCGCGTGGTGTCCTCCGTCATTGTTAACATTGGCTTCCGACGCGTAGAGTAAAGATGGTCGCCTTCTGCCACTGCGATCTTCAGCAGCACTGTGCGTGTGTGCACCATGGAAAGGAAGTCATTGGGATCCTTTGGATTAAAGGCCCAAAAGTCTACAACTTGCTTTCCATGAGTGTTGATAATCGTTAAGCTTTGGCCTTTCTTGATCTCGAAAGCCACAACTTTGCGTGCTGGGATGAGGCCCATTGTCTTTCAAAATTCGTTTCGTAGTGATTCTCAGTAGTTTCTATCGAAGATAAATTCTATGCGCAATGTTTTTGAACGCAACCTATTTGACACAGGGCCCAGTATTCTTGTCTTACTGTTCTATAAAACCCTGGGTCTTCTTCCCCGTCAAGTTGACCGACGGCGGCAGATAAGATCGGGCAATGCATAACACGGGGGAACGGGTCGAGCTGCGACAATCGTCTACGCAATCATCAGCATGCTATCGGCGCCTCGAGATAACTAATACTTATCGGCTAATCTACAAGTTTCGGCGCACAGAAGTGAAGTTGTGCTTGTCCGATGCTTGATCAAAGCAGCTTACGATATCGGGGTACTAGTAATAATTACCATAACTGACAGGGATATATAGTTCTGGAACTCTAAAAAGCACTCGCTTCAAAAACTAGACCTCACCTTCCACATCAATTGATACTTCCAATCGAATTACATAATTAAAAAAAAATGCCTGAGTTCAAGCCTGATTTTAAGTCCTTTTCCAACTTGAAGGACAAGGTTGTTGTCTTAACTGGTAAGTATGGACGGGAAATGTTACATATTTCATGCTGATTAGAGACCTATAGGAGGAGCAAATGGAATCGGAGAAAAAATTGTCACGTCTCTCTACAAAATAGGGGCTCATGTAGTTTTCTTTGATATCGAGGGACCGACTTGCGAGGCTGTGGTGCATCGCTTAAAAAGCGAAATTTCATCCTCTGGAAGTCTAGACTATGTGGTGGGAGACATTACCAAGTACAACGACGTACTTGCTCTTTTCCAGCGTGCATTTGAGAAACATGGTCAGGTTGATCATGCTCTCTGCATTGCCGGAATTACCGAAGCAAGAGACAAGAATTGGTTCGATGAGAAGTTGGATCTTCACGGTGTCACAGAAGCCCCGTCAACAGCCATTGTGGATGTCAATCTGACCGGAACGCTTTACTTCACCCGTATTGCATCGGTATATCTACGCCAAGGCAACGAAGACCGGACCAAGGACAAATCTATCTGTCTTCTCGGCTCGGTCGCTTCTTTCAAAGAGCAAGCGGGTCTCTTCGTTTACCAACCCGCCAAACATGGGGTTCTGGGCTTGGTCCGTTCAACACGGAAATTCTTCCACCATCATCATGGTATCCGAATCAATGTCGTCTGCCCTTCTATGACAAATACTAGGATGGCAACTCCTGTCATGCGGCTCTGGGAAGAATACGGAGTTGCAGGGAACGAACCGCAGGAGATTGCGGACTATGTTTTGACTTTGTCAGGCACACGTAGCTCTCCTTACGTGGGTAACATTTTTGGATTGTGTGTCTTTGTTGAAGCTGGAAAGGGTTGGGAAATTGAGAAAGATTTGGATAAATGCTCTGCAGAATGGATAGGAGCAGAGATGGCAGAGAACGCGCTGAAGATTGAGGCGGCCTTGGGCAATGGGTCGGCGTGGTCAAACCCTCAAGTGTAAAAATCAATTCTAGAATATGCCTTCCAAGATAATGCCTAGTATTCTAGATAATACCTAGACCGCGCTTCCCTGCGCCTAATTTGTTAGAGCTCGGGTTTCGTTGGCCTAATCCTATCGGGCAAGAAAAGAACATTGATATCCACGAGATCCCTATATAGGATGAATCTGCAATAATGAACAGCCACGACTGGTCCCTGATACATTTTTTGACTGCCGTCTACTCTCGTTAATATGCGTCATCAAAATAATCCAGCGTCCAATTTTCCATCGCCGGCCCCTGTAGGTGAATACCTGGCCAATGGAAATAAAAATGACCCCCCTCTACTTCCGAATGATCCCACGCTAGGATTCAAGTTCAATTATATGATGATGAGAGTTCGCGACCCGTCGCGATCTCTCCATTTCTACATCAACCTTATGGGCATGCGCACTGTATTCACCGTCAACGTCGGTCCATTTACGATTTACTATCTCGGCTATCCGCAGACCGAGGAACATCGACAAGACCTACCAAGATTCGGAGAAGAGACTGTTGTCAATTTGGGACATACCCTGGGACTTCTCGAACTATACCACATCCATGGTACCGAGAAAGAACCCCAACCTTGCTACGAAACGGGAAACAACCCTCCACACCTAGGTCTTGGACACCTCGGATTTACAGTTCCAGATGTTTCAAAAGCACTGGATCATTTGAAGCAAAATGGAGTAGAGGTTGTGAAAGACTTGGGTGTTGCAACCCGAGAGACTATTCCTTTAAGTGAATGGGAAGCCCTCCGTGGGGTCGGTTTGGGGGAACTCCATCCTGAGTATAAGAAAGTGTTCAAGCAAATCGCATTTCTTAAGGATCCGGTAAGTACATATCTACACCCGAGACACGATTTTTGTTCTCGTTACTGATTCTATTTGATACAGGATGGTTATACAGTCGAGCTCGTGTCCCAGAAGATGAACGCACTTGACCCATGACATGATCAACGACTACGTACAGGTTACTTCGATCTAGCTGAATGAAACTCATTAAACTCCTGTGTTAGATAAAATACAGATAGTATTATTGCTATCTTTCGTAATTTTACTCCATAGTCAAGTTCCCCGGAAGACATGATTTATACAAGCACTCCCTTATTCGCGGGCGAGAATCCCCCGATATTGGCCGATCGGCGATTTGTACTCAAATTCATCTAGGAGTCGATCCTAACAGCTTTCAATACCGAGGGCTAGTTAGATTTCACATAGTTATTTTTCGATGTGACATGAAAAAACTAGTCAGCGTGATCTTACAGATATGCTCACTGTTTGAGGGTCATCACTATGGATAGCCGCATTGCCCGATGTTTTCCTCTCTCTTATCTAAATCCAAGTAGCTGTGTACCCAAGCTGTGCTTGACCGGCCCTATCTCCGAAGACTTATACTATTCCACCGGGCAGCCTCAAACCCGTAGCTTGTACCATTCCTTCGGATATCTGTAAAACCGGGATCTGTGGCACGTTTGAAATGGCTTTTTCGAAAAGGTTGATAGTGAAGACAAAATAGATCTGCCTTTACAGAATGGCTCTTCATAGTATACTTGCCTCCGCCAGCCAGCTTTCTACGGCACAGCTCGCCGGAGTCTTTCTATTTGTCCCGGTACTCTTAACACTCGCGACGATTTTCTACCGTTTGGGCCCTCTATATCCTCTTTCTGGCACCCCTGGCCCGCTTTTGCCACGCTTGACGGGTTTACCTATTCTATATCATGCCTACATTGGCGACGAGGCCAAATGGGTTCATTCTCTTCATGAGCGTTACGGAGCTATCGTTCGCCTAGCGCCTAACTGGGTCGATTTTCGAGACGTGAGAGCACTGCACCCAATTTATCACGAGAAGGGTGGATTTGCGAAAGCGAGTCACTACAGAAACTTCGACGTCGATGGACATGCAACAATTTTCAGCAATACAATTCATCAGGAGCGATCTCTTCGGGCCAAGGCTGTCATTCAGATGTTCAGCGTTGCAAATTGCAAAAAGAACGCGCATTACTTCAAAGCCAGCTTGAGCCGGTTTATCGAACAATGTCAGCGCGATAAAGAGAGCGGGAGAGTGCAAATGCTTGATCTAGCACGGGGAATGGGAATTGATGCGGTGACAGAGTACCTGTTTGGGATATCATTTGATGGTCTAAGAGAGTATGCAGATGCTTCATCTAAACTGGATGCAAAGTGTGACCAACCTCCACGAATGAGCGCAAGTGCCTTTGTAGACGCATTCACCGCCTCGAGTCGCCTCTTGTACTGCTCAAAGTGGCTCTACACCCTGGCGGACAGGATTGATGGCTTCTTCTTCCCCAACCCGGAACTTCCATCTAGTGCGGCATCCCTAGAATCATTCACAAGAATCGTCATGGCGAACGCACGCACTACGATCGACTCAGGGAATTCCAAGACATCGGAGACTTCAGAAACTTTTCCCGTCCGGCTCCTCCGTGCTGGGTTCTCGCCAGCCGAAGTTGCCGCTCAATGCAAAGATATTATGTTTGCTGCCACCGATACTCTAGGAATGAATATATCAACAGCGTGTTTCATGCTAGCGAAATTTCCTGAGACGTATCAGAAGCTGAGCGCTGAGATCGAAGCTGCTACCATTAAGAGCGATGATGATATCCATCAGCTGCCATACTTGAACGCCGTTGTCCGTGAAACACTCCGAATGAGTATGACGAACCCGTGCGAATTCCCACGGCAGGTCGGAGCTTCAGGGTGGGCTTTTGATAACGTCTTCTATCCACCTGGGACTACCGTGTCTTGCTCCGCCACGGAAATGCACTTCTACTCTGGTATTTATGAGGATGCCTTCGCCTTCAAGCCGGAACGTTGGTTACACGCTACTGAAATTATGCAAAAGGCTCTCATGTCTTTTGGCGTGGGCAGCAGACAATGTATCGCGAAGGGTATGTCTCTGTGGGCCTTGAATCTTGTAATCTATGAGGTTGCAAAAGAGAATATTCTCGGGGGACTAAAAGTGAGCTCTGAAAAGATTGAATTATTGGAAGGGTTTAGTTCCAGGGTGGTAGGAGGGTCTATTGATCTGGTACGGGAATGAATGGTCGAGAAGGCCTCCTACACTGCGCTTTACTGAATATACTTCATTCTAAATTGATGAAATCTATGTGTTTTATGTTAATTTATGAGAATTGTTGGACGACCAGAGCTGGAGAGAACACAACAATCAGGGCAAATCTATAACGACCTATAGTTACACCAGAAATACACTTTCTTGCTTTCTACAACTACTTCCTCATATAACTATTCTGTAAATATATGATAACCCAGTTCACTATTTGATTACACCGAGCTACATATGTAATATGTATTCTGTATATAAAAATATTAATTACTTAGAATTTTTGTATGAATTTTACGATTTTTCTAATAAAATACTAAGTGTCTTTCTCACCATCTTCCTCTTTAAGGCTAAAATGGCACTAAATTATAATGACGAATACTATAATCCTAATACACACAAAGCAGTAATAATCTTGTTACATTACAAGGCTTGGCGTAACTTGGCCGGATTTAGGGTTTGATAACAACTAGAAAGTAGCCCGCCAATCAATGTGTCGGGTCCCCGACGGCCGATAACAGTCGGCGAATAGTTAGGCGGAGATGAAAAAGTCCAACTACAAGCATATAACCCATATGTCGTGTGTTGCTAGTAGGTCTAGGCCTAGTTATAGAACAATGGATTCTTGTCCTCTGAACGGCATGCGTACGCTTAATCGGCTGGTATTCAATCTACGCAGACCGTCTTACCCCCCTTTAAATCCGAGACTTGTGAGATTTCTTCCAAAGGTCTCAATGTCAAGTTTGCATGAAAAATCGAACGACAAAATGCATTCGCCCTTGAGAGTAAATGGCCCTCGATTGATGGAGTCGATTCATTCAACATGTGAATTTGGCAAGGCGCATCCTTACGGGGAGTAAGTAAAAGAATCACGCCATATTATGATGCAGCTAATTCAATTCAGACATGAAACAGAGACTGGGATGGCTCGTTTGGCTTTAAATGATGATGATAAGAAAGTGCGTGAATGGTTGATCAAGCAGGTCAAGGCAGTGGGATGCTCGGTGACAATCGACCAGATGGGCAATATATTTGCCGTTCGACCCGGAAGAAACAAAACGGCACCACCGATTATGATGGGGTCTCATCTAGACACACAACCTACGGGGGGCCGATATGATGGGATTCTAGGTGTTCTTGCTGCTCTAGAAGCGTTGCGTACAATACATGAAAGTAACTACGAGACGGAGGGGCCAATCGGCCTAATTAACTGGACCAAGTAAGTTACATGAAAAAGATCGTGGCGTTTAGTTTATACGCTCTAACGACGTGAAAAGTGAAGAAGGCGCAAGATTCCCCATGGTGACAGTATCTTCTGGCGTTTGGGCGGATGTAGTCCCACTCGAAACTGCCTGGAACTGTCGAGAAGTGGCTTCGCTGAGCCAACACTCAGAACTGAAAACAATGAAAGAAGAGTTGATACGTATTGGATTCCTGGGAGAGACACCAGCGTCATACAAGGCACTACCGATCGGGGCCCACTTTGAGCTTCACATTGAGCAAGGGCCTATTCTAGAGGATGAAGGGCAGAAGATTGGGGTGGTCACAGGTGGCCAGGCGTATAGCTGGTTTGAAATCGAAGTCAAAGGCCAAGACTGCCATGCCGGTACGACTCCTCTAGCCTCTAGAAGAGATCCTCTTCTAGCAGCGGCAAAGATGATTAGCGCATCAAACAAAATTGCTCGAGAGTCTTCAGGCCTGATCACAACCGGAATTCTGCGAATGGAGCCTGGTAGCATCAATACCATGGCGCATACAGTACAGTTCACTATGGACATTCGTCATCCACACGACGAGAAGGTTTCTTACATGGTCGAAAAATGCCGTGAGGCATTCGATACAATTGCGACGAAAGACAGCGAGCGAGGGGTCAAGGTGACTTGGAAATCGTTAACTGAGAACATGGCAGTTAGTTTCCACCCAGACTGTATCTCTGTGGTCGAGAAGTCTTCAGAAGAAGTTTGTGCTGGACTCATGAAAGAATCATCGGACAAAGTTTTATGGCGACACATGACAAGTGGCGCAGGTCATGACAGTTGCAATGTAAGCAAGAGATGCCCAACAGGTATGATCTTCACACCAACGCGAAATGGGATGAGCCATACCCCGGACGAATTTTGTAGTTCAGAGGACTGCATACTTGGCACAGAGGTGCTTATGGGATCTGTTTTGAAGTACGATATTCTGCGGGCCCAGCAAGGACAACTTGACCAATAGACTTCACGTTATGTACTGAACAAATACACTCATTAGATCCACATTAACTACGATGTATAACCTGCCTCCTTTTTGCCAAGAAGGTGAAAACTTGGGAGCGGTGCCGCCTCACATATATTCTAAAATATACAACTAATAAATATGTAAAGACTATTAATTCAATGCGGTGAAAATACGCGTCAACACAACTAAAGTAGCCTTGAAAATGTATACATTGATGTATTGATTGGTGTAGTGCTATTAGTTATCCCCAAAGTAGCAGAAAGTAAAAGAGAGCAAACAAAAAAGAAGAATAAGAAGTCGAATTAGTTAGCAACACCAACATCGACGCATAAATGAATGTCTGGGTTAAAGGAAACCCGGGAGCATTCAAAGGTAGAAGATGTATCAAATCAAGAAGCCACAAGTCTAAAGGTCCACGAGTAGGTAACAATAGTGGCAAGTTAGTGGATGGATACCGTTGAGAGATGTCCAGAAGGTATTCCAATTTTGTTTTGTTTTCAGTCCTTGGGCTTCAAATGTTGATTGATTGTTGATGGGTCCAGGTCATGATTTATATGGCATGTTAAGGGGGTTGATAGATTAAACAGCCAAACAGAAAATTACATGGTCAATAGATATCAAATGAAAGTCCGAAACCGGGCAGAAAGAAACAGGAACCAAATAAAACAAGACAAAACAATAAAATAAAATAAACAGACGTTGAAGAAAACAATAAAACAAAATCAAACAACCAAGCCCAAACAATAAATATGACAATCCTTTGTGTGGACATGGAGATGGGCTCCATGGAATCAATCATCGCCAACCGTACTAGTATCATAGGTTCATTACATAGATGCCTTTGTGTGTGTTTGTGTCTCCTCCACGGGGACCGGAAGACCCAAGGATAAGTGCGTCATAAATCATGATTACTATTTCAATCCAACAGGCACAGGCTTCGTGCAGAGTATATGGGATTTCCTTTCCAAGTGGGATGTTATCTGGTCCTCAAGTTCATGGTCTGGTGTAGATGTCGAGTTGCAAAAGCCAAGGGTAGTGCTTCTTTCTGGACAAAGCTATTCGGTATAGCTTTGTGTGGAAAAAGTAAAGGGGTCAGAAAGTTTGAGCATCCAGGATCCTTCCACGTCATTGAATTTCCCATCTCTGGAATGGCTCCTTGTTTGATGGTCAATGTCCCAGGGATTCGAAACGACAGCATGGAACAGTCATCATCATCATCATCATCTCATGTCCTCAGTGGAAAACGAGGTAGCAAAAACAAAGAGCAGACAAGAAACAAGACAAAAGACAAAAAGGATCCATTGTGCAAATACCGGGCATTAATAAAGAATTGGCCATTTATTATTACTCCTTGTTCAAGCGGCGAATTTGACTCGACGGGTTTGTCTGTCTTTGATCCGTCTCTCCGTCTCCTGGTAAAGACGGTCGAGATACTCCATGGCAGTGGCATCCTTGAGGATTTTGGCAACCTGAGTTCCAGCGGAAATAAGCTGAAGGACATTCCGGTCATCTTTTACAGGCCTGGATTGATGCTTGGCAGCATGGCGCATCTCCAGGGAATTTTCCAAAACGGTAACAAGTTGTTTAATCTGGCCATTATAGAGAACCCGGGCGGGGATCCGGCGCTTGGTGGCCAGTCTTTTCAAAAGGTAAACCCATTCGGTCCATTCCCGGTCTGCTGGTACCCTCACCTGTCTTTTATCCGGCTCAATCGGAATCGGAAATTGATATTTGGCCACAAAATTAAACGCGCATTGAGAGAGGCGGTCATTAACCTCACATAGAATGCGGTCTTGCTCTGAGACATCGAGATTAGTAGGCAAGCCTGGTAGCTCACGGTCCTGAGCGGCGATGGTCTTTGGAGATGGCGGGTTGAGCAATTGGTGCGGTCCGTCGAACTCATCCCGGTTGGATGCTCGTCTTTGAGAGTGATACTTAGTGCTGTTATTCTTGGGCGGCTTGTCGCTATTACGAGGCTTGCTGCTCGTCTCTATCATATACTCTGCATGCTCGTAGGATCGAGATGACTCCGGATCGCGCAGATATCCATCTTGGGAGACCTTGGCCGGTCTATCCCACTCAGCATGTATGGAAACATGACGAGGTGGCTGTCCAACGGGACCCATTGAAGCGCTAGAGTAGCGTCTATACTTGGACGAAGACGAAGATGGGTTGTAGTAGGCCGGGTAATCCATTGGATTCGTCTGTCCCATAGATCTACCGGTAGCATCCACGTCGGCGAAGTTGCGAGAGGCCGAGAAACCACGGGATCCGCTATGATAGAGTTCAATATGGTCTCAGTGAATTGCATATACGAAGGATGAAAAAAAACAATCAGGGAAAAAAGAAAGAAAGGTTACCTTTGCTGGTAGACCACCGGAGGAGTCGCGGAGCCCCCGTAATATCCAGCTTGAGATGAGGAGGTGCTAATATTGCATAAGTAAAGATAAAAGAACTTCCATATGTGAAACAAAGGCCAGTGTATATACTCACCTGCGTCTTGCGAACCCATCTTGGGGGGCGGGGTTAGTGTAGTAAGTATCCATTGGTGAAGCCATCCCTGGTATCGAGTTAAAGCCAAGTGGAAATGGCATTAATCGAGAAGCAACCGCTGGAGGCATTGATGAAACAAGAAGGAGCGACGAGTATATATAATCAACCAAGGCCGTTAGGATGTCATGGGACACCAGTTGATATGGAAAGTATTTGGGGGGGTTACACAAATAGAATGAGAATGGCTGAAGATAGTTCATTTATAAAAAAAAGTTAAGAATAATAGAAACCCCCGGTAATGGTGGATCAAACTAGAACGCTACCCACTTCCATAGCCAGCAGCGCCAACAGTTCTCTGGCAATCTTGTTGATATGCAGGCATGAGGGGCAGGAATTTGACCAATCTGACGAGAACAAAAAGTCTACACTTGGTCCCATCAGTGGCGAATTGGTACGGCCTTTCGGATCGGGCCACATCCTGATGGGATCTTGAATTAGGTGTCCATCTGGCCCTCTGTAGCACCTACTGGTTCACCGCCCGTTCTGGGGCAGCAATAGCCATAGCTTAGTCTCCTGTAGATCATATCCAATGGCATACGGCTCAAACTAGAGTCCAAGGGAAATGAGTGGGCTTTGGAGACATCAAGCGTCAAATTGCGGGTTGCCGCCAAAGGCATTTGAGACTTTAGCGGATCCTTCGCCAGTTGGTTCAGAACTTCAGGGATGAACCCAGTAATAAAAGAGGGGACCTCTAACTGCTTTCTGGATGGCAATCGTCCATTTTAAAAGGAGGAAGCCAAACTTTCCTAGCTGAGGCATGACCGGGTCTGGAGTCAGGATGGCCCTAATGAGCCGCGTGGTGGACTTTTGGGCAGCAATCCGGCCTTGATCGCACCGCAGGTCCAATGGTTTTAAATCGAGCGGGGGAACTGATGACTATGGCGAATGGTATTGAGTTTGCGGACAAACTTTTATTAAGACGTAATAATGAATCGATACGTGTCCTGAATGCAACGGCTGCCCTGGACGGTGCCCAGCGGATGTTCTATTTTGTATTGTTTTCAGGTTCTCGGAACAACCGGTTGGTGAGGACAGACAACAAACCACAACTCGCACCGAGATGATCAATTCCTCATTGTCTAAGTCATTGGACAGGACTTCCATGACCCCAGTTATGCCAACAGTACGCCCCTGTAATGCCGATTCCAGTACCGGGGAAGACGTTGACACGCATTCGCCTGATGCTATTGGCAGCGATCGACAGTAAACTTTTAAGGACTATATTGTTGTCGCCTGCTACACCCAATAAAGCTAGCCCCTAAGGGGCTGTGAAAATAAACCAATATTCTTAACAGATTGTCTTCCGTTGCCTAGGTGGCTTACTGTTTGTCGGGCATAAATGCGCGAGAAATAGTATGCCCAACCCTAGGGGATGGCGTCAGGCGCGCGCCAGGCGTGGACAGAGCAGAGAGGGCACGGCCCTCTTTGCGCGTACAAATTAAAGGGGGAAAAAGTGGCCAGGAAGAAAAAATATTGAAGATAGAACGAAGCTCGAGGTCATGAAGCTACGGGTGGCACGTTGTCGATGGCGACTCCTGCCCTAATTGTTTGCCGCTTTGGGAAATTCGGCGGCCACAGGCGGCGACAACACAAACATAGTGTCGTCGGCACAAGTCATTGTGTTTTCCTTCTAACCTGGGTGAATAACTAGTCGAGTCGAGATAATCCCTCATACTTCTGCTATATGGAGTTTCAGATAAGATGATCGGCATGGGGTATCATAATAGACCTCCGAGGTAGGGCGCCATCGCCACAGGCTGGCAGATTGCGCAACATAACGGAGCATTGATTACAAGCTGGATACTACACCAGTCCCTTTAGATCTATGGTACTTTGTCGGCTGAAGAAAATGGAGAAAGCTTCCTTTAGTGTTGCTAGTATATGCCAGTTGCTTAAGGCTGAACTCTCGGTATCGTGAAAGTGGATAGTACCCTACGTTGCCTTCGCTTTCAGGCTCGGTTTTTCAGGTAATTTGATGCCCAGTCTCCTAGCATAATCCTGGGAAAGAAATGTCAGATCTAACCCAAAAGAAGAGATAAGAGAGTGTGATCCCTACGTACCTCACAACTAAGCCGGATGCCTTCTTCAAGCCCTAGTCGAGCTTCATAACCTAGAATCCGTCTAGCCTTCTCACCGCTTGCGTACCTAATATGACACGCATCCCTCACGCTTCCCCGGCTGAGAGTAGTCGCAGTTCCAGAAAACCAGGTGTAGCACTCGGACAGCAGCCCAGCCACCCAGGCTAGGGATACGGGGACGTGCACTGTAAATGGTGGAATGTGACCAAAATGAGCCCATATTGCGAGACAAAAGTCCCGAAAAGGTATTGGCTCGTTATTTTGAATGAAAAACGCCTCGCCTGCCGCGGTTCGGGTTGATATCAGGTTCTCGGCAGCCAATACATGTGCATCTGCGATGTTCTGGACTAGGGTTATGTCCCAGTAGTTCAGCCCACCTCCGAGAACCCATGGTGTCTCCAATTTGGCAATGCATGCGTGGATTGCAGGTAGTAGTTGATAGTCACCTGGCCCTGTGAGCACTGAAGGCCGGAGAGAACAGGTAACCATTTCGGTACATGACGCCTCGAGCACCAGTTTTTCTGCCGCTGCCTACAATATCGACAAACTCGTCAGCATGATAGTAGAAAAAAATGGCGGGTTCCTCCAAAATTCAGCAGGCTCGTCATACCAACCTTTGATTCGCCATATATTAGTGAAGTCTGCGATGTAGGCCAGTCTTCGCCAATGTTCCTATATGAGAGACGCATGTCGTCTATCGTGACGCAACAACTACTCGTAAATACAAAGGCCTTGACACCAAGTCGTTTCGAGACTTCTAGCATGATCCTCGTGCCATCAACATTTAGTTTCCAGACCGCGCTCTGCATTCTTCGCCCAAACCGCTCTGCCAGAACAGGGACAATGCCAGCTGTGTGTATTATGGTGGTGGGCCGCGCTCGTTGGATTGCTTTTTCAACTTCGACAACAGATGTCACGTCCACTCTGACGAACTCAGCCTGCGGTGGTATTTTATGGATTGAACCCGGGGGTGCAATATCTATGACGGTGATTGTGCATCTTGGGTACTTTTCCGCTATTGCCCTTGCGATCGCGGATCCAACAAATCCGCAGCCACCGGCGATGAGGATATTGCTGAGCTCCATCGATATAAGGGGGGGCGGGGGGTTTCTTGATATAACTTGATCAAGAATAGAGTTTTCTTTCGTTATTGTGTAGATGCACATTGAATAAAGGAAGCCGCTCCAAGTATCCGGAGCGAACTATCTCCGATGGTTGCATGAACGACGTCAATTGTTGCTTGCTGATTGGCCAGTCTCCGCATTGAGCGGAGATTGCACTATATCACTCTGTTGATTACCTCGAGCTTGTATACTCATTAGAAGATCTTTCAAGAAGGTAAATGTTTATAGCTCGGTAAAACTTGGTTATTCGAGGGTGGCTGTCTATCGATAACATGATTGTTGGAACGATAATAGTATACAGTTGTCAAGCCCAAAAAATAATAAACCGCCGTGAACAGGTGAAATGTGAGATCCCACCCCTTTCAAAGTCTTCCTTGATTAATTCTGAATTCCTGCTTTGTTCGCTTCCTCTGACTATGCAAAATGTAGACGTATATATCGAAATCTTCCTATCCCCTAACAACAACATCAGTAACTGCCACGAGAGACACACGGCCCAAGAGATCACCCAACTTACTCCGATTTGACAATTTTCTTTGTCACAAGGTATGCAATTGTGCATAAACTAGTAATCTTGAGAATCTTGCCTGCGCTCCGAGGCTGTACTCCCAAGAAAACATCACGCCGGCGGGAAATCCGGCCCGGATAATTCTTTCGGAAAAAGGCAAGACGATACATTTTGCCTATTTTAATTAATTCTGAAGGTAGATTATTGACCCAGGGCCCTCTGTAGCCCAAGGGATTGCTCTTTATAGTTGCGTTGGGGGACTAGTTGAATTCACCGAGATTTATACCGAACTTCGGCATATTAACTGTCCCCGAGCTTCCCCCCCCTTTTACCACCTAAAGGCAGATGGCTGCTCGACAAGCCCCGGGAAACCTAGATAATCTGAAAAGTTCATACCAAGGCTCAAAGCCTGTGGTATCCAAAAATAAAGATAATCAATATGCATAATTCACGACAGAAAAAATGTGGGAAATTACTTACCCAGTCCTCTATAGGGAGCAAGGACGTAAGGTCTTCGATTTCACTTGGCAGCGGCTCTGTTGCAATATTGAGGTCTTCATCGGCCTTTGATTTTTGAAGCAAAGCAAAGCATTTCTTCAAACTGGCCCTGACATCGTCGTAGATTGTCTGTTTTACGGGTAATCCGGATTCCGTGGCACGAACCAGGGCCAAAACACCCGTGAGATAGTTGTACCTCTTTAAACTTGGGATGCCAAATTCAAAGGGTTGTTCTAATTGACCGTGTATAGACTTGAGGCATTTCAAAAGTGGTGCCCGATTAGCCTTTGTCATTTCGCCCAGTGGGTCGCTTCCTGAATGTGGTGTTTGGGGTACCCCTAATGAGTTTTCTTCCTCGATTTGCATTGTAATCTCCAATCCCAGCACCGAGATAAAATCCATGCAAAGTGCCCCTTTGAAGGAAGCATTCCCGGATAAAGTTAGGCAAGATAAATCTTTCTGGGAATCAGTTGCTATATCCAATCTTTCTGTGTACGAGGATATCACTAGGCAAGACTCTACGCATATTTTGCGCGATAGATAGTACCGTGGGTCTTTCCGTGCCTGAATCATAAAAGGTCGATGTAAGAATATAATATATCTTCGCAGAAGCATGTCGAGAAATTTGCGATGAAACTCTGTCGGGCTGTTTCGGCTTTCAAAGATGGACTTGTGCTCTTGAAAAAAAGCCGAAATCTCACGACAGGCAACTTGCAACTCTTTGCCAAGTCTCAATGCGTTTTCGTAGGTTAAATCCTCCCGAACAGGTTTGTTGATGAGTCGAGCTACTTCGAGCCTCAGGCGGATCGATCTCGCCAGCAATATCTGAACGGATGAGTCCGTAAAGATTTGATCGCTTTGGGTCTTGACATGCGTCTTAGTCTCCGGAGAAATATCGTCATCATTAACATTGGAAGGAGATACGCTATCGACGTCTTCCAATGAAAGCAGACATGGGACCCCAGAATCCATGATAGACTGGATATACAGCTCAGAAACTGTTGCCCACAGTCTATTTCTCATTTCAGCTTGAAATGGCGAAAGGTTCGGGAAAAGACCTGTATTCCGATGTAACCCCATCATCATAGCCATGTTAAGCATAGAGTCTGCGGATATCCAAAGAGGACTACTCAAGCAACCAGCTTGCCGTGCTAGGATCACCAAACAGCAGATCTGAAGACCATCCAGATTAAAAGTGGCTGACTCGGAGGGGCCTATCAGCCACCATTGTGCTGCATACACCCACTGTCGTGCTAGTCTTTGAAGGTATTTCTGTGTTTTCTCGTCTTTGTGAAATATTGTCCCAATGGCAAATAGTAGGGATAACTTCATTACGAAACTTGTGGAAGAAGTACCAGGGCTTGCCCAAAAGTCCTCATATTCTTTCCAAAAAGTTGGAATATGAACGAGGCGGTATATGTGCTCAAATGTCCGCATGTAGCACCGCAGTAGTTCGTCACACAATTCCCTTTGGGGGAAGGTACTTAGAAGATCCATAGTGGGAAGTAGGTTTTCATTTGACAGCTGCATTTTCCACGACTGTCTGAGGTAATAACAATCCTTCACAGCAGTGCTAAAGTTGGCCACGTCGTCCTTTGCAAAAGAAAACTCTATATCTTTGGGAGTAAAATCTCCAATAACTTGAAACTATTAGGATGTTAATGGACCAACCGTGCATTCCAAGGGTAACAAATGAGATAAAGTACCTCTGCTGCTGCGTTTACCCAGTGATTGGCCCCGAACAACTTGGTTTTCTGGGAAGAAACACGCAAGCGCGGCACTGGTGCAGTAATTGATGAGCTTCCATGTATTTGACTTGGTCCAGACTGCAAAGAAGGTCTTTGTTCAGTTGGGTTGGGATGATGTATAGTACTCTGTCCTGGCGTTATAGAGGTATGAGAAGAGCTCAGCACTGCCGGAATTTGATCTGCTACTCGGCCTGTTGACACAAAGTCCTCTAATTGACGAATACGCTGCTGAAGATCCTCGATGATTTGTGCAGTCTGAGGAGGCGGGGCGTCAGGATTGCCTAATTCACCGAGGTCACCGGCATTTATATCCCTCTCGTTGGAAAATGCCGAAGCTAAGCTTCGCTTTCTCCCGTCTGCACGACTTAAAAATGTTACAGGGGATGGCTCTCTTATAGAAGTAGACGTGTTCACTTGAGATATATGGCCCGGACTATACGAGCACGTCAAGGACTCTCTGGAACGCGTGCAAGGTGTGCAGGGCAACTTTCGGTCGCAGCGCAACTTCCGCCGACGACACTGCTCGCATGCCAGTGGAGGTCGCCTACGTTTCCTTGGTGTAGTTTCAATTGGAGCCGAAGATGACATTTCTTTAATGACGGTGTTGTGAGTTGCTGGACTTTGTTGTTGAAGGGAAATCCGAACTTCGGGGTTGACGACACCTCCAGCTCGGGGGTGGGATCTCGGCCTCGGCTTCGGCCTAGGACTAACAACACGGGTTTCTTGCAGCCAATGTACCAGTTGATCATGCATGTGTTTTTTTTTTTCGGTTTTTTTTTCGTTCTAGTATTAATTTTCTTTAATATTCTACTTTGTAATTTTCTCAGGAACTGACAAAGACTTGGCATGATATCCACTAGACAAACTCCCTATAATAACCGATTTTGACTTGGGCCATATGTAACAATTTCATGATTACTGCAAATTACTGCACAGTACAACTTAATAGTCAGATTTGTTATATATTTGGACAACGAGAAGAGCCCCGTCATAAAGTACAGGTGTATAATACAAGAATCCAAGTCCCAGAACGCATAACATATGAAAAGAAAAGATGTGGTCATGTAACTCCTGCTCAAATGCATGTATAAAATCTAGGGACTTTTTATGCCACTCGGCACAAAACCAGCCCTCCCACTTTTTTCTCAATGCACTCTCGCGCCTCCATCACGCCCTGATCGGTTGCAAGGAACAGGCACTCTCCAGGTGACCGAAGGCCATCCACACGGCCACTTCTTTCGCCCATCAAGACCTGACGGAGACCTGGAAGGTCCAGGTTGATTCGGTGTTTGGGCTTGCTGATGGGAGTCAACTTTCCGAGGACCGGCTCGCTCTGCCAGTATTTGAGACCGAGCCACAGCCGTCTGGATGCGACGTTTTCTTGTGTAACAGGCTCGACTTCGACAAAATTACCGCCTACTTCTGGCATGCCGGTAAGGAAATGAGGCGGTGGAGGAACCTTTCCTGCGCGAATAACACTGCCGATGAGGCCCTGGTTTTGCATCGCGAGGACCAAGTTCAGGTGCATCTTTGTGGACGGTAGGGATGCGAGGCCTAGCCGGGCTTTGGTGACATTGTTGAGATGCGAACACATGTTCGCAAGGCTTGAAAGAGACATTATGACCGAGTCGAGCAGGCTGCGAGCCTAGGATGCGCCTGTTGTCAACTATTCGAGATTGCGACGTTAGCACCCAGCGAAGTCAAAAAGACGGGGTTAGAGGGCGGGAGCAGGATTGAGAGGCTACCTTGTTGAAGCAATATTCCCGGTCGCTATCAATTGAAACCCAGGCGACGAATTCCGACACAGTGCTGGATGCTCTTTGCGTTCCCGTCGGCCTCAAATGAAGCTATCAACACGAAAAATCTCGGGAAAAAAGTGCCGCCGAGCCCCGTGACCGGAGCCAAGGCGCTAGTCCCGTCTCGGTACAAGCGCGGACTAGGCGGCTTTAGCGTCGCGGGCTGCAGGCAAATCACATTGCAACGACGCATCGCAGCCATCCATGCTGCAGCTCTAAGCGCCGAGCTGTTTAGAGCGAAGAGGGAGTGATCAAGTAAGAGGTGAGTGCGTTTCATGTCCGCCCCCGTTTCCTACAGCAAATAAATTCCTTGGACCCCCTCCCTTCTTTCTGCATTATTATCTATCTTTTCTTGTACGTGCCTTGCGTGTAATCGCCGCCATCCGTTCGTTATCCCAGCCGCCGCCATGCCTCCTCTCCCTGGCGAAGACCTTCTACTAACAGTGTAAGTGCTCTATGCAGGCTTACACATTCTGGCAGTAACCTGACCTTGCCATCGCCCCAGCTTCGCGGATCTTCATTACTACTTTACAGCTCCCTCGCCGAAACCTACATACCATCGGTTCGATAAGGGCTCCTATCTCTATGTGTACCATGACGCCGCGCGGGGTAGTGCCAGGGTAGAGGTTGCCAACAACCCGGGAACCAACGATCAGGATGCATTCAATGGAGGTCAGTCATTAGTGATTTTAGTTATAAAGAGCTCGTCTGACTGGTCTACACAGCTTTGGACAATGTGCAAATCGTCCATTCCACTCGCTTTCCCACCCTGTGTACCCTGACCGTCGGGGCCCAGGTGGAAAACTCGCCAGTGTCATCGCACGGCAGCCCACTGGGGACCCAAGACCAATGGCTTCTCCCATTTACAGACCCCCGCGACAATTCCTCACGTCGCTTTCGCCTGCATACGCTAGATATCTACTTCTGGACCACCGACGATGTCGACCAGTTCTTGGATGCTGTCCAGCGACTCCTTCCTGCCCAGCAGGTCGAGACCGACCGTCCTTCCCATGTTCAACCCCAGGAAGGACAGGGAGTAAGTTCTGTGGTTGAAAAGCTGGAGAACGTCGCCATTACCGACCCATCATACCAGAACGGCCAAACTCGAGACTCACAATCTCAATCCAACCCGGTTGCCAGAGAGACAACCAGCCAAGAAGCACAGAATTTCGCTCCGCTGGCATACAATCCTGCAGCCCCCGCAGCTCCAGAGCCCATCAAGCATCGCGAGAAGACCCCACCTCCACCAGATGGAGTAGAAGGCACCGGGCTATCAGCGGCGGTTGCAGTTGACCAGGGTATTTATCACCCCCAGGCGCATATTCCAGGTGGCTTCTCTCAGCAGCAAGCTCAGGCAGTTCCTGGCCTCTCTCAGTACCGATACAGCTCTCCACCTCCAAGTGCAGGCTTGCCACCAACTCAAACCTTACCCGCAAGTCCCGGGTTCGTTGCCCCTCCCCTTGCGAGCCCCCCGCCAGTGCAATCTGTTGGGATGAGCTTTGCGCCGCCTCCGCAAAATCCCAACGCACATCTCTTTTCTCAAGGCCATGACACGCAACAAGCCCATGTACCCCAGCATTATGCACATGCGTCGCAAAATTCACTCCAAGGAAACTACTTGCCAAGCCAAGGCCATGGAATTGAAGATGAGCGTGTTGCAATCGGCGGGTATTCTCAATATTCGTACGGCCAGCACATTCAACAGCATCCGGGTGCCATGAATAGTGAATACGATATCCATAGCCAGGTCTATCGCCCCACAGAGTCTGAAGCCAAGGGTTCGATACAAAAGAATGCGAAGAAAGCCATGGCAAACCCCAATTCGCGATCTCACAAACTGGAAGACAAGGCTGGCAAGGTGGAGAACAAGGTCAATGGATTTTTGAAGAGACTGGAGAAGAGCATTGGATAGAACAGTCATCAGCCTGTCAGCGAGTTTGCATCATATACCCGTAACGGCCTTTTTCGTGTATTTTGTCTCATCCTTGTATGCTCTGCCGTATTTTATAACATTGCCACAATGACGAATTTTCCAGTTATGTTCTTTTTATCTACCGGAATTATCTATAGCAAAGTCTTATGCTGTAATTACATGTGCTCGCCAGTCCGGCCCTGGACTGATTGTGTAACGGCATATTCACTTGCTCCTGCCTCCGGCCACGATACTTCATGTACAACATTTAAACCAACATATCAATAAACACGTCAACCTGATTACATGTACATTCAATCCATCCATGTGACACTTTTGGTGACCATAAACTCCTTCACGCCTTCGTCCGTGTTGAAGCGACCCCAGCCGCTACTCTTGACACCGCCATGGGGAAGGGCTGCTTCATCATGAACAGTCATGCTGTTGATGTGTACCGCCCCCGACTGGATCTTCTTGGCCATTGCAAGTCCCTTGCGAAGATCCTCGGTAAAAATAGCTGCTGATAGACCATAGTCACCTGAATTGGCCAACCGAATGGCTTCCTCGTCGCTGTCAACGACCATGTATGCCGCAAACGAAGCAAATGACTCCTCTTGCCAGACGGGCATATCTTCCTTGACATTTCCGAGTATTACGGGTGCCATGCGCACACTTGTCTCGTCCGGTTTGATATCACCATTGAACGATCCATGGGCGACCTCTGCTCCAGCTGATAGCGCGCCGGATATCAAATCGCTTATACGCTTTTTTGCGGTCATGCTTACCAGGGTCGGCTCTGAGTCCAACGGGGCATTTTCGAAACTCTTCTTCAAGACGTCGTTGAAATCCTTGGCAATGGAAGAGTGCAGTATAATGCGGTCGGTTGACATACAGATTTGGCCTGACTAAAAAGGAGGGTTAGCCCGATAAACAATTGATAGCTTGATTATTGTTTACATTGATAAAAGCGCCGAACATGACCCCCTGAGCTGCGGTCTGAAGGTTGGCATCTTCGCACACAATAGCGCAGTTTTTGCCTCCGAGTTCCATCAGGCACGGCTTGAGATTCTGTCCACAAAGGGCTGCCACTTTTCGACCAACGGCCGTACTCCCCGTGAAATTAACCTTGCGGATGGCCGGGTGCTCTATCATGGCGTTCACCACGGCAGGTGCATCTTGAGGTCTGGTTGAAACCAGATTGAAG